>NC_138203.1:178739101-179339101 GCF_964194415.1 Vipera berus | reverse complement strand
CTTTGGGGCGAGGTGCCAAAGAGAAGGAGGCGGCTTGGCTTGGATAAGCAGCGTCTGGGCAGAAAATAGGTTGGGCGCCGCAGCAAGTATGAATTCCTGGGGTACAGCCTAAGCAGGCAAAGCTGCAGGGTGGGTTGGTTGGCTTTTCCGGCTTTGGAATAACCTTGGGAAGCTGAGGCATTGTAAGTTGGAAGTCATTGTTTGTCGCCTAACATGTTGGGTCAACCCCACGCCACATGCTAAGCCATAAACCGTGGTTGGTATCCAGGGTTTAGGACAAGATGGAGAAAACTAGCCAATTGTGGGATCATAAATCTTGATGAAGCCCATCATCGCTCCATGTGATGTATGCACTCAATCTACAAACGTACGGTAGTCCAAGCCTATTCACATCTGTTGTAAGGTCATTCTCTTGTGGGGTTTATCCTGACGTCCACTAAGAGTGGAACAAACATGCCCCATTAACCATTTTCAACGCCATGTCCTCTCTTTGTCTCATCCTAAATCACAGCTGAGGCACCTTAAAGTTGCCTTGTTTCAGTTTTAAACTAGCATTTTCCCTCTTCTCCAGAGACCCTTTTTTGCCTTGAACCTAACTCAGGGGTAGGCAACCTTGGCTCTTTTATGACTCATGGACTTCAACTCCCAGAATTCCTGAGCTAGTGGAAGAGACTCGAATGCTAAAATCCACAGGTTAGGGGGCGCAAATTACTTGCCTTGCCCCGGGTGCTGACAACCCACGCTACGCCACTGAATATCTCTATTACAGTCTTTCACCAGCCTTTACAATAAAAAGAGTAGAGTAAAAAGAGAAATAATTTGACACAACTATTTGATATTGGACGAGGGAAAAATAATAAGATCCCACTTGGACTATTGCAATCAGTTTTAGTTGCCACGATATAAAAAAGATGTTGAGACTCTAGAAAGAGGGCAGAGAAGAGCAACAAAGATGACTAGGGGCCTGGAGGCTAAAATATATGAAGAACGGTTGCAGGAATTCGGTATGTCTAGTCTAGAGAAAAGAAGGATAGCAGCATTACAATATTTACTGTCACAAAGAAGAGGGGGTCAACCTATTCTTCAAAGTACCTAAAGGCAGGACAAGAAGCAATCGATGGAAACTAATCAGGGAGAGAACCAACCTAGAACTGAGGAGAAATTTCCTGACGGTGAGAACAACTAATCAGCGGAACAACTTGCCTCCAGAAGTTGTGGGCGCTCTAACATTGGAGGTTTTTAAGAATAGTTTGGACAACCATTTGGCTGAAATGGTATAAGGTCTCCTACCTAAGCAGGGAGTTGGACTAGAAGACCTCCAAGGTCTCTTCTAACTCTGTTATTCTATTAATAGCCAGCTCCGAAAGTAGTGGATAATTCCAATTCCCATTGATGGTTTACTGTTGGTTTTTCACGGGGAAGCAAAAAATAGGAGAAAGCAGTGGAGGACATTGTGTTGTTGGAGCTTCAATAAATCCCAAGACTACATTGGGGAAGCTGAAACATGATACAGAAATTGTCAAGCAATAATACTACTGGAAACAGAGGAGTGAAGGATGAACTAGGAAAAAAAACCTATAAGAGTGGAGACTTTAGAAGAAAGGAAAGAAATAAGACAGAAAAAATGAATGATAACCGTTATCTATTATATTTCAAGATTATAATGGATAATAGGTGTCTTTTTTTATTGAAAAGTTTTTCAATACATTTTATCTTTAACAACCCCTCCCCCCACCCCCTACCCAACCCTTACCAACCCTCCCCCCCTCCCCTTCCCCCCCCTATCCCCAACTTCCCAGAGCTAAATACAAGGTATAAAAATAAAAACAATCATAAACAACCCAATGCTAACAACAATAAACTATTAAGTCTATAGCACTCTAGCTCATATAAAATGACTACAAGCAATACAAATATCATATCAATACCTATTCAAATGCTAAATGAAACTTTTTAGTCCCATATTTATTCTGGATGTAATCAATCCATTTTTTCCATTCCGCAATATAACGTTGTTGCGAATGGTCCTTTAAATATGCCGATATCTTTGCCATATCCGCCAGGTTTGAAACTTTTAAAGTCCATTCTTCTATAGTCGGCAGTTCCTCCTTCTTCCAATATTGACCTACTAAAAGTCTTGCTGCCGTGATTAAATTCAGCATCAACTTTGTGTCCACAACAGTAGTATCAGTAATTATACCCAGTAAAAACAATTGCGGACAAAACTTTATCCTTTTCTTAAATATCTTCTGCATATTCCACCAGATTTTAATCCAAAATGCTTTAACCTTTTTACAGGTCCACCATATGTGAAAGTACGTTGCGTCTTCGCCACCACACCTCCAACATTTGGGCTGATAGTTCGGATACATACTTGCAAGCTTTTTAGGATCTAAATGCCACCTATAAAACATTTCATAAAAGTTCTCTCTTAAATTTTGGGCTTGCGTAAATTTTACGTTTCTCACCCAGATCTTTTCCCAAGTGTCCATTGTAATAACTTCTTGAATATTCTGAGCCCACTTTATCATGCAATCTTTAACAAGTTCTGTTTCTGAGTCAATTTCTATCAATGCAAGATATATCCGTTTGATATGTGCTGGACCCTGATTTCTAATTTGCTTTACCAGATTTTCATCAGTCATTGAAAAACCAATCTTCTGATCTTCTTTCCACCTGGCCGATAATAGGTGTCTTATATGAAGATTATTTATTTGCTAAGTTTATATGCAGCCCATCTCACATTTTGAGGCCATTCTGGGTGGCGTGCAATATAATAAAGCATAGGGATACAAAAAGAATTATAAATGTAAAAACAGATTATAAAAGATTAAAAACAACTAAAAGACCATGGATTTGGAGTGGAACAGCAGTGGTGCCTTCTCTGACATTGCACTAACCACCTTCAGCCTGCAGCTTCTCCCTCACCATTGGGCACAGCCAGGTTTTATTATATTTAATTATTATCTGTGCTGACAGGAAGTAGTACCCAAACAACAAAGAAGATGAACTTCTCTTCCTTCACTTCATGGGGCAACTGATTTTGGCTACCACCAACTGGTGCGTCCAGCTCTCCTGTTCTTGTTATTGCAGTGGGATTAATTTTGAGGCTATCATAACCAATGCAGGAGGACTAAGAATCAAACTGAGGTTAATATGAGCATTATGCTCCGGGATACACTTCCTTTGATTCAATCCAGGAATTACAGTATAATAGGTGCATCAGTTGATACTTTGGGGTTTTGTTCCTTTTGCTGAGGGATTGCTTCTCTACAGAACTCTGAAAGGCTGCACTTTTGCCTGAGTTGCATTATTCTTCTGAAACAGAAACAAACCCTGATTTTCAGCTGTGAATATATTAACATTATTCACCCCCATGTGTTTTGCATCTTCAAAGCCATTGATGCAGATACCTCTATGCATTTGCATTCCTGCACAGATGTTCACCATCTGATCCCCCAGGGCTACAGGAATCAATTTTAAACGTATTTGATCATGCATCTAGCTTCAGCAAATACCCAGCAATTCTCCTATAGGCACTCACTAAAAGTGCAAAAATTGAAGGAAGCTTGACAGGTCCACAGCAAGTCTGAACTGTTAATTGTGCAGTACTTGCTGGTCTTCACCCACATTCCTAATTGCAGTAAAGAGGATACTCTGTACTACAACCTGGGCTAAAGGACATGAGAAAACAGATTAGTGTATAATTCCTTTTGATTCTTTTTCCCAGGCAGACTTTTATTCAAATTTTAAAAGAAATATTTGGGGAGAAAGTCCATCTGAGTTCAAGACCAGCAAGACTAGATTATTCTAAAAGCAGTTTGGTCTAGTGGTTAAGGCATCAGGCTAGAAACTGGGAGATCATGAGTTCAGGTCTGGCCTTAGCCATGAAAGCAAGCTGAGCAACATTGTGCCAGTCACTCTCAGTCCAACCTACCTCACAGGGTTGTTGTTGTGGAGAAAACCAGAGAAAGAAAGAACATTAGATGTGTTCACCATACTGAGTTGTTTATAAAAATAATAAAAGGTGGATATAAATTTAATTAATTAATTAATTCTGGAAAATGGACAGAGCAGTCAGAATCCCTGCCTTTGCACTACAAACAGGGGCACTAGTGTAGTTTCTTTTGTGCTTTTTATATATATAGCAAAAACTCTCCATGCTCAACACAACATAGGCTTTCCTTCAACTTTGGAGCCCTTCTTAGACTGATCATGTGACTACATGATGCTGCATTGTTGTATGTACATTTGCAATGAAAAAAAAACGAAAAAAAACCCTAGCCTCCCGCATACTCTTTCAAAGGGAGACATGTGGGTGGGGTGCAGGAGGACAAACTATCTAAATTTGGATTCTGCTAGAGTTCATCCCATCCTGTGGCCACCAAGAATGAAATACGTAAATCTGTTCCCTGGTGAAATTATGTTATAGGCCTAATATAAGAACTATAGCTTCAATTTGAGTGCCCCATGTGAGTTCTCCAAACAATATATGATTTACCTTTTTTTTAAAGAAGCAACCGTACACTAGATCTGCATTTTTTGCACTATGTGAACAAAGTAAATTGGAGTTAGAGGAACCTATTTTAGTGTCATATGCTGTAAACGAGTCGAAACAGAATCAAATTCAGTATATATGCTCTAAGGAAATATACAGATATAATATAGTTTCCTTCAGCTTTTCCCAACTGAAAAGGTGAACATCAGAGTTAGAAAACTAGTTTTAACCTGTCTCAGAAGCATTGTTAGCTCCTGTGGGGAAAAGAAACCTGTTAGTTGTAAGGGTTTTTAAAAATCATATGTGTAAGTTCATTAAAAAGAGACTGAACAAAAACAAGACATCATAAACTGATTTCTTTGTCAAAAAATAATCAAATCATGCCACCTCTGTCTTCTCTTTGTTATCCTTTAGTATTCTTTTCAGGGAAGCTTTTTATTTGTGTGAGTGTGCTGAGGGTAACTATAACCATTTTACCACTAAATCCAGCAAGACAATTCAGTTTATGAGAAAACAAGTTCCATGATGTTATCATGAAATTTCCACTTGTGCTCTATCAACATACAATGCGTCCCATTAGGATACTGAATGTTTAGGGGTAGATGAGTCATACTGGAAGTCAGTATTGCTCTTAGTTGTCTTCTTACAGTTTGAGATGAACAAGGTCACGTAAGTGCAATTTTTTTTTTAAAAAAGGCTAAATTACTTTTATTACTTGTGCATTTTTCCCCGCATCTGCCCTAGGGCTATGAATTCACTGCTACCTATCACACTCAGTACAATATGGGATGTGCAGTGTGGCTTCTATGATTGCCTTACCACACAAAATGGAATATTAGCCATTCTCCAGAAATATGAGTACACAAGATAGGGCAATTTCATTCATTTATTTTTTTAGATTTTTATCCAGTGTTTGGTTTTGTTTATCTCAGGTGATATACATGTATAATGTTACTATGTTCTATTTTCCTTGCAACAACAACAACCCTGTAAAGTGGTTTGGGGTGAGAGTGAATGACTGACCCAAAATCATCCAGCTGGCTTCCATGCCTAAGGAGGACTAGGACTCAAGAGTTTCAACCACTCTACAAGAAAACTT
Organism: Vipera berus; assembly: GCF_964194415.1. NCBI lineage: Eukaryota > Metazoa > Chordata > Lepidosauria > Squamata > Viperidae > Vipera > Vipera berus. The sequence goes on along the minus strand of NC_138203.1, from coordinate 179,333,504 downwards.
TCAAGAAATCTGTTTCCTTGGCAAACATTTGAGCTCATGGTTTTGCTATCTGGAAGTCAATGTAGTGGCCTGGGTCCGGGTTATTTGAGGGAACACCTGCTGCCGGCATCAAACGCCCTTCGCCCAGTGCGCTCCCACAGGGAGGGTCTGCTCAGGGTTCCGCCGGTGAGAGATTGCCGGCGGGTGACACCCAGGGATAGGGCCTTCTCAGTGGGAGCGCCTGCCCTCTGGAACCAGCTGCCGGTGGAGCTGAGAACTGCCCCCGACCTCCGATCATTCCGCCGGGGCCTGAAGACCTGGCTCTTTGAGCTCTCGGGCCCAGGCTGAGGAGAAATTTTTAATTGGGGTTTTAACTGTGTACAGGGTCAATTTAATATTTTTTAATATGGTCTTAACTTTTGTATGTTGGATTTTTTAATTCCCTGTAAACCGCCCTGAGTCCTCAGGGAAAGGGCGGTATACAAATGCAACTAAATAAAATCCAAGTTTAAATTGCCAATCTCTGATAGAATTCAGAGCACTTTGGGAGGTGGGTGGGCGGGGTCTTCAACTTCTGGGAGCCAAACCCTAACCCTAACCCTAACCCAGGGGCAGGCAACCTCAGCTCTTTTATGACTCATGGACTTCAACTCCCAGAATAGCTGACTCAGGAATTCTGGGAGTTGAAGTCCATGAGTCATAAAAGAGCCGAGGTTGCCTACCCCTGCCCTAACCCTAACTCATTGGAAAAACAGATAACAGCATATTCTCAAAGTGCTTCATGAGAGAAATGTGTGATGCAAGTTCCATGAGGGGACTTGCCTTACTTTACTTACATTTGGTGGGTAAATTCTGGGAGTTGAAACCCCCACATCTTAAAGCTGCTGCAGTTGAGAAGCACTGCTCTAGAGCAGCATCAGTCTGAATCCAGCCAATGCCTATTAGTAGTTTTCTTAATCCATTCAGCCTGGTAGGCCTTCTGGTCATTTTTATGCTATGAACTTCAACCTCATCCTTAATAGATTTAATTTTAGTAGTAGTCTCTTTAAAACATAATGGCTTAGCAATTCTGTTGCTAAGTGACATTGCATGACATTAAAGGAGACATTACATGACCACAACTTGCAATTTCACGGCCAACTTTTCCATTGATTTGGTTGTTGGAAACTAGCTGTGAAGAACACAAATGGCAATCACATGACCGTGGGACACAAATGATAGTTGTAAATGCCCTCTAGTTGCAAAGTGGCTTAATCTCATTCATGTGACTGCGTGGAATCTTGCAACAGTCATAAAAGCATGACCGGTCATAAAGTGACTTTTTCAGTGCCATTGTAACTTAGACTGGTCACTAAACAGGATATCATTAAGCAAGAACTATCTCCATTTATTTATTTGTATCCTGACTTTTTTTTTACAAATAACTCAAGGAGGCGAACATATCAAACACACCTTCCTCTTCCTATTTTCCCCATAAAAACAACCCTGTTAGGTGGGTTGGGCTGAGAGAGTGACTGGTCCAAAGTCATCCAGCTGGCCTTCATAGCTAAAAATGAGGCTAGAACTCATCATCAGCTGCTTTCCATCCTAGTGTCTTAGCCACTAGACCAGGGGTAGGCAACCTCGGCTCTTTTATGACTCATGGACTTCAACTCCCAGAATTCCTGAGCTGACTCAGGAATTCTGGGAGTTGAAGTCCATGAGTCATAAAAGAGCAGAGGTTGCCTACACCTGCACTAGACCACTGGCTTTTTGTACTTATTCTGCAGCAATGTCCAGGTTAAGTTGGAATGAGGAGGGCTGTTATCACAAGGATTTAAAAAGCAAATTAAGTGAAGGATGCTTTAGGAAAGAGATGGGTAACTAAGAATGAAAGGGCATAGACTGCATTGGGCAAGCCTTGATTCAGAGGGGTCAAACTTGTCTTAAAGGCTTGGACAGTCCAGGGTATAGTTTTCGTAAAAAGTAAATGTCTCCAATATTTAAAACTATTTAAAGGCTTACGCTAAAAATTAACACATCTCCCTCCTTAAATCAGAGTGCCATTGATTTCAACAACTGTGGTTAGATGGGGCTCTGAGGATTATGGGGAAAAAAAGGCTAGATGGGACAGCCAATGGAGAGATAATAATAATTTGTTTCATGCTGTAAGGGTGGTTGCACTCTGATGACAGTGCCAGCTTATTGTGACTGGCAGCAAATTGAAGCATTTCTGTTTGCCAAACATTTTGAAATTAATTAGGTATTTTATGATTTCATTTTAATGCTTTATTTTTTTTCTAGGGCTTATGGCTATTGTACACTGACTTGAAATATGAGTTCAGACTGAATTAATTATGTAATTATGCCAGCATATTATTGCATATTTGCCTTTAGTGGTATTATTCTGTAACACCTTTAAGGATGGATTTTACGGTGGGGCCAATTTGTCCCTGTTAGGGATCAACTGATTATAGAATTTATGCCTTCAGAAGACGCAGTACATTCAGGAATATGTAATACTGTTTTCTTATCCTCCCTCCCTCTTTCTGCAGAAAAGTATAGGGTCAGCACGTTAGAATAACAATTAGAGTCTTGGCACCTCTCATATATCAAAGTAAAGTTGCCTTTCAGGAATGTGTCTGAAATAGTTTCACACAATGAAGGACGCCCATGTCTCTGTGGTTATCTTGTTTCTTTAGAAGTTGTCAACAAATTATTTCTTTCTGCTAATGTTTAGAGGTAAAGGTTTTCCCTGTCAAAGCCATGTCTGACTCTAGAGGGTGATGCTCATCTCTGTTTCTTAGCCGAGGGAGCTGGCATTGTCCAAAGATGCTTCCATGGTCACATGGCCAGCATGACTATATGCACCCGGAACCTGACTAATGTTTGTATGTGTACCTTCAGACTGTTTCTGATCAAAATTCTATAGAAGATTTATATGGCATGATGATTGTTGCTCTTGATTCATTGGGTGCAAACATCATTTGAATGTTGGCATTTATTGGGTGAGTTTTGTGCTACACTATGTATTTGTAAGGTCACAAACCTGTCTTAATTTGGATTGGACTTCTTCTTTTGCTCCACTGGACTTGCCAGTCACTCTGTTAGATTTACCTGTGAAATACAAAATTCCCTACTGGGAAATAACAACACTCCCGAAGCATCTTTTCTCTGGTTTTAACTTTTATCTTCTCACTCCCTATGGTGAATTACTATCAAGCTGTCTTTCTGAATAGGACGTATTTTGAGTCACGGATTTACCACAAAAAGGCTGCATTCCTCTATTGCTCCTGCTGCAAGCCATGAAAAGAAATCTGTACTAGTTGGAACACCTGCTGCACAATAGATTGTATCTGATCCTGTTCAGGCTGCTTGACATGGAACCTGAGATTCTAGGAAGGGCGCGGATGTGACGTGCCTAATCGCATTGCTCCTCGTGAAAACCTGGAATTCAGTAGAAGTGAATTGAGGGCCGTTATCCGAGACCCAACACATCAGGAAGGCCGTGTGTGGCAAAGGGTCCCCTGAGCACTTGGATTGTCTTTGCCGTGGTCATGCTAGTGACTGGTACTACCTCTAGCCATTTAGAATGGCTATCTACCACCACTAAGAATAGCTGCCCTTGGAATGGCCCCACGTAATCAATGTGTAGCCGGGACCATGGAGTGTGTGTTGCCTCCCATTTGTGGACAGGCGCATGAGGCTGTTCTGGCCTGGACCTTTGGCAGGTGTAGCACCCAGCTACCTGTTCTTCTATGGCCTTGTCTAACCCAGGCCACCACAGGTAGCTCCTAGCTAGTGCCTTCATCCTCACTATTCCTGGGTGCCCTTCGTGCAATGATTGGATGACCCTGTCCCTTAGTTTTTCTGGAATTACTACCTGGCTACCCCACAATAGGCATCCCTTATGAGTGGATAACTCATGCCTGCATGTGAAATACACCTGGAATTCCGGGCCTGGACTCTTCTCCTGCCACCCGGTTGTTACCCATGTCTGGACCCTGCTCAGGATTTTGTTTGCTGTTGTTTCCACAGCAATATCCTTTGCGTGGAGTGGGCATTCTGGTAGGTCTGGGATGGCCAGTATCTGTGCTGCAGGTGCCGGATTGGGTTCTGAGTGTGTTAGTGGTAACCTACTTAGTCCGTCAGCATGGCCCATATCCTTCCCTGGTCTATGCACCAGTTTGCAGTTATATGCAGATAGGAAAATGGACCACCTGAGCATCCTAGGGGATAGAATTTGGGGGGTTTGCCTGTCTGTCGTGAATAACCCTAGCAGGGGCTTGTGGTCTGTGAATATTGTGAACTCCCTGCCATACAGGTAGTCGTGAAACTTTTTGACTCCAGCCACAATAATTCTTATAAAATGTTTGATTCCCGATATGTTCTTTGTAGCTCTCTATATTAACGATCAAACAAGAGGCATGCAATTAGCTATGAAACATTTAGAGATATTCATTAAGGATGGGAAAGATCAATGTTTCTCAGCCTTCAAAACTTTAGGAAGTTTTTTATGTTTGTTGGCCAGGGAATTCTGGAAGTTAAAGACCACACATCTTAAAGTTGCCAAGATTAAAAAACTCTGGGGTAGATGAATGGGATTCTGGGAGCATTGTCAGATATGAATCAAATGCTTTTTGTTGTTCCTGTTGTTGGAAAGAATGAGGAACATTTTATTACAGACAGACCTGGCACTAATTAGCACCAGCCAAAGCCCAGGGCATTCCCAAACTCTATTTATCTGTGAAGGGGGAAGAGAAAGCTGGCCTAAGATTTCCTTCCCCCTGCCTCTCATGTTATTTTCCTCTGCATGAATTGAGGAATTTGTAGTTGCATATTTGGCTCATAATTGTGTTATTTTATGGTGTGGTAAGGAATTATGTAAACCTCTGAGATTTGTTTAACTAAAGTGGCATATAAACTGTAGTGTAAAGAAGAAAGAAATAAGAATCTGATGTATAATCAGGTATGCAATCTGGCTCAAAGGAATGAAAAGGTGAAGAAAAACCTATTACAGGAAGAGTCCCAACATTCTATCTATGCCGTTGTACATCCACTGTAGCCCATCAGGCTTCCTGCTTCATTTAATTTCTGGAAAAAAAGATGATCAGGTAAAGGAGTATTATAAGACTATATCAAGGAATCATACCAGAGTATTTAGTCTGATATTAAGTTTAGTATTTAGTCATATGTTATACTAAGCCAGGTTTTTTGAATGAGACCCTGTTGGCTGGATTTATATAAAAAGGCTATTAAAAATTATAATCTATGCTTTGCAGTCTACAATAGATAGGTTCAGGCTATCCAGTAACAATTGCCTTAGAAGGATGTGTATTGATTCAGCAACAATCAAGTTCTATTGTCAATAAATTAGGTCAACAGAAGACTATATGCAAGTCAAGGCCTAAAATGGCAAGGAAGATCTTGAGTAAACATCAGTAATTTGAACAATTGCTTTGAAGTGGTAAATGTACTGACAAAAATTGTCCCTGGCTGGGTTCAGAGAGACAATTCACCAGTTAATGATGTTTTTTTTTAAAAAAAGTCTATTATCTGTCCACCCATCATCTTCCATCCAATTTTGAAGCCACTCAACTCCTTAGCAACTTTGGTAACCAGTACAGCTCACAAAGCAATGGTGTCTTGTGAGTATAACATAATTCCCCCATCTCTACTAATGCCATCATACTCTGGATCAGCTGTAACTTCCAGACGATTTTCAAGGAAAGCTCCATGTAGAGTGTATTACAGTACAGATAATCTTTGACTTATAACCATTCATTTAATGACCATTCAAAGTTACAATGACATTAAAAAAATGGCATTAAAATGACTTAGGACCGTTTTTCACAGCATCTCTGTGGTCGTATGATCAAAATTCGAACACTTGGCATCTGGCATGTATTTATGATAGCTGCAGTGTCACCTTTTTCAGCCTTCTGACAAGCAAAGTCAATGGAAAAGCCATATTCACTTAACATCTGTGCTACTAACTCAACACTGCAATGATTCATTTAACAATTGTGGCAAGAAGTGTTGCAAAATGGAGCAAAATTCACTTACAGTAAATGTCTTGTTTAGCAGTGGACATTTTGGGCTCACTTATGATCATAAGTCATGGATGACCTGTACAGTAATCCAACCAAAAGGTGACCAGGACATGACTGACTATCTGAAGAGCTTTTAGTTCCAAGAAAGCGAACAAATGGACTACTAGATATATCTGTGGAAAGGTCCTCCAGAACCTCCAGATTGTACACAGATCTTGCGTGGGAAAGTGCAATAAAGTGTCCCTGGATTTCTTCCCATGCCTCACCCTCTCCTTCTTGGCGAAGATATCTATTTACCTCATTCATTCACACCAAATTATTCACAGAAAACACCACAGAAAATGCTACACTTACCCCAGGGCCCCACAGCAACTCTCTGATCTCACCTCAGGCCACAGATGCCCTGTGCATTTATGAATGAATGAATGAACCTTTATTGTCAAAGTACAACCATGTATACATTGAGATTGGCTGAGCCTCCCTTTGTGCCCCCTCTCCCAACTTACAGTGACACAAACCCTCCATTTTTTTACATCATGTGAGCTAATTGCACAACACACCGGCCTCGCAAGTCAATCATGCATAAAGTTTATAAAATTATTTCCCATTCAAAAGCCTAACAGCCCACGGATAAAAGTTGTTCTTCAGCCTCTTGGTATGGCTGGCTATACTCCTATATCTCCTACCCAATGGTAGGAGAGTAAAAAGATACCATCCAAGGTGTGAGTCATCCCTGAGAATTTTCCTCACTCTTCCAAAGCAGCGAGCCCTGGCAATGTCATCCAGTTAGCAGTCCAAAGAAGAGTCAGGCTATTATGGTAGTTCCCTCACACACCCTATCCAACCCCAGTCCACAGCCCTGTCCAGTAGGGATAAGACAAAGAAGTCAAGGTGCTGGTCTCACTCCAAAAGAAGAGGTCAAAAGGGAGGCATTCTGCCCCAATCCAGAGAATCCCTCAACAGGAACCCATGAGTCCGTCATAGATCTTCTGGTGATGAAAGCATCACCCTATCCAGCACTGTTTCACCCAACTGGAGTACTTACAAGTGGCCATCAGAGCATCTTGCCAAGTATCTCCCTCTAGTTCATGCCAGGAGGGATGAAGGGATCAGAAGATGGACTAAGGCTGTAGTGCCACAGGCAGTGTCAGTGAAGTTACAGATGATTTTACTAGCTTCACCAGGTCAGCTAGCAGATAGGGACTTGCCCAGTCTTCCCAGCTGCAACTGCTGCTAAGAAGGGCCTCCTGAACAACTAGGGCTCATCCATCCCCATCCCTCTCTGCTTGCTAGCTGCTACATTGAGCTCAAGTCAGCCTCCACAGCACTTCCATGATCCAGCTCCGGACTCAAGCCAGCTTCCAACTTTTCCTGGTATATCAAATTGTTGGCTGAAGCAACAACCTCAACTTCCACTAATTTCAACTTCCCTCCTCTCCAATTTGACCTCAACTTCCACTAATTTCAACTTCCCTCCTCTCCAATTTGACCGAGCCATCACTGAGGCCCAAGGCCATTGGCTTCACTTCCATGTCAGCCTCCAATTTCAGCACCACCTCCAGGCAGTAAGAGGTGTTAACAGCCCAAGACCTTTGCAAGGGTTGATAAGTATAATACCACCAACTCCTGGCCTGTAAAAAGTGGTCACAAATTCCTAGTTTTCCATACACACAAAATATACTACATAAATTTCAAGTCTTCTGAAACTCCACACCATCTGCTTGTTGCCATCTTAAAGAAAAAATAATTTCTTGAAACAGCAGCTGCCCTTGTCCAACAGCTTGATCACTTTCTCTGGAATAAACTAACCTTTTGAAGACCAGATTTATATTATAACTCAGCACTGCAGCATTGTTCCCAAGGACAGTCTTAGGTAAGACGGTCATTTGCCTCAACTTTGGTCAAGTATTTAACAATAAAATGACTGCTGTGAAAATGCACCAAATTCACCTGCCTTTCAGAAATCTGCTTCCACGAAGGACAAGTGTTCCTATGTGGAATATGCCATGCAACTTGAGTAAATGTTTAATTAACTTTCTCAAACTAATCCTCCCGATAAATATATACTTTTAGCATTTTTTCTTGCTGACCCAACCCATTGGAAGGCTAAAGCTTTAACTGAAAATTGCTGTCAGAATGTTGATTGGGACTAATAAAATAGACTAGGGGGATGAGACAACGCTGAGATGAGCTGGTTTCCTTTGGCTGTTCTTGTGGATGCAAATTATTATGGCAAGTTGTTGATGCAAAAAAAAAAAAGTATAATGAAAGGGATATCTAAAAAAATCGTTAAATTGTTTTTTCAGCTGAGCGCTTGCTTAATATCTTTTCAGCTCTGCAGTTTCCAAAACAATTATCAAATAAAAATAGAACCCTGCCTGGAGATACAGTCCAAAATCCAACACAGGCCATGTATACTGGGGAAGCAAGAAAGAGATGGGTGAGAAGAAGATATGAGATAGATCACTAAGTTATACATACTGAGACTTGCGGTAGAATAGGCTTTGCAAATCAGGTGCTCCCCATATTGGTTGGTGTCATGGGATTTATAGTTCAACATACCTGAAGGCGTCAGTTTGGGGACAAAAACTGAAATAGAGGACAGAGAAAACTGAAGTGATTACAGAAAAGGTGCCATGGGGGGATGTGGTCTACAGTTGTGGTGATCTTGAAGTGAAAAGCCAACCTCATAAATAATTGCAAAGCAAATGTCTAATTAAGTTTTGCCATTAATTTGTGTTAAAACTATTAAGTGGAGAGGAGGCCTGGGAATAAGAATAAAGAATCAGCTTCTCTCTGTGTATCATTAGAGTGGCTGACTCTTGCCATTTCTAGAGGACAAGCAGGAAAACAGCAAAGACTACCAAATATATTACCATGTAAGTCCTCCCTTTTAAAGTGCCACAGGACTCATTGCTGCTCAGCTCTCTCTCTCTCTCTCTTGCTCTCTCTCTCTCTCTCTCTCTCTCCCTCCCTCCCTCTTCTCTCTTCTCTCCCTCCCTCTTCTCTCTTCTCTCCCTCTTCCTCCACCATCTTTAACTGTGAACATTGCTTTAAAACATAGCACTGCCCTGAAAAGAAACGTTAAGAGTCAGGAATAAAAGAATGTTTCTCCTCTTCAACATATCTTAGAGAGATTTTCAAGCAATGTAGAAGATCCTGCTTTCATAAACTAGCAAGTGTTAGATGATTATTACTGTTAGTGCCCAGAGCCTTCTTTCAAAATTGCTACTATTTCACAGTTTACTCAATAAATGGCATACCAGAAACCACTGATTTCTCTTTGCTTCCTCTTTTATTTAAGTCTGACTTTCAAAAAGATTAATATACTTTTTTTTAAAAAAAAACACTAGCTTCTTCATACACATAACCACACGTTTTTAATCCACATTTATACAAGAGAGGAAGAAGTCAGAAATATATATATATATATATTTATACACAAATAATGAGCTGTCATAAGTTGACTATATCCTGTGGATAAGCCTTGAGTCAGGCTAAAGCAGGAAAGAAAGAGTTAATTAGCAAGGTGCATTCAAAAAGCCTTGACAAATTATATATATATATATATATATATATATATATATATATATATATATATATATATATATATATATATATATATATATATATATATATATATATATATATATATATATATATCCCTTTAATCTAAATAGTTAACAAGCATTATATATATATATATATATATATATATATATATATATATATATATATATATAATGCTTGTTAACTATTTAGATTACCTTGCTAGGCCCCAAACATGGGACAAATCTTTATTTCCTGTTTCAGCCTAACCGAAGGCCATCCACAGGCAGTAGTCACAAGAGTGACAGTTCATATTTGTGTAAATTTTTAGATTGCTAAAAATTGTTAGCAATCTAAATTATATATATATATCTCCCTTTAATTCTGACACACACACACACACACACACACAGTCGATCAGGAGGTTGGCAGTTTGGCGGGTCGAATCCTATTAAAGAGAAATTGCATTCAAACTTTAATTCAATAAATGTAAGTGATTGCGATGCAGTATATATTTTTTCTTCAGTGGTGACTGTGCTCACTGGGAATGAAAATCCTGAGAGGGAAAGAAAGTAATTCTCTACATTTTTCTGGCTAGTACAAATGTCCAAGTTCATGAAAAAAACTTGATTGGGAACACAATTTGACAAGATGGTTGGAAACTACATATTCCAGTCAGCAGCTGAAACTTAGCAGGTTTAAGTGTGATCAGTATTTCAGTAGAAAAATTGATATACACCATCATGAACCAATCAGTAAATTTGAGAGCCTTTTGGACTGCAGAAGCAGTAGGAAAAGTAAGGTTAGACTGAATGCTAACATCATTTTGTGATGAAGATATAGCTGTGTACTTTGACCTTGCAGGTGTCACATTCAACTATAGTTTAGAAGCTACCTATTTTCACATGTGGTGGACTTGTAGAAATGTAAAAGCTTTTTGGATCAAAATTTGGTGGAACATTCAAAAGATTTTTAAGAGAAAGATAAAGTTTTCTTCGCAATTGTTTTTATTGGGTATTGTTGTAGATTGTGACGTTAAAGAAACTAACTTGATGTTGAACATGATAACAGCAGCACAGTTACTGGTGGGACAATATTGGAAGAAGGATAGTTTGCCCACTATAGAAGAATGGGTGTTTAAAGTTTCGAATCTTGCAGAAATGTCTAAGATTTCTGCTTATTTGAAAGATCATTCACAGGAAAGATATATTTTAGTTTGGATGAGATGGATAAATTATATTCAGAACAAATATGGGACTAAAAAGTTCCATTTAGCTTATGAGTAGATTTTAGTGGGATATTGTTATTGGTACGTTGTTTGTAGTTATGTTAAAGGGGAGTTAAAGCACATTGTGAATTTGGTTAATTGTATATTATGCATAATTTTTATTTAGAATATGATTATTGTAACTATAAGCCTGTATTTAGCTCTGGGAAGTGGGGGGGGAAGTGGGCGGGTTTGGGGTGGGAGGGATTTGGGGATATATTGTAAAATTTTGTTTTTGTAAAACTCTTTAATAAAAAAAAGTGTGATCAGTATTTCAGTAGAAAAATTGATATACACCATCATGAACCAATCAGTAAATTTGAGAGCCTTTTGGACTGCAGAAGCAGTAGGAAAAGTAAGGTTAGACTGAATGCTAACATCATTTTGTGATGAAGATACAGCTGTGTACTTTGACCTTGCAGGTGTCACATTCAACCATAGTATTGCTGTTTACTTTCTGGAACCAGTTAAAAAATAGAAAATAGCACAAATATAAAGGTACATTGCAACAAAATGAACTACTGCCAGACTACTAACATTATCTATATTTTTAATTATAAAAAAGAAATAACTTTTCGACTTGATAGGTTCTGTGGGAGGCAGGCTCTGAATAGATATAAGTAAAGAGAAAGGAAGAGACTGAAGTAACATAGATTTGATATATTTGTAATTATGAACAGGATTTTAAGAAAAAAACTGAAAAAATAGAAGTAGTACCCCAAATATACTGTATGGAATAGATGTATAATTACATTATACAAATCTGAAGAGCATGCAATTCCCTGCCTACTTTGGGTATTATATGTTTTAGCCTCCAGTCCCCTAATCATCTTTGTTGCTCTTCTCTGTACTCTTTCCAGAGTCTCAACATCTTTTTTATATCGTGGCGATCAAAACTGGATGCTGAATTCTAGAAAAGATCAAGAAGAGACAAGGAGATATATCTAAGTATTTGTGAAAAAAATTGAGGATAACAAAGAGATTTAATAAAATTATGTAAAGACAAGCACTACAAAATTTATTGGTGAAAGATGTAAAGAAGACAAAGAAGAAGTACCCCAAATATACTGTATGGAATAGATGTATAATTACACTATACAAATCTGAAGAACATGCAATCCCCTGCCTACTTTGAGTATTCATACTGAGCGTCAAAATAAAAATATTAATTTATATTCCAATATCAAAGAAGGGCAGTTCTGATAGAATGCCTAGGAAACAATTGTGCTCATCTCACACATTAATGATAATTTTCAAAATGTTATAATCTAAACATTATTTATCATTTATTTGTCTGATCTTGTTGGGAGGGCAGAGTTAATTGGACAAAAATGGTGTGTCAAATATACTGAACCTGGACCATGAAAGATTTTATAGGTGATAACCAGCATTTTGATTGAACCCAGAAACTGACTACTGTGTAGTAGCACCCATAACCATCCATGCTGCAATCTGGACCAGTTGTAGCTTCTAAGTCTTAATTTTGTGTTTACTGGAACTGCCTATAGATATGTTGAGAAGGGGTTGATGGGTAAGCATAGATTGGAGAGGGCTGCAGACAAGCGGCCACAAACACCTCCCGAATCCCAATTGCACATTGTGCAGAGCTGCATGCTGATTGGTTTCAACTTCCTGCTGGGAGGCAGGGGTGGGCATGGCACATTCAAGCACATATAAAAAGAATGCCTATGCAACCATTCCTGAACCACAGCCATATATGGCCCTGTGTAGAGTAGAAGTCCCTCCAGCCTTTAGTGGTCTTCAAGATAGAGCATCCCTGATAACCATTAATGAGCATACTTTTTATATGATTTTTGAGGCACCTAAGAATACACTTAATCGTCACATCATCTGACATGCTATTAATTAGCTTGCTAATCAGCATATCATGAGATGCTTTGTCAAATATTTTGCATATACACACACACACATATAGTATCTACCTATCGTATGTAATATATATATATTCAAAACATTGTCACATCTATTAAGCATTAAAAGCTAACAGAATAAGGCTAGTTTGGCAAGATTTATTTTTGACAAATCCATGTTGACTTCTTGTAATTACCACCTCAAAGGGGCTCGTCAGTCAAAGCTTCACATAGCCTTAATGTTTACTTCTATTTATTTATTCATTACAAATTCAGCATGTCCTTCCTTGAAGAGATGTATATATTCTAGTTTATCCTCACAGTATGTTAGATTGAATTATGGTAATAGGTCCAAAGATATCTAGAGAGCGACGCTTCCAGGAGAATTTTTATAGAAGTTGAAACATTAGTCACAGCTCTCAAATTCTTCCATGCCCTTACCTCAAAAACCTAAAGTGAAATTCATAAAGGCCAAATGTTAGCAAAATTGTCAAAAGAAGATCAAACCATTTTAATTTAAGCTTTGGATAGGGATACATCTCTTTTAGGAAACTAAAACTTAACAATAATGGCATGAATTACTTTGAACAATGTTTTTTTCTTTAAAAATAAAAACCGATTATCCTAGTAGTTGTCCAAAGAGAACTAGCTGCAAATATTTCATGACCAACATTTTAATTATGCAATAAAAAATTAAGCATGCTAGCCAGAAAGGGGAAAGCTCCAAACCTTGAAAAAGCCAGTCATGGTCTATGTCGTTTAATGCTTTTAGCATTAAACAGGCATCAGAGAATCATGGCTTTGTCTAAACTCCACTGTGCATAGTTCCGCATGTGTGAGTTCATAAACTGCACAGCCAGTGTTCTAATAATGCGATTTGCTGCCTTTTAAAAATCAGCCTGACATTAAAATAAATATAATTTATATATGTAGGAGAGTCAGCACTTGCTTCTACAGGAAATACCATATTAATAACCTTGAGCGCTTGGCAAATTTTGTTGAGCCTTTGCAAACCACAAACTATCATGCAAAGCTACACAGGAAGAGATAAGTTGGAATACTTTTTGTAGAAGACTACCTGCTGGGCAAATCTCCAATGCATGTGGATAAAATCATCATCATCTCCTCCTCCTCCTCCTCCTCCTCCTCCTCCTCCCCCTTTTCTTCATGTCCTGTTCAGAGCACATAGGGCAGCAAAGAATTTCCAGCAGTTTTGATCATTTGTAACAACTTTGGCTTTGTCCCAAAAGACATTAATAATCTTAAGATCTTCTTTAAATATTTGGCGCCAAGTTTTTCAAGGCCAGCCTCTTTCCTTCAGGAGGTATCCAATGTAGTGCAATTTTTGGATACCGGTCTTTAGGCACACATAAGATATGGCCAACCAATTGTATTCAACATTCATTCACAGTTCTTGATAGGTGTTCTAAATGTGATTTTTGTACTACTTTATAATGTATGGGGATATAAATGGATACCTGGATATAAATTGCTTGGTACATGTGAGTGCTGAACTAATGTGTGTGAGATAAGCCCACAGCTGGTGATTCTCAGGGCAGAGATACTGTATGTGTTATGTCAACAATCAACAACTGCTCAATTTCAAGGCCATAAAGTGTCCTTTGAAATGTAAGAAAGGCAGGAAGCAGCAACAAATAGTTTAAATGCTGAGAGCTACAGGTAGTCTTTCATTTATGACTGGTTGTTTAGAGACTGACCTAGCTGGGTATTTGAAGTTACAACGCTCTGAATTTTAGCATTAATTTATTGGTCTTCTTCCAACATTTTGTTCCTCTTTTTAGAAACTTTCTTAGTAGCTTCTATTCCTCACAATTTCTTCCACTTGGAAATGCAGCCTTTGTCAACTCTACAAATGAGCATGGCTGCTGCCATTTTTTCTTCTCATTCTAGGTTGCCACGTTGAATGGAGGGAGGGAGGTTGCCCAGATGCTTCGTTAGACAAAATAATCTTCTGTCCCATGGGAACCAAGGTCATCTACTGCTCCTGTGACCAGGGACTGGGCGTTGCATAAAAAAGCCAATTGAGTTTATTGGGGAACATAGTTGCTTGCTTAGTTTTGTGGGTGGGACATTAAACTTTGTTATTGGGCAATTGTTACTTGTGTATTCAAACTTGGTTTCACTTTTGACAGTGCCGATACTTTGTACTTAATAAACATGTTCTTTGAGGAATTTTCAAGCCTTGGAGTTCTATTGTATTCGCATCTGTCTATCGGAACCATGACAGCATGCTCCTATCATGTCCCATTATCCTCCCTTCCCATAAGGTTCATTTCCATGACGATACAACTTCATTGCACAGCACAGTGTTGTAGAAGATACCAACCCATAAGCCCCCATTTTATAGCAGCTATAAAATCTCAGTTCTGCAAGAGATCTTGAGAATCAGCATGAGACTAATTTGATTTTGTATATTTAATTTTTAACTGAATTTCCCCCCCAAGAAAGCAATAATATACTGTGAAATGCTATGGTAGTCTTGGGGAACTATGAAAAGAGAATGCATCTTTGGGAGCTTTTGTCAATTAAGCACAAGCACACTATCAACTCTGATTCTTTAAATGGAATAGCATAGAGCTTTGCTTCTGAACTCACTGCTCTCCAGATGGGCTTGTTAGGTTGGATGCAGGATTCAGCACAATTGGAAGCAATCACTTTGCAAATGTTCCCTTAACCGATGCTACTACAAGTATTCATGAACATCATATGACCTCTTTCCACAAATTTTATCTACAGAACCAGAAGTCAATAATCTCTGTATGTGTCACTGAGAAGAGCTCCCAACACTTATTCTAATTTTATGCTCGTCAGTAGGAATATGTTCCCATTCACCAACCGTCAGCAAACACACACATTTTAAACTGGAGGGTTCTATTTAGGTAGCTTTGATGGCAGTGTCCCCTTCCATATGAACAATTCCAGTTATGCTAATTCCAGTGTTTGTATGAGCAACTCCAAAGAAAACCACTCTTTTAGTAAGAGTGATGCACAGTTACCTATGAAAAGTGCATGATGGGGTTATTATTGCTCCAAACTTGTATTTTGTGGAATGAACTGAGTAAGCTGATGAAAAGAATCTGCTATGAGTATCTGTGTAGTGAAAAGAGAAATTGATCACCATTATACAAAGAAAGGTGCGGACATGGAATAAGATAGGCTTTTGGGATTAGGATTTCTAGGAACACCCATTCTATTGGTCTTGTTGGAATAAACTAGGTTTTTGGGATTAGGATTTCTAGGAACACCCATTCTATCGATCTTGTTGATCCATAACCTCAGTTTCTTCTCTTTTTGGCTGAGGTTTTAGGGAGCTCCAATATGCAGATGCTCACGGAGACCAAGGAGGATCTGGAGTGGCTAATCCCAAGAATCAAAGATGTAAGTAAAAAATCCAGACTGCACCTTAACATCAAGAAAGCAAAGATAATGTCAAGTGCAGAGAACACACCGGTCAAAGTGCAGATTGACAATGAGACCATCGAAATAGTAAAGGAATTCATCTTCCTGGGCTCTATAATCAACCAAAGTGATGATTGCAACCCTGATATCAGAAAGCGTTTAGCACTTGGGAGAACTGCAATGTCTGGCTTGAATAACATCCGGAAGAGTAAAGACATCAGCCACACAACCAAATGCAGATTAGTTAATGCAATACTTTTTTTCAATTGCTAATTATGGCTGTGAAATTTGGATTCTGAAAAGGGCAGATGGGAGAAAGATGGACACCTTGAACTGTGGTTCTGGACTATTATGCATCCCATGGACTGCAAAAAATAACAAACAAAGAAATCCTAGACAAACCTCATCAAAAATATCTGTCAGGTCCACCATACTGGTGTCCTGCCGTTCTGATGGAAGTGGGGGGTGGGGGGAAGGAAGATTTCATGCATTCTTTGCATGCTTTCACTTTTGCTGTAACCGCTTGGGAATTAGGGAGGGGAATTGTCTTCAGAGATGAAACAGATGACTTCCCAGCCAGTTCCAGCTTGATGCCAAGGCCTTCATGCTCTGAAAGTGACCTGTTATCTGCCCAGCACCTCAGTGTTCTCGTAACATCTCTAGGGCATCATATTGTCTGCCGGGGGTTGGGTTTGGGGGAAAACTGACAGAATTGCTTTGCACTTTGAGCGGGACCTTCATATTCTGTCTGACTTCTCTGCATCCACTCTTTCTCAGTAAAAGTTATTTTCAATTAACCTTAATGGAGTCAATTTTTACTTTCTGGAGGGATCAGCTGGGGCAGGTCCTTACAATATCATTTGAAGCCAAAATCACCAAACAGAGGTTATTATACATTGGCCATGTCACTTGAAATCATGCTGGGAGTGATCAATGGAAAAAGGAGAAAAGGATGCCCTAATACTGTACCTGCTAGCTGGACACTACAAAAAATGATACCATAGCATATTTGAAGGAGGGGCATGGAAAGTGCTGATGCATAGAGTGGCTGAGAGTTGGACATGACTGAATGGCTGATGGCGGTGGTGAGTTCAACCACATCTGGAGTCACAAGTGTTTTACATGTGGAAGAGAGAGTGGTTACAGAATCATGATTCTACCGTCCCTTATTATATTGGTGAAGTGCACCAGGATTCTAAAAGTAAACTGTGTATTCCAGCAAATCTGAACAGTGACTGGACTAATGCAGTGCCAGATAGAGCAATTCTTAAAAGAGCGATGTGCTGTATGCAGGCTTATTTCCTTAGTATCATAAAAACGTGATTGGATGTAATGATTACTTCATTTTCAGAAAATTGGTTGCTTTTGTCATAATAAAAAATAGTGCATAACCTAAATAAGGTAACATTTGCAACAAGAAACAGTAAAATAGCTTTTCCCATTATATTTTCCATTCACAATAGCACAGTGAGTAGCTCTTCACAATAATATAAGAGCATACAGATAGGTCTGACTTTAAAACTATTCTATTTGGTGAAATGATCTATTGAAGTATAAAGCTTTGGCTTTGTGGCTGCCATTTTTCAGTGGCCATTTGAACCTTATGCTGTTTCTGAAAGCTTTTTTTCTTCATTTTGTTCGCTGTTTGTGGGTTTCGTATGATGGTAAAAGCTTTGCTAACTTCCGTCTGAAACTGAGGGAAGTACCTATGGAAAGCAAGGTCCTTCTGAGCTATTCACAACTGGTGTATTCTCTGAAAACAAAGTGAAACAAGTAAAAAACCCTGATAAAAAGGTGAACAGGAATGGTAGGAAGAAATTTACCTCTAACAGGCAGTGCCTTTTAGGAAAAAATTATTTTAAAAAACATTTATTTACTTAATCAATTTATAGACCACTTCAGTTGCTGAAGCAGTGCCAAAGAAAAAAAGTATGCTCAGGAACCAAGACAATATAATTATGAAGGTGGAAGGACACCCAAATAATGTGGGATTGAAATATCCAGTATCAGTGTGAATGCAGGATCATAATAATGGTCTTTGAATGTATCTGGATTAGGGCAATCTGACTCATAATGAGTACAAATATGTCATCTCTGCTTACCACCATCTTAACTACAATCATGCCAAAAAAGATGACGTGCATGAAAATGTCATCATGCAAATGTCATTTCTACATACTTGCTTCCCAGTGTTTGATGCAAGTATGTAAATCACAGCATTTACTTGATCTCACTATGCACGTGTCATCATTTGCTCTCCTTGTGAATACCCACAACTCTACTTATTCTTCATTGCTTAAGGAGAGAACATAAATCAAATGTTCAGCTCTCCATGAAGCCCCTATTTACTTCACATATACCCAGTCACTTCCTTCACAATATCTGCATGATACATCACTGAAATTGTTTCTTTTCAACATTTGCTTATAGTCTTAAGCCAGCAACTACAGGCCCTTGTGCAGCTTTGGCTAAGGTAGATTTATTGCCAAAACATAGTAGTACTAATTTTATATAAAATTTGCATAATATAGTGATTCTGCCATTGAACAGTCATGCTTCAAATTGGTTGGCTATCTAAAATATACCTTGTTTTCTGCCACTCTCCACATTAATTTGGGGTTTATACAGACATTTCCTATACTTAATTTCCATGTGCACAGTAAAATCCTTAGAGAAATTAATTCTTTTGAAGGAAACATCTCTTAACATTCTTTTCCAGTCTTGTGCAATTAAATTGTTGAATCTATTGATGAAACTGCATGCATTGGAACGTATCATAAATTGTGCAGTTTTAAAAGTAATGCCTTTTTATAAACAGGCTTTGATAAGTGTGCCTCATGTTGGCAGAGATTTAGGTCAGTAAAACTCATTTAGATAGAAATTTCATGTATGCAGCTTCCAAATGCTTGATTGTCTTTAAAACTATACAGGCTACAAACTACAGAATATTCAGTACTGAAATAGGTCTGAACTGTATTTTTGTATGTAATTGCAACTGCAGCTTTTTTTTAATGTGAAGAACAAGTTCAACGTCAAATTAGCATGTGACTGACAGCACATTGCTTAGTTAAGCCTTCAATGCATTAGCAAAGATTTACTAATTAAAAAGACTGCATTTTCCGTGTTATGCGACTGCTTGAGGGTCTTCCTTTTTCTGGGCTATGCAGAAACGATGCTTGGGATAATGTTCAGTTTCTTTGTTCAGGAATGGAAACTAGAATTAAATTCTCCTGGGAGTAAATATGTATGAAAATAGGACATTTATTTGCTACAAATGATTGCAACTGAGAAACTCACGTTACTGAACTGCTTATGAAAATCTAATTTGCTACTCCATACTTCCCCCCCCCCCCCATGTTTCTTCCTAAAAACCTGAGGCCAATCCAAATATGTGTGAAAAGCAGATCACTGACTAAATAGCTCAACATCAAAATCTTTCGTAAAAGTGGCTACTGGGCATTTTCATTCTTGGTAACAAAAAAAAAAGTTTCCAAATTAACATCTTTGTTTTCTTTTCTGTTCCATCCTTTTCATGGCAGAACCACCTGCAGGTTTCATATTATGCCATCTTTCTCCATTACACTTTACTCCTGTTTAGGCCATTAGAAATTTAATAAGGAACATGAAGATGAAAGATCCTGGCGTGCTCTAATGAGCCTTAGAACAGAACTCAGCACAAGTTGATTAGAAGGTTCTCAACATTTCAGACACTCCTTGGGGAACAGAACACTCTAAAGAGAGTAATTAGTCAGAGCAAATTTTAAAATGGTCCTTTCTATTTATGGGTTATACTTCTGAGGCCAGAAAAGAAATGGAAAGTCAGTGGCATGGAGAAGTCTCATGGAAGGTTATGTCTTTACGCAAAGGCCTTCCCTGGATTTCAGTAAAACTACAGGAACACTCCATTTTGCAGCGATGCTCATGAACTTTGTGCCTTTCAGTGCAGAATCATGCCAGTCGAGACTTTAATACTTTCCTAAAACTTTATTAAAAAATGATGCTTCTTAACTCGTATGCTTGACCTGATCCTAAATACAGGTAGCCTTCACTTACTCCAATTGGGATTGGCGAATCCATTGCTAAGCAACGTATCATTAGGTGAAATGTCATGTGATTACACTAGACTTAGGTTGTCAGTTGTGCTGCGGTTGTTAAGTGAATCACCATGGGTCATTAAACACGACAGCATGTGACAGCATGACTTGCAACTTCCTGCTAGCTTCTTTAATTATTTTGCTTGTTGGAAACTGGCTGTGAAGGTCACAAATGGCAACTGGGTGACTGTGGGATGCCTGTGATCATTGTAAATGAACACCACTTGCAAAGCACCCAAATGTTGATCATTTACTGTGGACATGCTGTGATGGCTGCAACTTCGAGGGCCAGTTGTAAACCTACTTTTTCAGTGCTATCATAGCTTTGAACAGTCATTGAACAAGGCAGTTGGTAAATGAAGATTGTATTGAAATTGCTCTTTTTTAATACTATTTTTATTAAATTTGGGTGTGAAATATCAGGCTGTCCAATAGATGGCAGAACAGAAATGAAGAAAACTATTTTTTTCCTTTCCTGTAGTAATCTTCTGGGTTATCTATCATCCACTTTATAATGCGAAACACTACTGTCTGTAGAGATTTCCTGAAGTACTGAAACATCTGAATAACTTCTCTTCAAATTGTTATCTTGCCTTATGCTTATCAGCTTGCCTGTTTTCTGTTTAACAAACCCTGTGGACAAAATTTAGAAGAAAAATCCCTCTAAGAGAACTGTGTCTTTTGGGCAAAAATGAGAACACAGGAAAGAACATCTGGTTTTCCAAAAAAGAATTTGACATGCGGGGAAGTGAGCCTCACCCTCATGGAACATATGTTTACAGACTCAGTGGCTAAAAGCTTAAAGGCTAAAAGGGAAGCCAGGAAGGGAAGATGACCAACAGCGGAGAGGAAAAACAGGTAAATGACGGGTAGAAAATGAAAGGTGAAGCAAGCCTATTCAGGCTTCAAAATTCCTTCCCTCACCTCACAAAACTCACTTTCCTTGACTGAGAGCTGAGCTGTTTCCTCAGAAAGATTTCCAGTGAGAAAAAAAGGGAGCTAACTGCCACTTGGAAAAGGACCTCATGAACTATATTTCTTTTATAACTCTGAGTGCTGAAAAAAGTCGAGTGAATAAATTACTGTCTTTGTACTTTTGGTGTATCCAGGATTTGCCTTTTGACACAAATGCTTGTTTTTCCCCTGCTTCTCCACAATAGGGTAACCCTTTACCATCGTTTGAATTTTCTGAATTATTTTATGTCTTTGTCACTGAATATCAGCATAGATTCATGCTGGCTCTATTGATAGGTAAGAGGAGTCTGAGTCAATAAAAAGCACCCAATGTTATATTGGCTAAGTAGGCCCAGTTGTCTGAGTTCTTCATTAAACGGTCAGGGTTGATTTGGGCAAGGACTTACCCTGTATAAATCTCACAAATCATTCCCCTCCTCACAGTGAAGTTCTTACCAAATGGATTCAGGAGGCATCTCATGCTCTGCTCAAAAGCCATTTTAAAAAAGTGAAGAAGTGATTTATGGCTTTCATTTTGGAAGAGGTTACAGAATCACTTCTAAAGCTCTGGTGCTCCACCAACCCATAATCAGAAACAGCTATGAAATGGAGAGGTTTCAAGACAACCATAAATCTTTTTAAGAGTGGCTGTCCTATGAAAAGCACTTACTGTAAAGCTGTTGCTCACTAGCAGAACTTTGAAGCTCATCTCAAATTTGCTACCTTCCCACACAATCTGGATGACCCAACAGATTTCTGAAGGGATATTGAGTGGTGGGTAGGTAAAAAAATGGAAACTTTTGGTTCCATAGTGGTGATTATATACCGCCCTGAGTCCTTCGGGAAAGGGCGGTATACTGTATAAATCTAATAAAATAAAATAAAAATAAAATTATAGCTGGCAGAAGCCCAAAACACTAAACATGGAAGTATTGGTGAGATACCAAAGCCTTCATTCGTGGATGAATTCTACCTTGCATCAGAGAATTCTACAGAAGAAAATCATGGCTTCTATTGCTCAACCAAAGCATAAGTGGATCGTATAACCAGACAATGAGTCCAAATTTATATTAGCAACTTTATCAAAGAATGAAGAACAAATTCATTGTTTTAAAATATCAGGTGAAACTCCATAGAAATTCTGTGGCCAAATTCTTATATGGTGAGAGCCTAAATAATTATGGGAAGTGTTGATTGCAAGTATGGAGAGTATGGTGAAAGCAGTTACTATACGTAAGGATTAGGTTTCCATACTTACACGCTGCATTTTGGACGATTTTTTTTAATGGAACCAGCCCCAAACTTTGATATTTGTTCAGATTCCACTTATAAATAGAACCTGCACATGAAGTTCTGATAGTGTTCAGTGAAAAGGATATCGGCAGAAATTCATACATTCCAAACCTGGAGGAATAATTTTTCATAGTGCTATATAGATGCAATTGGGCTACTTGCCTATAACTCTTTATCTGACAGAACGTTTTAGGATCAGAATATTTCTGCCATTGCTCGCTACCAGATTCTTCTTATGTGAAGATGCTATGGACCTGGCTTCCTCTGGTAGCAATGCACCATCAAGGAACTATGATCCACCCTGCAAAACCACAAATGCTCTAGTGTCTAAAGGTCCAGGGCTGTGGTGAGTGTAAAAGCAGTCAGCTGAAGAAGGGCTTCAGGAAGAAGATGAGCAGCATGAGAAGAATGACACCCTATCTCTCCTCTTGCCGTTTTTCTAATGCACGTTGTTCCTTTCTGAGAATGATTTCATAGCGGAGGAAGGACGGAGAGGATTCATAACATATGTCTGACCTTGTCATGCAAATTCCTTTGTTATGGGATTCATGTGCATGTTTATGGTAGAGTTAATTTCCTTCTTGCACTGCACTGCTAGTCTTTAAAATGTTTTTTTCTTTTAATAACTCTGTAATCCATTGCATTGTGGTAGAGTCTGGAGCTGAGTGTTTACTGGCCGGATGCCCTTCCCAATGCCTATGTGGAGCTCACAGCAGATATTTTCCCTTTGCGCCCAGAGAGACAAATATCTGCCGCTACCTAGGATCAAATTTACATCCTCCTGATTGTGAGGAAAGAGCTCCCCACCTCTAGGCCATCACACTGCTCATTTGCTTATCTTTAAAATAAGGTGGTGAATCCAAAATTTCATCTGTATGCAGAGGAAGGTGCATCCATCCTTTTACCAAGAGGAGCTTCTATTTGTTGCCAGAAGTCCCCTTCTAATTAGAAATTCAATATTCCAAAATGATGCCTAACTATATTCTTCTTAATAACTCCCAATGAAAGTGATTTGATGACTTCTGTACAGCTTGTTCACAATATTGTTCATAGCCCATATGTTTCTCTAGGGATCAGAGATCAATCAATTCTCTAGATTACAGAGATCAATACATTCCAGGATGATTCTAGAGTAAATTGGATTAATGATTTCAGAAATAGGTTCCCATATATCAATGCAAAACCTATGATTTTTTATGAATAAGCCATGTCATGTTTTCAATAACTAGTTATAATTAGTCATCTGTCATGAATGTTTGTTTTGATTTATTATTACACTCATCTTATTGTTTCTTTTAAATCTTCTTATATTTTCAATGATTACTTTTTTGGAATGAATAGTCTAATAAACCTGACCAGAAGGGAAGGTAATATTATTACATGGTGGGAAACAACTTTCTGAGATGGTAAAACGAGAATTATTAGAAGTATCTCAAGATGGTAAATGGATTATTTCAAGACCTGTCCTGCTAAGTAAGGAATAGGTTAGAATATTCCTCTCTACTCTTCCATATATTGTTAAATTTCAGATTGTTGCCTTGCCTTGCAGCCATTTCCTTATGCTAATCTTTGATTTATCAAAAGTTCTCTTAAGATGCAAGGACATAATAAAAGAAATGGAGTTGGAAGGATTCAGTGCATACTTGGAGAATGTGTTCTTTATGGATTTCCAAGATGAAGTCCATACTTTTTTATTTTTATTCTTTCTTGGTGTGTGCATAGGGATGCCACAGATGTTTAGGCACAACCCTATTAATCATCTGTTGTTGTTGTATTTTTAAAAAGAAGGCTTTCTTCCAGTTACTGTTTACATATTATTGCATATGCTTCAACAGGGTGGCATCCATTAATGAGTTTATTAATTGCTTGTTGTTTGAATGGGAGCTTTATTTGTCAGTGGGGCTGATGAATACAGTATATCATTATCAAGCTATACATCAAAAGAAAGTACCACTGTTCTACACAGAGGAAGGAAGGAAGGAAGGAAGGAAGGAAGGAAGGAAGAAAGAAAGAAAGAAAGAAAGAAAGAAAGAAAGAAAGAAAGAAAGAAAGAAAGAAAGAAAGAAAGAAAGAAAGAAAGAAAGAAAGAAAGAAAGAAAAGACTTTTTTTGCCATGGCTATAAAATACAGGATGCCCCAGTTGTAAATAAGACAGTATTGGGGCAGCTAGAGATGAGAAGTCCTGATCCTTAAAAAAAAGATAGTTCAACTTCTATCTGAAGAAAATAAATAAATACTTGATCTATTATTAGAAAAAAAGGGAAAGAGCTCAGTAGAACAGCAGAGTTCTTTCCTTGCTGTTGCTCTTAAATCTTACCATAGCAAAAGGGAAGGGTGGCATTGGCAGAAAAGATCGTTGTGAAAGGGGACACTGGCATTAGCTGAATATTAATCTGCAAAATCTGATGATAGTTTTAGAGGCGTAGGGATTTTTAAAATGTATTTTATAATTTGACTTTACTGTATATTTACCTCCATATTGTTTTTTCCTTTTCATAAAGTACATATTAAAGGAGTATAGCCCACAACCAGTACATGGTGTTTAAAGAACTCAAACATACCAGTTTATTTATTTATTTTATTTAATTAGATTTTTATACTGCCCTATTCCCGAAGGACTCAGGGCGGTTTACAGGGCAGCATAAAATACAATATAAAGATAACATAAAATTAAAATAAATTAAATTAATTAAGCCCAACAATTAAAACAATATATAAAAAGCTAAAACCCCTTCAGTCCAGGCCTGATAGATCGAAAAACCAGGTTTTCAGGTCCCGGCGAAATGAACGCAGATCGGGGGCGGTCCGAAGTTCCACAGATAAATCATTCCAAAGGGCAGGCGTGCCCACAGAGAATGCCCTCCCTCTGGGGATCACCCGCCGGCACTCCTTAACCGGCAGCACCCTGAGAAGGCCCTCCCTGTGGGAGCGCACAGGACGATGGGAAGTTGATGCCGGCAGCAGGTGTTCCCTTAGATAATCCGGACCCAAGCCATTTAGAGCTTTATAGGTCATTACCAGCACCTTGAATCTCACCCGGAGGGCAACCGGAAGCCAATGCAGCTCACGGAGAAGAGGTGTTACACGGGAGTATCGGGAAACTCCCATAACAACTCGCGCGGCCGCATTCTGCACCAGCCTCCGCGTGGTCCTCAAGGGCAGCCCCATGTAGAGAGCGTTGCAGTAGTCTAGCCGGGAGGTCACGAGCGCATGGGTGACTGTGCGTAGGGCATCTCGGTCCAGATAGGGCCACAACTGGCGCACCAGACGAAGCTGGGCAAAAGCCCCCCTGGTCATGGCTCCTATATGGTCTTCAAAATTGAGCCGTGAATCCAAGAGGACGCCCAGGTTGCGAGCCCTATCGACGGGGGGTAACACCTCACCCCCCCATCATTAGTGATGGAACAACCTGGTTAAACCGAGATGCCGGTATGCACAGCCACTCAGTCTTGGCAGGATTGAGATGAAGCCTGTTTCTCCCTATCCAAACCTGGACCGCCTCCAGGCAACGGGACATCACGTCGAGTGCATCACTGGGTTGGTTCGGGGTGGAAAGAAAAAGTTGGGTATCATCAGCGTACTGATGATACCCCACCCCGAAACCACGAATGATCTCGCCCAGCGCTTTCATGTAGATGTTGAACAGGAGGGGAGAGAGGACCGACCCCTGAGGGACTCCACAAACGAGAGACCTCGGGGCGGACCTCTGCCCTCCTGTCAACACCGACTGCGAGCGGCCCAGGAGGTAGGAAGAGAACCACTGTAAAACAGTGCCTCCCACTCCCAACCCCCTGAGATGCCGCAGTAGGATACCATGGTCGATGGTATCGAAAGCCACTGAGAGATCTAAAAGGACTAGGACAGAGGAACATCCCCTGTCCTGAGCCCGCCAGAGATCATTCACCAGTGCGACCAATGCCGTCTCCGTGCTGTACCCGGGCCTGAAACCCGATTGGTAGGGGTCCAGATAATCAGTTTCCTCCAGGAACAGAGGGAGCTGATGCGCCAACACGTTCTCAACAACCTTCGCAAGAAAGCGAAGGTTGGAGACCGGGCGATAGTTATTTAAAACAGCCGGGTCCAGGGCAGGCTTCTTGAGGAGGGGTCTCACCACCGCCGCCTCCTTCAAGGCGGCAGGGAAGATACCCTCCTTCAAGGAAGCAGATATTACTGCCTGGAACCAGCCTCGTGTCTCCTCCCGAGCCGCATAAACCAGCCAGGAGGGGCACGGGTCCAGTAAACAAGTGGTGAAGCTCAGTCTTCTCATGATTCTGTCCACGTCAATGGGGGAAACAGGGTTGAACTCAGTCCAGATAACATGCTTGATTCCTCCATGCCAGACTCTGCCCAGTCAGAGTCCAAACTGGTCCGGATCTGAGCGATTTTGTCCACCAGATGATGACTAAACTCCTCAGCCCGTCCCTATAAGGGATCCTCCCTTGTCTCCCAATTAAGGAGAGAGCGAGTCACCCTAAACAGGGCGGCTGGGCGATTATCTGCAGACATGATGAGGGCAGCAAAGTAATTAGACTTCGCCGTCCTCATCGCAGCGAGATAAGACCTTGTAAAGGCTCTTAGTCGCAATCGGTCAGATTCAGACCGGGTGGATCTCCAACCGCTCTCTAGACCCCGTCTCCGACACTTCATCTCCCGGAGCTCCACAGAAAACCATGGGGCCCAACGGGATCTGTGCCGGGTCTGGGGTTGCAAGGGTACAACACGGTCGAGTGCCTCGGTGGCCGCCCTTTCCCAGGCATCCACCAAGGCATCGACCGGGCTGTGAGTGAGGGAGATAGGTAGGGACCCAAGCACCATCTGGAACCGTTCTGGGTCCATTAGGCACCTGGGACGGAACCACCTGGTCAGTTCCACGGCCCAGCGGCGGGGGGGTGACACAGCGGAAGACCAGCCGCAGGAGATAATGATCGGACCATGACAGGGGGACAATAGTTGGCAAGCCCCCTCCCAGATCATCCAACCATTGCCCAGATAGAAAAATCAGGTCAAGAGTGTGACCCGCCCCATGAGTCAGGCCCTGAATTACTTGGGTCAGGTCCATGGCCGTCATGGAAGCCATGAACTCCTGAGCTAACTCTGACGACTCTCCCAGGGAAGGCAGGTTGAAGTCGCCCAGAACTATAAGTCTGGGAAACTCCACCGTCAACCCTGAGAGGGTGTCGAGCAGCTCAGGCAGGGCCGTTGCTACACAGCTGGGCACCAGGTATGTTAGCAACAGGCCCAACTGAGCCCGAGGGCCAGTGCTTAGGATCTAGAATTCCTGATCACCTATTATCCATCCATCTGATAACATTACTGTAACTGATTTGAGAACTGCACTAGATATATATGCAACATCATGATATTCTAGATATTTCTTTGTCCTGAACAGCTGGTGACATCACAGTTATGTCAGCTGAGAGCTTTGGATTATGCGGTGTGTCTGGACAGCATGTGGTTTGACTTCCTATATGAGCATTAAATGCAGAGTGACTGCATGCATACAGTAAACTGTGTTTTTACTCCCTCTGCAAGCAAAAATTCAAGACTCATTTTCACAGATCATGTGTTAAAAATGGTGAACTAAAGTGACACAGAGCAGTGTTGTGAAACTGAACAAAATAAAGATTATGAAAATATCTATTATAGAAATTTATTTTCTTTCAGAAACCTTCACATAAATCCAAATGTAGGGCAATCATTCCCAAGTGCATAAAAGAGACATTTAAATAGCTTTGAAAAGATTTGGAGGTATAAACCATGAAGCTATTTTTAATACAGTAACTGCTGAGCAGCATAAACTGAGTTCCAAAGAGATTATGAAGATTACAGAGCATTTAATCAGTAGTAACCTTTTCCTGCCTTGTAAATTGGTTCCTTTGATTTTACTCATCTACTGGAATTACTTTTATGTAAATATATACTTTTCTCTGCTTCCTTTCATCTTCCTTTCTTTGTTTAAGAACAAAAGTCACAATTAAAAGAATGATAACAAGACAATCAGATTCTGGCTTCCCTTTACAAAATGGAGTATTATTATCTCTCTAAAAGAATCAAGGGAATTTAACAGCAGGATTTCTGAAGAATTAAACATATCTCAAAGAGCTCACTTACCATACGCAGAAACTCCAATTGCATCACTTGTGTATTTCCATTCTAAGGTGATGTGAAAGAGGAGCAAAGAAAAAAATAATTCACAAGAAATCAGGTAATCAGTAAGGTGGAAGATCAATCTCCTGGAAAGGCACACCCTGGACTAGGGGATTGTGTTCTGTATACACATTAGAACCTGATAAATTTTCATTACTAAGAATTAGTGCATATGCACAAACAGTAGTTTAAAATATTTCTTTTCTTTTTCATCGCCAGTCTGCTGCAGGACAGTTACATGTTTCCTATGATCAACAGATTGCCAGTAGACTTCTGAGCTCAATTTAAAGCACTAGTTATTATCTAGAAAGCATAGTACCATGCTGGATTATATTGGGGACCATCTTGTTCAGAATTATTCTGTCCCTCCTGTCAGGTTACTCATTGACAAATCTCTGTTCCTATGTGAAGTAAGGAGTGAACAAGTAAGGAAGCACATTTCTATGCTGTGTGAAACATGCTACCACCAGAAATACAACTGGCCTCTTTACTTCTGGTTTCAGGAGAGCATTTGAGTTTTCTTTTAAAATGGGTTTTGATGCTCAAATGGTATGAATCTAGTCATTATTTTTATCTTGATGTTTACATGTGCTATCACAGTCAATTAACAAATGTCCATTGTACATATCTTACAGGGATTGATGCTCCAACATTCATTTAATCATTTGTTCCCTCTCTTGTGCAGGCTTTGGTTAACTTAAAGAAAAATAAAACAATATCATTTCACCACAAAATATAAAGTGTATGTGTATATGTAACTGGAAATGGAAGTCTTTATATGTCCCAGCATAACTGAATGATTGGTGTAGCCATTCACTATGACCATTTCCCACTAGTAATTTCTAGTGTCTTCATAGCATTTCCAAATCATCACTGAAATGGCATGAAATATGTCCCTCTTGCTATTATTTTGCCACAGTTATACTTGGGTGACTCTAGAAAATATTATAAGTTGATGGGGGAAAATGTTCTATAAAGCAATATGCTTTGCTTGTGACTCCCTTGGCACAGAGAGTTATGGATTATTTGTTACTTATCTGCGAAGCAATACATTTTTTCCTGGCAGTTTATGTTCAGTTTAAAGGAGAGTTTTGTACAGTGTCAAATCAGTCCTAAACAATCATTTTAATGAGCTATTTCAGAAAAGAGAAGAAAACAGCAAACATAATTACAACCACTGGGTGGTTTTCCTGTGTGTATGCTTTAATTGTTTTTTTTTTAAATACTTGGTTTGCACAATTGACCAAATGAAGCAAGAATTATGCTTCTTAATTGTGGGGAGATGTACATTTATAAAAGAGAGATTGCACAATTATCAGACAGAATAAATTCCCAAATGCAAATATTGTTCTATAATGCAAATATTCTTATCATTTGTCCTAGAATCAAAGTAACTGTTTCTCATTGAAGATTCAGACACAAGCTTTATAATGCCAATTTTATGAGTGGATTATAGGAAACAAACAGTTTTCCTAGGTTGTTTTTGTTTTGTTTTGTTTCCGTCTAATAGTTGTCTAGTTTTTTGAATCTCATTTATACAAGGCCTACCTTTCATTCACAATCCCAGCCTTTAGTTTCCTCTCACACATCTGGATTGTTCTTTATAAACTATCTTAAGAGTTTCTTAGTTTATTTACAATAATTAACTAAATACCTTGCTTATAGTTTTCCATCTGTTTTCCCAGCTTTTCACTTCAGATATCTCTGGCTTCTATTTTTTCCCTAGTCTTTCTTGCATGCAGAAGAAACTCATGCTTCTATTAATTGATTAGGATCACATTTCACTACCTTGATACCTTTCCTACATGCCATTATGTTTGAAAAATGGCTCTCACAGACAAATGCAAATAACGTTTGACCATGGAAGCTAAGGGGTGGGAAGAGAGGGTGAAAGAGAGAAAGCTAATAGGATTATACTACTCTTTACCATTAACTTATCTCCGTACTCTGGAAAAAAATCCTTATTCATTAAATGAAAGTTATTTCTAACCAAACTATTGCAGAGCAAGAATCTCTCCATATGAGTGTTGAATGAGAGTATGAGAGTGGAGGTTATATATAAATGAATATAGATGTGTGTGTGTCTGTATGAATGAATCAGAATGAAGGGAGCCACTTGTGGATGTTACCATCCCACATATTTGTGTTGGTCTATCACTTGTATTTATGCTTTTGAGGGTAAATCAAAATTGAACTGTGGCCTATGCTTTAAAATAGATTTCTACTTTATTTATTAAAATATAATAAATACCATCATCTCTTGAAGTTTCTCAGTGGTATAAAATAGATTCCTTCATCAGCTACCTAATTCTTGTAATGGTGTTGCTATGTTCCCTATGTAGGGAAAGTTGCTGGATTATGGTACTCATTTGAACAGGAGAATATTTTACCCCTTTGAATATCTGCTTGCTTCCCAAAATTATTCTTTGTATCAAATCTCCCATGCTACGATTGCAACCAAAGTAGGAGACCATAGTTATTTGTCTCGACTCTTCAAGGGAACAGGGAAAAGTAAGGACACTTCAACATATACATCATTTATAGAGATGGATGGATGATGGATGGAGAGACATAAGTCCCCTCCATTTGTTCTTTTTTAATATTATCAGGGCCTTAGCTCAATAGGCACACTAGATTTCACCTAGTGCTTTTTATCATACTGAAGCTTATTTAGTACATATATCACCGTCAATAGATAGTCAGTGGAGTCTCTGCTTTTCCACATCCTTCTCACTGCCTCAGTTAGCAGACCCCAGAGAGCCATCATTTCTGGTTGTAAAAGATTGGAGGTACCTGCAACTAAGCACCTTCCTCCTGATGGGAATGGAGAAAGGTGTTGTGTTTATGGAAAACCCCCATTTCCTGATATTGCAAAACAGCAGAGTTTTTGACTGCCTGCAATGAGCAAGTGGAGAACTGTGGACAGTTCCTGGGAGAAGTGAAGGAAGGGTCTTTAAGAGTAGATGTGGATTTTTGCTACATGTAATAGGCATTGTATTATACTGTGCATGTTTTATATTCAAGATAAATCTTTTTAATATTGCTTGCTCTTCACTAAATGCTGAAATGTTTCTCATGAGACTGGATTTTGCCGTCTAGAGGTGGTAGCAGTGGCTTGTCCTCTTTTGTGTACCTACAATCCCAGGCAAGATAAGTAGGGAAATATACAAGGCATGGCAGAGAGGACAGTCATAAACCCCTATAGTTTCTTGCTCCAATATGTGTTCTGTACCAGCCTGCTACCGGCCCTGCAGAAAAGGCAGGGACAACCCCTTTACAAACGGCAAGAGGCTGGAATTAAGCCTGCCAAATTTATTAACATAAAACAGCAAAACAAGACACCAACCATGAAACAGGAACTAATCAAGCGGTTGCCTTCAGCAAACCAGCCATCCCACACATTCCCCTTTTATACAGTTCAGGGCGTGGCTTCTCTCTGCCTCCTTCCGAGGTGCCCCATTGCCTTCCTCTGTTTACTCCTGATTGACTGCCTCCTGCGTCGGGCGTCCTTGAACAGGGCCAGCTGTGGGTCATCTTCATCCACGCTGTCAGGCTCACACAGCTGGGTCTCCATCGTGACCAGGTGGGAGGGGCCTGGCTGAGGGCTCTCATCAGCAAGATCTTCAACACCCCCCTCCTCCTCTGAGTCATCCGACCCAACTGCCGAACCCACAGGCTGACCCTGAATCACAACAATATGATCAAAGTGAGAACTAGTTAACTTGTAGGCAGACATTTGGCCCCTAGAAGAATTTACCAATTGGTTAATCATCCAAAAAAAGCAAGGGCCAGAGGCAACCCAGAGTGCTGAAAAGGAGCTTCATTCAGTGATTTCATTCACTAATACTATGGTCTGGCAAACCAGTTAAATGAACAAGATGAGCAAGGAGGTTCCTTTTCTTCCAGGCACAAGTTCGAATCACAGAAGGGGAAAAAAGCAGCAGCCAAGGATCTCAGTCTCCCTAGTAATAGATTCACCTCCAACAGAGACAGCAATTCTCTCAATCCTGCCCCCCCCGCCAGATATTAATTCCCATTGCCCTTAGAGGTAGCAGCAG
This sequence comes from Vipera berus, assembly GCF_964194415.1. Classification (NCBI taxonomy): domain Eukaryota; kingdom Metazoa; phylum Chordata; class Lepidosauria; order Squamata; family Viperidae; genus Vipera; species Vipera berus. Next base: position 179,300,840 of record NC_138203.1, on the reverse strand, counting down.
CAGCAATAACTATCCATTGAACTGATAAATTGCAGCCTATCCAGCAGATATCTAATGTTAATTCCAGTGTGAGGGAAGTGGCTCTGTACGCCCTTTAATAGTCTGTTCTTGCTCACAAAACTGCAGAGGATGCTTTTTATTGGAGCCATTGGAAGTGACCCTTACTTAATTGCTACCTTTGAGGCAGTTACTTCATGTTTCTTGCTGGTGGTCCTCATTTAGTGACTGCAATTTGTACTGGAGAAATAGTCGCTAAGTGACATGGTTACTAACTGAATTATGTGTATGTGTGTGTATGAGAGGGAGAGGGAGAGGGGGAGAGAGAGAGAGAGGGAGAGAGGGAGAGAGAGAATGAATCGCGGGTTCCTGCCAGGTCATTCAGATTAAGTTGTTTGCTATAGTGTCCTCTGACCCATTTTTTATTTCTTCTTCTTTTTTTGGTCCCTGCACCGGGCTGAGAGATTGCTTAAACAAGCTATGTCTTTTTGAGCTGCTTTTCTACACTGTGCAGGGCTTCCCTAAAAAAGGAAGGCTAATGCCCTAAAAATGTGCTAACAGCAACCAAACAGCTCAGCTCTGTGATCCTCCACTGGCTCCCAGCAGCTGCCTGAAACTGACCAGACTTTCACCAGTTTTGCATTGAAGACTTCTGTTGTCCTAAATGTGGGCATTGGTCCCAAAATTACTTTGTCATCTAATTCCATGATTAATGAAGTATGGCACAAGTTAAAAAAAACATACAGTACTTGCCATTTGCACGAATTGTACCCAAATACTCATACGACAGTGGCAGGGGACTGTAATGCAAGAATTGGAGTTAGAAATCCAAATCCAGTCTAAATATCTGGCTGACTGTGTAACCAACTACAATAATAATATTAATGGTAGCTTCCCTTTTTGCTTATATTGATAATACAGCAACACTCCCATGGGAATGGAGTCTAGTGATTATATTATCTATTTATAAAACAGACAAAGGGAAGATTGCTTCTAACTATTGACCTATTAGCTCACTTAATATTAATCAGCAAAATGTATGCCACTCATTTAAAAGAGAAGCTACTGGACTGAGGCACATTATCTTGGCACATTAGGAGGCTTGCTTTAGGGAAAGGCTACTTCCATATAGACCAGGCTCTACTAGTACTAATTCTATATTTTTTTATTGGAAAATATCAAATAATTCAAGGTCAACAGTATATGCTGCCTTTGTGGATTTTAATTCTGCCTTTGGCCCAATTTCCAGGAATAGATTATTGGAACAACTGAGGGAATCTTCTACAGTACTAACATTTGCTTTTACATTTGCAAGAACTGACAACTTGAGAATAAGAGTTTGGTGCTCCATCCTGAGCAATTATACTGAGGAAATCCCAAAGAGTAACAGAGTTTTGCATCTGGTATCCTAACTCTTATACTTTTCAATTACTATATAAATCCTTTTGTTTCAAACTTGGATAAGTTGACACATCGCCCACCAAACTTGACAATTAGGTACATTTCAGCCTTCTTCTGCGGAGATAATGTAGTTGTATTGGCATTAACACAGGATGGCCTGAGAAGAGCATTATGATTTTTTGCTCAGAAGAAATACAATATTGGAGATAAATTATGACGAGGCTGAGGTTACAGTTTTTGCAAGTGCTCTAAAGTTCAAAAATGGCTACTAAATAGTCATGCATTGCAACAGGTTAAACCATTTAAATATTTCTATATCTTTTAAGCCATAGAAGCCAGAATGTACATTTAGAATTCTTCCTATGGAATGCAACTTTTGATTATTCCAAAGCCGATTTCCCTACATTTGGTTACAGTCCTTGGGGAGCATTCTAGTTGCAATTCAGTTATTAATTGTTAAAGCCCAAGTACAACTTCTATAAATGCTTCATTAATGGATTTATTAATGGATTAATGAAGTCTGAATTCTTGTCAGATATCTTGTAGATACTACAATGTATACACAATGTCATTCTCCAGGTAGAAGCTGGTATAATCAAAATTCATATGATGAGGTTCAACACCCTGAACTATTAGTTAGAAGCAATTTTCCATCATAATGGTCTCATCTATCCAATCTCCTCTAATCAATTAATCAGCAAATAGAAAAACTTCATCTTATATAAGTAGATTTATTGTGGCTGCTCTATGGAAGCCATATTAACCTTAGGTTATGATCCAGCCAAAGCCAAGTTAAGGAATGACAAGATGCTCAATCCAGTGTGCTATATGGGTGCTTAAACTTTAACTTTAGTCTATCTAGATATCTGAGATACCTTTATTTGAAATATCCAAATACAGGCAGATTATGATTTTATTATGATTTATGACACTTGTCTTGGTAAGGAGGTATAAGACAAATTTCTATAAGAAATGGCTTTACCCACATGGAACTTGTCATGCTGAAACCACTGCTCATTTTCTTCTGTACTGTCTTTTTATGAAGATATTCATGCATACTATTTGACACCATTAATAGCAAATTATCCAGGCCATCCAAATTTATTTTATCTCTTGTATTTGTTTCCTAATACAATTGATAAACCTTGTGAAGTACTGTTAATATGCCTGTAGATACCAAAAGGGATTATTGCATGACAGTTCTGTTTAGAGCCATCAGTGGATATTCTGGCTTCTGGTAAACATATTAGCAAGAACCAGGCCTGAAAGAAAATGTAGTTCAGATCTCCAGGTCTTTCCATTCTATTCCTGTTCACAAGTCAGTTTCCAGACTATATAAAGAAGAAGAAAAACCTGTCCTCAACTGCTTTTGTGATATTTCCCCCTCACAACTAAATCTTTGCATGATAATATTTAATTTTTACAGGGGCTTTTAAGATCCATCTTATCTTACTCTCAATAAAGTTTGAATGTATTTATCTTTTATAAAAATGGGTCTATCTTTGAAGGAAAGGCTGAATGTTCTAGTCATATAACCCTGTAATGTAATGCCAAGAAGCACTATTAATAGAAATTATTTCTTCCTTTTTGACTTTTTAATTGCTGGCTCAATTTCTCACACTGTGGTTAAGAGGATGAGGCCAGATGAGGTAACCAGAGTATGAAGACCCATATGAGAAAAGAGATTTGAGATCTGCAGCTTTCTACTATAAACACTCAAGTCATCTGCTACCAGATATGAACTAAGGATGGGTTGTACTAAGTACTGAATCTGTTTTTTAAGGTCCTCTCATCACAAAGGGGTGTGGCTTGTGCCATACTTCTCATTTCATTATTTGTCATTTTGCTCTTCCACAAATACCAGGCTCATCCCCTTCCTTAAGAAAAGCTCCTCAGTTAAAGAAATAACTGAGATAATATTTGTGTTCTTATAAATGTACTTATTTAAAAATAATTACATATTGTTTCTCACACACAAACAATTTCTGTAAGGAACTGTTTGGCACTCTTGGAAAAAGTCATCTGATCAATAACTGCACCTGTTGTGTGATTCAAACAATCTGGCAGTAAGCTAGCCATTATTCTTATGAAGGTTTTATGGCTTGGCCTGAAAAGTTCTTTCTACCAGTTACAGTATAATTATTATGTACTAATAAGTGCTGGGAGCCTCTCCCGATCAAAGTTTTCTGTGAATGGCAAAATATAGCATGGAACTGGGAATGATACAAAGCTTATCTCCACAATGGTAAGTAATTATAAATGCAAAAACTAGGTAATTGTAGACATCTGAGTAAACTCACAGAAAATGAGTCAATCCAGAAAGCATAAGCTGCCTGAGTTAGCACAAACACCCACTTTAATGAGTTGGGCATAATTTTCTGGTGATTGACTGTTCAGCTCATTGGGATGCCAGCAATTTCTAATTACCTACTAATTCAGAAACCAGACAATACAACATGTGAGCTAAAATGCCTGTGGGGTGAATATAGAATTATCCATTTAAATAGATGTATTCAATCTAGTTATGAAAATTGCAGCCACCAATTTACAAAAATATGTGAAAAGCCAGCTATCAAAACTGTCTTTACCTAGACAATTTGCCATACATAAGAATTATCTCCAAAGTACATAATTATACTTAAGGAAATTGGGGGTCTGGCTTAATCTTTGACTCAAGATATAAAAAAACAGTAACACTTTATGTGAAATTCTTACCCTCATTGTTTGTTTAAAAGAAGCAGTAAGATTATCATATAGATGATATCATATAGTGAGACAGAATTATTCTGCAATAAATTATGATACTGATATTTTGAGCAAACCACAGATGTGCAGAAACTTCAAAACTTTCAAGATGGGCAGCAGAACCAGTCTATCCAGGGAATTAGATGATCAAGAACTAATTGCCTGCTTCTTCCAATATTAAGCCCAACATCATAATTTGAGAGTAACTAGAAAGGACTAGTGGTTGGTCATGGTGGATATTTGGACAGAATGTAGGGAAAGTCCATAACAAAAATCTAGAGAGAATGGTAACTTAATGTAGAGTCAACAAAGAAAAAATAATATCACCGATACAACTTAAATTTTAAAAGGTCATAGAATTTGATAATGTATATCTAGATTCAATGTACCTCTGCAACATATGGAAACTAATATATATATATATATATATATATATATATATATATATATATATATATATATATATATATATATATATATATATATTGTTTTCGTAGATTCTCGCGGGTGTCTGTATGTGTAGATCTAGAGTCTCGGGTTTCTTCCCGCGTTCCTTTCATCTTCAGAAAGTTGTGGCGACGTTTCGACGTTTCGAACTCGGAGCCAAACCAAAGCTCTGGAGGCCACTACACAGCCCACTCCTCAGGACACCAAATCACAACACTCAGGATATTACAACACAACAAAGAACCCCACCCATTCGGAACACACCCCACCCAGTCGGAGGACGGCCACGCCTCCAACCAATCAGGGGACAGCCACGCATCCACCCAATCAGAAGACAGCCACGCCTCCACTCAATCAGAAGACAACCACGCCTCCACCCAGCCGGAGGACACCCCCACCCAATCAGAAAGCAGCCACGCCTCCTCCCAGTCAGAACACAGCCCCACCGGCAGTTGGAAAGAAAGGAACAGCCAGACCACGCATTGCTCCTGGTAGCAGCAGGAGAAACACTCCGGCCTGATGATGACGGATGGGATTTCGTCGAAACGTCGCCACAACTTTCTGAAGATGAAAGGAACGCGGGAAGAAACCCGAGACTCTAGATCTATATATATATATATATATATATATATATATATATATATATATATATATATATATATATATATATATATATATATATATATTTCTGGTGTGTCTAGATGCTATTGATGGATGCCTTCAAAGGTTCTGTTCTTCCTTTCTGTGACTAACTTTTAAATTGAACCTTAACTCTAAAAGTGATAGAATTATACTCCATAAAATAGGATCCGTGACTATTCTTGTGCTGAACCTGGTGCCATTTATGAGACTGAGATGACGAATCTAGCATTTTATGATGGAAACAAGTGCAGAGTCTGCTATGTCTTTACAACACACATGGTCAAAACAATATAACTTTTTGATTTTTTGGTAGATGATCAGAGAACTGACTTGGATGTTGAACTCAACTGAAAAGAGACAATTATTCACTTGGGATAACATACAAAACTTTTGTGAGCTATGTTTAGAACCTAGAGGCTCAGATTGGGCTCCTCTAGTCTAATCACTGGAAAACAAGTACTTTCTGTGCTTGAACATGCTAAAATTTGGAGTCCTCTCTTTCTGGACATTTAATTCCTGTTTAATTTTTTTTCCATTTAGGAGTTCTTTCTCAAAACACATTGGGGACTGTCTTTAATGTAAATGAGCCTGGCTTTTGTGGTATATAGATGTGTGCCACAGAACTGGCATTTTATATAATAAATTGTTTTTTGAAATTATATCAAGTTTTAGATTTCTATATATTGTGTATCCATTGGTACTGTCAATTGTTTCACACTTGGTTTTGCTTCTGCCTTTTAACCTTCTGTGGATGAATGGAGGATAGGATTGGAAAGAGAATGGAGGCTTCCATAATAAGGGTAGCAATTATATATCTTTGGACGGCATCTTAGAACTTCTGCTGACATAGGCAATTAATGCCAATCAAAATGACAGGAAGGAAAAGTAACCTTCTGAATTATGAAAATTTTAATTGTCAGCTCTCTATACTAGAGTTTTTTGAGGGTGAAAGCTCAGTGATTTTCTTTTGCAGTACTCCTACTTTGAGAACAACTCTAATGCTTGCATTATTGGCTACTTCAAAAAATTTCTGGTCAAAACCAGTCTTCCAATTTATGAAAAGATAAGGCTTCCAATTTCCAGTTAGAAATTTCTATAGGAAAGGGTGATCATATACTGCATCATCCTGACTTATTTACATCTCCTAAAATATACTGTAAATATTATCCTGTGATAATAGTGTTAATCCCCACCAAGAGATTCCACCTTGTCATGGGAGTGAGGCCTGAAGCCCTCAAGGAAGCTTAAGGCTAGGCTAGTGGTATAATATAGACTGGCAGGGTCTCCCAAGCAAGACAAGCCTTAACCAAAAGAATTAAACCATTCCAAATAGGAAAATTTAGAAAACAAATTTCTGACAGAGGAGAATATTTGTAGTTTAGGGTTGAAATAAAAAGTCCTTGGTGTTCTCTGAGCTTGGCTGAATTTATGCAGATACCTCCAAGACCATTCCCATTAACACTGACAGGGCAAGCACTAACACTAAGGATGTTACCTAGTTTGGGTAATGAAACATCTGTATAAAAACAACCAAGCTCAGAGAGCACCAAGGACTCTAAACAAATTTCCATGCTGGATTGGCCACTGCCTGGTTCAGTAAGGACTGCAAATGAATGTAGGGAACTAAGGCATCAGGAGCCACAAGCAAGCTATAATGCCTGATTCTCTCTACTAGGCAACCAGAGCAATGATTTTTTTTAAAAAAAATGAAATGCCATTAGGAGTCAAACCCATTGTCTTTGAATTTGTGCTGGATAAGTATGGAATATTGGTAAAAAAAATAACATAGGGGGAATGAACTTTGGAATGATTTTAAATCATAGCACTGAGAATGGATGAAAGTTGTAACTATTAGAGGTGGGTTGAGGCCAGAAACAAACAATATCTGGCATTCTCAATTCAAAAAGGAATCAATTCCCAATATGTAAAATAAGGAGAAAAGCTTTAAAATCAAGGGTGGTAATATAAACAAAGCCATTAATAGCTGGGCTTTCCCTGTAAAACACTGCACTATGCAACGGGTAATGTTCATTATACAGAAACGGAACTAGATTTTTAAATCACAAGTCTGCCAAATGTATGACAATATATCATGTAGTACACCACGAAAGGGACATAAATAATTCATTTTTACCAAGGAAAACTGGTGATTGTGGTTTGTTGCAAGCACAAGCAGAACTGGAGAATAAAATCAGAAGGCTAAATGATTAAATACAAGTAAGCAAAAGAGGATGCCAATAAATATCTGTTAGGAAAATATTTTTCAAAGGCAGAGTATAAAATTGAATAGCCATAATTAAAATTTGGAAAGATAACCTCTGTATCTCCCAAAGCAGTACCCAAAGCAAAGCAAACTGGAGACAAGGTGAATTGCTACAGAAGTTGGCAATGTTTTGAGACCAGCTTTATTCAGAAGGAAACATTAGAATTAATATTGCAGGAAGCATTAGCAACAAATCCCATAAAAAATGAAATTCAGAAAGAGCCACATAATTAGCCGTTAATAGCAAAATTGTCTAGATAGGTTACATGACATGAGACAAACATATGGCAATAATAATGAAATTTATATACAGGTAGTTCTTGATCTACAATCGTAATGGAGTCTCCCCATCACTGGCATAACTTGTGGGGGTTGCCTCAGGAATGAGATCAGTAGCATTGCTGCCCTTATAGAAACTAAGACAGGCAAGTGGCTGGCTCTCCAAAAAGCAGGTTTGTGTAGGAATAAACCCTCATTAGATATAGACAATGGATAGAAAAAAATGTATAGTTATAGGATGTAAGAAAAATAATAGAATGAAAGGAAATTTTACACATACATACATACATACATAGGTATGTATGTATATAGTGAATGTATATACACACATGTATGTATATGTATTTATGTATATACATGTGTGTGTGTATGTGTATGTATGTATGTGTGTGTATGTGCCTTGGTGGAGCAGTGGGCTAATGCCTCCTTAAGTAACACCAGCTGCCTGCAATTAGTGCAGGTTCACATCCCACCAGGCTCAAGGTTGACTCAGCCTTCCATCCTTCCGAGGTAGGTAAAATGAGGACCCAGATTGTTGGGGGCAATTAAGCTGACTTTGTAATAATGCCGCTTGGGTGTGTGTGTGTGTGTGAAAGCCCTAATAAGCAGGCATAAACATAGAATGAAGGCTACTGCTAAGCTTGTAAGCCGCCCTGAGTCTTCAGAGAAGGGCAGGATATTGTTGTTGTTAGCTGCGAAGTCGTGTCCGACCCATCGCGACCCTATGGACAACATTCCTCCAGGCCTTCCTGTCCTCTACCATCTTCTGGAGTCCATTTAAGCTCACGCCTACTGCTTCAGTGACTCCATCCAGCCACCTCATTCTCTGTCGGGATATAAATGGAATTAAAATAAAAAATGTATGCATCCAAGAATTATATATAGTCCTTGGATGCAAGAACAAAGAAATTGGGGTCTCAAATGAACATTTTGCCCTCTGTAATGCTCTGTTCCCAAGCACAGCAGATTTGAGCCACAAATTTGGAAGCAATGAGCGCATAGTAGGAATACTTAAGGCTTTATTCAAAGGCAGAATAAGAAAATAACACAATAAGATTACCTGAGATAATAATCTTACAATATTCAGGAATATAGAAAAAATATAACATAATGCAAGCCAATACTCAAAACAGCAATCAAAGTATATTTAAGGATATTGAAGAATACTATAAGATGAAGAAAAAACACATTATACCCTTTTGCCAGTCACAGAATCCCAGAGAGATGATGATGGTGGTGATGGTGGGCTGACTCTCCAAAGCCAAAAATCATGCAGCATCCTCCCAGGTAGGTCTGCATTGAAGCTTAATCCCATGGAGGTTTCTGAATATTTTATGTAGGCTCCAACCCATAATTAAAACACCTGCTTCTCAATGGTCCCAACTCACCATTTTTTTTACCAAAGACCAAGGAAGACAAGCCTATCATAGATTGGAAGGTTTTGCTCTCCTGCCAAGAATGAGTCCATCAAGTTGAGGATTCCTGACAAGAATGAGACCACGAAGGCTAAAGAATCTTTCAGTTTGTTACATTTCAGACCACCTCACTGCTAAGGAGTATCTATTTCTCAAGGTTAATTGGATTGAAGATGAGAAAGACCATCCCATTTAGAGAAGTGTCTCACCAAGGGTAAAGCACAACAATGTATAACCCAACAACAACCCCTTAATGGCTAAAATAAATGCTTGATTAATTTTGCAGTACAATGACGACCCATTACATGCAAATATAAATCATACAGATTTCTATGTACCATGCACCTAAGGAAAAGAGGAACATACCACTAGTTAGTTCATCTTCACAAATTTTCTGGTAAAACACTAGAACCCTCCTCCCACCCAACCAAAAATCCATGGCAAAATAGGGAGGTCTCAGCATTTTACTGAACTAAAAATGAGACTTTGCTTTGGTGAAGCAACCTTCTCTCACACATCTTTTCCCTATAAAAACAAAAGTCAGCTCTTCAAACATGTGACTAAATCAATGTGAGGTCTTCCCTGTGTTAAGCTGGCAGAGTAATCAAGACCAACTACCGGTATATACTAATGATTACTGGCTCATTATGGCAATAAAAAACCCTGCTTTGCTGTAAAAGAAAGAGGGGCAGAAGATAAGGTCGAGATGATAAGCTATATATTTACAAACAAAGATTAAAAAATAAGAAAATAAAGACTATAGCTATAGATTAGAAATGTAGTAAACAGGAATAAATATAGCATTTAGAAAAAGCAGAATAGGAATCTAAGAACAAGTACAGATTCAATAACTTCAAAAAGAAAAACAAGAAATACAAATCTTACCAAGGAAAGATTCACACCCTTGTTTTACAAAGAGCAAAGTTTATTTTGTAATCTTCCTGTCTTGTAATAAACACACACTTTTCCCAATGGGAGTTGGCCTGCACCTTGTCTGAGTCTGTATTCTAAGATATATCTTAGAACTTACAACACTGACAAAATTCTTGAAGTGGAAAGTTCACATTTTAACAAATTGGGAGTCCTCCTAGATTCACGGCTCACCCTGGAAGACCATATAGGAGCTGTGACTAGGGGGGCTTTCGCCCAGGTTCGCCTGGTGCGCCAGTTGCGGCCCTATCTAAGCCGGGATGATCTATGCACGGTCACTCACGCACTCGTGACCTCACGACTAGACTACTGCAACGCTCTCTACATGGGGCTGCCCTTGAGGACCACCCGGAAGCTCCAACTGGCACAGAATGCAGCCGCGAGAGTTGTGTTGGGAGTTTCCCGATACTCCGATGTCACACCTCTGCTCCGTGAGCTGCATTGGCTGCCAGTTGTCTTCCGGGTGAGATTCAAGGTACTAGTTATGGTATTTAAAGCCCTACATGGCAGGGGGCCGGAGTACCTTAGGGAACACCTGCTGCCGGCGTCAACTTCCCTTCGCCCTGTGCGTTCCCACAGAGAGGGACTCCTCAGGGTGCCACCGGTCAGAGAATGTAGACTGGTGGCCCCCAGGGGGAGATCTTTCTCTGTGGGCGCTCTGGAGCTATGGAACCAGTTACCGGTTGAGCTCCGGACGGCGCCGGATCTTCGCTCCTTTCGCCGCGATCTGAAAACATACCTGTTCGAACAAGCCGGCCTGGCCTGAGGGTGGGATTGCTGGGGTTTTTATTATCATTTTATTGGGGGTTTTATTAATGTATTTATTGTTTTTTATGGGCATGTATTTAATAACTTTTTAATTTTTGTAACTTTATGTTTTACTCTTGCCCTGTACACCGCCCTGAGTCCTTCGGGAGAAGGGCGGTATAGAAATATTAATAAACTTAAACTTAAACTTAAACTTAAATTACCAGGAAAAAAAAGTATAAGTTTCCAATATCTCACAAGGTTCATATAATATTTAAATTGGGGATGTAACATTATCACAGTGTTAGAGGAACCCGGATGGGTTCCTCAAAATGTTAGAGGAACCCAGGTGGAGCAAGAGATTATTTGATAATAGTAATCTCTTGATTTATTTGATAAATTAAGCAGTTTATAGCTAGAAGAATATTGATAAAATTCATTTCTTAGCATCCCAGTGTATGGCCATGTAATGAATATTTTTTAAATTATTTTTATTTTAATTCCATTTATATCCCGCCCTTCTCCGAAGACTCAGGGCGGCTTACAAGCTTAGCAGTAGCCTTCATTCTATGTATATGCCTGCTTATTAGGGCTTTCACACACACCCCAAGCGGCATTATTACAAAGTCAGCTTAATTGCCCCCAACAATCTGGCTCCTCATTTTACCCACCTCGGAAGGATGGAAGGCTGAGTCAACCTTGAGCCTGGTGGGACTCGAACCTGCACTAATTGCAGGCAGCTGGTGTTACTTAAGGAGGCATTAGCCCACTGCTCCACCAAGGCTCTTAGTAGAGGAATATACAGTAGCTTTAAAGTGAGCTAGGAACAGTTCATATGACTGTCTTTATTTTCTGCACTCTGTTCTTCTGAGAGATTCAATAAATTATTTGGGGAAAAAATCATATACATAAACTAGCATTTTGTATCTGCCTTCCATATCAAGTTTTAGATATTTATGTTATGGTAGATATTCTGGTCCTAAGTAGAAAAGCCTGAAAGAATTTTGCTTTATTAGGGAAAGTGAGACGCAATTGTATTTATTAAGAAAGAGTCTTTTTAAAACAAAGCAGACATATAGAAATTGGACAAAATGGGCTGGATAGAAATTGGTTAATTGTAGAAGCAGTCTTTTTTTTAAATCTAAGAATCAAATAAATTAATATGATCTTGGGATATTCACCATTAAATCTGGGATTGACAGGATTTTTAGGATTATTATATCTGGAATATATTTCAAATTTAGGAACCTTTCCCAAACTGCCAAATATACAATATTGAGTATATGCAGTTGGCTAGAAGAAACATCATACATCTGTGGAGGTATGAACAGAAAGTGTAAAATTTGCTTATGTGGAATTCTCTTTAATGTGACATGGGATCAAGGTCTTCTTGTTGCTATCTTGGAGAGGGCAATGTTCTCTACCACGGAAATTGAAATGCTGTGTGAGTTGACTCATCATTCCTTAATTTTAATGCAACTGTACATTTTATTATATATGTGGAATTTCTCTTGTGTTCCTTTGTTGTACAATTTGCATTTTTTTAAATATGTTGTCATGGCCAGTAGTCTGACAAGCTTTCACAGGCTACAACAGAATAAAACTTTAGGAAGTAAATAAACTACAAATAAATATAACTGGGATAATAAACAATCTACAAGCTGAGCACATAAAATGTAAATTTAATTCTTCTTTAATAGACCTTTTCTTCTTACCTGCCTACCTCTAATAATGTATTTTGGGTAGCCGTATCACCATAATTTCAAAACTCAAATCAAAGTAAGAACACCACCCCCAATTGTAGGAGGTCTTTTGTTTTTTTAAAAATCCGTACTCCATTGACAGAATAATGTGTGACATGCACCAAGATAAGGTACACAATACCATGAGACTTTAAATGTTTTCACTGAACCAAATTTAGTTGTTAATTTTTATGTTTTAAATTTCAGGTGCATTTATTTTCCTTCTAATTCCAGTTAGGCCAATTGATCAATTGTTTTAATTTTAAATTGGTGAAGTAATATCTGACTTCAGCCTCTCTCACGGGCTTTTATTGTAACTAAGTCACCCAGCAGGGATAACTCATGTTTTCTATATATTGAACTAATTACTTTGGCAATGCTATAAAAGCAGATGCTGCTCTACTCTCCCTGCTGATAACAGATACTCTGCCATCTCATTGCTGGCTAGAGAAGATCTCAGCCACTTACAGGTAACAGGATTTCAGCACCAATCGCTAGACCAGCAGCATTCAGTAATATGAAGTTATTAAACCACCTATTGATTAGTGATGACATGGCCCTGCAATAATCCCATATAAATTGTTATGCTCTCTGTTGCACTCCTGACCAAAATCTGAGTCAGCAATGATAGAAAATGCTAAAATTGAGTATGAAATTGCTATTATTAAAGGTTCAAATAGTTCTTCCTTATCTCCATGTTTGTCTGCAAGGGTGGCAAAAATGATGGAACATATGTCCTAATGTTATGATGCTAATATATTGGTACTTTTATCTCTTGCGGTTCCTCAGATAACTAAGGGGCATCCCAGGGCCAGCCCATAGGGGGAGAATGCATAAAGGCTCTGAGATGTTGGCCAAACTGTCCAGCAAAAATCCTAAATCCTGTCTGGAACCTCACAGGCTGAAATAATAGGTTCTGGCTCCATGGAGGATGGGGTGATATCAGCAAACCAAAAAAGCAATTCAAGAGTCATCTGACTAAGCATGGCAAAGGTCTAATGATAATGTCCTCTAATATCAAATCACATAGTAACATGGTTGTAAGGCAAAAAACATATGTTGTGCATCCACTGGTATGCATTCAAGCATCAATAACTTGGAAAAGGTCCATGTTCACCACAGTGGCCATGAACGCTGAGCTGCCCCAACCTTAACATTGCCAGTAATAGGTTGGAATCCCTAAGAACAAACAACCTTGGAGTTTCTGCCAATTGCATAGACTCCATCAGGCAAGGGAGTTCTTTTTGTGTAGAAGGTAATTCATTAAGTTTAAGACTGGTCTAAGTTTATGCACAGTTGTAATGATACGTGGGAAAGATCTTGGATGACATGATGAAGAGATGCTACCTAGAGAATGGTTAGATAAGAGGTAGCATAGCCTGAAGCTGGATTGTAGGTATAGCAAGAGGTTCAGAAGTGATCCTCCCTAGTTTCTCAGTAAAGGAGATGGCAGGATATTTGTACTTTTGGACTTGCAAGATTCTGTTAACGTCACTTTACAATAAAGTAGAATTAGCTTATCTGGCTATGTCTCCTATCTGGTCCACCTGATAAGACTAACATCAATCTTGTAAGTCTTTTATCTGACCTAACTATCTCTTATCTGACAGTACCCTAGGCAGCATCTCTTCTCCCTATCTCTCTCAAGGTCTTCCCCATATGCCATTACAATAGCTCAAGGTCATGACCTTGTAATTCTGATGTTAGGGAAAGGAAGGACTGATGACATTTCTGCAGGTACACGGGAGGATTCATAATGAAAATGTCTCTCCAATTGATCTGATAGACTCTCTCTCTCCCAGGACCTATATGATTTCTGTTACTTTCTCGTGCATTTTCATGTCTTTCAGAGAAATATACGATCCTTTTTCTGATAACTGGACAATTTTAAGCCAGTGTAAATCCCAGCCAAGGATAGTCAAGCTGACTTACTCCTAGTTTATTCGTCTGCTAACAAGCAAAACATTTTCATTCAGGCAGATCTTTCACAAATACTGCTGCTTAGCTGCAAAAACTGGGTGTTTAGTTGAATTTCAAGTAGGTTGTCTGTTTTGTTGATGTTGATGATATTTTTAGTAGTGACTTAAATTATTTTCTAATTATTTAAATATTTTTAATTTCTAGCCACCATTTTTGATGACATACTTTTTAAAGATAGAAGATAAAATGTATTAAGTTTATTCAGAAAGCAAGTAGGAAGACCTGTATATATAATAGAGAAAACAAAGTGTTGGTTTAAAATGTACAAATAAGACGAGATATATTAAACAAAAAGGAACCTTTCTATGTACATATTGCCCTACGATATATGTATCAGAAACATCAAATGACCTATTACACATTTCTAAAATAATCAGAATACCTTGAAATATATACAACCTAAAGGTAAAGGTAAAGGTTCCCCCGCACATGCGTGCTAGTCGTTTCCGTCTCTAGGGGCCGGTGCTCATCTCCGTTTCAAAGCCGAAGAGCCAGCGCTTGTCCGAGGACGTCTCCATGGTCATGTGGCCGGCATGACTAGACGCCAAAGGCGCACGGAACGCTGTTACCTTCCCACCGTAGTGGTCCCTATTTTTCTACTTGCATTTTTACGTGCTTTCGAACTGCTAGGTTGGCAGAAGCTGGGACGAGTAACAGGCGCTCACTCTGTTACGCGGCACTCAGGATTCGACCCGCCAAACTGCCGACCTTCCGATCGACAAGCTCAGCGTCCTAACCCACTGAGCCACCGCGTCCCTTCTATATACAACCTACTTATACATATATGCATACGTAGAGCAAGTTTCAGCTTTCTCTCTATTGTAAAATTATCCTCATATTTTTTTGATAAAAGATGAACCACTCAAGTAAAGGCAAACATTCTGCAGATATGGTGCTTTTAAAAGATGTTTAGAAATATACTCATTTCCTTTGTTGCATGTCTAAGGCCATTACTCTTTATTTTCTAATGTAAATGAAGTATATTCATAACAGTTCTTAAAATCTCAAGTTGCCATATTTTAAATCAATTTCTAGTTCATTTGGCCATCTTCTGGACTGGTTGCGGAGGAGAAAGATACACCAGAGAAGTAGGCTAATAGGTGTCCTATGAGAGTTTTCTCTGTTTTTGCTTACTCTACCTTGTGTTTTATCAACTTTTCTGTTGCGTTCATTTATATGAGCATGCAACTCAAAACAAAACAAAGTATCTAGAGTGATTGCTGCCATTCTGAATTACTAATTCAGACAAGGCAACAGATAAATTCTTTCTAAATTTTGTGCTATGCTGTTGCAGGAGTCAGTTAATGTCTATTAATTAATCTTTAGTGATGATTTTTTTTGGAGCCACAAAGCCAAATGTTCTATGTCCAGGTCAGCAAGAGGAAGACTATTTTTTTAGCACGTATAACATGAAAGGATGCTTGATTTGTACATAAAAAGAGTCTCCTGCTTACTAAAGATGTAATTCTACTAGTAATAAATATATACTGGCATACAGAATAGCAGAAATAGCAGAGATTGGACAATAATTTGTCTGAAATGGTACAGGGTTTCCTGCTTGAGCAGGAGTTTGGATTAGAAGAGCTCCCCAAGATCCCTTTCAACTCTGTTATTTTGTTAAAAGAAAACAGAATAATCTTTATTATCCATTCAATGGGTTAATCATAGGTGGTGTTTAATATATTTTGGAACTGGTAGTTTCTTTTCTGTTTCATTCTGTATAAATTTTCACCAGTGAGAAATATGAAACAGGAACTGAGGAAATCCCCTCCAGCGGTGGATGCAGCTGATGCGTAGTGGCGGTGGAGGCCATTCGCCGTCACTCAAAATGGCAGAGAGGCACTGGATAATGTGACCGAGCCTTCCCCGCCCATCCTCCATAGCATGGCAGTCCGGCTTGGGAGGAGAGTGAAAGGAAAGAGGCAGGTGGGCAGCAGGGTCATTGAACGGGGGGGGAGGTTGCTGAGTAGGGAGTGGCCTGTTTGCAGAGGCCCTAACTTGGTGCAGAGTATATAGGACAGCTCTACCACCTCCCACCTGCCTCGCCTCAACTTGTGGCAGTGACACTGGTGTGATGTGCTGTCTCCTGTCCAGTTTCGACTGCGAGCAATCAGACAAGTGGGCCGGCAGCTGATGCTGATGCCACCATCATGAGGTGGGCAGGTGGCGGGGCATGGATGGCCTGCAGGGGCCATGAGGTAAGAGGGTGCGGGGCGCTTGAGGCAGCTCCAGCCCCACCTTGTGGTGGTGGCACCGGTGCGACGTGCGCTCTCCTTCCCCATTGTGGCCGTGAGCAACAAGATGGTGAGATGGAGTGGAATAAGGAATCCCCTGAAAATAAGCCCTAATGGGTCTTTTGGTCCAAAAGAATATATAAGACCAGGTCTTATTTTCAGGAAAACATGGTACTTTCCCATACAGTTTATTTTTTATGCAAACCAGGGTTTTTCTCTCTTTAAAGTTTGGTTCTCCCTTCTTTAATGCAGAAAAACCCATATTCTTTCAGATGTTACTAAACTACAACTTCTACTCTCCAATACTGCCAGTCATGTTGGTTGAGAACTGTGATTCAGCAACATTTGGAGGGCAACAGATTCTCCAGCCATGTTGAATATATAAAATTGGTAAAAGGAACAACTTTCTTATGCTACGATAATACCTAAGGATAAATTGTGATATGCTTCCAAATAAATTATAAATCTTATTCCAGTTTCTTGGAAAAAGAATTCCTGAAGTGAAGACTTTTCATGCCATCTGTGGTTGAGAAAGAAAAGCTACAAGCAACACATCCTAACATGTGTACTACAAAAGATGTGGTAATTCTGACGATAATGACTTATGATTGTTATTCTGCAGAGTATTTTAATTATCTCAAGCCAAGATGTTAAAAATGTAAGATTTCATGTTGGAGCTTTTAATTGGGCTGCAATTTGAGTTAACAGTTTAACTTTGAAATCAGTTGCCATAATAAGCAAGAAAAGTCAGAGGTTTAAATAGAAACAAAACTAATTAAAATAATCTGCTTGACTTTGATATGAGCTGGCTAGGGCCCTGAAGTGCTAATGGATGCTAGAGGAATGTAGGCTTCTTCTGCACCTTTCAGAAAGAAAAAAAAACAACTTTTCCATTGCTCTGTGAGCATAACTAGGTAATGGCTGTAATGGGCAAATAAAGCTTCTTGCAATAGGAGCCACTGTCTTCATTTGGGTTAACTGGCAAGTGAAATCCTTGATGGGAAGAGGGAGACCTAGGAGAATCATTTGCCAACAAATAAAGGAGTAGAGGGGAGTGTTTTACTTAACAAAGGGATCTTTAACTAACATAAACACACACAGTCCTTTGTGGAAATTTGAAAGGGTTTCACTCTATTTGTAAAATAATTCACAAAAATACAGCTGACAAATTAATGAAGGAACAGAATGTTCAGTTAATGTCATTACTATTCACTGTTGTTAGATGATGTTACCGCTTTCAGTGAATAAGTTTGGAGAAACAAGTTTCTCATTTCCCAGCATTATAGTTACCTCTCTGAAATATGAGAATGTTCAATTGCAGATAAAAGCCACATGCATGTCTACCATACCCTGTAAATAGAAGCAAATGTTACTAGGAAAAATTTTCATTCTTCTCAGCCAGGGCTAACATTTTGCCAGTACAGTACAACATTGGCAAGACTATCAAATCAGTGAAATGGGAAACCTGCTGAAACTGTCCTGGATCTCTATGCATGTTGGCTTTCTTGTACGTTGACATTTCTGTCACCATGATCCACTAAGCTGCATCGTGCTCACATAAGATAATACAAAAATCTCTTGGGTGAAAATCTATGAATAAATGTATGTTGGATAGATGTGAAAAGCTGATCTATGTGCATGTGTTGTTTCTCATGCCTTGCGATGCAAAATTCTTCTCAATAGTCCCTAGTTATGATGTCCCTACCAGCATACAATATGTGGTGGGAAGGTGCCTTTTATTCATGGAGTCTGCACCTTCCTTTATTTGAACACAGTTTTTAAAACCAGGCAGGAAGTAGGCAGGAAGTGGGCAGGAAGGAGCAGGTCTCTTTTCTTGAGGAGAGATTAAGTGCCTTAAATTAAATGCCTTGTTTGTTTTGTAGCTCTAGGATCCAGCAGTTCTTCATGTATATTTGAGCACTGGGGTAAGGTAGCTAATAGATACAGAATGAACAATTTTCAAAAGCTGATTTTATTAGCATTTAGGGAAAACCATTCTCTTAACTCTATGGCTTTTTGCATTAAATGAGGAGTCACTCACTATTTTTGTTCTGTTTTTTACAGTTTAAAAATGTTAATCATTTGTTCACATTGATTGTAATTTAGTAATTATAATAGCAAATTTGTTACAGGATTCTTAAAAATACATGCTCGTGGCAAGGCATTACCAGGGGTCTGGCACAAGAATACAAGAATGCCTCTTTCTGATTAAAGGCTTTCAAACCATCTGAATGATCTGCAATAGCAAAGTGTCAAAAGCCTGTGGCACACAATAATAGAGTAGTTTAATTTAACAAACAGAAGCTGCTCATGGATCTTTGTGTCCAAAGTGATTCGTAATGCTATTGCTACTGAGAAAGAAAATGAATGTGAAGTCTTGAAGCCACTGGGGCAGATTCTAAACATGTGCATTTTTTTTGGAAAGATGTGGATCATTAAATTAACCTTGCCTGTGAGATATCCAAACAAACAGTGAGCACAGGGAGGTGGGGGGTTGATTGGGATGACTCTCTCTCTCTCTCTCTCTCTCTCTCTCTCTCTGTGTGTGTGTGTGTGTGTGTGTAAAGGACAGCAAAAGCAGTCAGGAATGAGTCAGTCAATTACATGATATCAAGGTCCCTGAGCTACCAACTCATTTTTCCCTCCCCTCCCAACCCCCATAGAAACACAAGTGCAGATTTACACAAAGAGGGCACATGGAAAGCTAAACACATGGTTCCCTTTTCTTCACCTATGCACTACTGGGTGAAAGAATAATGAAATAAATAGAGAATGAGAGCAATACTGAAAAACTGCTTTGAAGGGGATTTAATCCTGCCATAAAAACCAAGAGTACGTTGCCTGTTTCTGAGTGAGATGCCTATTTGGCTTTACAGGAAGGACTCTACGGTCTGAGAAAGCCAACCCAGCAACTAACTCTGCTGAATAATGAATTCACTCTGATCTAATCTTGCCTCCATGCAGGGTCCTTTTCTCGTGGCACACAAGATAAAGACTGCATTTCTGAATATATCTACTGGGCAAGTCAATAAGGTCAAAGGAGAAAGATGCTGCTCCAGGAATAGCAGGCAAAACATTCCAAAATTACTGCAAAGATTATTTGCAATGATTAGTAAAGCCAGCTCTTGGGTTTCGCCACCCCTGTCCTTCTTCTTGATAAGCATTTGTTGTTGTTGGAACATTTTATTTGTTGATATGTTTCGAATCATTCTTCTATTGTGGCAATTTTGCATTTGTGAGCAAGTGATTCTAAAATAACAATGTTCTATGATTTAGTAGGAATATTCTCCATTTGCTCCAAATAATCTGTGACACTTGTGTAGATTTCTGTGTATTACGTGACTCTACTTAGTGATCGGTATTGCAGTTAGATTTGTACGTACTGAGATTTTTCATTATTAAAGGAGAACCTGTTTCCATTCCTTCTTAAACTTACAAGATCTGATCAATCATCTCTATTAACAACACTTTAAAAATGTATATTTATTTTATTTAAACTCAAGGGAATCTTGGTTGTGTAACTTTCTGACATCAGATGCAAAAGGCTAATATGAAACATCTTAGAAATCCTTGAGACAGTGATGAAGAAACACACTTGACAAAGCCACTCACAAATCTTTGCAGCATAGAACCTTATTTGTTTGTTTGTTATATTTATTTGATGCTCATAATTCCCTAATTCACAAAGAACTGATCCTGAAACCTAATTAGAGAAAATAAGGAGTATGCAATATTACCTCAAAACTGGCTTGTCTTAATTGAGAGCTTCCTAATTTGCATTGGAAGGCTTGTAAGTAAATTGACAGGTAATTCTTAGCTGGCAGTGTTGATTAACTGTCTCTTAAAGAAAAACTTAATTGTGATATTGCTTTAATTGTGATATTGCTAAGTGCTATGCTTTTATTGCTTTTGCTTTTATTGCTTTTTTATGTTTAGTCTGTTACAATTGAAACTATATACTATTACTTATTAAATACTAAATACTATTTTTGCTTCTGTGCACAGCTCTAGGATTGCTCAGGTATTTGACAAAAACTCTGGTAAAAATGTTGAAAAATTCAGGAAAATCACTCAATCCATATCGAATAAAAATTCCAGAAAATAAGGAAAACTAGTTAATTTTTAATCTTTCAAATATTATTGACTGAAAAAAATGACCACAATAAAAAAGAATTCTGAATACCATATTTTCCGGCGTATAAGACAACTGGGCGTATAAGATGACCCCCTATATTTCCTGTTAAATTATAGGGTTTGGGCTATACTCGCCGTATAAGACTACCCCTCTTCCAACGCACACCAAATAAAAATTAAAAAACATCAGATTTGATTTTAATATGGTAATTTTAATTCAAATGCTTATGACATGCAGGTGCTTAGTAGGAAAACTGTCACTTATAAACGTAAGGCTGTTTGTCATCAAACATGTAAACATAAAACAGTGCAAGTGGATTAATAATAATAATAATAATAATAATAATAATAATAATAATAATAAGAAGAAGAAGAAGAAGAAGAAGAAGAAGAAGAAGAAGAAGAAGAAGAAGTTGGAGGGGACCTTGGAGGTCATCCAGTCCAACCCCCTGCTAAGGCAGGAAACCCTATACCATTTCAGACAAATGGCTGTCCAGTCTCTTCTTAAAAACTTCCAGTGTTGGAGCATTCACCACTTCTGGAGGCAGGTTGTTCCACTGGTTAATTGTTCTAACTGTCAGGAAGTTTCTCCTTAGTTCTAGGTTGCTTCTCTCCTTGACTAGTTTCCATCCATTGCTACTTGTCCTGCTTTCAGGTGCTTTGGAGAATAGCTTGGCTCCCTCTGCTTTGTGGCAGCCCCTGAGATATTGGATCACTGCTATCATGTCACCCCTCACCCTTCTCTTCGTTAAACTACACATACCCAATTCCAGCAACCGTTCCCTATTTTCCTAATTCACTTTTTCACTTTTCCTAATTCACTCTAAAGCTTTCCCTGCACAGAGCCTTAAGTAACACCAGCTGCCTGCAATTAGTGCAGGTTCGCATCCCACCAGGCTCAAGGTTGACTCAGCTTTCCATCCTTCCAAGGTAGGTAAAATGAGGACCCAGATTGTTGGGGGCAATAAGCTGACTTTGTAATAATGCTGCTGGGGGGGGGTGAAAGCCCTAATAAACAGGCATATACACAGAATGAAGGCTATTGCTAAGCACATTGATTTGTGCTTTAAATTGTAAGCCACCCTGAGTCTTCGGAGAAGGGCAGGATATAAATGGGATTTTTTTTAAAAAAAGACCAAATGGGAGATCCGCTCCAGGTTTTCCAGCCAGCCCTGTCCCTAAATTTTCAGCACCCGGCATATAAGACGACCCCTGACTTTTAAGAAGATTTTCATGGGTTAAAAAGTAGTCTTATATGCCGGAGAATATGGTATATGTTTTAATTAGGGATAGTTTTATTCAGATCTGTTCACCATTTTCTGAGCCATGTTACTAACCTTTTTTCCTAAAAGATTACCTTTGTAGAAATGTTGACATTAAATGTTTATAATATATATTTGAGTGTTATATTTTAAAAAAGAAAAAAAATATAAACACAAAGAGTACACAACCCAAAATGTGTTTAGAAGAGTAATGTAGATGGTGATGGTTCTGCCCACCAGGTAGATAAACCAACTGGGATAGTCTCACAGCAGGGACTATCAATACACTATCTAATCTTGGCCAGATGCCAAGTCAAAAAGTCTACAAAGGAATGAAATGACATTGCAGATACAAAAATATCTCACAATAAGTTTGGCTAAGTATCAAAGAACAGCCCTTACTGGAGCAATATTTGAACTGCTGAAGCCATGGTAAATATTTTGTTGGAATATCAGTTATAATTCTCAGCAAAGGGCCAGTATTTAGGCCCATGGTGGCGAACCTGTGGCACGCGTGCCACAGGTGGCACGCAGAGCCCTCTCTGTGGGCATGCGTGCCGTTGTCCCAGTCCTAGGCCTTTAGCTGGGTTTTATAAAACCTTTTCGCTTTAGGCCTCTGCTGCTGTGTGCAAAAAAAAAAAAGTTCAATCAATCAATTTCAACTTCTCATGGGGAAAAAAAGAGATCTCGCAAAGTTGGAATTGATTGATTGAACTTTTTAGTCCCACCCAGTCTGCTGTTACCACCGCAGCCACGTCCACCCAATTGGCCACACCCACACAAATTAGCCACATCCACCCAATGGGCCACGCCCACCCAGCATCTGACGATACATAAGTGGGGTTTGGGTTGCAGTTTGGGCACTTGGTCTCTAAAAGGTTCGCCATCACTGATTTAGGCCTTTACTTGACAAACAGCCAATTGGGCCTCAACAACAAATTGTCCTACCTCTTTCAGAGAGCTTTCTGTCTCCTCCTCCTCTCCAGCCCCCTCACAAAGAACATTTTCCCAGGCAATTCAAGGTCAGACTCGCCCCAAATCCTGAAGTGGGGCTGAGTGGATGGGGACCACTTTTCCATCAGCCAAAGCTGTCTTCTAATCTCTGGCACTGAAATGTAACCATTAGAGAAAATTGCTACCTCCCTCTCTCCCTCCCCACAGCCTCCTAATCTTCTTTTTCTACCCATAACTAGTGTCTGGCACAGGTCCTCCTTCAAGAAAAGTTCATATATGGTAGTGTAAGAACAGGCAACCCTGGCTGTAAAGCAGTAGATTACTGCAAGGGTTTCATGCAGTCCTCAGGTAAAGCTAAAGAATGGGTTTTAAACATTATGGGGCTACACATTCCTTGATCTCCTGGAAGAGAATGAAAATTGACAGACAAACATTCCCATAGAACAATGCTGCTAATGGGATCACGGCCCACATTTCTTCAAAAATATACTGGTGGGGGGGAAAGGGGCAAAACAGTTGTTTCTCTTTAAGAAAGGAAGGTAAGTTGTGGGTCTTTTATTTGGATTTTTTGTTTGGCTTTGGCAAACACTATTTTAAGGGAAATACGTAACAATTTAGCAACTGGCTCTTCATTGTTTTCACTTGGCTGTGATTTCTTTCCCCCTGCAGTCAATATAATTGCTTCTGTCACTACGCTGCTAAAAGAAAGAGAGAAAAGGGAGGGAGAATTACAAAAGAGAAATAAGTGACTAAAAGCACTGGGCATTGGAGGATTTAACTGGACTGCATAAAAATCTACAGCAGCTGTTCCCTCTAGATATGTTGGACTTCACTTCACATTTACTAGCAATAGTGGCTAGGGGCAGATGTAGTCCAATATGCCTAGCAGGCATGAACATGGGCAAAGCTAGGCTATAGCTGTAAGTTGAGAGAAACATGTTTTGGTTCACATTAAGAGTTAACAGAAACAGAATATGTTAAATAGCCGGTTCTTGGGTGCAGGAATGATGACGTGAGGCTGAGTACAGGAAAACTCATACTTTTATTACTTGCTGGAAACTGTACTGAAGCAAGGGCTGCAACCAGCCACAATATATAGTCTAGCCCCTAGGCGGCAGCCAATAGGTTTGAACCACCCATTGCCACCTGGGGCTAGCCAATTGCAGGACAGGAGACAGTTAGTCTGAGTTGCTGGAGAGCCATTAGCTGCTCCAGCAACCCACCTGGTGTAACACAAGAACCCAGTACATAACACCCCTCCCCTCTTAGTTCAAACTATGACAATAACATTTAGTCTTGACAGTTGTCAAGACTTATTAATCAACACACACACAATAAAGTGATAATAATAAAAATAATAAAATCACTGTGGACTACAATGAGATTTAACAACATCTAAATGATCTGGATTCCATTTGCAGTAATAGGCAGTTACACAAGCACTAGTTTCTGTAGTTTGTGTCAACAGGTTTTACAACAATATATATCTTTTTATTTTACAATGTAATCTTTAAAGTATGAAGGAGGCTTGTGTGCCCTAGAGGAACGTCACGGAGTTCCCATCACTTTGTGGTCTACCAGCTTACCCAGTGGGCTGGGTAGATTTGTGTCCCTTTGTGCTCCAGAATCAAGGGGATTCGAAACACTCTGGCTGGCCTCACCAGGTTGGCCCACCCCAGAGTCAGTCTGTTCGGCAGAGTAGGCACAGTGGTTGCTGAAGTAGGGTTGGCTCGCTTCGTCAGCATTCCCGAGCTCCCTGGTTCTCCCTCTGGTTCCATCTCCGCTGAGAAGGAAAAGTCCTGGTAGTCTACGTGAGGACTGGCTTGGCCGCAAGTCTGAGGACCTTGGGAGGGACTTATGATGCAGCCCTCGCTTAGTGGCCGTTCTGGAAACCTTTTCCTGAGCTGATCAATGTGTCTTCTGACAACTTGCCCTCCCTCCAACCCCACTTCATAAGATAGGGGTCTGGATGCCTTGGTGATTTGACCAGGAACCCATAAAATCCCCTGACCATAGTTCCTGGCCCAAACCCAATTGCCCATGTGCAGCCCCCTTGGGGGTTTTGGTCGAGAGGCTTCTGCTGCCACTCTGGATGCAACCTGTCCAGTTTAGTAATCAAACGCCTCCCCCAATGTAGTTCTGCAGGACTTTTACCTGTGGCCGTGCAGGGCGTAGAATCCTGGCAGAGTAAGAAATCTGCCAATCTGTGATGCCAGTCACCTGTAACAATGTGCTTGAGTGCCTCCTTCGTTGTCCTCACCATGCGTTCGGCTTGACCATTAGAAGATGGATGAAAAGGTGCAGACGTTGCATGTCTGATGAGATTAGCTCTAAGGAAAGCCTGAAATTCAGCAGCAGTGAATTGGGCCCCATTGTCAGAAACTAAGACATCAGGCAACCCATGTGTTGCAAAGAGTTTTCTCAGCACCTGGATGGTCCTAGCAGTAGTCATGTTAGGAACTGGAATTACTTCCAGCCATTTTGAGTGGCTATCCGCTACTATCAGGAAGAGCTGCCCCTGAAAAGGTCCAGTGTAGTCTATGTGAATCGTAGACCAGGGAGTGTGCCTTTCCTCCCACCTGTGAACTGGGACCTGTGGCATTTCAGGCCTAGATTGCTGGCATGTATAACAACCATGAACTTGACCCTCAATGGTCTTATCAAGGCCAGGCCACCAAAGGTAGCTTCTAGCTAAAGCTTTTATTCTGACAATGCCTGGATGGCCTTCACGTAATGAGTGTAAAACTGTCTCTTAGGGAAGTGGGGATTATGACTCTATTCTCCCATAAAATGCACCCTTTATGTGCAGACAACTCATGCCTCCTGACAAAATAGCTTTAAAATTCAGAGCCTGGACTTTTTTCCAATCAGCCCATGTATACCCATGACAACACTCTACTAAGTATTTTATCTGTGGCAGTTTCAGCAGCAATGTCCCCTGCATGGAGGAGAAACTCAGGTATGTCCTGTATGGACAGTATTCTAGCATCTGGAGCCGGATCAGGATCCATTAGTGGCAGTGGTAGTCTGCTGAGGCCATCAGCATGGCCCATTTCCTTTCCCGGTTTGTGAATTAGTTTAAAATTGTATGCAGACAAGAAAATAGACCATCTCAACATTCTTGGAGATAGTATGTGGGAGGTTTGTTTGTCTGTTGTGAACAGTCCCAACAGAGGTTTGTGGTCAGTGTAGACAGTGAAATCCCTGCCATATACTGTAAATAATCATGAAATTTTTTAATTCCAGCAACTATGGCCAGAGCCTCTTTATCAATCTGGGCATAGTTGCACTCAGCAGAGGACAAGGTCCTTGAGTAAAATGCTATAGGAACCTGTTTCCCATTTTTTTCTATGTGGCTTAAGACTGCCCCCCACCCCATAGGGAGATGCATCACAAGTAACACATACAGGTTTAGACTCTATGTAATGAGTTACAGTGGACTTTTCTGACAGTATTGCTTTCAAGTCCTGGAAACTTTTTTTGTGTAAGTTAGTCCATTTCCAAGGAGCTTTTTTGTCTAGTAGCCTGTGGAGGGGCTCTGCTATTGCTGCCTTATGAGGCAGGAATGTATGATAAAAATTTAGGAGACCCCAAAATGCTTGAAGCTCTCCTTTTGATTTGGGCCTAGGAGACATTTTAATGCCCTTCACTTTAGAATCAGCGGGGTGAGTGCTGTTAGCATCAATGCAGAAACCCAAGAATTCTGTTGATGAAACCCCAATAGTACACTTGTTCTTTTTAATTTGAGGCCTGCTTCATGAAGCATCTGCAAAACAGCCCTGAGCCTACTGACCAACACTTCAGGGGATTCCCCTGCAATAAGAATATCATCAAAATAAGGGCAGACGCCCTGAATACCCTTATGTGTACGTTCCATAATCCCTTGGAAAATACCCGGTACAACGCTGACTCCAAACTGTAAGCATTTAACCTTGAATGCCCCTCTGTGAGTCACGATCGTTTGAGCTGCGGCTTTGGCCTCGTCAATTGGCAATTGCTAATAGGCCTGTGCTAAGTCAAGTTTAGCAAAAATAGTGCCCCCTTGCAAGGAAGCTAACATATGATTGACCACTGGGACCGGGTAAGCGTGTTGCTTTAGGGCCTTATTTAATATGCATTTATAGTCAGCACAAATGCGAATTTCCCCGTTGGCTTTAAGTGGAGTGACAATAGGAGTTTCCCACTCCCCCCCCCCATGAACAAGCTGTAACACGTCCTGTTCTACAAGCTTATCAATTTTGGAATCAATTTTATGTTTTAAAGCAAAGGGGACTCTGCGAAGTTTAACCCTGATTGGGACAATGTTGGGATCTAACTTAAAAGAGATAGGCGGGTCTGTGTAAGTCCCTAGAGTTGAATCAAAAACATCCACGTTGGTCTGCAGTTTGTGTCCGGTTTATGCCAGCAATCTGAATACCTAAGGAGTCAAACCAATCAAGTCCAATGAGACTCGTTCTTTGCCCCCCTACTAATATTACATCCAGGTGCCCCCAAAACCCTTTAAATTTTACCAATAAAGTGGCTTTTCCCTTAACTTTAACATGAGCATTTTGAAAATCCGTTAAAATGATATCTGAGGGCCTTAGTTTGGCCCAATTTAACACAAAGTTAAATGTGTCTTGTGAAATGATTGAGACTGCAGATCCAGAGTCCAATTCCATCTTACATGGAACTCCTTGTAGCTCTACCAAGAGCTTAAGTTTGGGTTTGCGAGGGCGTCGAGCCCTGGTGTGGCATACGCTTTTACGGCTTTGAAAGAATCCCACACTAACTGGACCCTGGGCCCCAGTACCTCTCCTAGTCAGTTCCTCTGACTGGTGTTTGGGTGGCCGGTCTCTCTGGTGGGCTCTGCAAACCACCGCGATGTGCCCTGTTCTTCCGCAAGCTTTACACGTGGCCGAACGAAATCTGCAATTGGCACAAATATGGTTGCCGCTGCACCCCTTACATCTTGGTAAAGAACTGCCTTGTAACCATTCTCTCACTGGTGGCTGTTGCGGTGTTGCATGTTGGGTTGCTTTTGTAGTCAGTTGATTTCAGGTTCTTCTTCGTCTGATGATTCTCCAGTGCATTTGGCAACCTCAAGATGGACCGATTCTTCGACTTTTGAAGGTTTGGTGGGCTGAACTGTCTGCACTACGCCCCTGGAGGCTTCGTCAGCCATCACTTCATCCTGTGCTTCGGAAAACGTTAAATTGGGTCTAGTAAATAGTCTCTGTTGAAGCATTCTGTCCTGAAGGCCACAGACGAGCCAGTCTCTTAGTCGTTCTTCTAAATTTGAGAACTTGCATAGGCGTGCGGCCTGTCTTAGACCCGCAATGAACTCCAAAGCTGTCTCCCCAGGTAGCTGCACTCTTTGGTTGAATTTGAATCGCCATGCTATTTCAGACATCTTGGCTGGAAGTGCCCGGTTAGCTTCTTTTTTAGATCTGCGTAGGAGACCGCTTTGATTGGTGTTGGCGCGAAAAGATTCTCGGCCAAATCAAAGGTTGCTGGGCCGCACAGGCAGAGTAGCATTGCGGCCTTTAGTCCTTCTTCCATGATCTGATTGGCTCTGAAATAGTTTTCTACTTGCAAAAGGTAAGATGGCCATTCCTCCGGATGTTTCACTTCAAATTCTCTTAATTTGCCAACTTTTGGCATTCTTCTCTCTGGTTCCTGCGATCTTCGGATCCTGCTTCAGGGCTCAGGGAATACGTCCACTCAGCACGAGGCCGCTAGTGTAGCTTACTAGCTGGCCTTGAGAGAGAGGGGGGGATAAATGCCTCTTCCCTCCAGCGTGTGCTGCCTTCCCCTCGTGGACTTCAGCTCTTAATCAGCAAAGCATGATCCCACCTTCGTCACCACTGTTAAGAGCCTTGGTGGCGCAGTGGGCTAATGCCTCCTTAAGTAACACCAGCTGCCTGCAATTAGTGCAGGTTCGCATCCCACCAGGCTCAAGGTTGACTCAGCCTTCCATCCTTCCGAGGTAGGTAAAATGAGGACCCAGATTGTTGGGGGCAATAAGCTGATTTGTAATAATGCCGCTTGGGGGGGGGAAAGCCCTAATAAGCAGGCATATACATAGAATGAAGGCTATTGCTAAGCACATTGGTTTGTGCTTAAAAATTGTAAGCCGCCCTGAGTCTTCGGAGAAGGGCAGGATATAAATGGGATTAAAATAAAAAATAAAATAAAATAAAAATAGTGGGTTCTTCGGTGCAGGAATGATGATGCGAGGCTGAGTACAGGAAAACTCATACTTTTATTACTTGCTGGAAACTGTACTGAAGCAAGGGCTGCAACCAGCTGCAATATATAGTCTAGCCCCTAGGTGGCAGCCAATAGGTTTGAACCACCCATTATCACCTGGGGCTAGCTAATTGCAGGACAGGAGACAGTTAGTCTGAGTTGCTGGAGAGCCGTTAGCTGCTCCAGCAACCCACGTGGTGTAACACAAAAGCCCAGTACATAACAGAATATATTTCACCCCAATCCAAGACTGGTATTAAAAATGTCAGCTGAAACTAGTGGAGTTACTTCAGTGGAGAATAACTAAATCATATTTGGATTACACCCTACAAAAAAATAGAATTTACCACCTTTGAATTTCATTCCAGATAATGATAAGACAATGATAATAATAGTAATGAACAGTTGTAATCCTAAAGAGTCATGAAGGATATTGAAAAAGATAATGAGAACATTGGTTCATTTTACGAGGAACTTTGATGCTCAATACTTATTACCTAAACCTCCATCCTTCAAGAAATTATTTCTTTTGATACCATTGCCTTTTCAGACTAGAATGTGAACTGCGATCCCCCATTTTATGTCTACTATATATATTTTTAACCTGGCAACTGCAGTGTCAAACCAGTACATTGCCCATAAAAGGGATTCCCTCCCAAAAATGTTTTTTAAAATTTATTTTCCTATTCCTTGTTTTAACATTTAAATCATTTAGAGGAAGAGATGACCATGGGAACACTGGCCTCCCATAAGACTTGCATTTTGGTCTTGTATGAAGCTGATATTCCCCCATCAAGCTCCATTCCTCCACCCCATGAAATAATCTGTCCAGGACAAGCCAGGTGTCCCATTTCCCTTGCAGCCAAGATGAAATGGCACTAGTGGCAAGTACCCAACAATCAAATGGGATCCTGAAATAGTAGATGTTCAGATATTTACTCATGTCATGGTACAGATTCTATGCTCTGGATTATTTCCATGGGAAGTCTTTTGTTGGCAGAAGGAAAATACCACTTCCAAACAGAACATCTAAAAACAACTTTGGGGTACGAGAACAGAAATCATGAGGTCATGTCCCTCAAGAAAAGTTAAGAGCAAGCAGGAAGTTAGAGCTATGTCTACCAAAATGTTTAGTCCCACATAATAAACAAAAGGTGATCAGAAACAATAAAAGGCTAGCTGGTAATGTGAGAAAGTATACTGTACTTGGTCAAACTCCTGCGACTTGGGTTCAATTAAAATATATTGCTTTTTGAGATCATGTTATTTTAGTATTATGCGACATGAAATGCTGTTAGACTAATGGAAAACATAATTGCTCTGCAAATTGAGACAAAGACCAGAGAAGGACCAAAAAACACATGTCAGAGAAGGAAGAAGGTATATCTATGGTTTTAGGACAGTAGACGTTTGCAACATAATTAATACTAGACAGCTTTTTAGAATGCCTGTTTGGCACTAACAATACAACATCCTATAAATTGCAGCGCAATCTTAAGCATGTTTCTTTAACATATTACTACATTCAAACAAGCCCACTTAGCACTTATATTTAGAAGGCAGCCATAATCTTTTGATATAAATTAAATATTCAGATAAAATGGGCACACAGAAAGATAATTGTATTATTTTTAATGTGATATAAATGAGCTTTTCTTTCTAATGGGCATCTCATGTATATCCCTTTTAAAACATCTTTGTAAATGTTCTTTTAAAAAAAATAACCTCTTCTGTTTCATTATGGAAACTCTGTTGAATATTCTCATCTAATGAGCAAGGAAAACATCCATTGCAGCAAGCACATACCTGACATGCCAGGCTCAAGGGACTGTTTTAAAGTTCTGTTCCAAAAGAAATTGGATTGGTTCATTATTTGCAGGCAGCATCTGTCACTTTTTCCTCTGCCACTGAAGGCTTATCATCTTCATAGAACATTGTATAATTGTACAGACTGCTATGTGTTGAGAGAAGGCTGTTATTAGATCAATTTTCTACTTGAAAGCAACAATAATAGCAAATAAAGCCAAAGCTACATGACACACTCTCAGCATTCTGTGAACTTTTACTTAAGCACTTATGCCAAATTAAGGTGAAGAGGAGTGGAGAAAATGTCAGCCAAGTTTCTATTTGGTAGTGTTTTAAGCACAGTCTATTACATTAATTCTAGAAAAGAAAGAAAAAAAACTCATATAGGGGCATTCCTTGGGAGAAGGCTTAGAAGTGCCAAGAATATACATTGTGCAAAGCAGGAGGTGCTGGCTCAATATGAAGCAAGGATGTGATTGTATACACTCACATGGAACTGCAAGTCAACAGTCATTAACATAAAGAGCTATGAAAACAGGCTGGAGGACGACTTCCGGTTTTACGTCATGGTGAGACAGATGCAGGAAGGAAAGGCTCTGCCTTCCGTGCCTAATTTCACCCTGCTGGAGGCCCTAAAAGGCGCCTAAAGTCACCCCAAAGAAGCATTGTAGAAGGAGGGGTGTCTCGTCGATCACAGAGAGACTGTGGTCTTTCTGTTCGATCTGAGAAAAGCCCTCTAAACTGGCAGGGGAAAGACTGGCTACATTCCTATGGCCAGCCATTAGCTGCTGACAACTGAAGAAGAAAAGCACCAATTAACATGACATAAACAGCATGTTTGGAACTGGGTGAGAATATTGATACTTTATTTACTATTTTACAACTGAATTTCCTGGGAAAAGCTCCTAAGAAGCTAAAAACCTCCGAAAGTGAACGGAAGCGGTGTTTTAATTTCTGTGGGGGACAGAAATATACAATATTGAAGTGGAAGTAACATAAAGCTACAGTTTTGAAATTTGAAAACTGAGATATTTGTTAAGATTTTCTCTTTGAAAAAAAAACAAAAACATTGAGGTGAAACATAAGAAATCAATCCTTTGTTTTAAAGTGGAAAATAGATTTTGATCTGAGTACAGCACTATAACTAGCTGCTTGGTAATTCCTAGCCTAAAGGAGAACAGCTAGCAATAAAGGAAATATTTTGGCATACTTATCACCCTGACCTTGTTTGATTATAAACATCCACTGATCTTGGACTTTTAATCTCAAGAGCTATGGAAGAAAAAGAAAAACTTGTCCTTTGATTATGTCTGGCTAGGAGAGACTTTTGAGCTGTTTTCACGGAGGTTGAACACTTTGAATACTTTTAACATTGTGAATTATAACCTTGCCTGGCTGACAATTTTTGGATGCCTGAGACAAAGGATCACTATAAAATATTGCTTTTGGGACTGGACCTGTATTCCAAAATCTATTGGATTATAAAGGCTGCATATAAAGACCAGAAAGCTAGAGGAAACTTTGTTTTACTCTTACTGAGACTGATGATATTAGAGGATCTCCAGGAATGATGCCTCAAGAAAAAACAAATACCTTTCAGAAGAAAATATACTCTTAGCTACAACTAATTCACCACACAATTGTTGCATACAAAGAGGACATAAAAGGAAACCAAATGAGACTAAAAATAATTTAGATAATATAAGTGAGCAAATCTCCAAATTAAATCTACAACTAGAAATTCCCACACAGCAACTACAAACTATGAACAAATAAATCAGAGATTGGAAGATGAAGCAGAGGAAATGGACTGAGAGATGGAAGAGATGAAAGAAGGGAAATGTAAACTACCATACACAAATAAAATACTGTAAGGTCTACCCACAACAATGAAATTGCAAAAGACTTTTACCCTTTAAGCTTGCAAGATACACCTGATGACAAGGAAGAAGATTTTAGGAAATGGAACATAGAGCTGTCATGGGAAATGTTACAATTTGAGAAACAAAAGATGAGGGGAGAAACTGAGGGAGAAGGAAGGTGGGAGTTGCTTAAGAAACATAAATGGGAGGAATTCCCCTTCAAAAATACCCTACCTAAATTGTCCTCCTCATGCCAAGCAACTTTCATAAAAATAGAAAGAAAATTCCTGGGTGATTTAATTGCCTTTGCTTGGAAAGCTATTTGGCAAAGAAAGAAAATGATTTTGATTTAAAAAATAGAATATTTGACCTATTAGAGGGGGCATCATATGTTTAAGTACTTGTTTGAATATAGTTAAAAGAATGGATGGCCCTTAGATATATTTAGACTTTTATAATGAAAGATATGATTTAGAATTAAAATAGAATTTTCCCCTCTTCTTTTGATATGGGAAATGTGAAAATAAGAGGAGGATTGGTATGAATAAAATTTTTAGCTATATAAATGTAATTAACATTGAGAAAATCATAACTGACAAAGATACTTTAAATATTGATGGGAAATTAAACCTTAACAAAAGCACGAAAAACAGGATATAAATGAATTGATATTATCATTATTTGTATAATATTAGTAAAATACGATGAAGATGTTTATATCTAACTCTGTATACATCAATAGTACCAAAAATTGTAATTGTGTAATGAGGGGAAAATGGAAAAAAAAATGGGGAAGAAAGGAGGATCGGGGAAAAAATACTGGTTTGTGCAGTACTGAATAGACTTATAATGAAGAAGTTAATGTTAAATATGTGAACCCAGACAACATGTTGTTTACTAAGCTCTAAAGATTGTAATTCTTAAAAATTAATAATTTTTTTATAAAAAAAAAAAGAAAACAGGATGGAGGAGATCAGACAATTTGCTTTCCCATCGTTACCATTAAAATAAGTATAAAGGACTGGATTGACTCAGTTACAGTGGTGATGGGTACATCATTGAGAGATTTGAAGGAACAGCTTAGTGATAGATTATCATGGAGAAAATTTACCTATATAATCACTAGAAAACTTGATATTACATAATCTGTTGATCAATCTATTTTTAATCCATGAAAAAAAATATGTTTTTTCATTAATTCTTCAATGTAATGAAGGTGCTGTGGATTCGATATAATTTTAGTTACAATGTGGCCATGGATGAACACTGCTTGTATTACTATATGTTTATTGATTTTAACAGAAGAATTTAGAATGCAAAATCTGTGTTTTTCTTTGGCAGGTTTCTGGTGATTATTGTTCAATGGGATAAAGATAATTCCATTTTTCACTTCTCAAAATATTAATTCAGTCTAATCTAAAATATTTATTTCTCTTTCCAGAATTTGGTCATTTCATAACTGGACTACTAAATATTCTCTTTATTTAAGTAATTAATCAAAAAGCAGGCTGTACAATAAGCATAACAGAAAATTATTTTCAAATATGTCAATTTAAAGAGATGCAGGCTTAGAAGAAAAATCACTTTGTATCTGAATTTTTTGTCTAAGAGATGTATGATTGCAATGCATTCATTCAGATATTATAAATGTTCCAGTAAGTCTAGCAATACATGGTAACTTAATTAAAACACACACAAAATTAAAAACATGTGGCCTGTTTATACTGTATATTAAAAGTATTTGTTTGGAAATAACCCCAGTGAGATCAGTGGAAAAAAATCTAATCAATTAATATTCTTGTTCTGTAATTTTATGCATGCTTACCTGGGGATACTCTACTGAATTCCTTCCAGTTTATTTTTAGAAGACATATATAAACATTGGCTATTGAAGCCTAATAATGCATTATCTTGTGCATATGTAGTCAGAAGTAAACTCTACTGAATCGAATAGCATTTAATTCTTCAAGGTAAATGTGCACAGAACTCAGTTAAAGTAACACTGAACACTTGAACTTGTTGCTGACTTTGGGTTTGATGGTATTCCAACAATTATTATTATCCTTTAATTTTATGCTTCATTTCTTTTGCTGCATTCTGTACCTAGCAACCTATTTATTAAAGATTCCATACCCTCCTCCAAATAAATATTTTATGTATGTTAAATTAAAGGTTGTACCAAAAGGGAAATTTTGATTGAGGACCACTCATGTTTATCCTTTTAGCAGTGCTCCATGTTACCATTTATGCTTTCACCAGAAATATATACTAGAACAGCAATTGCTAAAAAAGCTTTTCAAGTTTTAATCATAGCATTGATATTCACAGGTAAAATATCATTTTCTTTCCTGTTCCTAGTATGTCCTACCTTTTTGTTTTCTAATGCAAATCTTAACTGTTAAGTAATTATGGAATTACTTTGTCCTTAATATATACTCAAAGCCAGTTTGATTGAGGCATTTAAGCCATCAGGCTAGAAACCTGGGAGTTCTACCACCTAGGCACAAAGCCAGCTGGGCTACCTTGGGCCAGTCTTGATCTGTCAGCCCTAGAAAGAATGCAGTGACAAACCTCTTTTGAAAAACCTTGCCAAGAAAACTGCAGGGACTTGTCCACCCAGTCCTGGAGAATTGGACATGATTGAATAAGAAAACAACAACAACAACCCTCTAAGCGTTTTCTATTTCCAAGTTTTCTTTTTAACCAAAATAAAGACATTTTAAGTCACTTAATAAGCTCTGGAGTCAACTAAATTATTATTTATTACTTTTGTCATTTTCTCCTCTAATTCTAAATATAACCAAAGTGAAGAGCTGGGAAATTGGTGACTTGCAGTATCTAATCTATTCCATCTACAGTATGTCATTTGTAAAACATATCCCTCAAACTATTATTTTTAATCTAGAAAATTATAAAGGAATCTGGTTCAAGAAAAAATATATTTTTGGTTGAAGAAAAAAGAGCAAGTGGGTAAAATATTTGCATTGCAAAAAGAATATTAAAAGGAAGAAATGACCAATTTGGGGAGATTAACCTCCATGCTGTGTTCTTTCTTTCAGTGTCTGAAGATTATAGATTAGGTTGTAACATTTTGTTATATAACATGGGTAGATATAACATTCTCACTGGTCTCCATTTGTGTCCTTCTCTGGTCCTCTTCCAAATCCTTCCTTTTCTTGACTACTGTGTTGTCTCTTAAACTTGTAATATGATGCTACATTTCTCCATTTATTTATTTAACTATGATAAATTAACTCTCCTAGTATTAACAACAAGAAACATAATTCAAAGATTAAAAACATTTAAAAGGACACATATATGACTCTTTCATCTTTGAATTGTGGTAGTCTCAGCATCCTGAGATGAAGCAGTCACCATATTACAAGGAGAAAAAGTCCACCTCACCTGAATTCTAGTTGAAATGGAAACATCCTCAGACAAGTAAGATTTCTAATTAAAATACTACTGTCTTTGAACTTAACTACTTCAAAGGAAGACTCAGAAATGCTCCAAAGGATAGTATAGTAAGCCTTCTTATAGGTTGGTGGTGTTTATCACCAGCCTAATTATTAGCAACATAAATCAAGTCTAAAATTTTAAAACTGTGTCAGTTAACTCAATGTGTAGTGGTATCAGCATATTATTTTATCTGGCATTTCTGATGCTATTCTCAAAAGCTGAATAATTCCCCTTCACATCCAGGGGCATTAGTTCCATTCATCTTTCCAGAAATGTGTTGAACATATAGCAGTAGCACTTAGACTTATATACTGCTTCACAGTGCTTTCCAGCCCTCTCTAACTGGTTGACAGAGTCAGCATATTTCCCCCAACAATCTGGGTCCTCATTTTACCAACCTCGGAAGGATGGGAGGTTGAGTTAACCTCGAGCCGGTCAGGATCAAACTCCCAGCAGTCATCAGAGTTAGCCTGCAATACTGCA
Source organism: Vipera berus (assembly GCF_964194415.1). Taxonomy (NCBI): domain Eukaryota; kingdom Metazoa; phylum Chordata; class Lepidosauria; order Squamata; family Viperidae; genus Vipera; species Vipera berus. The sequence continues at coordinate 179,263,827 of NC_138203.1, read as the reverse complement.
TTCTAACCATTGTCCCACCATGGCTCAATATTATATGTTTGTAATCTCCAACTAAGATGCTGGATGCAAAATGGAAAAATGCTGGTTTCATGTGGTTGAAGCAGATACACAAATTGTTTATGATTTGTACAAATTGACCTTCCTACAGGTAAATATTAAAATATGCTATAGATCATAAACACCTCAAAGGTCCAGAGTGTATTTGCAAATATTTTCCGCTCCAGAGAAGAAAAAGAAGGATGGCACCCTCAATAAGCTTCTCTGGATCTAAGGCAAGGTGGTACCAAGTCTACAGGACTGGCATCAGACTTTACATAAATTAGTGTGTTTAGATTATAACAAACTAGACAAGAACTCCCTAGTTTAATGTTTTTTTCAGTTACTGAAATAAGGAGTCAGTTGCTGCAAAGCAATACTAAGCAACTTCTCTAGTTGGCAGGCATATTTTTTTTCCAAAAAAATCAATATAATTAGGAATGCACTTCTTAATATAGCCATAGATATCTCGAAAATAATGCAACTGATCTGGATTCTCAGGAATTAGAGCTTGCAGAATAACCTCTATCTCAGATTGGATCAGATTTACCGTAATTCTTTCAACTGAGATAGTATGTCCAATACAGCAATCTCTTCAAGTCCTTACACGAAGCAGTGCCTGGAGGAGCTTCTGCCAAGCCCCTAAAAAGCAACACAAGATCAGAGAAGCCAGATTCACATCAAATTTCATTAATTAAATTTAATGCCAAGAAAAAAAAGGGGAAGGGGGATTAGGATACCGAATCTTGGAAACTGAATAACCAAAAGCTCAGCCCTCATTAGTAGTGAATTAATTAAATGAAGTCTATGTAAATTGTTTGGCTTCTTTCTCCTGAACTGTATAAACTGATAGGCTAACAGTTTTGTACTAGATAAATGCAATGTCCATCTATTTTTCATTTGTCATGTTTGGAATTTATAACCCTCCCCAGGTTCCAATAGTTCTCTTACATCATTTGAGATTCCAAAAATAATCTTGCTGAACTTCTAACAACAGCATTGCATTTTAAAGGTTGTTGAACAGCCAGATTCTGGTGGCAATTCTAATGGCACCCAATTTGGCAAAAAATCTGTGCTCTTGCCTAACATGAAAAATATTTTGTTAGTATAGGTAGCAACACCGCACTAGAGTCTTGTTGATTGTCATTTATTCCATCTTTTTCTTTAGACAGGTTGAATACCCAATGTGTTGATGTTATGTACTTCATTTATAATACTATCCTCCAACTTTTTGTCTACTGCATTTCAATATTACAATTCAGTTTCTACCATGGAATATTCTGGATTCTGTGACAATGGGACAACAGACTTTATGAGAATATTCAGTAATCTGTACAAACCTTGAGACAGTATGTTGTACCATTCTACAAACTGACTCAGTTGACTCTCTAAATAAGCAGTAAACCTGTAATATGGATCACAAAGTTTCCTTTTTGAAGAATATGAAGACAAAAGTCCTGACAGTGCAGCTAAAATATTGGGAATTATCTTATTCTCTATTTTTTAATAAAATTTATTCACTCATCAGCTTAATAACTACTAATGGTGAATAGAAAGCATTTATTTATCTATTATAATTATATCCTGACTCTTGGCATCTCCCATGATATAAGAAAAGATTAAAATATCCATGGTATGTTTAAAATACCATTTGAATACCAAGATCATAAAATACCAGCACACACTATACCAACAATAAAATGAAATAAAAAATAAGACATATAAAAAGAATAAAAGGTAGTGCTGGAGATAAATGCAACAGAATGTCCTGGGAAACAGAACATGTTTTAACATTTTCCTGACTGACATCAGGAAGGGGCACACGAAGTGCCAGGCCACAAGGAGTTCTCTTCTGAGCGATATTTTGTCAACTATGTGGACTTCAACTCCCAAGGATCTGAGCTGCTGTCTCTCACCAATGGGACTAGCCAGTCCCACTCGGACCAGTGGAAGAGGCTTGCTATGGATCGTATCTGCTAAGGAATTCCAGCAGGTGGGTTGAAGGAGGAATACTCCACCACCGGGAATGAGAACTGTTCCCATCCTTTTGGCTTTCTGGAAGATATTAAAACTTGGCTTTGCTGGTTGGCCCAGGGCTCTGAGGGGGGCACTCACCACTCGAGGTGGTTGGGGAGGTAAGATCCCCATCCTGTTCCCATCCTGCCCTTCTGTTAGTTTTAGTTTCAGTATAATTTTTAAAATCCTAATCTGTGTAGTTTCAATGTTTTAATTATTTTTTTCTATTTGTTTTATAAACTGTAAACCAGGTCTACACATTTTAAAGTAACCAAGTTAGAAAAAAAACTGTTCTAGAAGATCTACTGGAAATAGGTCACAACTTCTTTTTTTCCTAGGAAATCAAGCTCTTTCTTGAGATTGTGAATTCTAGTCCTGCCTTGGATTTGGGGCCAGTCACTCTCTCTTAGCTGAACTAACCTCAAAGGGTTGTTAATATAGTAAATAGGAGGAGGAAGGAGTATTAGATATGTTTGCTGCCTTGAGTTATTTGTAAAATTAATAAAGGCAGGATACCAACCAACCAACAAATAAATAATATTCCCAAATTTATCCACTGATCTTCACGAATTGTATCTTGGCATTATTTTAGTACCTAAAACCTCATATCATCTTTGATCCCTTAGGTGTTAATTGGACAATGCCCTAGTTTTTTAAGATCATTTTATGCAAAATTAATCTAGTTTTAAAGGATCACGTTGATATATTTTCTCATGAGCGCATACTGTATGTCAAATCAATCAATAACAATTGTTTCTCAGCACATAGCCTACATGTCCCTTTATGCTGTCCAACCAGGTGTTCATGTAAGCGGTTTTTAATTTTCTTAAAAATTTTATGGCCTTAGTTCCATTGAGTTCAATTATGCACTAAGAGTTAAAATGGATATTTGATTAGTTAGTTCTATTCAGTGAGGTTTAGATCTGGGCAGACACATGGAATTGCACTATACATCCATTTTTATTGAGGCTGAGCTGTGAATAAGCTCTGTACGCACCTGAACAACATTTTCAAAAAGATGTCAATCTGTTAATTAAACTTATATTTATACTTATAGTTCAGTACTGATAATATAAAAGTATAAATTATATACTCATGCATGACTGCTTGGTATAATTATAGCTTCATATCTGATTAATGTTTGCTGTCCTGATCCATGTCACACCTTAATATTTGAGAGGAAATGAATCTGGCTCAAGCTGTTATGAAAAGGCAAACACTTTGTATACGGAATAGAACCTTAAAAAGGTTTTGATATGGTGCTCCCAATAATGAATAATAGGCAGGCAAAGTGTCACCGAGGTTAACAGAATAAGCAGCCCTACTTTCTCATGCAAATAGGTTATGATTTCTCACTACAGTAAGTCAACTCTTCATAAGCTGATACCTGTCAGATATATTAAACTCTAAGTTCCTTTCCCAGACAATGTGGCTCGGAAATTATGAGAAATGTATTTGATTTCTTTGCAGAACACCAAGATGCCAAAGAATGTAGCAAATAGTCATCTGCATATATCCAGCTGGTTCTGAAAAACTATTTGGTGGACGGAATACTAAAGCAAGAGCTGGTTGAATCAATATGCAAGTCTTCCATTATGAAATATTCTATGCAAATTGAGGAATAAAGAATGAATACTGCACTCACCAACATTTGATACTTGTTTCCTATCCTCTCATAAATGGTAGCTGTTAATTTGTTTTCCCAGTCAATCTTCCATAGGATAGAATTCCCACTATCCTGGAGCAAATTATATGGATGCACAATTTTGTTTTGGCCAATAAGAAATATAGTATCATTTGAAGCCTTAAGTCTATTCCTATTAAAACAAGCTGTTAAAACTGGATTAGCCCATGATTTAATCTGTCACTTTTCTAATCTGGGACAAAAATGACAATAATTCTTGATGCTGAACAAATAGTTCCTCCCCCCATCTTTTTTTTTATCTTTTGGATACACACTTATTTGCTATAAGACTTATGAAGAAAACATTCTAATGCCATCTGGTGCTAATGCATGATCTTCATATCAAAACATTTGGAGAACTAAGTGATTTCATGTAGAAAAGCATGCACTGTGCCAAAGAAAAGTCAGCCTGTAATTGTTTAGGACAAAGAACTCAGACAGCTCAATATTCTACAAGAAGGAACAATGCTAGTTTGTACAGTTTTGTGACTTCAATTTCATAGAAATTCTAGCTGCAAATTTTTCTTGGACTCATTTGGCTCATCTCTGACTTCTCTTTCCATCTGCTCCTTTTGACACTGAGTTCCACGCAGTTTCAGACATGATTATTTTCTATGCTGTTCCATTATGAAAATGAGAAAAAACACACACACATAGACTGAATTTGGCACATCAAAACTATACCGATAATATGCGTTGATCCAAAAAGAAAAGTGAAATCTGGGTTCAGCAACATCGAGAGGAGGAGGAGGAGGACAGGAGGAGGAGGTCATCATCAAAGGAGAAACAATCAAGTAATAGATGTGCAGTAAGATTTTTGCACAAAACAACATTTCAGCAAGTCAATTGATTAATTAGTAATGCTGCTGCCAGGCCAAGTGAATGTGGGCATGCTGTGCAACCCCAAAGAGCTGCAGGTGGTTACAACTATGCCTATGGGCAGTCATATCAACAGATGTTGTCATTCAGACCCAGTCAATGCCTAGCATGGAAATCAGCAGGACAAAAAAGTAGAAAAGATGGCAGATTGACACAGTGGCTGCCAGTGTTTGTTTTCAGAGTACAAGAAGAGAGATGTTCAGAGTTTTTGGCAGGATGGTTATGGTGGAAAGTGGAATGGCTGGAAGAAAATAGGATTTGTGGGAAGAGGCACAGAATATTGACCAAATGGGACTTACTGAATTCCAGGGTATCCAGATGATGACATTATTTGCCATAGTGATACGGCATGCAGTAAGACAAGAGCTGGAAACTAGAAGGTCTGGAATCTGGAATCTGGATCCTGGATAGGATTCATAGACTAGAACTGAAAACATCAGTTTTTGTAAAGTTACCCAGGCTTTAAAATTCTTGTAATCTTAGTCTTTCCTTCTGGGACTAGAGATAGCTCAGGATTTCATGGCTGACATGGTAACCATGTGGTCTTCTCAGATCATTGTTGCAGGCCACATTCTAGATCTGCACTTTTTAAATTAGAGTATAAGAGGAGGTGCAATCTGATGGTGAGTCACATTTTCTTTAATCCTTTATCATGGATACATCATTTTCTTGTAAATATGGCTTTTGAAGGGAAGAGTGACCAATTAAATAATCTGGCTCAAGTGCCTGATGGATGCAGATGTTTTCCAGGTATTGACAGCATATTCAGGTCAGGCATCTGGAATATGGTGGAAACAAAACATACTAAACAAATGTGTTCCTGAGCAGTCTCCTTGCACATTTACCAGGAGTGGGTGGGGTTGGGTTGGCATACTGAGTTCTTGGAGATGAAGTGAGCAACAGTGGTGGAAGACTAAGGTGATGAGACATGAGTAAGAGCAAGTTATTCCTCCATTACTTTTGCATCAGAAGAATGCCAGCACTTAAAGTAGGAGAAATCATCATTAATAGGGCACATAACAGCTTGAGGAAACTTTTCTTAGAAAATGGAGCAATGAACATCAGCTTTCTTCCTCCTACCTGTGCCCAGTCTGGATTCTCTCCCAAATGATGGCTAGTTTCAAAGAAGCAGATGTACGCTCATAAATTTCTGTTAACACATCAATTTTAAAATCTCCTGTTAGTTAGAATAATTAACCAATGAAACAACTTGCCTTCAGAAGTTGTGTGTGCACCAACACTGGAGGTTTCTAAGAAGAGATTGAACAACCATTTGTCTAAAATGGTATAGAGTTTCCTGCCTGAGCAGGTGGTTGGGCTAGAAGACCTCCAAGGTTCTTTCCAACTCTGTTATTCTGCTACAATATAGCATGGGAAATGGAAATGGCTTGAAATGATTTCTGTGTGACAGCTGCTCCAACCTATATGTATATAAGACTAGCCAAATATTTTTGGTGATGAGAAACCTGTCCACATAATGGAAGCTATTATCTGGAAGAAGCTTTAATCTCTCTCTCTCTCTCTCTCTCTCTCTCTCTCTCTCTCTCTCTCTCTCTCTCTCTCTCTCTCTCTCTCTCTCTCTCTCTCCCTCCCTCCCTCCCTCCCTCCCTCCCTCTCTCCCTCCCTCCCTCCCTCCCTCCCTCCCTCTCTCTCTCTCTCTCTCTCTGTCTTTTTCCTGGTAAACATGGCTTGTGAATAGCATTTAGGCTTAGATACCACCCCATAGTGGTTTAACAGCACTATCTGGTCAGTTTACAGAGGAAAAGCATTGTTTGTATATTGTCCTCAACAATCTGGGCCCTTGGAAGGATTGAAGGCTGAGTCAACCTTGAGCCCCATCAGAAATCGAATTCCAGGCTGTGGGCAAAGTTTGCCTGCAATACTGCATTCTAACCACTGCGCTACCAGAGCTCTCTGTATTAGTCTTTTTATACCTAGAGAATTTGAACCAGGTATCATGGCAATCCAAACCCACTATTTAACATATTCTCGATACACACAGATAGCACAAAGGGGAATAAAAAATATGGAAGTGATTTAATTAATTTAAGTAACTCACATATAGGCCTGTCCTGATTCCAACCTTTTCTTTGTCCTTTCTTGCCTATTCTTTGAAGTATATTCCCTGCCTTGCCACTCAAAAGCTTGAAAAAGGTGTTGCACCTCTGATGTGATTTCTCGTATACCAAATAGTCTGTCTCCCATCATATCTGTGGAAGGCTTATTATTCAATTTTATTAATCCGCTAGTACTCTTCAAGTAGCTTGGATTTCCAACATTCCTACATCCCCCCTTTGGAAAGCCTCTACAAATATATCAATTCAATTTGACAATAATTTTGTATCAGGAATGCACTGTGGCTCTTGTTATATTGTCTCCTCCATGCGTTTAAAGTGTTCACTGAGCTAGGGAGAATATCTATCACAAGGGGCAGTCTTTGCAATCCATCTGCAAACATGTTAATGTCATCTTTAGTTTCTGATGTGCCAATTAGGCCAAAGTTTCATGGGGAGGGCTAGACAGATGACATCAGCAGGGGCCTTGGCTGTTATGTGAGGCTCAGGCTTTATCCTCATCACTCACCCTCTTAGACACAGAGTTATTTCAACAAATCCATCCATGCAGCACCCATTTGAGTGAAACCCTTGGCCTGCTGAAGGTGGTAATAAATCACTGACATAATGAAGTGAAGCTGTGATAGTGGAACCTGCCCTAACAATGGTGACAGGTCCAATAGGCTCTATTAAGCAGAAGAGAGATATTTGCTCCTAGTATGGTCTGTTGGGAGCTCAGGTAAATTATGTGCTCAATAGAAGGATGGTGGCTTACAAAGAAATTCTTACAAGATGAAATTTATGCCAGGAAATGTGCAGAATATCTTCTTAAAAGCGCAGAGGTGACAGCCACCAATCTATAGCTTTTCTGTGCAATTAATACTTTCTTCTCTTTGAAATGACCATGCTAAATATGAATGGACCTAAATGGCATTGATATGACCAGGGCTTTTTTTTCTCATAGAACGCTCAGAACGGAGTTCCGGCACCTTTTTTGGATGGAACCTTGTAGGTTAGGCAAGTCAGGTTGTATGACATGTGTGAATTCCGGCACCTTTTTCTTTTACAAAAAAAGCACTGGGTATGACTCAGTTTGCACCGGAAAACTCTGGAAAAAGAGTTATATAACCAATTGAATCAGCTGGACTAGTGTTAAAAAACAATAGAAATATGAAGACAAAATGAGCTTCTTGGATAAATCAAGCCTCGTTTGTTTTATGAGAAAATTCTATGCTGCCTACTTTTTCTTAATAAATACTAGAAATGAGTACAGGTAGTCCTCAATCTAGGAGCACAATTGAGCCCAAAATTTATGTTGCTAAGTGAGACATTTGTTAAGTTGCTCCATTGTACAACCTTTCTTGCCACATTTGTTAAGTGAATCACTGCTGTTGTTAAGTTAATAATACGGCTGTCAAGTGAAGTTGGCTGCTCCATTGACTTTGTTTGGGACACTACAACTGTCATAAATATGAGTCAGCTGTCAAGCATCTGAATTTTCATAATGTGACCATGAGGATTCTGCAGCAGCTGTAAGTGTGAAAAACACTCATAAGTTACTTTTTTATGGTGCCATAATTATAATTTCAAATGGTTACGAAATGAACTGTTGTGTGTCAAGGTGTAATATCTTTCATTTATTGCTAGAATGGACAGGAAGCTTGAGGATCTGACAATTTCCATTCTGATTATCAGAGGGTAGAATTTTAGAAAACTCCAAAATTGCGTCTTGTATAATTTGAAATCTTAACTTTGCTCTTCTCAAAAGCAAGGCTAAACAAGCTAGCGCATACATGGGTAAGTTCAGAAAGTAATTGTTCTTGTTCAATAATAGTGAAAAGGAAGACTATTCTTAACACTATATCATATTTGGACCAAGATCTTTGAAATGTATCGAGACAAATGACAGAACATAGCATTCTATTCTTTATTTGTATGTGTGTGCTATGTGTGTTAGTTTTAAAATTCAATAATTAAGTTTCCAATGTTCTTTCAGCAAAAAAAAAATCATTGGCTTTTCTTAAACAGATAAGTCTATTTTACAATTGTGTAATAAACATAGAAAACTTAGGGGAAAGATGAAATAATCATATGTGGAGTTCTGAGTTTCTGGGGAATGGGGAGGATGTAAATTAAATTTTGAAAAAAAACTCTAGTTCATAAAGAGCTCAACTAAAGAAGTCTATGAATATTTCAAGAGAGGGAAATATATGCTGAATAGCAATCCTGTGTCACAAACAAAAAGCTAATGCTCTACAGATTTGCAGAACACACTTGAGATTCAGTTTTGTTTTCAGAGGAAACAATATAATCCATTATTACTGGTTTCAATTTCATATACTATTCAGCAGGATTCTGTTAAATACAAGAGAATAAGAATAAATTGTTACCAGATTTATGGACATCTGCGGCACCACACTGCACTTTCTCATGTGCTGAAGTTGGTGTGCTGAAATTGTTTCACACTTTACTGTATCTTAAACCATCCAACCTGGAGCTTGCGGGATATGTTAGACCACAAATCCTATAATCCCCATTTCACCCGTGACACGCTGGCTAGGGATCATGCAAGCTGTAGTCAATATGTCCCAAGGGCATCAGATTTAGTTGAGGAAATCCAGACAAATGTATCAGATTTGCTATTGATTCATACTTTGTAAAACAGCAAAACAGGAATACGGTGACCAGCAAAAGACTAAAAGCAGTTTAATTTTTCATGCAATAACTGTGATACTCTGAGATACAAATATAGGACATTTTCCTGCCCTGCTTAAAGTGCTAGCCACTAGTCCCTGGGCCAGCAGAAAAACAAACTAGCAGAAAATCGGCTGATTCTCTATTCTGCCACTAGGCACTGCGCTGCCTCTGAGTGGTGTCCTTGTTATATGCAGGACATATTAAGGAGAGTCATTGGGGAATTCTCCCCATTTTGCTTCCAGGGAAACATCCACTCATTACTCACCGTACCAGGGGCTGGGCTGACGTAGAGCTGAGTTTTGACAGAGGGCTACGCTGATAAGTTTAGCCATCCATCAAACCCCGTTGTGGCTTAGCACAAGCATTCTGTAAATGTGAGATATTATTTTGAATATTATTTAATGCTATTCTGGGAGCAGACAAAACCTGTATTCACTGCCTTTTGTCCCTTCCATGCTATTGCTGACCATTGCTCAGAGCCTTCTTCCACATGCGGATACATTATTAAAGTTTCTTTGCATAGATCTAAGAAACTTCATCAGTGCCAAACACCATGAATCTGTAAAATAGAGGTTTCGCTGGATTATGCCTTCCTACAAGGGCAAAGGAACAGTTGGATCTGAAGAGGAAGTTTGGAAGGTGGTCTTGATGCAGTGGGGAAACTGTTAGGGAGGTTGGTGAGTGAATGTAAAGAGTGTAAAGAGAGAAGCAACCTAGAACTAAGGAGAAACTTCCTGACAGTTAGAACAATTAACCAGTGGAACAACCTGCCTCCAGAAGCGGTGAATGCTCCAACACTGGAACTTTTTAAGAAGAGACTGGACATCCATTTGTCTAAAATGGTATAGGGTTTCCTGCCTGAGCAGGGGGTTGGACTGGATAACCTCCAAGGTCCCTTCCAACTTTACTATTATGATTATGATTAAGAATAGTGCAAAGTAATGGTACTTCTGCCCTTCTGGCTGTCTCTAGTTTCCTCCTAGAAAACACCTTGTAACCATTACCTTTGGCATTGATCACAACCTATAACAATAAAGATCATTTCCTTTCCTTATTCCAACTGAAACATCTCCATGTCCAGACCACAAAAACCAGCATCTCTAATAGACAAATGGAAAGAGGAGAAAGAAAAAAAAAGCCCTGAACAATATTTTGTTTAGAGGGCAGGCAGGAAAATGGCCCAATATCAAGAAAAAACGTGTCCAGATACTGTCACTGCTCCACTCTGCCAGCTCCAGATAAAAAAGTGGACCATGGTCACAGCTGCTTTTCTAACCCCATTAGACCACTTATGTCTAATTGGAGTCCCCTTTCTTCACTTTTCCAGAACCAGAGTGCTGATTTGCCTGGGATAAAAGGTAAAGGTAAAGGTTCCCCCGCACATGCGTGCTAGTCGTTTTCAACTCTAGGGGCCGGTGCTCATCTCCGTTTCAAAGCCGAAGAGCCAGCGCTTGTCCGAGGACGTCTCCGTGGTCATGTGGCCGGCATGACTAGACGCCAAAGCCTCACGGAACGCTGTTACCTTCCCACCAGAGTGGTCCCTATTTTTCTACTTGCATTTTTTACATGCTTTCGAACTGCTAGGTTGGCAGAAGCTGGGACGAGTAACAGGCGCTCACTCTGTTACGTGGCACTCGGGATTCAACCCACCAAACTGCCGACCTTCTGATTGACAAGCTCAGCGCCCTAACCCACTGAGCACAAAGAGACTGCTGTGTTTCCAGGAGGGCTTTCAGTATACAAAAACCTTAACAACTTGAGTTATTTCTGAACCTGTCTCTTAATATTTTTTCATAAAACCTACACTATACCTACACTAACGTCTGTGCCTATGCGTGCAATTTAAAGAGTCTTATAAACAGTGATTTTCTTCTTTGTTTCTATAATAAAGTCCTTAGCTATCATTTAGCTGGCTTCTGTTGCTAACAGCTGCTTTGCTAAACTGTTGGCGAAGTATTGACTTTACAGACAGTCTTTCAATCTGTGTTAGGGGTGTGTGGGGAAAGGAAGGTGCTTTACTGGCTACTTGATTGGTTGTCGGCTGTATTTCCCCTTTCAGCAATTCTACTATTGGTTTTGCTTGGATTCATGCCCAGGCCTCCTTCACTGTCAAGTCTCTGCTAAGCTGTACTTTATCCTGATGGCTGCTCCACTTTTCTCAATTGCAAATTGTTCCTCTCTACTCTTACACAGGACAAGAATCTGCCTTCAACATAAATCCACATGAGTGTTATCAGTGTTTTCCTTTCATAACCAGAAACCAGAGTTGATCCAGTGTGCCTCACATTGTCTTAAAGTCTCAAGGGGGAAAAATAGCAAAAGGAAGAAACAGCTTATGCTGGCCACCGCAAGGCTTTTCTTCCATAGGGGAAATACTAACTTATCACCAGCATAGTTAAGGGTGACTTAAGTCTGCCTCAAATATGCATCGGGATCCAGTTGAAGGAAATGTCATGAGGACACAGCAGAAAAAAAAAGATTGCTGGGGCATGTTTGTGCCAAGGTTAGGTGCAAAGAAAGAAAGGGTCATAGATGAATGAATGTGCAATGCAGCAATATACATAATTTAATTTGCCTGATATTCCTTTTTTGTATTTCAAGATAATTAACAGACACAAAGAGTCCAGGATAAAAGAACTCACATTGCTATTATCCACAATCCCATTGCTGAAACCTAATAAATCCAGGTATACTTTTTCTTAACAGGGATGTTTGAAGATTGGAAAGCTTTGTGCTTTAACTAATCTTATTCTTTCAAGAGTGATTAGAAGCCTTAGTTGCATTAATCCTATTATTTAAGAGTGTTCTGCATTTCTCCTTTGTGCCATTCATTTTGTGTTTTTCAAAAGATTTGGGGAGCAACGTTGTTTTTTAATTGAGACCAGCAAAAAGATAGAAAGTGCACAGAGAAACATTCAACAAATTAAAATCTAAAATGAATAGCCATCCATTTAAATTTTTACACTTTCATAGAGTCTCATAGTTTAGCCTGTGCATAAAATGAAATGTTTGAAGAAAAACAATATGTATAAACCAATTTGCTTACATTCTCTTTATAAAAGGGAAAAAACACCTTTAGGATTTGACTCTACCATAATTTGGTAACATTTCAGACAATCATCTGCAAATGCTATCACCATGAAACCAGTCATCTCCAGCTAACATTCCTACCCTTTTCTGATGCTTAATTGGGTTTTTTTATACTTATCTAGGCTAGGTGTCTACCAGCAATACTTAGATGCTTTTTGGGGGTGGGGGGTAGAAGGGGGAGAATTAACAGACACATTTTTTCACATTTTGTATAAATATTAGGATAAAATATAGAGAATAACAAAAGTATTCAAGGTTTTAAGATAGCTACAGACCACTATTTAATTAATTTATTCATAGTTCATATGCTTAAGAATCAAAACATAAGGATTCTACAATTGCAAGTAGAGTTTGTCAAATTCTATAAAACTGAGGACAATAGGTAATTAGTGAAAAATCATGCCACATTAATTAGCAGAGATGGATGTTCACAGGAGCAACATCAAAGAAATAATATTTGGAATATATTATATATTCTCTGGATTTAAATATTTAGGAATCATTAATGCAATCTGGCAATAATTAAAATATAATTATTAATCTTTATTATGCAAAATCAAAATGAAATTAAAAAGCAACGACGTACTCCATTATCACAGTTAGAAAAAACAGGAAGGGTACAAATATTCTTTCCAAAAATTATTTCATTTTTGAACGCTTCCCAATATCAATTGGTAAAACAGAGAACTAGGAATATCTTCATTGCGATATTATTTTTTAAAAAAAGAAAAACCAGTATTAGACAAGTTGTCCAATACCAAAAATGAGATTTAGGAATATAAAATTTTAAAATACTTTTTTGACATGTTATGACTGAGACAATTATAAAGTGTAAAAATGTACAGTACAGGCATTTACTCTGTTCAGTTAGGGATACATCAAAGTTGCATTCAGTCATCTAATTCATTTAAGTTATATGCAAAATATTGAACTAGAAGAACTAGAAGAAATTTTAACTGGAATTAAAATTGTCAGGAGAAATTTCCACATCTTCAGATATGCTGATAGCACCTTCTTGATCGCTGGAAACAAAGGGGATTTTAAAGAATTTCTCATTGAAGGTGAAAGTCCTAAAGTCAGCCTGCTTCTCAGTGTTAAGTCTTCCCCCTTGCCAGCTACATAATTTATTTATTTTATTTATTTATTTTAATTCCATTTATATCCCGCCCTTCTCCGAAGACTCAGGGCGGCTTACAAGCTTAGCAGTAGCTTGTAAGGCAAGATCAGTTAAATGCAAATATGTTAAGGCACCTAAAATTTATTGAGCAGAGAGACCTTACAAATTGTTGTAATAAAGTAAATAAAAAAATAAATAGGCTAACAAGAAGTTGAAACAGTAATGGATTTGCTCTGCTCATAAATTTAGTGACTGTAGTCCTGAAATAGAGATTTGTGTAGAGGGATGAGCTGCCTTTATGGACATGGGGTAGTATTGATCTCAAGAAGGTTAGAAAACTTTGAGGCAACAATCACTGATGGATAGTTCTTGCAGAGTGATGTCCACCGGATGACCAAGAATCGCAAGCTACTGATTAAATTTCAAAGTATAAATACATATTTAATGTTATTTTCTCAGGGGTTTTTTGCTCCTAGATTACTGGTAGCCTTCACTCACTGATCATTCATTCAGTGACTGTCTGAAGTCACTACAGCATTGAATACCAGTCCTTAAAGCTTCAGCCATTACAGCATCACATGATCCTAATTCAGTGCTTGGCAACCTATAAGCTTCTCCAATGGCTGTAGTGTGCCATTGTCACATGACTGCCCTTTGTGACTTTCTTCTGACAAGCAAACTCAATGGAGAAGCCAGCAGGAAGTAGCAAGTTGCAGTCATCACTCACTTAATTATTTGTTGTGACTTGCTTAATAACCACAGCCAGAACTGACAAACTGCCATAGTAAGTCTGGCATGCTCATATGATTTTTTTTTCATTTTACAAGTGTGTTGCTTAGCAATGGAGCTGTTGGTTACAATTAAGGTCAGTAAAAGAGGACTATCTGTATTTTCATATTTATACTGCTGGTAGCCTATGTCTGGATATTGTGCCTGTTCAATAAAAATAGTAAGAAAAGGACACAGAAATGCCTTCCTAGTTCAATAGTTTAAAATTTTTAGTCAAGTAGGGTGCTACCACATGGCTTGGTGGGGAGACGTTTTCTCCTAGCTGAACAAGCAGGTAGAACCATTATGAACTCAAAGGGATGGACAAAGACTGGGACAACCACATTTAAGTGTACCATCAGTTACAGAAATATAGTGGATAATTTTAGGCCAAAGATTCCCTCCAGGCCACATCTACCACATACAACTATAATTTCAAGGAATAAAATAAAAGTAAAATAAAATAGTAAAATCAATGCAAATTGCCTTGAGGTTCCATCTCCTGAGAGTTATCCTACTTATGGGCAAACATACAGAGGGATGGACCAGTCCCAAGCTATTTTACATAACTTAAAGAATTTAGAATTTATTTCTAACATTTCTGGATTAGAACAGATATAAAAAGTAGTAAGCTAAGGAGAGAATAATTTCAGATGTACAGGACAAGCTCTATTTATTTCAACATTATAAGGAGGAAGAGATATCTGCATTTCTCATTAATTTAGCATTAATTGAGAGTCCTTTTCCTGGTAGTCCACCAAGCTTCTTCTGACAAAAAAAGAGAATGACTCAGTGAAGACAAATAACATAATAATGGATCCCTGAAAGCTTGCTAAGGATGCTTAAGCCACCTCCATGAAGAAACAACTGGTTTCCTCTTGCTTCAAAAATAAAAAAAATAATGACTAAGCAGCTACATAACTGTTTTAACATCTGAAATGACTTCTCTTTTGTCCATGAATGTGGAATAAGGCACAGTCTTCAAGAAACCTCAGGTACTTGCTCCATAAGACTAATAACACCAGGACCAGAGCATGTGTAACCTGTTTCCATTCCAAAGGGATTTCAAATGGCCTTGTTTACCCATTAAAGCTTTGTTTAAAAGATTGTGTTGTTCACTTTTGGGAAAAGCAATGTGCAAAGTGTAGAAAAATAATAAAAGTAGTATGTAAAATAAAGACAGGAAATAAAAGATAATAATTCTAATTCAGTTTAACTTGCACCAACACTGTTCACAATATCTTATGATGGATTTTTTTATCCCGTAAACCATCCTTCTGCCATATTTATACATCATTTTATAAGCTTAACACCTCCATTAATCAATTTCATCCAACCACAATTTTGTTAGCCTTCTCCTTCATATATTTATTTTGTGATTCAATTCTCATTAATTCCCTATATATGACCAAACCACCTTAATGTACTTCAGATTGCTCACTGTGTATTTAATTCACATTCATTCATGACCCTATCTTTTCATATGTATTACCACATATACTTCTTCAATATTCCACTTTGACTACATTCAACTCTTTTTTGTTTTTTCTAGATATATCCAACTGTCATTTCCATGTCACAAAATTGGCAGAAGAATGCTCTTATATAGAGTAATTTTTGCTTCATTCATTGAATTCTGACTGTTTAAGAATTCTATATGTATCTCCTGGCTAGTGGATGCTAGGCAATGCTGTTCACAGTTCCACGATCTTGCATAATATAGTAGAAGCATGCATGGAACTGAGGTTTGTTTGCACTAATGGTATTTTTGCCAAATGCATCCTTACTATTAGCAGGGACTACTGCATGTAGTAAGAGAAATAAGAGAAGACTGTATTTAGTAACCTAATCAACTTTATCTTATTATCTTATTAAAAAAACATTGTTAGAAGAATATGCCCCCTCCCCAAATTGGTAAGTATAGAAACATCTTACTAACAAGGCATCTGTTTAATGCTTCAAAGATCTCAAAAATGTAAGGCCTAGGAGCAAAGCCTTAAGGCATATCCTTCTACCTTCATTCTTTAGGGAAAGAGATTTATGCATTTTTAAGAACACCTAAAGCAGTTTTACCCACATGCAGATATATGCCTGTGTGTTTTCCCTTATCTTGTTTTGCATTCTGTATGCATTGCAAAATACTTAATAACTCACTCAGCCAACATAGCTGGCACAAAACAGGTTTATAGATAGCCACACTTCTCTATTTATACAGATTCTGGTGGATGAGGAAACTTCCAAGAGCTATCCTCTTGTTCCTCAAACTTACTTAAGATAAATTTGCAAATGAAGTACTGAATGTTGGATTACAGTTTTACAAAATAATGTCAGTCAACAAGAGTGCAGATTTACCACCAGTTTAACAAGTACTTAGAAGGCAAGGGCTTGGCAGCACAAGGAAACAACAGCCAACAACTTAATAGCTGGCCATCAACACTCCAATCAACAGTTAAAAAGCCACACCAGGCACCATATAGATATCACACACAGCCTAAAGTACACGGGCTCCAGCATCTTGGAAGACTAAACCTCTAGTTCTGGTGACCAATCCAGATTGGATCCTGCAAAATAATTTATATTCATGAACACTGTTTTACATGGTAACACTGGATGTGTCCACATACATACATATTTGAGTTTAAATTTAACATGTCAGAGAACACTTACTCTATTTACCTATCTTCCTCAGTGAAGATCTTCAGATGGGGTAATTTAATCAAATTAACAAGCAGGTGGCTGGTTCTGATTTCTTTGAAAGTATCTAGTTTAGGAGTTCTCAATCTGTCTTATTGCAACTCCAAGAAATCTCTGTTTGGTTGATCATCCAAAAACAAAAAGCTTATTAAGTAATTTATTTATTTGCATACATTTTGATATTTTATTTTTTTTCCTTCATATGTTGATCAATGATTGTTTTTATAAACTAAAAATCAATATATAGTATATTGCAGCTTAAAGCTTTAAGGATATATTCAGCCTAGACTACTTCTAACTCCTATCCTTGATTTGCATATGATAAATTGAGATCATTGGTCCAGCTGATATTATGTAATAGACTGATGCATTCTAATCCTCAAATGGTATTTCAAGCCTGAGATTAAAAAAAAATGTCCAGCCATTATCTGAGTTTTCTGGTATTCTTTTAATGGATCAACTGTAGCCTTCCATATGATGGATGGGTGGGCTCCTAATCAGGCTTTTTTGAGTGTATCTCACTTTTGACACCACTCTAGTGATGTGCTCTTTATATATGGAGGTGGAAACAGGTAAGTAGCTTAAGTCTATCAAACTATTAAATCAAGTTAAAATGTCCCAACTAAGAGATATGCCATCATGGCAATAGATGCTTATATCTCTGATCTTTCCTTTCTCCAACAGACATACGGTATCTACTTCAGGCAGTTCTTTCTCCTTTCCTTCCCAGCTGACATACATTTTTAAGGAATAGCTCAGTTTTTTATCAGAAATGCTTTGAAGAGTTGGAGAACTTTTACAGACCTAAATGTGCCTGGCTGAGGAATTCTGAGAGTTGAAGTCCACAAGTCATAAAAGGGCCAAGTTTGAAGACCCCTGGAGTAACTGGATCATGCAGAATCCATTACTGGATAAAACTGCATTTAGGGAATAACATGGAGAGAAATGGCTAATTGTAGTACTCCTTCAAGCTGAGCCCCCATTAGCTGCTTTGTTCAAAAATGTACAAATCAAGATATCAAATCATGAATTTACCTCACCTTGGTGATTTTGTATTTCAGATAGGAAGCTGAACCTTGATTCCAACATGCTGACATTATGAAGGATAGTTGAGTTTGGAAAATAATATAAAACTAGTATGTAGAATGGGATATATTTCATTTCTACCACGATTGATTAAACTCCTTAAAAATTAGTTTGGAGCTTTGTTACTTTTTCATAAGTGATCTCAGATCCTAGAAGTAGCTATTCATCTTTCACACTGTCACAAATTAAACAAAGATGTCATAAAAGCAATGATTTGTGCTAAGAAAAACAGAGGAAAAGGTTAAAATACCTTCATCTTCCTTTCAACGCTCAATAGTTCTGTGCAAAGGTTCAAAACTCAGTATATGTGTGCATAGACCAAAAGATTAGATTTGAGAGCCCAACTTAGAGCTTTAAAAATGGATCATCTTTCTCATCCAATGGGGAGTCCAGGTTCATTGGACCTATGCTTACTGTCTGTCAAGGCAAAATCATAATAGGATATTCTTGATTTAATTTTTCAGCACAGTGGAACTAAATGCTCAGGAAACCTGAAATTTAATGACAGAACCCAGACTATCAGATTTCATTTAAATGCCTTCCCTCCCTCCCTCCTTCCTGTTGCAGTTTACAAACTACTCCAATCACAATTAAATCTCAGCATCATACAATTCTTACTCCCTAGTTCAGACATGTCAAACACAAGGCCCGGGGGCCGGATCCGGCCTGTGAAGTGATTTCATTTGGCCCGCGAAGCCATCCTGGAAACAGTGAGGGAATGGCCCCCACTGCCTTGCCCCTGGCCCAGAGACCCTCCTTCTGCCAGAGACCCTCAGATCTGTCCCACTCCTGCCCAGGCCCCCATAGGCACCCTTGATGTGAACGATGTAGAGCTGGCCATGCCCACCCAAAAGGCCATACGCACTCTAGCCACGCCCACCTAGTAGGCCATGCCCACCCTGGCCATACCCACCCGGCCCCTTGAGGGCAACCGCAATGCTGGTGCAGCCCTCAATGAAATTGAGTTTGACACCCCTGCCCTAGTTTGAACTAAAACAGAGTATAATACTATCGACAAATCAAAACCACATAATCACAATGTAAGCCCTGAGACTAGTTGCTATTCTTCCCTTTCCCTTAGAAATATTTACATTACTAGAGGGGCAAACATTGAATTGAACCTTTTTAGACCTCTGAAAGCTAACAGGGAAGAGGCTATGCAAATAACAGAGGGAGGTCCTGTTAAAAGGAGGGAGGCAGTCACAGAAAAAACATCCTTATACAGCCTTATTGTTTGAGCAGAGGTGTCTACAACTTGGTTCTTTTGCAAAGAACTTGGTGAATTTGGAGCAGTAGCTTCACTGAGAAATTTCTACCGGTAGGTTGAGACTGAGTGAGAGAAGGAAGAATGCTTATGCTCCTATTTTTGAAAAGCTGTGAAGCTGATGGCTGGTGGCTGAAGACATACGTAAACGAAGGCACAAAAGAATCTGAGTGCTCAAATTATTTATTTGGGACAATCCTGTGATCACAGAGATAAAAGCCTAAAGTTGATTTAGAATTACAGAGGAAAGTGGCATAAATCATACTGAGTAAAATTAACACAGCAAGCCAAAATAATTGATAGCAAGTTTCACTAAGCAGGAACTGCACACAAGAGAATGCTGTTGACTGCGAATGAGCACAGCCATATGGAACAAATAATACACACGCACAAAAAAAATCACATCCTGTTCTCATAACATTGGTATTTGGTTGTCTCAGTTTGGCACACTATGATTAAAGGGACATCTTCAAATGGAGATGAGCGCAATGGAGTCACTGAACTTCAATAATTTATTCACCCCACTCTTCCCTATCCACATTAGAATGTCCAATAAAGTGGAAAAGAATGGTACTTGAACTCCAAAGCTTCAGAAATACAATACAAGGCCAGTATTACGTGCACTTGATTTAGATCCAAATGTTAAAGATTTAACTTCCCATTCGGTTGACTATCAAATTATAGGCGAAGGCTAGCAAAAACTACTAATCACGATGGCTAAAACCAGAGGGAGCATGCCTATAAATTCCAGTAGCCAAGGAATATAAATGGGAGTGGACCATTACCATCAATTGCTACCTGTTTCATAGTCCATACATGTAATTAGCCACTATAGGAAATATGACTCTAGAGCTGATTGGGTTCTTGGAGTGATTCAGTCAAGATCCAGTCTACGGTATATATTTTAGTACTTCAAACTTTAGTACTTCTGTGATTACTCAAATCATAATTAACTTCGTCCAGTGCGCTCCCACAGAGAGGGCCTCCTTAGGGTGCCGTCGGTGAAAGAGTGTCGACTGGCGGCCCCCAGGGGGACGGCATTCTCTGTGGGCGTGCCAGACCTGTGGAACCGTTTACCGGTGGAGCTCCGGACGGCTCCCGACCTTCGCTCCTTCCGACGTGACCTAAAAACATATTTATTTGAACAAGCCGGCCTGGTCTGATGGGTTTAGGGGTATTTTAACGTTTTGTAATTTATTAAACTGGGCTATTGTATTTAATATTTAATTTTTATATATTGTATTTTATTGTATTGCCCTGTACACCGCCCTGAGTCCTTCAGGAGAAGGGCGGTATAAAAATTAAATTAAATAAATAAATAAAATAAATAAAATAAAAAGTTTAATATTCAGAAAATCATATATAAGCAATCAATAAATTGAACAAAATTAATACAATATACCTCCTCCAGGAGGCTGACCTTGAAAGATACATGGCAGGCTGTTTATTTATATTGCAAACATTAATTTGCATGTTAAGGGGGAGGGTCCAGACACAGTTCCAGGGAGCATATTATTTACAGTGGTTAAGAACTGGCAGATGTTATTGCTATCATCTTTTCAGAAAGTGGATTGTTTTGTTGGCAGCAAGATATTTTGTGAGCAAAACAGAAAACTAAACTCAGACTATGCATGCAATTCTCTCCCACGCGTTCTTTGCATCTTGGCTGAAATCTTGATTTGCAACACAGAAAAGCCAAAATATACAAAACTATTTTCATTTTGAGCTGCAGTAAAGGTCAACGGTGGAGAAATCTGGGGAAAGGCAGAGGGGGGGAGGGGAGGAGAAAAAGGTCACCCTTCGTTTACATAAACCTATCAGACTAAGCCCTCTGTATTAGATATTGAAAGGCCTGATGTGAAGGCAATGGGAAGAAGCAGTGGCACAAAAACAGACAGGTGCTGGGTGCTTTCAGAAAACAGCACACAAATCCTGCACCAGAAACTTCCTCTGATATGCTGGCGATCACCATAGCCATCATTCACCAACTGTCAGGGCTGCATTCCAGACACACATGCGTGGAATTTTAAGCACAGCCAGTTGCTTCCAGGACTTTCTCAATAAGACCAGAAGCTGTTTTCATTCAGAGCTCTGTTCATCCTATGGCTGAAGGTGTAGTAAAACGATGAAGAATGCAATTACCAGAGATCCTATACTCTGTCTCCCTCGCTTCAGAGCACGCAGCTAAAGAAATGGATGACATCAGAGTGCAGAAGAGATGGTGGTAGCAGCAAATGCAGCAGGAACGGCAGAAGCAACCATCACCACTCGCTGATCAGCCAGAGGAGCTACAGACAGTGAAACGGAGTTGGGGACGAGAAGAAGGAAAGCCTGGAAAGCCTGATTAAGAATGCTGATTAATTGCAGTCTCATTCTTAGCTACCTGAAAGTAATGCTGCATCTGGTAGCTGTTCATCTGGGAAATGGGCTGACAGTGGGCCACGTTCACTCATCCTTGGTCAAGAGAACTACATCCACCTGGATAGCAAGGCCCGGCCTTTGGAATGAAGTAGAGAGCTGAAACCAGCTGATCTCCAACTTTTACTCTTGGGTCTACAGGGCCATTTTGGCTTCAGAGGTGAACATTTCATCATGCTTAAATCATGGCCACCCAAAGCAAAGAAGCACAACAATTGGGTCATGTCTCCAGGGCTTCTAGATCTTTCAAAGCATTCAGTATCCAAAATGCAGCTTTATTGAACCTTCAGGCCCATACACATCTGGGACAACTTTGCTTTTCCTACAGAAATGATTTTCTGTTTGACATTTAGGTCATTTGAAATTACAAACAAGGTAGGCCTCTAAGATCTGAAAAGAAAATCAAGGGCAAGGTCATAGCTGAAAGTTAACCTCCACTTGACTAATCCAAATCTAGAAATAAGTAGGCAGATTCTGGGACTTATTTTAACTGTGCTGCACACAATTAAAAAAAATCCTGAAATGGAGAAGGACTATTTGCTGCTGAAACTGGGCTCTCAAATTGAAAATTTTATCTCTAGAAAAATGAAGAAAGACTCAAGAGTTTTTTGGAACAAAATTTTGAAACTGGATTCCAGCAAGCAGAATTAATTTCTACTTTATCCACAGTGAGTAACATTTGAAATGTTATTAGGGATGGAATAATTTATCAATCTATACTTTTGGCCCAACAATGATGGGGGACGGGTTTGGGTTTTTATTGTTATTTTAATATATGTATTTAATGTTTTTAGCTTGGGCATATGTTTAATTCTTTTTTAACTTTTATATTTTTGTATTTTTACATGTTTGCCCTGTTCACCGCCCTGAGTCCTTCGGGAAAGGGCGGTATACAAATAAAATTATTATTATTATTATCATCATCATCATCATTATTATTATTATTATTATTATTATTATTATTATTATTATTATTATTCTGCAATGCAGGCTGTTATAAAAGAAAAGGCTATGAATTTGATGTATTTCTTGAAGAAGGGAAAAGAGAGAAATGAATAATTTCTTTACAGAAGTTCTTTGAATTAAAAAATATAAACCTCCATAACTGTAATTTATGGATACTTACTTAAACAAACGTGCTCATTGGAATTTTTTTGATTCTATGTAGATTAAGTTGTAGTTTACAAATACTTTTAGTGAAATATAAAATAATATTAAAATTGTTGTGTTTAATTGTTTAATTATTTAATTAATAACTATTTGTCAAGTTACCTGTTTTGATAGTCAGAATGCTTTACTGGAAAATGGCAAACAGATGTTTTATTAGTCTCTCTCTCTCTCTCATATATATATATATATATATATATATACACACATAAAACCAAAACATACAAACCAAAAACCAGCCAGCCTCACCTGCATATAAGTTTGATTTGGGCCTAAAGCGATTTGATCTATTGCACTTAGAGTAATATTTTTAATTATTTTTATCAATATTTTAACAGGAATTTTGAAAATAGGAACTTGAGTTTGGAGTAATGAAAAATCTCTCCAAATTATGTAAATGGTATATCTCCATTTGGCAAAAATTTGGCCTTCTTAAATTTTCTGGTTGTTAAATATCCACCTTAAAATGCACATGATTAGAATCTAGAAAAAGAATTCACTTAAATTCACAAAAATCAATGAACATTGTAACTGATAATGTGGCAGATGACAGAAGGCTTGACCAATATATATTCTCCCTTCTATGCTGAAACTATCCTTTTCTGATTTCCATTTAGTGTTGAATAAACAGATGTATTTTTATAAGAAAAATGAAGCCAGTAGCTTCTAAAAAGCATTGAACCACACAATAATTTCTAAATAGCTAAGCAAATCTCTAAGTATATGAACTAAAACAAAAAATGCATTTAAAAATAACAAATAAGCTTCCTAAACCCAAGGAAAACTGAAGAAAACATGGATTAAGTTATCTGAAAATCTATGCAGGGAACCTTTTGATTTGTAGCAAGCATCATTTATCTCATACAGTAATAGACTATTCTTTACTAATTGAAAAATGAACAGAATGCAACGTATTTGATCATTATGTTAAAGATCAATACTCTTTCAGTATGTAACCAAATACTTAAAAGTATTTGTGCAAATCGGTAGCATGTTAAATAACAGGCAATAATGTATGCAGTGCAGATTAAGAGGCAGGTTCCAATACAAATTATCATGAGTTGTGTCTCTCTCTCTGTGTGTGTGTGTGTGTGTGTGTGTGTGTGTAGGGGGAGGAGCTAATTTGTGTAATATTTGCAAATGCTAATTTATTCACATTGGGGTAAATTTAGAAATCATGTCAGTGACTTAAATACATTTCACCATAGTGATGGAAGACAGTGACCAAATGAACTGAGTTATTCCTGCTCAGAATGTTGTCCAGATGATAAAGCATTCATGAGTAGTTTCAATGCCCTTCATTCCTTTCCCAATATTTCTTCCCTTTCATTTGTGCTAGAATGCGTTTCTAATAGAGAACACCTTCAAATATGAGACTATCCTCTTTAAAATATAACACATAGCTAGGCCAGATTCAGAAGGGAGGATCCAGTTCCTATATTAGAAGGAAGGATTTAGATATTTCACACAGATAAGTTAATGAGAAAATGTTTATGGCAGGTTAAAGCCACGAGAACAGCTTTACTCAACCTTGTGAGCCTGGCGGAACCCTTGAAATACTTTTTAGGCCTCTGAGAACCCTTGCACATTCCCACTCAAATATAGGTCAGGAGTTAAAAAATTATTACATGAATTTCATGGGTAGGCCTGTCTGTATACATTTTAATGGTGTTCTTAAACTAAAACTAAAGAAGTAAACTTTTCCCATTACCATTTCTCCTCCTCACCCAATTTCTGTGGGTGCACTGGAGCCTACACCAACCTTGGGGATCTGCTCTGAGATGGAACCTTCCCCTCCAGGCTGCTGGGCCTGCAGAAAGGCAAGCGTGTTCAGGGAAGGAAAGCTTCTGCAGGAGGCTATAGCGGTGTCTCTCTCTCTCAAGGACTCTTCCATCAGCTGCTCCTCCTCCCTCCTCTACTTGTGGGCTATCCCAATGTTAGAGATTGGGGGTGTTTTGTTCGGTCTTTGCTTTTTTTAAAAAAAATAAAACTTGGGAACCCCAGCTGAGAAACCTTGCCCTAGAACAGGGGTAGGCAACCTTGGCTCTTTTATGACTTGTGGACTTCAACTCCCAGAATTCCTGAGCCAGCATGGCTAGCTGAGGAATTCTGGGAGTTGAAGTCCACGAGTCAAAAAAGAGCCAAGATTGCCTAACCCTGCCCTAGAATATCACTGGCTAGATTGTGCCTACCTTATGAGAATGGCAGCTTTAATCAAATAGATTGTCAACTGTATCATTGGTCTTTTACTTTAACATCTGGGTTTTCCCCCCCTCAAATGAGACTTATTACAATTACATTCTTCTGTAGCCCTATTTGGAGAGCAAACATTTAAACACCTTTGAAATCTTCGCAAGTTTAGGCTACAAATATACAAAACCTGAATCTTTGTTTCCTGCTTTGAAAGTTGCTATGCATATTTGATTTCCAAATATGGTTATATTTTGATCCTGAATCATATGAGAAGTTGATGCAGTGATATAACTCAAATTTGAAATTAGCAAGGAAGATGTTTCAGTGAAATGCTAGGGCTAACCAGTCCTGAAGTTGAAACTCAAATACTTTGGCCACCTAATGAGAAGGAAGGACTCACTGGAGAAAAGCTTAATGCTGGGAAAGATTGAGGGCAAGAGAAGAAGGGGACCACAGAGAATGAGGTGGCTGGATGGAGTCACTGAAGCAGTAGGCGTGAGCGTAAATGGATTCCAGAAGATGGTAGAGGACAGGAAGGCCTGGAGGAACATTGTCCATGGGGTCGCAATGGGTCAGACACGACTTCTCAACTAACAACAACAAAAAGGGCTAACTAGGGAATTGATTCTTCAAATATAATGCTTTTTAATTGTTGTTTTAAAAATTTTAAGAGATTATTACATTTTGGGTTTTAAACACACACACAGACAAACATACATACAAAAATATGTTGCACTTTAACAGAAACTAATAATTAAATTTTATAAGGTATTAAGAGATTAAAGTAACAATTTTATATTTGATCTGTGGAAGAAAGAATTGGAATATCAATTTTGGAAATCCAATGGAACCAGGCATTAGAAATATCATTTAAAACATTTCTAAGATTTAAAAATAAAATTTGTTCATCAAAAATAGTATTGTAA
Organism: Vipera berus; assembly: GCF_964194415.1. Lineage (NCBI taxonomy): Eukaryota > Metazoa > Chordata > Lepidosauria > Squamata > Viperidae > Vipera > Vipera berus. The sequence continues at coordinate 179,237,738 of NC_138203.1, read as the reverse complement.
ATATATTAGATCCCTAAAAGAATACTTTACAAAAGGCGGACATTAGAATTCTTATGTTGGTAATGTTCAAATTTGAACATTTTTAACTCACATGATTTGATCTTATTTTGTTTTGTTCGATTTTGAATTGTACAGTACTAATACAATTTTGGAAAGAAATATTATATTTAAGGTCTTAAGGATACTTTATTCCTAAAAAATAATTTGTCATATTATAAAGAACTTTGCCCCATTTGCAAAGAAGGGCAAACAAGATAATTCTATGCATGTGGAAAGAAAATAACTATCCTAATGTTAAAGAATGGATTCAGGATATGAGTTATCCACTTTTGAAGTCTTTGTGTTCTACAAATGAGATGGTGGTACAGTGCACTGCCTTAGGAGTCAGATTTAATGATAAGCTTAATGACTGAATTAATTCCATATACATATTATATGGAATTTTCTTTTTGTTAATTTGGCTTTTTAGTACCTTTAGCTCATATAATTATTATGACATATTTAGCTTTTTCTACTATATAATCCATTTCACATATTTTCCTTTGTGCTTCACCATATTAAAAATGCAAGAAAAAGAAGGCAGAGATTATCTGCTTCCTTTTACATACAAGGAGACTATGAGGAATCAGAGACATATTAGATGTGATGGGTAGATTATAGAAAGCTGGCTTATTTGTCATGAATAAAAATATATTTAACATATTCAATAATAATTTGGAAAAAGCCATGGAGATTGGATTTATGTTGTATGCTTTTGACTAAGATTATTTGGAAAGAGTATATGGCAGTTGTTTGATCTTGTGGAGTGAAATTAATAAATACAATAAATGCAAGGAACTGAAGATGTAGGCTTGCTTATGAGTGAAAAGTCAAAATGAATATCAGAAACCAAGAATTGGTGTAATCTAGATTGTTGTATGTGGGTATGAATTTGGGAACACATAGGCTGATGATAGTTGTGTATTATACTCCAGTTAACAATTATAATAGAGGGGCAAGACAAAAAGCATAATGTCTAGAATAAATGTAATGCAGAGAAAAGAAATTTATTCTGATAGATTACATGAATGAATGTGTGAAAATCAGACAAGAGGATACAAAAAAAGTAACTGAGCTATTTGGAAGGCCAACAATGAATGCAAATGGTGAGTGATGAGTATCTACTTAGGAAAAAATCTGTTTTTGAACAATTAGTTTAAGCATTAATCTATTCAGATATACATATAGCAAAGGGGGAAAAAATTAAATCTAAAACTATGACTGATCTGATTATTTACAGAAGAGACTGAGAGTATTACCATACTGTTATTTAGGAGAATGAATGAAAAGTGTACATAAGGGGAAAGGAAAGCTGCTTGGAGTAAAATGAAAAGAATTATACTATAGAGTGCCATAGAGAACAATAAGAAGTATGAAAAAGTGCATATAAGAGAATGATAGCTATAAAAATGGGGACAGAAAAAAGATGCATAGTTGCAAAAATGTAGTTAGAGAGCAAGGAATGGTTAAAATTAAAAGTAGGAGAAAATGCAGAGGAAATTTGATGAAAATTGAAAGAAAGGGGAGATGGTGAAGTGGGCTAAGTAAGAAATTTCCACCAGAGTGAATGAAATTTTTAAAAAACATTATTAAATGATCTGAAATGATGAAATGAAGGGGGTATTTTAAAGTCTGATATGGGAATTCTAGTGATATATCACAAAGAAGAATTGACATATCACATGCCATCTAAGTTAGAGTTTAAAAAATGTTGAACCATTAAGTATTGAAAAACTATGAGGGTAGAAAGTATAAATGGGTAACTTGACAAATGCTAAAATACGAACAGAATTTACTTATGGGATGACTGTAAAGGTAAACATCAGTCCAGTCGTGTCCTAATCTAGCGGGTGGTGCTTATCTCTGTTTCTAAGCCGAGGGATACAGTGTTGTCTGAAGACACTTCCGTGGTCATGAGGCCACTGTGGCTATATATCAGAGGTGCATGGAATGCTGTTACCTTCCCACCAAAATGGTTCCTATTTATCTACTCTTATTTTCATGCCTTCAGACTGGTAGTTGGGCATGAGCTGTGGCAAGTAATGGGAGCTCACCATGTTGCGTGGTGCTCAGGTCTTGAACCTTGGCAACTGGTTTAACAAGCATGTGAAGACTGCATCTCTACTTGGCGCTGAAAAATGCCATTTTTGTTTTTCTATACAAAGAGAAATGCTGCAACAAGAATTTATTTATTTATTAAATTGTAAAGAATGAAAACAAGTGAACACAAAAGCCACAGATTTGTTAATTTGTTAATTGTGCTGGGGAAAGTGGTGGAATTTTGACTGAAAGGATACAAGAGGAGATAATCACCAAAATTAGGGAACTGTTGATGGGCAGGGGTATATAAACCAGATGTTTTCTCTTGAGCGGTTTCACTAAGATATATACATATATTGATTTAGAGAATGTGTTCAAAAAAGTGAATTTGCTTCTGTTATGGAGTGTTTTGTGTACATACAGTATACAGCTGAAGATTGGGTGCTGAATGCAGTAATAGCAATGTATGACAAAACTAAAGGAGAATAAGAAAACATGGAATGCTTAACAAAATGATTCAATATTGAGCAAAGAGTAAGATAAGGATGTGTGATGCCCTCTTGGCTGTTTAATTATCTGTGGATCAATTTGTATAGAATACTTTGTGCGTTATTAGAGATGTTTTGGTTGGTGACATGATTATGTGTACATTTGTATGCACATAATGCCATGTTGTCAGATGACAATCTCAATGATTTGCACATTGCACATATGTCAAATAGAATATGAATCTGAAAATGAATGTGTCACAGTTCAGGTTGGGTTTGATAGAGAAAATGGAATGACTGATTGCAAGAGTGGAAAATTAAAGCAGTGCCTTTAATTAAAGCAGTACTGTACCTTGGAAGAATGTTTATTAATGATGGAAAAATGCCTGAAGATTTTTTTTCCGATATTACAGAGAAATACTGTATGTTGAATACAGTGTGAATGGGTTACTGAAGAAGTGTGTGTACAGTACATTAAGAAGTAGGATGAGTGACTGGGGACCAAATACAAAAATGACTGTAAAAAAAAAGTACGTTGACATGGTTAGGTCATACAGGGAGAATGAATGAGGATACAATTGCAAGGGAAGATTAAATTTGTCAAGAGTTGATGCGGCTGATAAGATCTCTAAAAACAAAATGGTGATAATTTAAAAAACCCACAATGAATGAAGCTGTAGTATAGATGAGTTAGAAGTAAGCCTGTTTAAAGGATAGAAAGATACGATAAATCATATTGAATGGTTCTAATATAAAGTATATTTCACTTTCTTTTTCTTATCTTTATTTCTTACTTCTTTCTAATATTTCACATAAGATTACTTATCTCAAAAAGAAATAGTAATGGTAGGCATTCTGTATCTACATAGGTATGAAAGATTTATTTATTAGATTTTTATCCCATCTTTTTATTAGTTTAAGGTGATTTACATGCATAATGCTCTATTCTCTTATTTTCTGTGCAACACCAATCTTGTGGGGTGGGTTGGCCTGCCAGACAGTCACGGGACCAGACACCCAGACACCTTGCATACTAAGGAATCACTAGAAATAAGTTTCCTGCTTAGCATCTTGGCCACTATATCAAATTGACTTTATTAACCCTTGTTTTAGTGGATAAATTAGGCTGATTAAATCAAAGAATGCATTACTATACTATCACAAATTATGTATTTTGTCTTATTTTTAGGGTGATATTGTTATGCAAAAAATAAATTTAATATATTCAATTTATTGTTTACATATAATGTATTTTGTGTAATTTGCATAATATCACCATGCAAATAACATAAATTGCAGCAGAATTTGGGCCATGATATGCAGAATTTGTTACTGTGAGTTCTAAAATGATTAAATTTGTGGAATGTATATAGAAATGTAGTATTAAACAAAAAATTGCCTTTCATGATTCATGACGCTACAGTATATGCTTGGAATAGGATCATGGCATTCAGATAGTCTTTGATTTGTGACTGCAATTGAGCCCCAAATTTTTGTTGCTAAGTGAATTTTGTCCCATTTTTGACCTTTTGACCTTTCTTGTCACAGTTAGTGATACATTTAACAATAATTAATAACATGGTTGTTAAGTGAATCTGGTTTCCTCATTGATTTTGCTTGTCAGTAAGTCACAAAAGGTCATCACCTGACGGCAGGATACTGCAACCGTCACACATGTGAGTCAGTTACCAAGCATCTGAATTTTGATCATGTGACCATGGGGATACTGCAATGGCGTAAGTGTGAAAAACAGTCATAAGTCACTTTTTTCAGTGCCATTATAACTTTGAATGGTCACTAAACAAACTACTGTAAGTTGAGGACTACCTATGTGGTGTGCATATGACTACATGGCATTGTTGCAATCTCTCCCTCTACTCTCCTCTTTATGAATGATGCTTCGACTTTAGAATGGTGCATTAATCATTTTACTTCTAACAATGTGCTTTTGCTAGAGAGGTTTGGGCTGTAAAGGATGGCAGCGTAGTGAACAGCTGTATCTTACTCAAGGCGGTGAGCAAAGCCATATGCTGCGGTTTGATGGAAGAGGGCATATTTCCCCTAGAAAAGAGGAAGTTTGTAACATTTTAAAAGAATAAACAATCCATTCTAACCATATGCTTTTGTAAAGTAGAAATTACCGCATCAAATGTTTGAAATATATCTGGCTTATAGCCAGAAAATGCATATCAAATAAGGGCCTTGATTATTCTGAAAGCCAGCAAGAGAGGACATTATGTTGTTCCCAACTTTGCCATGTTAATGAAAACCTGTATACAGAGAAGAAACGTTTTCAGTTCTGAATTTCAATGATATGCATTTGATTTTAGGTTCTTGCAAATTAAAGTGAGGAAAGGGTCTCAGTTCAAGCCCCTGATTTTCTTGGATGCGTTGATGTGTAATACATTATTTTTAAAAAATCTTATGCTTCTCTGTATTATATTTTTAATATGGGCAATTACTAAATGTTGAGCTAAAGTTAAAGTACATGTGCAAGGCTGGAGCAATGAGAATTGGCTGTAGTAAGCATAATAAATAAAACTAGAAGCAACACAAAATAAAGAGAATGGACAAAACTAGAAGCAAGAGGACAAGTGGTTGGAATTAAGCTATTGTATTTCTGAACAACAAGTAATGACCAAGGCTTCCATAACGTGGGAATATATTTGGCCTATACTGAGCAATAGTATTTGCAACTGTTCACTGACCTCTACTATCCTAAGAAAATCAAGATATCAACTCTTCTGTTAGTTAATGCTTGGGAACAGCTTAGTATTGAAACCATTCTGCAGAAAAAGATTTTTTTAACATTTCTTCAGAAGGAGCAACAAACAAGTCACTTCACTCCACCAAACCTAAAGTATCACTAGTGCAGAGAGTGCAGCTCTCCAGTAATTGGCGTATGTCAATGTATGAAGGGGTCACTGAGTATTATGCGACTGGCCCATTTTTCATTATGCAATCATCTTTCCAGCAGTCTGAAGCGTCATTGGCTTCCTGTGCTTTAATTAAATCTCAGGAAAAGAAGCCAAGAAGGAACTTTTCCTATGAGACTTTTGGTAGCTTTGGAGGGAGAGGAAAGAGAGAGAGAAAAAAAAAAGGCAGCGAAGTTTGGAGTCTTTGTTAAGCAGGAAAGGGTGAAGGCAGACTCTTCCTAGCAATTCACAAATTTAGTAGCTACAGTCCACAATCCACAGCAGTAGATCCTATCTATCATTGATGTGAATGAGTCCTGCTGTTGAGAAATTGTTAGAAAGAATTGAAGAAATTCAGAAATATTGCCCATCCGGTTTTTCTTACATATTTCATGGATAATTTTTCAAAGTTATTTGTTCCTGTCTTTAAATTTGAATGCAGTGGGAAAAGGAAAACATTGTTTAAGCTTGTGTGATGAGGGGGACAGTACTATATTGTTCTGCAAGGCTGCAAGAGGGGGCAGTGGTAAAACATGTGTCATGAGGCAAGTGCCACCCCCTGTATAACACTTCTGGCAAGTATGTAGGAGGCAAAGCTTGCATCATTATATCATGAGACAAATTTTGTCATTTTGAAGAGATCTTAGTCTGCTGCAGAGGGCCATGTTTTTTCTGGTATTTAGAGAGTATGTATAAAGTACAAATTCAAACTCTCTCAGTTCAATATGAGCATCCACTTCTCATAATATCCTGGGTTGGGGGGGGCAATGACAGTCTGTCAAGTGTTTTGCCCTTGCTTGATCACTACTCCATATGTTATGTACCCAGTTGTTTTTTCTTGAAAAAAAATCATTATTTTTAATTCTCAGCAACAATGTAGATAGAAAATATTTGCTTTCAAAACCTATCTTTAAACCTCAGAGTAACTTAAAAATGTAGTAAAGAATGTAGTGCTTATAAACTGTGTCTATATAGCAGTAAAACCTGCATCCATTCAGTTTACAAAGCTTTGCTTTTATTATCCTAGCTCCCCCAAGTGAGACCCCAACCCATGGCCCCAAATGCATCAATAATTAAGCTGATTATGTTTGTGTTGATTTCTTTTTTTACTGTTATTTGCTTTATGGTGTTTTAAATTGTGGTTAGCTGCTAAACGTTATGAATTTGAGATAGGAAACCATATAAATTGATTGCTTAATTGAATGAATATACTTAATTAGGCTCTGACTCTTATAAAATTTTGCCCAGTTGTGCCTCCTTGGAGCATTTCTGATTGTCTTTCTTATAATGGCAACTAGAAATAAGTTTTCTGCAGGACAGCTTGGTTGGTGAAGGAACGATTTCCTCTGAATTGTCAGAGGAACTCATCTACAAAGTTTGCCAAGAGGGATGCTTTCCTTTCCTTTATTTCTGCAAATAAATGAACATTAATTTCCGAGATTGGTAAAGACCTCTTTCTGATCCCATTGGTACTTACATAGAAATAGGTGAAGCACACAGACATTTTGATCAGACTTGGTGTGAAGAGTAGCCGCTCACATATACCATATTGGACAGTAAAGATGAAAAGATGAAAGTATCTAGATGGCCCTATGGCTACTATGTTTGTAGGATGTAGGACTAATCCCATATGTTCTTATGCTTGTTTTTTGTTTTGTATGCTGTGTTTTTAGGCTTACCTTAGTATTATTTAATTCCTGGTTAAATGTGTCAAAATTTGTGAACCAATTCAGGCCTAGCAAAATGGCAGGCTTTTAAAAAATGTAGGATGAAAGTATTGTTCCACATTTGGAAGGATTGGTTGACCCATGCACTTTGTTTGTAAATTTTCAAAAAGTGAACAGCCATGTCTTTTGAGATAGTATTTTGGTTTGTTTTTTTTACTTCTCTTTTCTAAAGCAGCTTATTTTGGTTATTTTTGTACTAGTCATGATTCCATTAGAGACAGATCAGGTTACGTGTTGCAAGTTATCTGACCATCATTCTGTAACACCATTGCCTAAATCTTTATTTAAACATTTAATGCTAGATAATGTATATCTTAATTGTCATACTAAAATTATTTATCAGCAGGAAAACAACACCAAGCAATTTGCAAGCAGTACAGAATTACATATTTTATTTATTTGTATATTTATTTGTCATGTGCAAGAATGCCCAACTCCATGTAGACCTGGTGAGGAATACAACATTAAAAACAACAAGAAACAATATAAAAAAGATCTGTCTTAGGAATGCCTTTAATGGCTAAAAAGGAGCGACTTGTCTGCAGACAGTCCGTGAATATTTACCTGGGACATTTATGGATGAATTGATGTTTATAAACACATTTTTTCCTAACCAGAAAAAAAATAGGGCATTTTCCTCTTCTACTTTCCTGTATAGACGAAGTCTCTTCTGTCATCCTGACCCTTTGGTTAAGATCTGGGATATAGTCCTTTTACTGTCCAATTTCAGTCACCTTGATAAGTGAACCTCATTCAGCCAAGTATTTCTTTTGAGGGTTATGAAAGTATTACATTTTATGCATCAGGGAAATGGGATCCTACAACATCTGAAGTGGTGAAAGAAAAAGGGAGGTGGGAGGATAAAACTGAACTCTGTAGCACATTTGGATTTTATCACTCAGCAGGTGGGGCTGATGTTTTATCCTGTATATTAATCTGGATGTATAAAGTGCATTGTTCTTCATGATTTTCTAGCTAAGTATCATATTCTGTAATTCTCATATTCCATAACCATAATTCTCAAATTTCAGGTCCATTCAAAAGTCAGTCCTATCATCACAGCTAACTTTTGTTACATAGACAAAGAGAGTAGTATTTCCCATAAACATTTCTTTATTATGGGAGAGGCAAAGATTCCCAAATAAGCATACTACAATGGAGGTGGTTAGAATATGAACATTGGACACATCAGTTTTTCACTTGAGGGCAATGATTAGCAAATTATGAGTGGGCAGCACTGGAATATAATTATTTTCCCCAATAACACCGGAATGTAGGTAGGTAAAGATTACCTCAAATTAAACTCAATGTCCGTATACTTTTCTTAGAAACAATGTGGAAGTAGAGTGCCACTATCATCTTCTGGGATGTATTTTTAAACAGCTACAACCTCTAGCATTATTTAAGATCAGTTCAAGGTTGGGTAGATGCTGTCAATTGCTGTAATGATAGCAATAGGCATCTCTTGGCTTTTTCATTAACTTTGCTGCTAGATTTCCATGACTTTATTCATTAGAAATTGATAGGAAGTCAATTTATAATTCAGGGAAATTACTGTCATTAGAAGACAGCAAGATGCTGTGTTATTGATACTGTTTACTAGAGATCTAAAGTTAGGAACAACTATGGCATATTTGCCTAGTTCCAGGAAAACCATTCTGCAACATATCTTTTTTGACACATTCAACTCCATTTTAATATGATAAACTTTTTGAAGGTTATTTGGTCTGTAGCACTTAGGTCACTTTGAGTATCACTATTAAGCCATAGTTGTTGTTGCAAATAAGAGTTTTATGGAACTAAAAAAATGATTGCTAACTGAAAATAATGCACCCAAATCTCACAATATGGAAATATTGTTACATTAGGACAGGAGGTATCTGAATTTAAGCTTCTATTCATCCATGAAATTCAGTGGGTGTATTAGGACTATCTGTCAGATTAATTAACCTCACAGTATTGTCTTTTAAGGAAAAAATGGAAGAAATTTGCCATGTGTGCCCCTTTGAGGTCTGAGAGTAAAAGTGGGATATTAATTTAATAAGGCAGTTTAAATTATTTTAATCCCCTGAATAATGGTTTGATGTAGTGGTTAAGGTGGGTGACCTTGGGCCAGTCACTCTCTATCAACCTTAGAAAGAAGACATTGGCAAACTGCTTTCAAAATCTTGCCCCCCAAAATGCAAGGAGTCATCCGGGCAGTTGCCAGGAGTCCACACTGACTTGTAGGAACCAAAATTTTTTACATCATCAGACAAAAATATTACAAAATGAGAAACAAATACTCAAAATACTCAAAATCTGGAGCTGCAATTAAGATGTACCACATTCATACACAAATAAATACTAAGGCACCTTCCTTTGTTTACCTCCTTTCGCCAACGTATGCAACTCCCTTATTTCATTCTACAAATTCTCTAAAAAGGACTGAACTGTGTGACAGCCATATTTGCCTCAATGCAGCATATAAAGATGTTAAAATATTAAACGGCATCCACATAAAACAGGATGTAAGACCTGTTGCTTTGCTCAGCCTCTTTCCTTTGCTGCTGATTTGCGTCACACTGAACTTGTTATTTCAAACTGCATCCTGACCAAATAAGTAACAGGCAGGTAAAATAAAGCAGAGATGAGGCAAACCTCAGCCCTTCTTCAAGTACAAAATGATTACGAAAATTGGCCAGTGTTCCAACTTGATGCATTAGTGATAATAGATTAAGTGATCAACTTGAATATGTTATGAATGTTGCTAAATGTTCATATGCTGAACCTGAAAAATGGAGTTGCTTGCAGGGACACTGGGCAAGAGTCAATCCATGAAGGACTTGGCAAACGATCCCTAAATTTTCCACGTAGTTGCATAAAATCAGAGCAAGTTGGTAAGGTGATTTTAATAGCAGCTAGAACATGCAGCCCTTTGGAGATGCATGTAAAGGGACTTGAAGAATGTGCCAGCTACATAGCCATGGAGTGTGATACCTTGAGGAAAATTAAAGAAATACTATGGTGTACAAGGAGTGTCAATTGTACAGCAGATCTGGAAACTACATTTAAATTGAATTGATGAGCTGGAGAATATGACAGAATGTCAACTAACCGGGCAAGAGATTTCATTCATTTCCATCATGCTAATTTCTATTCCCAACATCTACTGAGGGAACACCTGCTGCCGGCATCAAATGCCCTTCGCCCAGTGCGCTCCCACAGGGAGGGTCTGCTCAGGGTCCCGCCGGTAAGAGATTGCCGGCGGGTGACACCCAGGGATAGGGCCTTCTCGGTGGGAGCGCCTGCCCTCTGGAACCAGCTGCCGGTGGAGCTGAGAACTGCCCCCGACCTTCGATCATTCCGCCGGGGCCTGAAGACCTGGCTCTTTGAGCTCTCGGGCCCAGACTGAGGAGGAATTTTTAATTTGGGGTTCTTTTTAACTGACTACAGGGTTAATTTAATATTTTTTAATTTGGTTCTTAATTTTTGTATTTTGGATTTTTAATTCCCTGTAAACCGCCCTGAGTCCTCAGGGAATAGGGCGGTATATAAATATAACTAAATAAATAAAATAAAATAAAATACTGGAAGCCAGTTATTTCAGGAATACTAAACTGGCAAATTTGGAGGAAAGAGACTGGAATATTTCAGATACTCATTCAGAGTATCTTTGCATCATGAAAAAATAACAGATAAAATAGAGCCATATTGCAAACATGGAGATAAGGATATGAATAATAGAAATTCCATCTGCTGGTATGAACACATTTATTTTTGATTACATCCTATATGAGCATATTTTAGTTTCAGAGTATACGTTAAGGTTTCTTTTCTGTGTTCAGTCCTGCTTTGAGCATTTTAACTGTAAATTACTTACCTGCAAGGCAAGTTAGACTGGAGTGACTTGAACCTAAATTGTCCAGAGTTTCTATGACCCAAATCTGGGTCTCCCCAGTCCTAACCTAGTAATGTAGCAAAGATTTTCCTCTGTATCTTCTAGAGCATCCAGGGTGGCCGTAATCAGGAACAAAATATGAGCAGTTTGGAAAGGATCCCAATACATTTTGCTCTAGTATGAATATCTTGATGGGTTTTGTTCAGGCTCACGATCTCAAAATATAGAGTTGTAAAGCAATTTCTAATTGATTCAAACTGGAAATGGATATGCAGCTGTCTTTTATTTTCTACAGCTTACTGCCTAATTTAGCTTACTTACCAGAGCCTTCTGGAACAAATCTATAAGGATTATAGGCTTTGTCCATAGCACACTGTGGTCTTGATTGCAACAAGGCAACAGTGGCCAATGTATTTAAACTGGGTTATGTTTGAGTCAAGTTTCATTCCTGAGTTGTAATGGTGATATCATTAGAACCCATCATGTTTAATTGGCAAGGATCCAATTCATTAAAAGAAGAATTTGGGAGGTGTCAAGATAGGTAGAGTTTGAACTGTCTGACAGGGCATATATAACATAAATCACATATTCTACTTAGTTTTCCACGTGGCAAACATTCCTTTTTATGAAAATAGAACTGTTGAATCAGTAAAAGGATCTGTGACATGATCCTGAGAAGTGGTTTTCCCCTTTGAAAGCACTTCACTCCATTTGATCTAATGAGACCAACCAATAAATAGGGACACACTCTCATGTCTTCCAAAAAGAACTGCGTAAAGTCAGAAATTATCTATTTTCTACTTGGTTTGATGGAACAAAAGGCATCAAAAGGCAATCAGGACTCAGGTACAAATCTATGGCTGCCTCTCATATAACCTGAGTCAGTGCACTGACAGTCTTGCTTTATTTGTTGATTGATTGATTACATTTTTATGCCACCCATCTCCTTTATAGAGTGACTCTGGGAGGCTTATGAGGTGACTCTGATTTGTAAGGTGTTGGAATAGACAACTTCACATATGTAATTCCACGAATATACTCTACATTTATTGCAAATCTATTATATTCATTACACTTCTCAGGCCTTGGTAGGATATTAAATGTGATGGAGAGGAGTCAATATCTATATTTCCCATCATCACCAAACCCATCATTACGTGCAGTAGAAGCAATGACTAATGTTATTATGGCAAACAGTAAGGTGGCTATTTTGAAACACAAACCTTTAGATGAGACAGAGATAACCTACTGTAGTTTCATAAGGCTACTTTGGGGGGGGGGGTTGTTGAACACCTTTTACACTGTGCTGAAAAGAGAGATTACCTCAGTTTTGATTCTGTAAATTATTCTGGGACCTTTCTTGGCTAAAGAATGAGATAAAGAACTTGACATTATATGAGAGGAGGGGGAGGAAGAAGATATTGGGAGAAATTGTTAAATCTGAGAATGCATGATTTGACATTGTTCAGACAACAGTAAATAAAACATACAGTCATGCATCTGGGAAACTATAAGCCATTTTGCTGTTAACAGAAAATGACCAGTGCAAGGCAGGAATCCTGATTGATAACAAGATAGCTGAGGGGAAAAAAATAACTGAGCTCAGTTCAAGGTGTAAAATTAATGTAGTTCCAGAAAAGTCTACTTTATTACATTCAAGTGCAGCATCACTTGAAACTGAATTAAATGGTTTGTCATTTATGTTCAGCAAAAGCGTATGACATAACTGGAGCAATCCAAAACCATTACAATGTAACCTTTAGCCGGGGAGGGGGGGAGTATCACAAGGGGTGGCCATGATTCTGATGATGTACAGGGAAGACTTCCAAATAGTCTTCCACAGGAGTGACACCATTTTGTCCTGTCAGAAACTTTCTAGCACAGCAGCATTGGTGGGGTGGGGGGGAGAAAAACCTTTCAGAATGGTACCAGGCTGCATGTTATGTCAGAATGTGGGCACAATTACAGATATTTCCTTCTTTATGTTTCTACTAAAATATACTTTGCCCTATGGAATAAGCAACAAAAACTTCTGGATCCACTGGATCTGTAATTCATCATCAAGCACAAAAATGATGAATTTCTAGTCTTTGCCATTAATTGCCATATTGCTAGAGATGCAACAAGATACATGCTTTATTTAAACTTCAGTTTGTATAGATTGGCCCATACCACTTATGCTGGCAGAGGAGGCATGCTGTGGGTCCAGTCAGTCCAATTATTCCACATCCCCCCCAATCTGGAATAATCGGGCTGACGGGACCTGCTGGGCCTTCTCTACTGCTGCTCCCTCTGGAAGATCTTGCCCCCCTCCCAGATTGGTTCCAACCCTCCTTTCTTTTCATAAGGGCCTAAAGACGTGGCTTTGCCAGTCTGCTTAAGCCCCAGTGATGGAGCAGCACAATGGAGGTAATAACATATCCTCCCTCCTCCCCCCACTCTGCCCCACCCTACCCATGTGTCTTTGATGTTAATGTTCGATTAACTTTTTTTTTATTTAAAAAGTTTTACAATACATTTTGACTTTAATCCCCCCTCCCCCCCCCACCCAACCCTCCCTATCCCTTCCCCCCATTCCCTCCTCCCCCCCCCCGACTTCCCAGAGCTAAATACAGGGTATAAAATCAAAAAACAAACATAAGCACCCCTATGTTATCAGCAATAAACTATTAGTTCTATCTCCCTCTAGCTCATGTAAAATGAATACAAACAATACTAATATTACAAATAAAGTAAAAAAGAAAAAGAGAAAAACAGAAAAGAGCTTTACTCAGAATAGATTTTCTTAATCCCAGTCCTTATTCATATTAATTTCAAAGAAAAAAAAAACAAATTCTCAGTTACGCGCCAAAAGCGCCTATCTATTAACCTTAATAATCTCCAACCAAACTAAACCATAATCAAAAATAATTCTTGCATGTATCACACCAAATGTCTCGCAGTTCCAAGTCATCCTTGAGTTCAAATAAAAAGAGTAAAAAAAAAAAAGGGTTAAGCAGTCTGTAAGACAACTTGTTGTTAATTAGGAGCTTGCATACCCATTCTTAGTTCAACACACACTTTTAGTCCATAACCCTAATATACTTTTCTAACAAGCAAATAACATCCATCTTAAATTGTGTTAAATATTAAAAAAAACTTTCTTTCTCCTCTATGATAAATTTAATCCATTAAGATACTAATTTAAAATTTAATCAGCAATCTTAACGCCCCAAAACTTTTGGAGCACGTCTGTCATGACCCCCAAAACTTCTTTGGACCGCGCCCCTCCCACATCTTCACTGTAAATACACTTTGGAGATTCCATAACTATCTGCTGGTCTTGCTCTTGCTCTCGTCTCGCTCTTCTTAGGGCGGCACGCGTCTTCCTCTGGCCTCCTGCAACATCCAATGAAACTGTATCTTGATCCCCTCCAACACCATTGTCCTCTATCTGTCTGTCTGCAACATCTTGAAGCTTTCCCTCGCCGTATCCCTTAACAGCTTCCAAAAATGATAGGGGGGTTGCTTTTAACACATTGCTATAAAAATCACGTGCCTGGGACACAGTAACCAGACGATGTCTTTTACCTTCATGAGTCACCACCAGTCCAACTGGAATCTTCCATCTAAACTTAATATCACATTTCTTAAGTTCCTGTACTAAAAATGCAAAATCTTTCCTTCTCCTTAAAATCTTCAGAGGAATCTCTTTTAAAACCAAGACTTCTTGCTCAGCCACTACCAGTTTAGTATCATAGGCAGCTTGAATAACTTCATCTCTAATTACTCTCTTTGTAAAATAGACCACCACATCTCTGGGTAACTTCCTTTGTCTTGCAATCCATGAATTAACACGAAAAATTTTGTCCATATTTCCCTCAATTTCAGATGCTGGCTGGCCCAATACCCCTTCCAGAGCCTCAGAAATCAGCTGCTTTAAATCTTCTTTACAGTTCTCCTTTAAACCCCTGATTCTAATAGCATACTGCATCTGATGATACTGAGCAAGGCTCAATTCTCCGTCCATTTTATCCCTTATATTTTCATTTTCTGATACCTTTGCTTCTAATATAGAGTTCTTTTGACTGAGATCCTTCACTTTTTCATCCAGCTGTTGCACACATTCAGCTACAGATTCAATCATAATGTTCGATTAACTTTTTATGTTTTAGCTTAGATGTAACTATAAGCTGCCCATAGTTAACCTATGGTAAGATGGGTGGCCAATAAATTTTATAAATAATAAATAAATAAAATAGTATTCTATAACTGTTCCTGTTTATGGGAAACAGCAATAACATGTATTTTAGTCATCTTTGAGTTAAGGTTTAATATTCTCACCTGAACATGGAAATTGACAGCCAAACAGATTTTCTGTGTCTGATTTATAGCTGAAAGAATTACACTTCAGCATTGGTAGGATAAATATATGGCTCCAAATATTCAATGGCCTGCAGAGATGGTATTATTAACAACTTTCAAATGCATTTCTTATCAATGTATATTAGTTATGTATGGTTTAAAGAAAATGCGACAATTTATTGAAATACTTATGTAGAATTTTAGATATGTGAATGCATGCTTTGTTTTTCTTTTTTTCCTTCCTCAGAACTTTATATATTATTTATTTATTGTGATTAGATTTTTATTCAATTGGCAAAATAATAACAATAACCACAATGGAGCACCGCTTGAACACCATAGGCATTGACAAAATCACCATCAGTAAATTGCAAAGGTAGCTTTACTTGGAACAGCTTACATTCTGTGACAATACCTTTAACACCATCAAACAACAACTTCTGCCTAACCCAAACCTTTGAGAAGGACTTAATGGGTGGATAAAAATGCCAAATCCAATCTAAACATCTGGTTTACTGTGTGACTAGCAACAAAAATAATAAATGTGTCCTGAGAACTAAGACGATTTAGATTAAGTTTGAGTGACTGTTACTTAGCCACTTCTAGTCAGATCTGCATAGGCCATTCAAAAGTGTTGATTGATTTTTCCCCCCCATTTTTAACTTGTGCTTTTTAAGATAAATTCTTGCTGGAGCTGTCATGAAATTGTCAAAAGCCAGAAGCTCCATGGATTATATAGTTCTGTGCTGGGAATCCATTAGAATGAGCAAGTCTGTCTGATTTTCCTGCATTACTTACTTCATCTGTGGGTAGGTAAACCTTCTTTCATTTATTTGAAATTATTTAAATTAAACAATCATAGATGAACTGAATATTAAATGTACTGTATGTAGCAAATTATGGAAAACTAATTCCCACTGCCCCACCAAGAAAAGTTAGGAATTTTTGAGGAATACGTTTTTTGAAAATTCTGAACTACTCAAATCCCCTACACTATTGAGGTCAGAAGACAGTTATCCTTTTGATTCCATACTTCTCTGAATTTTGTGTAGAAAAGTTTGTGTATAAAATGTAAATTTGTCAAACATAGACACAGATTCACTTAGTGAATTAAGGCCTGAAACACAGTCTCCCTCTCAAACTTTTCTTGTTGGGGGGAAAAATGACTCCTCATGTAGACCATTTTGTACTTTTAAAAGGGGATATAAATGCATAAATCAATAACCAAATAAATGCAATTAAAATGTGTCAACATTTAAAAATGTGACAATATATTTATGTCACAGTCCTTGAATACACTTACCATGAAATAATTCCCACTGAATTCAGGGTGGGCAATTCTAAGTAATGCACCATCAGAAATGTGCATTTTGTGTAAAAATGTGTTCAAAATACATATTTCAATGTGAATTTTTGTACTTGCTTTCTTGGTTCGCAAATTAACAGAAACAGGCAATGAAAAAAGAATAAGCACGTATGAAGTTGTCACAGACAGATAAAAGACAGATCCATCTATTCCTAAGAAAGGCTGCTTCAGACGGATAATGTATCTCTTCCCTGGCTAATTCATCATGCCATACCATCACTTCTCAAAGCATGACCTCCCATTTTCTTTTTAAAAGGACTGTCACCTGCAATCTTAATCAAGGAATTGTATGAATTTTAATTGACTAATCAATATGCTTCAACAGTGCAATCCTAACTCTATTGCTACTAGATGAGGGAGGAATGGAAGCTGCTAGCTGCATCTACCTGTGATGCAAATTTGGGGAAAAGTTTGAAAACAGACAGTTCCAGGACATTTACATGAGATGGATTTGGAATCGCTGACACTATTGAAACAGAGATTGAGGCTTCTTGTCTATAAAATCATCAGGCGTTTGTAGGTATTTTCTCCTCATTGAAACTAATGGGGGTGGAACACTGAAAAGAAATAATTCATCATAATATTTTCATTTGATTAAGCAGATGGACATAACTACGATTTTTTTTTTTAAAAAAGCTGTCCATGTTGCCTTGCACATATTTAGATATAACATATTTGCATGCCCTTGCTTTCTTGAATAAACAACATATCCTATTATAGAAAAGTGATTTATGACTAGTTCTTACACAGCTGTTTTGGTCAGTTGATCAAAATTTAGGTGCTTGGTAACTGGCATGTATTTATGACAGTTGTGCTTCCCCTGGTCATGTGATCACCATTTGTAACCTTCTCAGCTGGCTTCTGACAAACAAAGTCAATGGGGGAAGCCAGATTCACTTAACAACCACATGGTTCACTTAACAAGCAGTTAAGTATCAGTGATCCGTTTAACAACTGTGGCAAAAGGTTCGTAAAATGGAACCAAACTCACTTAACAACTGCCTTGCTTAGCAATGGAAATCTGGGGGCTCAATTATGGTCATAATACTACCTGTATTCCTATAAAATTTGGACTTTGATTACAGTCTAATGGAGTTATAGGTTAAAAAAAATGACAGAGAACCAGTTTTTGATTTTTTTTTCTCCCTTTGAGATTACAGAATTTCTCATAACAGGTATTTCCAGGTAAAAAGCAGTTCCCAGAAACTAAATGAGATTTATATTGTAAAAGAGCATAACCCATTTTTCTCACTAAATGTTAGCTAATTAATATTGAAACAGAGAACTTTTCTGAATGTCAGAGGAGCTCCCTGTTTACATATGTAACAGTCGTGCAAGTTCAGGCAGTTCAGTTTTCCCTTTTAAAGCCAGTTACAAAGCAAAGTCATGTAGCCTTTCTAAGAAAGGATCCTCAATAATACCTGCATGATATCTTATAATATAAAAGCCTTCATCAGTTTGAAATGGATGCATAATCAATAAGAAAACAAACCTATAAACATCTGAAACAAGATATGACTTAAAGGGCCCTCCTGGAATTTGCTGTCCTCTGGATGTGTTGATACTACAAATGCCAAAATTCTAAGCCAGGATGCTAGCTGGAGCTTCTGGTAGTCATGGTTTAAATACACTGAAAAGGGTTCAAATTCTTTTAAATGCACAGATACGCAGTAATGCGGAACTACTTGACCCTGGGTTATTTACAAAAAATACAACAATTAAATCTTTGGTAGCTTTTTCTTAAGCCATCAGGACTTACCCAGCTGTGTACCAATTAGATCTATTTGCATTTAGATTAATGAACACTTTATTCATTGTAACAAATGTTGCAGACTTCTTTTGTGGGCAAAAGAATGTGGGCAGGTGAAGAGAACATAAATATTTATTCATTGGCATGTTAAAACTTAAACTGGCTACATAAACATGATAATTTAAAGCCTTTAAATTTCTCATGCCATTAAAATCAGTGTAGCTGAGGGACTGTTTGGAGCATCAAAATATATGAGTTAGATAAATTTCTTTATGGGCATTTATAATGTATACATTATCACTGAGCTTTTCATGCATAAGCCCATTCCACTGTATTCTTAAAGAAACAAATATACAGGAAATTTCACATTATATTTAAATATATTTTCATATGGGTTTTGACAGAAAAAATAATATTTATTGGGGTTATGCTGTGACTTGGTGTGAACAACAAAACCTAAATTCAAGCTTGGAACAGGGTTATGATCCAGGATGATTTTAATTGACTGGAAGTGGGATGGGGACCTGTAAATAGTTCTTATTCTCTCCCAAATTGCCTAAGTTCTCCATATGTGAAAGTAATTTTCTTTCAGATAACCAACAATTTTCATTTCCATTTTTACTTGATTTTCTTTCAGGCAGTTTGCTCCATCTTTTCATTCTTTTAATCCTTTCTCTTCTACTCTTTCTTTCACAACATATTCCAGTCCTACATTCTGTTTTTAAAAATGATAATTTGATTTCCCAACTGGCATTTTACTTAATAACCCCAAGTATTCTGATGTTATTCAGAGTAACATCAATTTCAAGTTTTACTCTGTATGTAACCATTGTTAATATTACTACATTGTTATGTTAACCTTTTTTTGTCTTGTGTTTTTGTAAAAAAAATGATGTTTCATCCCTGCTGATAGGTGCTATATGAATTTTTTAATGAATTAGGCAGTTTCATTTCCCATCATGTTCTAGCCTGGCTTACCTGTCTTGACCTTGTACTTGACAATCATTCATCAACCCTTCATACTAGTATCTTCAATGGGTAGAGGTGAGGTAGAGGCTTTAGATAGGGGGTAAGTCATGTCTGATTATGGTCAAGTGAAAAAAAAGACATTTTTCTTATCCTAACATTAAATACTAAATATTTGACACTGGTACTCAAAAGATAGATTACTCTGAGAAAATAAGGAAGAAGACAAAGAAAAAGATAACAGCAGTAGGGCTAGTGCTGCTACTAATTCAAAAACAACAATAACCCAAAGTAAAGCTAATGTGTTCATGTCTATGGCTAAGATGGAAGAGTGGTGGTCATAAAAGACATTTTGCAAAACCTCAGTACTTCCTTCAGACAAAACAACAAAGTCATCAATGTCATCTTTTGCAAAAACCACGAAGGCAGTATTCAATAACCTATGTTTAATTGCAAACAACATTTCTGCACAAAGGTTTGGCAGGGGAAGTGGCAGCATAACCTGGGGCCATTGTTGTTGTTAGTTGCGAAGTCGTGTCCGACCCATCGCAACCCTATGGACAACGTTCCTTCAGGCCTTCCTGTCCTCTACCATCTGCTGGAGTCCATTTAAGCTCACGCCTACTGCTTCAGTGACTCCATCCAGCCACCTCATTCTCTTTTGTCCCATTCTTCTATTGCCCTCAATTTTTCCCAGCATTAGGCTCTTCTCCAGTCAGTCCTTCCTTCTCATTAGGTGGCCAAAGTATTTGAGTTTTAGCTTCAGGATCTAGCCTTCTAAAGAGCAGTCAGGGTTGATCTCCTCTAGGACTGACCGGTTTGATCGCCTTGCAGTCCAAGGGACTCGCAGGAGTCTTCTCCAGCACCATAGTTCAAAGGCCTCAATTCTTTGGTGCTCAGCCTTTTTTATGGTCCAACTTTCACTGCCATACATTGCAACTGGGAAGACCATAGCCTTGACTATATGCACTTTTGTTAACAGGGTGAGGTCTCTGCTTTTTAGTGTGCTGTCTAGATTTGCCATGGCTTTCCTCCCGAGGAGCAAGCGTCTTTTAATTTCTTGGCTACAGTCCCCATCTGCAGTGATCTTGGAGCCCAGGAAAATAAAATCTGTCACTACCTCCATTTCTTCCCCATCTATTTGCCAGGAATTGAGAGGGCCGGATGCCATGATCTTGGTTTTCTTAATGTTTAGTTTCAACCCAAGTTTTGCACTCTCCTTCTTCACTCGCAACAAGAGGCTCTTTAGTTCCTCTTCACTTTCTGCCATTAGAGTGGTATCATCTGCATATCTTAGGTTGTTGATATTTCTTCCGACAATCTTAATTCCAACTTTTGATTCATCTAGCCCTGCCTTTCTCATGATGTGCTCTGCATATAAGTTAAATAGGCAAGGCGACAGTATACAGCCTTGCCGGACTCCTTTCCCAATTTTGAACCAATCAGTGGTTCCGTGTCCAGTTCTCACTGTTGTTTCTTGGCCCGCATATAGGTTTCTCAAGAGACAAATAAGATGGTCTGGTACACCCATCTCTTTAAGGACTTGCCACAGTTTGTTATGATCCACACAATCAAAGGCTTTAGCATAGTCAATGAAGCAGAAGTAGATGTTTTTCTGGAACTCTCTAGCTTTCTCCATGATCCAGCATATGTTGGCAATTTGATCTCTAGTTCCTCTGCCTCTTCAAAATCCTGCCTGTACTTCTGGTAGTTCTCGATCCACATACTGCTGAAGTCTAGCTTGTAGGATTTTAAGCATAACTTTACTAGCATGAGAAATGAGTGCAATGGTGCGATAGTTTGAACATTCTTTGGCCATTAGAACTGTTAATATATCTCATTTATGCTATTTATATGCACTGATGCATTGCAAAAAGCAGAAATGCCAGGAACGTTCCAGGACTAGCAGCCCAATGATGTACCTGAAAAGACATCATCAGGTACCTTTCACAGAGGCGAGAAAATCCAGCAGCAAAGCTAAGCTTTTTTACCACACAACAGACAAAGAACATGCCATTATTTCCCAAAACAAACTCAACAAATTATGGTGGGTGACCTGCGATGGCATAAGTCAAGGATGAGTTTACCAGATAGCAGTTTTTAATATCTTAACCTATCACTATCCTCATGATTAAGCTGTCAGCATTTCAAAGTTTTCTACCCATAACAGTGGATTTCACTGCATTCTCACCTGGATTCAAGGATTTGCCACATCCATCTCCAATGTACCAGCCTACCTCTAGTTCTTGACTAAGGAAATAAGGGCAAATTGCTGGGTCATATAGGGAGCAGGGTCATAGATGATCTATTTCCCATTGGATATTGGGAACACCCAGAACTGAATGCAGGCTATCATGGTGCAGTGGATAGGACTTGGAGCCAACAATGTTGAGATTGGCGGGGAAAGGGGGAGGGAAGGAATATAAAGGCAAAGGTATATAAAGGGCTCTCTTGTGAATCAGTATTTCATGGTAATGGAAATTAGAATCTCATGAATTAGATGGCAGATGGGTAGCTGGTTGGTTAGCAGATTAACCATATTGCTTTGAACATGTAAAAAACAGTATGCAAGGCTAGATTTGTGAGCATCAGCTGCTTTGTTTGCCAATCTATCTTGTAACAGATGCCATATCAATATCCAGGCCCTCATAAAATCACATTGGAAAAATCACTGGCCACTCTTACTATAGGTTCAAGGGTACTATGCTTCTTTAGAATAAGCATGCAGAGTTGGGCTTGTTGTAGTACTAACTTTTCAGGCTTTGGTTTCCCTGACCTATTGCAAAGATCACCAACCAACAAACCATATCTTGAAATTATATCTCCTGAAACAGTCTCAACCCAATAGCTTCTGTTATTTCTTTTATCCTGGCTTAGCAAGTCATCACCTGTTGGCCAATTGCTTCTCTCTGTCCAGTGTCTACTTTTGCCCCAAACCAGTTTCCACTACCAGACTGATTCCCACTCACCATTATCTAGCATCCCTGAGATGCTTCTTTCAAATCACCATTACCAAAACCTAGCATCTACTAGATAGTACCTACTGTTGCCTGTCAGCATCAGATTGTTTGCTTAATAGTTCATAACATTGTAAGATACTTCTACTGCTTCTTGATGTCAAGCACTTCATAAACAAAAATGGTACTGTGACTTTGATAAAAAATGGAGACATTGTGAAACAACTATTCTATTATATTTCAGAATGACTGAATATGAATTCATGAAAATACTTAATTTATTCTTCATACCAAGTGACTGCCCATATGTAAAATTCATCTAGAAGAACTTTGTATGAGGCAGGTATGAAGAGTAGTAGATTATTCTGAAGTGGAAACATAAAGCATAACTCCAACGGATGAATGATAAGAGAAGTCAGATGTTCTAAGTCTCAAAACAATTGCCTCAGAAATCCATGATGAGGAATATTTTTGCTTCTCTTTCCTCTCAGTTTTCGACAGGAAACAGAATTGGTTAAGCTGTATGCATACATACATAGTACAAAGTTAGGAAAGAGGGAAAAGAAAACACAGAAATTGGATTATGGTAACACATGGACCAAGACTCCAGAGGACATATATTGGCAACTAGAAAAATAATACATTAGGGTGGAAATAATTATCCTGCAGTAGTTATTTCCACTCCTAATGTAATTCTTCCACTTAATCATAATCATAATAGCAATTGTTAATTGTTAATTGTTCTAACTGTCAGGAAGTTTCTCCTTAGTTCTAGGTTGCTTCTCTCCTTGATTAGTTTCCGTCTATTGCTTCTTGTCCTGTCTTCAGCCAGCTGTCCTTCTGGTTCTACATTTTTAGAGGCAGATGGCTGAGAAAAACTTTCTCTTTCAGCTTTACTACATAAAAAGCCATTCAGCAGACAAACAGTGATATGCAGCAGTAGTTGAAAAGTTGGCCAATGTAGGGAAGTGAATGGTGAAACTGAGGAAGAACAAGGTAGTAGAGGGGCTCCTTTAATATGTGCTCTTCAAAAATGTATGTGAATTTTGAGAATGCTGCAGAAATGACTTGAGCAAGTTGTGGTAAAAATATAGAGCATGGGACAAGTACAATGGCATGAGATTTGTCCTGGCAATGATCATGGTTAGTCACCTAAATAATGTGGCCAAGAGAGAGTCTCGATGGTGCTTCATAGAAAACATGTCAATCCTTCCTTCCTTCCTTCCTTCCTTCCTTCCTTCCTTCCTTCCTTCCTTCCTTCCTTCCTTCCTTCCTTCCTTCCTTCCTTCCTTTTTTTCTTTCCATTAATGAGATGTATTCCACATTTTCTGGAGTTTGAAGATGGAAGGCTTGTAAAATTATGGAGCAAAAGTGACTTTTGTGGTTTCAGGTTGAAATGGTGTATGCAAAGTTCCTCAATCTAGACAAGTAGAAATTTGGAAAGAGTTGAGTGATGAAAAGAGGTAAGCATGTGGGAAGGAAGGAAGGAAGGAAGGAAGGAAGGAAGGAAGGAAGGAAGGAAGGAAGGAAGGAAGGAAGGAAGGATGGATCATAAAGCAGGATTTAATAATTTATCCATTCATATTCTTTAATATGGAATGAACTGGTCAGTGTGACCAATGTAAGTATACGTGGGCTATTCCCACAATTGAAAATCTAGCTATAGAACTGGCTAGCAATTCTTGAACAGTAATACATAAGAAGAAAAAAGGAAAGTCAAGAATATTACCATTCCAATTTGCAAGTTAGTCTTACAGGTATTCTTCTGATTCACTGAAAATGCAGGCTGAATATAATCCTCAAGGATTTCTATATGTATCATTCTGTTGCTGACTGTTAAACTTAACATATGAACATCAAGCCAGTAATGCATTTAAAAGGGGACTGATGCAATAATGCAATAAACATAGATGTTTATTAAAATGTTAGAAATAAGACATTTGGAGAGAAGTAATCTCTTAGAAATATTCCTTTATATTGAGGATTGCACATAGCTTTAAAATATTACTCTAATGTTAAATATTATTTATAGTAAACATCATACAAATTAATAAGTCCAATAGTGAATTAATTTAAAGCTGTACAAAAACATAGGGTACAAAATGACTACAATATTTTTTACAGCACCACAGATCAAAGCAGAATATTTTTCAGAGAGTTTAAACACAATCACTCTGGGCTTCCGGATGGCAAGGCGATGCCGGAGGCAGCCATTTCTTGGCTGTCAGCCTCGCAGCTCCATAGAGCCACCGAAAACAGCGCTGATCAGATGTTCGGCGGCTCGGAAGCCCCCACCTCGGGAGAAGAGGAGGGGGTGAGCGTCCAAGTAGGGGTAGAGCTCTCCGGGGCTGCCAGAACTTAGAGTTTTGGCGGCGGAAGGATTGAGCCCCCCCAAAGCCTGGGCATGCTCCGGACTGCGAGGCGCCTCTGCTCCGGGTTTTTTGGAGCAGAACAGGGCGTTCGCAACCATCCCTGCTAGCAAGGAAGAGCTTTTGAGAACGAGGACGCAGGCAGAGCGATGCAGGAGATTTTGGTGAAGATGATGTTTTGATCTATAACTCAATGGACTTTGCTGAATCTGTAAGTGAAAGTGCGTAGTTAACAATAGAGGGTGAAAATGGCGGCTATATCTTCTAAAGTTCCTGCCCTGAGGCAGCAGTCTTCGGTGAAAACTTCATTGTCCTCTGCATCTGAATTTGTATCAGCTTTTACAGCAAAAGATTTGCAGAATCTGTTGCAAGAGACTATGGAAAAGCAAATGCAGCAATTTGTTGAGATAATGGAGAAAAAGTTGGAGGAGAAGTTTACAGAGAAATTAAAAGAAATGAGAGCAGACATCACATCTGCAATTAAAAGTATTGAGATTTTGGATGACAGAGTGGAAGATCTTGCTCAAAATGATATTAGATTGGAAGCCAAAATGACAGAAACTGAAAATGTAATAGAGAAAATGGATTATGATTTGATTTCGACACAGAATTCTCAGATGGAGTTTGCTTTAAGAATCAGAGGCCTAATAGAAAATCCTAAGGAAAATTTGGAGAAAATGGTTTCTGAGGCTTTGGAAGGGGTGTTGAAGCGACCAGCAGATAATAATAATAATAATAATAATAATAATAATAATAATAATAATAATAATAATAATAATAATAATAATAATAATAATTTTATTTGTATACTGCCCTTCTCCTGAAGATGAAATAATGCAAGATATAGATAAAATCTTCCGTGTTAATTCGTGGATCGCAAGACAAAGGAAACTACCCAGAGATGTGGTGGTTTATTTTGCAAAGAGAATGATTAGAAATGAAGTTATCCAGGGCTCCTACAATATTGATTTTGTAATTGCTGAGCAAAAAGTTTTGATTTTAAAAGAGATCCCTGCAAAGATTTTAAGGAAAAGGAAGGAATTTGCTTTTTTGACACAAGAATTGAGACGACGTGATATTAAGTTTAGATGGCAAATACCAGTGGGCATGGTGGTGACCTATGAAGGTACGAGGTACTGTTTTACCACGGAGATTCAGGCACGTGATTTTTACAGTAATGTTTTAAAAGCAGTCCCCATACCATCTTTGGAATCTACAAAGAAAAAAGGTGAGAGAGAGTCTCAACGTTCCAGAGAGAACCCGCAAGTTGCTGAAGGGTTAACACAGGCAGATGTGAAAGATACAGGAGGGGGTCAAATTTCATTATCACTGGAGAAGGCCAGAAATTGGAAGAGGCGTGTTACTTCTGGACGAATGAATCAAGCCTGAAGATTTAGTCACATAACTGTAAGAGACAATAATGTAATAAGGATTATGGGAATTGGAATTGCTAGAAGGACTAAATATTTGGGGATATATTTTTTACCCTTATAAAATAATTATGTAATATTTCGTGTTGCTTTAGTTCTAAGATGATTATGAAAAGTTAATTGGGAAGATTTGTAGTAGTGTTTATTGATATTCTGTAGGTTATGATTTGTTATTTGGATGAAAAATTTTAAGCTTTTAGTTGGATAGAAGAATAGTTTTATAAAATTGATATAAATTGTTTTCTTTGTGATTGAAGTTAATTTGTAATATTTTTATGGGTAATATTGGAATAGGTAATAGAATATAAGAATATAAGAATGATGTGATTATATAAACATTTCTTAAGTTTGGAAAGTAATCTATGGTATTTTAAGTTGTATAACACATTAGGATAATGTGAATTTAAAGCTTAGTTGGAATGAGGAATAGTTTTAGACAATTGATATAAATTGGTTTATTTGAGATTGTTTTTATTGGGTATCAGATTGGAAGGTATTATTTTGTATTTGAATAATCATTGATATGATATATATATATGTATGTTTGGAATTTACCTATATGAGTTAAAGTTTGATAGTTTGAATAGTTTAGGATTGTTTGCGTAAGTTAGATCATGATTGTTTGTATTTTTATACCCTGTGTTTTGGTATTAGATTGGAAAGTATTATTCTGTATTTGTATAATTATTGATATGATATATATATATATATATATATATATGTTTGGAGTTTTCTTATATGAGTTAAAGTTCGGTGGTTTAAATAGTTTAGGATTGTTTGCGTAAGTTAGATTATGATTGTTTGTATTTTTATACCCTGTATTTCCCCTTCATGGATTACTGCCTTGTCGTGGCGAAGGGGCTTGCGTAATTCAATGAAGCTATGAGCTATGCCGTGCAGGGCCACCCAAGACGGAAAGGTCATAGCAGAGAGTTCTGACAAAACGTGATCCACTGGAGAAGGAAATGGCAAACCACTCCAGTATCTTTGCCATGAAAACCCTATGGACAGTACTAAAAGGCAAAACGATATGACGCTGGAAGATGAGCCCCTCAGGTCGGAAGGCGTCCAATATGCTACTGGGGAAGAGCAGAGGGCTAGTACTAGTAGCGCCAGAAAGAATGAAGCGACTGGGCCAAAGCCGAAAGGACGCTCAGCTGTGGATATGTCTGGTGGTGAAAGGAAAGTCCGATGCTGTAAAGATTTTTTCTCCATAGGAACCTGGAATGTAAGATCCATGAATCAAGGAAAGCTGGACGTGGTCAAACAAGAGATGACAAGACTAAACATTGACATCTTAGGTATCAGCGAACTAAAATGGACAGGAATGGGTGAATTTAATTCAGATGACCATCAGGTATACTACTGCGGGCAAGAATCCCTCAGAGGAAATGGAGTAGCCTTCATAGTCAATAAAAAAATAGGAAAAGCAATACTGGGATACAATCCTCAAAATGACAGAATGATCTCAGTTCGAATCCAAGGCAAACCATTCAATATCACAGTAGTCCAAGTATATGCCCCAACCACCAGTGCTGAAGAGGATGAAATTGACCGGTTCTATGAAGCCCTACAGCACCTTATAGAACTAACACCCAAAAATGATGTCCTTATCATCATGGGGGATTGGAATGCTAAAGTAGGAAGCCAAAAGACAAGCGGAATAACAGGCAAGTTTGGCCTTGGAGTACAAAATGAAGCAGGGCACAGGCTGATAGAATTTTGTCAAGAGAATACGATGGTCATAGCAAACACTCTTTTCCAACAACCCAAGAGACGGCTTTACACATGGACATCACCAGACGGTCAACACAGAAATCAGATTGACTATATGCTCTGCAGCCAAAGATGGAGAAGCTCTATACAGTCAGTAAAAACAAGACCAGGAGCTGACTGTGGCTCAGACCATGAGCTTCTTGTTGCAAAGTTTAGGCTTAAATTAAAGAAAGTAGGGAAAAGCGCTAGGCCAGTCAGGTATGAATTAAATCATATCCCTGTTGAATATACAGTTGAGGTGACAAATAGATTTAAGGAATTGGATCTGATAGACAGAGTGCCTGAAGAACTATGGACAGAGGTTCGCAACATTGTACAACAGGTAGCAACCAAAACCATCCCAAAGAAAAAGAAATGCAAGAAAGCAAAATGGCTGTCTGAGGAAGCTTTGCAAATAGCTGAGGAAAGGAGGGAAGCGAAAGGCAAGGGAGAAAAAGAAAGATATGCCCAATTAAATGCAGAATTCCAAAGAATAGCTAGAAGAGATAAGAATGCCTTCTTAAATGAACAATGCAAAGAAATAGAAGAAAACAATAGAATAGGGAGGACCAGAGATCTTTTCAAGAAAATTGGAGAGATGAAAGGAACGTTTCATGCAAAAATGGGCATGATAAAGGACCAAAATGGCAGGGACCTAACAGAGGCAGAAGAGATTAAGAAGAGGTGGCAAAATTACACAGAAGAACTATACAAGAATGAGCTTAACGTCCCTGATAATCACAATGAGGTGGTCACTGACCTCGAGCCAGACATCCTAGAATGTGAAGTGAAGTGGGCCTTAGAAAAGCTGAGCAACAACAAAGCTAGTGGAGGTGACAGTATTCCAGCTGAGCTATTCAAAATCTTAAAAGACGATGCAGTAAAAGTGCTACACTCAATTTGCCAGCAAATTTGGAAAACTCAACAGTGGCCACAGGATTGGAAAAGATCAGTTTACATTCCAATTCCAAAGAAAGGCAGTGCCAAAGAATGTTCAAACTATCGCACCATTGCACTCATTTCTCATGCTAGTAAAGTTATGCTTAAAATCCTACAAGCTAGACTTCAGCAGTATGTGGATCGAGAACTACCAGAAGTACAGGCAGGATTTCGAAGAGGCAGAGGAACTAGAGATCAAATTGCTAACTTACGCTGGATCATGGAGAAAGCTAGAGAGTTCCAGAAAAACATCTACTTCTGCTTCATTGACTATGCTAAAGCCTTTGATTGTGTGGATCATAACAAACTCTGGCAAGTCCTTAAAGAGATGGGCATACCAGACCATCTTATTTGTCTCTTGAGAAATCTATATGCGGGCCAAGAAGCAACAGTGAGAACTGGACACGGAACCACTGATTGGTTCAAAATTGGGAAAGGAGTCCGGCAAGGCTGTATACTGTTGCCTTGCCTGTTTAACTTATATGCAGAGCACATCATGAGAAAGGCAGGGCTAGATGAATCAAAAGTTGGAATTAAGATTGCCGGAAGAAACATCAACAACCTAAGATATGCAGATGATACCACTCTAATGGCAGAAAGTGAAGAAGAACTAAAGAGCCTCTTGTTGCGGGTGAAGAAGGAGAGTGCAAAACTTGGATTGAAATTAAACATTAAGAAAACCAAGATCATGGCATCTGGCCCTCTCAATTCCTGGCAAATAGATGGGGAAGAAATGGAGGTAGTGACAGATTTTATTTTCCTGGGCTCCAAGATCACTGCAGATGGGGACTGTAGCCAAGAAATTAAAAGACGCTTGCTCCTCGGGAGGAAAGCCATGGCAAATCTAGACAGCACACTAAAAAGCAGAGACATCACCCTGTCAACAAAAGTGCGTATAGTCAAGGCTATGGTCTTCCCAGTTGCAATGTATGGCAGTGAAAGCTGGACCATAAGAAAGGCTGAGCGCCAAAGAATTGAAGCCTTTGAACTATGGTGCTGGAGAAGACTCCTGCGAGTTACTTGGACTGCAAGGCGATCAAACCGGTCAGTCCTAGAGGAGATCAACCCTGACTGCTCTTTAGAAGGCCAGATCCTGAAGCTAAAACTCAAATACTTTGGCCACCTAATGAGAAGGAAGGACTCACTGGAGAAGAGCCTAATGCTGGGAAAGATTGAGGGCACTAGAAGAAGGGGACGACAGAGAATGAGGTGGCTGGATGGAGTCACTGAAGCAGTAGGCGTGAGCTTAAATGGACTCCAGAAGATAGTAGAGGACAGGAAGGCCTGGAGGAACATTGTCCATAGGGTCGCGATGGGTCGGACACGACTTCGCAACTAACAACAACAACAACCCTGTATTTTGCTCTGGGAAGCGGGGGGGGAGGGGAAAGGGAGGGAGGGGTTGGGGAGGGTTGGGGAGGGGGAAGAGGGTGGAGGGGAAGGGGTTGGGAGGGTTTTTTTCCCTTTTTTTTGGTTTGTTAAAGATAAAATGTATTGTAAAACTTTTTAATAAAAAAAACACAATCACTCTGATTGTAACCAGCTCTACGGGACTTTCACAGAATAGATGCTACTGGATCTGTCTAATTTCTACAACTATCCATGCATCCCCAAATTTAATTTGGCAGGCTGAGGAAACCTCAGAACAAAAGGGATATGCAAGGTTAGTTCAGGGGAAAAGAGGAAGAAACAGATGACAGAAATGAATGTTGTACCCTAGTAACTGTGTATTAATTACCTAACTTTCTCCCTGTTTTGTTATGTTAAGGTAGTCTAATCTTAATTTTTTCCCCCAATGCAGGTGGAACTTTATACATTTGATATAGATATAATATATAATAGATATATTATCTATTTTGGTTCAATAATTTCCATTCTCATTGCTGCCACATGCTGTGTTGATATCTGAGTAATTTTCTAAAATGCTTGCTTTATTAAATAAGTAACAGATAATTCAGCACCCATTTTTGGTTAAAATGGTCTTCATCTCAAGCATTCAATTCATGTCAGTCCATGTGTGGAACTGAATAGAGCCCTAAGGCTGGGCTTCTGTACTTTATAATGATTTGTCTTCCCATTTCCACATGTTTTTTCTATAACTTCTCAGAATCAGATATGAACATCTCCCAAATGCTATACAGTAATCTTTAAACTGGCAGAAACCTAGACTGACACAAATGTTGTTCACACTGCTGTTCCCCATCCTGCCATAGGACAAATTTACTTACAGGATGTCCTTTAGTGATTGCCTCAGACAGTGATCATTTACAGCTACTATGATAATGAAAAAGTAAAAAGTAAAACCTTCGCAGGTTTGTGAAGCAGAGGAGAGCTGAAGTACAATTGTAAACAGAGTCACAATTTCACTTAGCGACTGCTTTGCTTATTAACCAATTTTCCAGTTCCAATTTACTTAAAACAGTCAACTTTCAAATTTAAAACAGATGAATTTAAAACAAAATACCATATACTGTAACCATACAAAAGTAGGAATCATGATTAAAAATCAATACAAGCCAAACCATCATCCAGAGAGAGATAATCATAACAACTCACTTTCTCAGTCTGGTGAAGCAAGACATTTTCACCAGTTTTCTGAAGACCAGAAGGTAGGAGCCATGAGAGATCTGGAACTTATTGGGTGGGCAATGGGAGAAGGCAGTCCTGCAGATACCTACGTCCTGAACCATGAACAGCTTTAAAGATGACAACCAGCTTCTGAATCACACAATCAGCGTAGCACCCAAATAGACAGCCCACTAATCATCTGACCCATTAAAATCCATGCCAGGGTAGCTTCCAAATGCTCTTCAAGGGCATCCTCATGTAGAGTGCATTGACCCAAGAGGTGAATAAGGCACGAATGATGTTCAGTAATGTCTTTATGAAATAGTGCATTATTAACTTTCAACAGGGCACATTAAGGAAAGAAATTGGTAAATTGCTCTGTCTTTGTTTTCCTCCAGCGTCAACAAACATCACCAGCTGGTGGTAAACATTCACCAATCGGTTATGAAGGTTTGGAATGGAAAAAGAGGCAGAAAGGAGACCATCATTGGCTCCCCTTCAAAGTCCTCAATCCAATCTCATGGCTTGACCTAAGAAGGAGAGTTTTTGGGTAAAGAGGCAACTTCCCTTCTCTTGCCATCTTTCTTCTCCTAAATCTGTTATAGCTGATGGGCACAATGTGGCAGGAGGGAAACTCCCATTGTACTTTGCAGTCACTCTACATTACAGCTGACAGGCCATTTAGGTGACTGGAACTGTACAGAGTGACAGAAGTCAGCCTCCTCTTAGAAGTTGCAACTTCCTCCATGTTAAGTCGAACTGTTTTTAAAGATAGGTTTATTCCTCTTACAAAAGAGTGGTAAATTTGTATTTTTAGTTGCTTGACAGACAGCTAAGAGCCACTGGTGGAGAGAAATTATGTGATGTAGCATTGCATACACAGGCCTGTTTAGATATTTTTTGAACATGAACGGATACTTTTCTGGAAAAGGAAGTGTAGAGAATGTGGAAGATTATTTTGATAAGAGATATGCAAGATCTGATACCAAAGCAATGACATAGCTTAAGTCTACAACAGACAGAAAATGCACGGAAGAGGCTCAGACAGACAAATCCCTAATTTACAAGAGTTGCTGTCTGTAAAAGCAATTTACCTATACTTTCCCTAAATCAGTAAAATAAATGCCATTTCTGTCTTATCTTTATTTTAGTGGTGTATTTTAGAAAACTATGTCTATCATACTTTTATGCCAGTATCTTCATTCAAGCAACATGCTTATTTGTAAAACTTACTGGTGAATTTTAAAAATAAACAAATTGCTTAAATGGAATTTATCTCTTTTTATGTAGGAAATCTCTTCATGCTCCTTATATCTTTCAACATTTTCAATACAGTTTTTTATGCGTCATTTAAAAATAATAGTTATAAGCGTAGATTTTTTTTTCTTAATATTGTATGAAATCCAAGGGACTCATTTAGATGCAAATATTTATTTCCTGCCTTTATTATTTTTTAAAATAACTCAAGGCAGAGAACATACCTAATACTACTTCCTCTGCATATTTTCCCCACAACAATAACACAGAGGGAGGGAGAGGGAGAGGGAGAGGGAGAGGGAGAGGGAGAGGGGAGAGAGAGAGAGAGAGAGAGAGAGAGAGAGAGAGAGAGAGAGAGAGAGAGAGAGAGAGAGAGAGAGAGAGAGAGAGGGAGAGGGAGAGACAGAGAGAGATGGGACTAGAACTCACAGTGTCCTGACTTCTAGTCTGGCACTTTAACCATGGTAGACCAAACTGGCTGTCAATCTTTCTCAAATTTATCTGTACCCCATCTTCAGATTACAATTACATATTCTTATCAACCCTAATGTCCAGTACAACCTTTTCTCTTTTCTTATTACCAGGTGTCACTCAAAATCTTAACATTTTTCTCCTATGCTTCAGTTTTAAAGGTAATTTTTCAGGCAGAAGTCCATTAATCATTTGCTAAGGAAAGTTTTGATCAGATCAAATTTTTTGTCAGGTACAAATAGCTAATTCATATAGTTAACACAATGAACAATTTGATTTCATCTCCAGCTCTACAATATCAATTCTCTCTTTTAATAGGATTTTTTTTTAAAAAAAATACCACAATAAAATAAAAATAGAAAACTGCTTAATAAAACGCTGACATGTTTGATGTGTTTCTTAGTCCTATTTTATAGAATTCAGTTGCAAAAATGGTAGTGCTTTATGGCTTTTGGATTGACAAGCTTTGCCACTTTCAGGTGTGTGCTATGTGGTTTCAAGAAACTTTTACCTTAAAAATAATATTTGTGAAATTTGAAGAAAACATATATGTAAAAAGTTGCATTGATTAAGTTTCTTATTACTAATAACATGGGAGAAATGTAAAGCTGACATATATTTTCTGGTTTTTTTTCTGTCTGTTTCAGCATTTTCTCACATAATGGGAATATATCTCTTGCTTCAAGCATTCTTCTGGTGCCTTTGTTAAAATACTCATCAAATTCTGCCTCTGTCCTCCTTTTGCTGGTTTATGATGATTACAAAGAATTCAATTACTTCTCTGTGTCCAAGCCACTCTTTCTAGCAATACTTTTGCCTGAAGAATTTCTTGAAACTTCAAAAAGTGTGCTAAAGGAAACAAAAGTGAGCTAAAGCCAGCTGAGTTAGCTGTTGTTCAAGCTGACAATGAATGGAAACCTAAACACCCTTGCCAGCACTGGAATCTATATGCCAACATCTGTGTAGCTTCTCTTATGCAGATTTGCCCCCTTCCAAGTTTCCTTTATCAATCTGGCAAAATCAGTTGAGGACATGGGCATTTGATAAAGTAGCACAGTAGAGAGATCTTAACTGCATTCCTTGAAAGATCTGAGACCTGACAAGTCTACCTGATATTCATAGGGACTGGGGTTCATTCAGTGATAACTGGAAACTTGCAGTGACATAAGTATGCACAAATCTTATGAGAAGATATATTTTATTTCAGAGATGCAGTGGAAAAGATGCTAGCACTGAACCTAGAAGACGATTTGCAGTGTTTTTTAAAGACAGGATAAGGAAGCAGCAGGACCGTGGAGTGACATAAAAGGAAACAAGACTGAAAGGTACAGCAGCTTGTAGCTTTCAGGAATTTGTTCACTCATCAAAATTCTAGTTTGGCTGCTACCTAAGGCTCTGGCCAAAAATTCAGCAAATTAACCTCTGTATGCTGAACATAGAAGAATATGTGTATCCAACGTAACCATGAGAGTATACAAATAATTCAAAATTAAATGCAGTACCTAACGTAACTCCACACTTAACATTTTTCATCATGCATGTTTCTTTCTGTTTTGCTGGAACAAATAGTGCTAGAGAAACAACGTAAGAGCCACATCATTACGTTCGTCATCTAGGCTCTCTGCTGAAAACTCGAAAAAGAATTTCAAAGACATTGTGTACACACAAACACAGAGAGTGAAAAATACTCAGTCTGCAAATGTACTCTTCTCATATTTCCTCCTGTTTTTCTTCTCTTGTTCACAATTTATGTATAGTATCTAAAAATTCTATGGTCCTAGCATAGCTTACACTAACCTGTTTCCTAAGCAAAAGATATATGAAATGTGAGAAACATCTTATTTGATTTTCAGTCACATTATAGAGTTTCTGGTATGTGGTTTGAGATTTCTTTTGATCATAAAAAGCTGTCTGAAATAAAGATTTGTTTGTTTGTTTGTTTACAATATTTACTAATTTGCTCAATCTATATATCCACCCATCTTGCATGGGCCCCCATGACTCTGGATTCTCCTCACAATTAAAAATAATAAAACAACACAAAAGATACAAATAAATAAATAAATAGCTTAAACAGTAGCAACAAGAACCATTAAAGCAATTTAAAGCAATTTAAAGATTATACATATCTGAAGCACAAAGAAATGACTATCTGT
Organism: Vipera berus; assembly: GCF_964194415.1. Lineage (NCBI taxonomy): Eukaryota > Metazoa > Chordata > Lepidosauria > Squamata > Viperidae > Vipera > Vipera berus. Next base: position 179,202,321 of record NC_138203.1, on the reverse strand, counting down.
TGAGTATTTGCATCATTTTTATGGAATAAATCTTCAGAAACCAACATATTCCCAATGGCAAATGAACAAACAAAACAAAGTTATGACCATTTAAATATGTGAAACCAAAGAACTCTTTGTGTCAACAATCAGTATATTGACCATGAACAAGACAGAGATATATAGAGATCATATAAAGATGCAATGATTGACCAATGGTTTGGAACCTAAATATTTGTATCCTTGCTTTATTTTGATGGCAGAGAAACCAGAAAAGAGATTCTTCAAATAGCAAGTTATTATCATACCAGGCCATGTTACTGTTCATAAATATATTTATGCACAAAACCTGCATATTTCATGAGCTACCAATCCAGGTTTTTCAGCAACCAGGTATCTAGGAGAAAAGTGGGAAGCTGGGAATTGGGCCATCTTGTAAACCATTTGGAGATGATTATAAAAGTCTGAGAAAGTGACGGTTCCTAGTCTATTACTGTATAAAAGTGTAAGAAAGAAACAGAGTTTAAAACTTTGCATCATACAATAGAGAGAAAGAGCCCGAGAATATATAGAAGCTGATTTTTGTCATTAGGTCAAATTGTATCAGAAATCCAGTTTACTCTTCTATGCAACCCTCATCTTTGGCTTCAAAAGAAGAGGTTGAAAATCTTTTGAGATGCATTGTAGTGACTTAGAGGAGAGCCTAAAACTGTGTAAAAGCAGTCCAATCAGTTTGGGTTTTTTTGCTCTTGACCTTGGCCTACAAAAGTGAGAGGTTATTGGACATAAGACTGAACAAAATATATAGCTAGTAGCTTGCCGTTAGCTTAGTGTGCAGAAGACAAACTCACTTTTTTTGTTTTGTAATTACTTGAAATGGTACTATTCCAATATTACACATTGCTGCCTTTAATCTTTTAGGACTGTGGTCATGGCTCAAATGTTCTTAAACTGTATGGGTAATTATATGTTTAACCTGTATCAACCACCCTGAGTCATTTGTACTTTTTTTCAATTCAGTCACAAGCATACAGCAAAGGTTGAAACGCCAACCAGAGATAACAGAACACAATGATTCCCTACCATTTGAAGAGGTATATATGCATTTCCTTCCCTTTCTACTGAATATGGAAAGTTCCTATTAGCATGCAGAAGAGAAGAACAAGAAGAAGACATAAGAAGACAAGCACAACACCCTGTCCACAATGAAAAATTATGATTTGTTTTAGGTCTGAATCTGGCCTAAAAGTCAGAAATGTAAGGATTATGCCCAAAGGGGCATATAAGCTATAATTAAATTGTTGCACATACCAGGGGCCAATATGTATTTTTGACTTTAAAGACAGTTATGGCAAATTTTGTGGCTCAGATGTTATGATTCCTACATGTATGTATATATTAACTCTCTCTGTCTCTGTCTCTCTCTGTCTGTCTACCATCTATCTACCTATCTACCTACCTACCTATCTGGTACAAATGGGTGTGGAACCTTCAGAAAGCATAGCTCCATAACATAGTCCTTTCAGCAGTTTCAAGAAGGCTCCATTATCTATTTGCACTATTCAGGTGACCCTGAGGACATACTGTAGACAAACCTCCAAGTGCCCCCAATGACTGTCTAAAAGAATGGCCAGCTGTCTGCAAGGAATATAAATCTTTCCGTTCCCCACCATCCAGTCAGAGCTGAAGAAGTTTCTTGGATGAGAAGTAAAACGTCTTCAAAGGAAAACAAGGAAGTCCAGTTGCCCCTTGAAAAAGCATCTTTGGGACATTCAGCCTTGGGAGGAATGTTTCTTTTTTAAAAAAAGATGAGCCAATCTCTTTTACTCACACATCAACTTTCTAATACAAACTTTGGAAATAATAACTACAATTAGTTCTATTACTCTAAAACAATTCAGCCAAGATTGAAGTCAGGAAGGGAAATCAATTCCAGAAAGGCTCCCACAGTAATGAAATAGTAAAATATGAAATACTGAATAAAGCTCAATAGCAAAAATTTGTTCATTACTTCCCTATATTGCTTGTGGCCATTATCTCTCAACATTTTTTTAAAAAAAATCTGCTTCCTCCCCCTACTAGGCATGCATCTTTAAAACAAAAATCCCCTTAAGCTGATTGATTGTGGTAAAAATGTAGATAATATCTGGCAAGTCTGCTATAAACAAACCAAAATACATGGGGCAAAAGAAAAGATGCTTCTGAATTTGTTTCTGGTTTTTTAGATTCCATTGGAATGTCTCAATTTGTGATTTCCTGCCAACAGGAAACAAGGCCCTTGTTTGATTACAATTAGAAAAACTTGAAAAGGGTAATTCAGAGAAGATTATAGAAGGTTTTTTCTTGGATGTTCTTTGTCCATACATTGTATCCCACTTCCCCTCCCATTTTGTATGCTTTCTTCTGTATTGCATCCTACACCACAGGACAACACAATCCTACGGGCTATGCCTCCACCTCAATAAACTTTATTTGAACACACAAAACACAGACAATACACACATATAATGTTTTTTTTTCTGTGACAGTTCCACAGAACTCACACTGCTTTAGATGACATTTATAAAGAAAGCTTTCTTCCATTGGTTAAACAGCAAATAAAAAATCAGAGCAAGAAAGGGGAGTTGGTTGTTTTTGTTTTACAACTTGTGAATGAAGAACATCCATGGAAACATCAACAAGAATGGATATATGAAACAATATGCCTTCACATACAATACAGTGTTTCTATAGAAATAGAATTGTATCTCCAAATACATGATATAAATGTTCAACAGTCTACAAGTAAGTCAACAAGGAAAAATGTTGTGTCACCAAGGTGGCTTGAGCCCACCTTTTTAATGCACCAGTGTGCCATAGAGTGAGGTGGATCTCCCAAAAGACTTGATGGTTAGCTAGCTTGGAACCTGCATATCAGATCCAATGAGTGGTCCAGCCCTACTAGGACTTTTCCTCTCTACCCTCAAGTCTTTCAAGGAAATTGGCTCATTCTTCAAGAGTCTGAAAGCAATAAAATGTACACAACTTCATCCCCCTATGAATAAAAAAAGGTCTTGCTGTAGACTTCATTAGAAATTCACCCAAATAGACACAAGAGCCATCCTGGTTTGGGTAGCAAGATGCTCCTGTATATCAGTTATGAGGGTCATCATGATTCCTAGATGTTCATGGTAGATATCATTTGCTATTACATCAGCACATCAGCACATCCAGCATTGTACTGCATATACATTATGTTACACAGAACATACACAGTGCAGGATATGGATATTGACATTTTTTCAGATTTGTACAATAAAGGGTATGTGTCTGTGTGCATTCTCTCTCTCTTTCTTACACACACACACACACACACACACACACACACACACACACACACAGACATTTCTCACAGATTAGGTAGACAGACAAAAATATATGACCCTTAAGGAAATCACTTTATAAAATGCTTACAATATTATGTGCGTGGGAAGGATAAATATTTAAATACAACGCACTTGTTATACTGAATATGCTGATGCAAATTCAATAGAAATTGTAAATAATATGACTGGTAACTTTATGGCACAATCTATAATGAGCATCTCTTAGAATCTCACACGAATTTTGGAGAGAAAAATCTAGAGGAGATGCAAAAGTGATTCAGTTCAGTGAGCCACTATGTGGCAGGACCACAAATCCATTTTTACTCTACAGATAAGTTTATGCAGTCCAGATTCCAACATACAATAAACAAAGAACAAATAAAACACAGAAGGTTCTCAAGATTCATGTATGAGCACCAAGAAGCAACATATTCCAAGGGGGAATAAAACTAGGCACAACTAAATGAATTTCCCAAGATCTTTAGCCAGACTGATTACCAAATTGCTTTCTACCGAAATCCAAAGAAAGTATAGGATAGTCCCAGGCTTAACTGCATTGCTTGGAAGTATCTTGTTTGCAAACTTATATATTTGCATAACATACCTATGGGAATTATGAGCCTTTTGTCTTATTGTGCAATTCCTACTTTTTTCAGTAGGTAAAGGAAGTGTTTTTATTAGATTAGATTATAATACAGATGTTTTTCTCTATATGTGATTTAAGCACACCAAAGGGGTAGATATGTTTATGTATACAGTTTTAAATGAAATGCTCTGTATTCTCGTAATAGCATCCCACTTTGGAAATGATGTCACTATTTTATCCCATAGTAACTTTATGTATCTTTCTGTTTCTTTGGCAAATGGTAGCAAGACAGGAGGTTTCCATTCATGCAACTCAGTGAACCTGTCTTCCTGCCATTCTGGAACCTTCTCCAGATGCTCATTCCATGTCTCCTTCCATAGGATTTAAAAGGCCACTGTTAACACTTTATTGAACTTGCAGCACTATGTTCTCGCATAAGCCTATGATTTTCCACACTAATACTGTTATCTGATGTCATACATAACAAAACTTCCAAGTGAGAGACTGTTCTCAAGCATATATTTTCTATTCAACAAAAAATAGTTTCCACTGTACCCTTGTTGTGTCCTCTTCCTAATGTGACAAACCCAGAAGAGATGAAATTATGGAAATCCGGACCTCCACTTCGATAAATATCCTTTCCATAATGACCTGCCAAGGAAAGATGAGAAATAGTACATCATTTTATGCAGCTCAACCACAATTCCATTCCTAAGTGGGGGGAAAAATGCAAACGGGAAGCAACAATGTTATACAATGCCTGTGGAGCAGAATTTATTTAATGTTTATTTATTTATCTATCGAACTGACCCGTGCTATGTCACAGGATTTATGTTCTAGGGAAAAACAGGAAGAGGGAGCATAATGCAAAGTGCTCTACCACTTGAATGAAAAATAGAATACCAGTGGAATAAATAAATAGATTTCTGTCCCACTAACTGTGCTAGATGCTCAGTGGCATGCAACAGAAAAGTACAATTAAAATATCCATGGTACAAAATATTAAGAGAACCAGTTTGGTGTAGCATCCTACAAGAAACTGGGACACTATCAGTTCCAGTCCATCATAGGCACAAAATGAGTTAGATGATCAGTCATTCTCAGCCTTTGAAAGTAGGCAATGGCAAACCACTTCTAAAATCTTGCGAAAAAAATCCCTGCAGAGAAGCATCCAGGCAGATATCAGGAGTCAATACAAGGCAGAAACAAACAAACAAATTTACAATAATAATATATTGAGTAAAAAAAATCAACAGCAAAGAAGTCAACAGGCCAGCAACCTGCTAGAATCACCTATGAGCCTGCCAAAGCTTTCTGGAAGATCTCTGTATTAAAATCTTCTGAAAGATCATTTATGTAAGAGCTAATCTCCATGGGAAAACTGTTTCAAAGCAGGGTCATTAACAAGAAAAGCCACCTCCTGGCTTCAGTCCCCCTTTACTTTGTGGACTGCCTGTTGTTTAGCCAAAGATATATGTAACAGTCATGGTGGAATGGAGGAAGTTTCCTGTAATTACTTCAGCACCAAGCCATATAAGGCTATACATAATTTTTTAAAAAAACAACACTTAAAAACTGAGCCCAGAATCTCCCCATATTTTATGGAAGTAGGGGACCATCAACCATTTGTTCCAAGAAGTTTGTATTAGATAGGTCACCTCTGGAATGGAGAAGATTGCCCTGAGAAGGAGTCACACTACACTACAGCCTCATTAAGGCTGCAGGAAGCACCAGCACTTGAAATGAGGCATATCGCCCAGATCTCACCTTACACACTGCTCTTACCCCGCTTAGAGTAAATCTAGCCTACAAGTCTAGAATCATATTAGAAAACATTATTTTATTGGAAGTCACAGGAGGACTCAGCTAATATGACAAGATGTTGCTCCAGTGATCACCACTGGTGAATTTGGGCCACTGCACTGTGCAGAATGGTCATAGCTACCAAATGAATGGTTGTACATCAGAATTCTCCAATCTTTTTGCTTTTGCAGACCAGTGGGGAGAGGAGAGGGGATGGTTCTGCATGAGCAGTTGGCAAGCACATGCACCCACACAGAGCTCCATTTGCATGAGCAGCAGGCATGTGTACCCGCCACTCATGCAAATGGAGCATGCATGCTCACCCACTGTTCACACAATTGGGGATGCACATGCACTCGCCCGCCACTTCCATGGCCTGGTTCCGAATGTCAAGTCCTGGAGGTGGGCCGCAGCCTGAGGATTGGGTACCCCTGCTGTACATTATTCTCCAAAAGAAATTGCTCACCCTAAACAAGATGCAGCCAACTGACAGCATGGTGATGCAATAATAAAGGAAACATACAACTTTGTCTTCCTTATTACATTTGAGCTTGTACATGGCTTCAGTCAGATTCACTTTTCATCTTGCTCCACTAGTGCCCTAGGCACTACTTCTAACACTTCACCTTCCAGACCACCTCAGTAAACCAAGGAAAACATCTGGGTTTGGCAAACAGATGCTACATAGGAACAATTTTCTCAAGAGCCCGAGTCATCTTTTAATCAGCAACTAACATATAATGGAATATGGGGTTGAATGAGGACAATGAGAGGAATAGATGCTGCCTATAAAACAAACAAATAAGAGAGGTAAGAGGGCCCCCAGTGGCTTTATAGAAAACTCCCCTAGTGTCCACTGGAATCCATCCAAATGCATGAGATACATGGAGCAGATCATTCTAAATCGGCCCATTTCCCCAGCAGAGATTTTGGATAGAATCAGTTTTAGCTGATCCAAGAAACAACCTGACCACAGAAAAGGTCTGAGTATAAAGCTCTCCATATCCAGAGATTCTAACATCTGTTCTGAGGCAAAACCAAGGTCCAGCATAAGCTGCTTTAATGTGTCAAATCAGAGATCAGCGTGGACAAATCTGTGATTTCCATGGAGGCTATGAACTTCCAGGTTTTCAAGGATTGCACTATCAACCACCAAGCACTCTCCCACAACTGTTACTGATGATCTAATTCCTGACCTTTCTCCTGTCTTTCTCTTGGTGGACAGAGGTTTTGCTGTACCTGATCAAAATTCCAGATAGCTACGAAAGGCCTTTGAAATGGTACTAAGTTGCAACACTACTAAACTTGAAATATTCTAGCTATAAGATTGCAGTTCTCCATATTTCCACCCAGTGCAAACAGGCTCATCAGTTTGGGATAAGCATATTGTAATTACGTATGGACCTAAACCCTTTTCTCGTAGTTCCTAGATTTCCAACTGGAAATTTTCAGAGGTAGATGTGTCAACCATAGGGAAAGAGAGAGAGGGGGGGGGAGGGAGGGAGGGAGTGAGAGGGGGGGGGAAAGAGAGAGAGATATCCAGGAAATTTTAGGCTTATTCATTACAACTGTAATGATCACATCCTCATGCAGGAAAACAAGCTTGTCCTTTTTGAGTACTTAAGCCAGAATATTGCTTGCCTCTGCTACAGGTAAACAAATAGGTGCTCTGAAGAGCTAAGATAATATTTACATTTGCAATAAAAAGAAAAGCATTACATCTATAGAAAGGAGTGTGACAGATAATCGGTAGAAAAGATGTAAGCCAGTGGTTGCTTTTATGTTTGTACATTGCACTGTATATTATTTTATTATGCTTTGCTGGTGTTTATTAGGATACTAAGCACTGATGAATTTCAATTATTATCCTCTTCATTATTTTAGGTTTTAGACTGTTGACCAAACTCAGAAAATTAGTTCTATGACATATGAGAGATATGAGACCCATTTTTCTGGGTCTCCAATAAAGCTCAGGGCCTTGTCTTTCCCATATAATTTACCTTTTTAAGAAATTTGCTAACTGAGAGATATTCCCTAGTTGTAGGTTACTGCCTAATAGTCCTGGATCCCCAACATGGATTCATACATCCTGTTTGGTTCATATCTGCATGGATACTGCATTCCAGTCCCTGTGATGCAGTTGGAACAATTTTGAAATGTACACACTCAAAGCTATAGAGATGATAGTAGATTTTAGGAGAAGCCCTCCTATTCTACCACCTCTTACAATACTAGACAAAACAGTATCGATAGTAGAGACCTTCAAGTTTCTAGGGTTTGTAATATCTCAGGACTTAAAATGGACACCTAACACCAAAAACATCATCAAAAAAGCATAACAAAGAAAATTCTTCCTGCGCCCACTCAGAAAGCTCAGACTGCCCAAGGATCTGCTGATAAAAGTTCTGCAAAGGAATTATTGAGTCTTTCATCTGCACCTCTATAACTGTCTGGTTTGGCTATAACTAGACCAATTAGAACTGCAGAAAAAAACAATTACAACCAGCCTGCCTTCCATTGCATGACCCAGAAAGAGGGCTGTAAAAATATCTACAGACCCCTCACATCCTGGACATAAACCTCTTTCAACTTCTTCCCTCAGGATGACACTATAGGGCATTGCACACCAAAACAACCAGAGACAAAGACAGTTTTTCCCTCCACGCTATCACTCTGCTAAACAACTAATTCCCACAACACTTATACCCTGGGATGTCAAAATGTAACTGTATTACTATTATCCTTCTCATCTTTCCTATTACCTATTTCCTTAGCTTCTTATGACTGTAACTTTGTTGTTTGTATCTCATATTTATGTTGATTGCATTTATTTAGTATCCTGTTATGATTTATGTTGGTTGCATTTATTTAGTATCCTATGACCACCACTGAGTGTTGTATCCAGTGGTGGGATTCAAATTTGTGAACAATCAGTTCTCTGTGTGGATGCCGCTTCTGGAAGTCCATTCTGGGCCTAGGCAACAAAAAAGTAGCTACCAGTTCTGCCCAAGTGGTGGGAATCAGCTGAATCCCACCACTGGCTGTATCTATGATTTATGATTATTGTATTTTATGATTATGATCATGATTTATCATTTGTTGCTTGTAGGTATGCTGAGAGCTTATGCACTGAAGACAAAATCCTTGTGTGTCCATTCACACTTGGCCTATAAAGAATTATAATTCTAATATACAAGCAAAAAACTGTAAAAGTATATATAATCCATTGCCCATTGCCAGGTAGAATCATATATGCACGTTTTTGCCTTTTCCCCCACTTATCTTATTTACATATTCATCCATAAGTGTATTCATCAGGCATGTTCATGCATATGGAGGTAATGTTATAGTATTCTACCACTCTCTATGGATGAGAGACCACTATTTCTTTTTCAGCCTGTAAATATTGTTCTTTGAGCAAACTAGGTCAGCCTTAACTGTAAGACATACAAAGCTGCCCCGTACTGAAAGAAAAATATGTTTATAAAAAGAATTACAAACTCTGAGCGGTGGCCCATTTCATTCAATCACAACAATTTTTTTTATAGAGTTCCTTGACAGAGGTTGCATCTCCCAGGTCCATCTTATTACACACAACTCGGTTGGTTCCAGTCACTGGGGCTCATTCTCCTGAGGTCAATTCCATTCACATTTTCTCTCTTCCATTTCAAAAGGTAAAACACAACTAAAAAATAAAAAAAACCCCCAGGAAATTCTAGAAGACATTTGTGCCACACTGGAAAAATAAGGGGCCGATCCCTACACGCTCGTTATTTTTCAAACAATGCAATGAAATCACAGAGAAGAGGAGTTCAAGTCCTTTTCAAAACTGACAAAACCGCATACAAATACCTACAATAATATGCAATTTTATCAGGGCTTTCAACTGAAAAGGGAAAATCCACTCCACAAATCCACTCCCAAGGGAAATTGTGTGAGAAATTAATATGTTACATATGTTAACTGAATTCCTAGCCTGCAAATAATGAAATTATTATAGTTAGAACTGAACTATCATTATGCACCTATCAAAAAATTTTTTCTTCTAAATACAGATTTTAGAATAGTGAGCTCTTTGACACTTAAATTCCAGGATGTACACTTCTGTGTTTGTGTGATGTTAAAACTAATATTTGAATCTTCTACAAAAAAAATCATCATGGCAAGAGAGAAGAACCGCTCTATACTTTCAGGTGCTCGTTCCTTCTTTTATTTGTATTCTTTCAATTGCTTGAGACAAAGCAATCACTTGGAGTTCTTTGTGCTCCCTGAAGTTTGATGTGTGTCGCAGACATTTCATTACTCAACTAGGTAACATCAGAAGTGCTAGTCAGTGCCAGTGCCAATCAAGCCATGCCCTCCTGAGAGAAATACCTGCAATTATTAGTCTATAGATAATGAATTCCCTGGGGAGTAAAGGAAGAATATTTACTTCTTCTCACAGGCTATCAAGGCTACCGGGCTCACAGGTTGTCATGGCTGACTAGCAGGTAAGATTCTGTTCCGTCTGGAGGGAGCTGAACATTGCAGCTTCCCTTCGCTTGTTTTTTTAATCTGAATTAATTTCTTTCCACGTTTCACTTCGCTTGTAAAAGTTAGTCAGATTGCACAAAGAATCATTAGCTTTATCTTCTGTTTATAATCAGATAATTGCAGCTGTGTATTTCATTTTTGCATAAATCTACATAGCAAAGTACATTTTTCTTCCATTATTTTCTCTCCTTTTGCTATTCACTTCTCTTCTACTCTCCCTAATTGACTCATTATTTCATGAATGAATTTTATTTTTTTCTCTTCATGTTTCATAACTTCCTTTGTCCCATCTACATTTTCTTCATCACATTGTTCCCCTTCTTTCACATCCTCTGTCATTCAACAGTTCATATGACAGGTTATCATCACAGCATCTCCAAAAGCTGCAAATAAAAGATCCCCTGAAATTATTTTCCCACTCCATGCACAGATAAATCAGGGTACAATTATAGCTTGAGTTATTGAAGGTCACAGAGAAAGTCTTTAAAAGAATAAGGATGAAATGGAATTTCATAGTTGCTCCTTATTTCTCTGTTTTTATTTATGTCTAAATATTTGACTATGTCTCTGGACATTATCATTTCCAAAGAAAACGATACAATCGACATAATGATGAAAACAATATTTTTTAACATTTACTTAAGCCTTAAGCAGTTTACTATATCATATTTATGCAACTTATTTCTTGCTTAAATCTTGGAACTCCAAATGACAAAAAAATCCCATTAGTTTAATAAGTGATTTCCTACAATTTTATATTTCATGTATCAATAAAAATTTAGAAGAAAAGCAGATATATATTTTGCCCTGCAATGGTCTATTTTAATTTTATTAAAACTTTTAAGAAAGCAGTTAAACTAATAGAAACTAATGTAAAAAGAAAAAGGAAATCAAAGAAAGAGCTAGAAGGAAGGAAGGAAGGAAGTAAGGAAGGAAGGAAGGAAGGAAGGAAGGAAGGAAGGAAGGAAGGAAGGAAGGAGCTTCTATTTTTTTTTACAGCCGTTATAAATCAAATTATAAATTTACACTCTAAGGTTCTAACATAATTCAATTTTTCTCTAATATGTCTTGTCTAACCATCAAAATTATATATTATAAATTCATTTTTGTGTTTCATAAAAACCAAAGCCAATCCAGCATAACTCCTCTCTCTGCGGGTTGTTGTAATGATCCCCTCCTCTTCTTCCTTCCTGCCATTTTCTGAGTAGGTTGCCATTAGGAAAGAGTCTCAAATAAGGGAAAAGGAAAAAACAAGCGCTTTCTTTGTGCTTGGTGCCGTCAATGACATTTTTGCGAATGGATTTTTAACAATTTTAAAATTGCTACAAGAGTTCTGTAGAGAACTGGTTAAATACTTGGGGGTATATATCACAGCATCGAATGTGAAATTATATAAAAACAATTATGAATTGTTATGGCAAAAAGTACAAAAGGAGATTGATAGTTGGAAAAAATTACAATTGTCTTGGTTGGAGAGAATAGCAGCCGTGAAGATGAATGTCTTACCAAAATTTTTATTTTTGTTCCAAATGATACCAATACTTAAGAAAGACGCAAATTTAAATGAGTGGCAAAAAGGTATTAATAAATTTATCTGGGCAGGGAAAAGACCGAGAGTAAAGCTTAAAATAATGCAAGATGCACGTGAGAGAGGGGGTTTGAAGATGCCCAATTTGAGATTATATTATGATGAAGTTGTGTTATCAACAATTAGTGATTGGTTCAATTTAACGGATGAAAGAATATTGAATATTGAGGGGTATGATTTATTGTATGGATGGCATGCGTATTTATTTTATGACAAAAAGGTGGATAATATTTTTAAGACTCATATCTTAAGGAACGCTTTGCTCCAAGTTTGGAAAAAGTACCAATGTATATTAAATAATAAAATACCTATATGGGCAATACCTAGACATGCAATAGGAAATATAAATGTGGAGCAGAAACAAGATGTAATTACCTATCAAGAACTTCTTAGGATGGAAGGGAATATTTTGAAACTGAAACCTTTAAATGTTTTAAAGGAAGAAAAGATAGTACAGACTTGGTTTCAGTTTATACAATTACAAGCTAGATGGATAGAAGATCAGAAAATTGGTATAGTAAAAGCTGATGAAAATTTGATAAAGCAAATTAGAGATTAAAGTCAATCACATATAAAAAGGTTATATAATGCTCTTATAGAGATTGATTCAGAATCGGAGTTAGTTAAAGATTGTATGATAAAATGGGCTCAGAATATTCAAGAGCCCATAATGATGGATACTTGGGGGAAAAATTGGGTTAGAAATGTAAAATTTACAAAAGCACAAAACCTAAGAGAGAATTTTTACAAGATGTTTTATAGATGGCATTTAGATCCTAAAAAGTCAGCATGTATGTATCCAAATCAACCACCTAAGTGTTGGAGATGTGGTAGTGAAGAGGCAACTTATTATCATATATGGTGGACATGTAAAAATGTTAAAGCCTTTTGGATAAAAATATGGTGGATTTTTCAGAAAGTTTTTAAGAAAAAAATAAGATTTACTCCGCAGCTATTCTTATTGGGGATTATTTCGGATTGTACTGTTATAGAAACTAAGTTAATGTTACACTTAATAACGGCAGCCAGACTGTTGGTGGCGCAACATTGGAAGAAAGATTTACCTACAATAGAACAATGGATACTTAAAGTAATGGACGTAGCTGAAATGGCAAAAGTTTCAGCATATTTGAAAGAACAGTCACAAGAAAAATATATTTTGGAATGGAAAAGATGGATTGATTATATTCAGAACAAATATGGGACTAAAAAGTTTCAAATAGCATATGAATAATTTTTACAATTATAGAAGTGTTATTATAATTACTTTTGTTATAAGGGAGTTAAAGGGTGGAAGGTTTGTTAACGTTGTAATAGATATTTAGCATATGTTTGCATAAGATTGCTATATGTAATACCCTGTATTCTGCTTTGGGAAGTCCGGAGGGGGGGAGGGAAGGGGGGAGGGTTGATGGGGAGGCGGGGTTTATTATTAAAAATTTTGTAAAACTTTTCAATTTAAAAAAAAAGAGTTTTGTAGAGAACTTTCAGCATAACTGATATTGGAATGGCACATTTTGGGAAACAAAATCATTCAAGAATTGAAATTGTCATATGGGAAAGTTTCTGGTTTTAAGATAAATAATTATAAGAGTAAAATATTATCTAAAAATATGACTATGAATGAAAAAGAAAAGTTAGTAAAACTAACGGGTTTTGAAATAGTGAAAAAGGTTAAATATTTGGGAGTATATATTTTAGCTTCAAATGTGAAATTATATAAGAACAACTATGAGATATTATGGCACAAAGTACAAAAGGAGTTAGATAGTTGGAAAAAATTACAATTATCTCTGTTGGGGAGAATTGCAGCTGTTAAAATGAATGTTCCACCAAAGTTTCTTTTTTTTTTTGTTTCAAATGATACCTATATTGAAAAAGGATGCCAATTTGGATGAGTGGCAGAAGGGTATTAATAAATTTATTTGGGCAGGGAAAAGACCGAGAGTTAAATTTAAGATCTTACAAGATGTACGGAAAAGAGGAGGACTTAAAGTGCCTAATTTGAAATTATATTATGATGCGGTTGTTTTATCAGCGGTTTGTGATTGGCTTAATTTAACAAATGAAAGATTACTTTACCTTGAGGGATGGGACTTATTATATGGGTGGCATGCATATTTAGTTTATGATAAAAAAGTGGATAAGGCATTTAAATCTCACATTTTAAGAAGTGCTTTATTGTGCATATGGAAAAAATATTAAAGGTAAAGGTAAAGGTTCCCCCGCACATGTGTGCTAGTCGTTTCCGACTCTAGGGGCCGGTGCTCATCTCCGTTTCAAAGCCGAAGAGCCAGCGCTTGTCCGAGGACGTCTCCGTGGTCATGTGGCCGGCATGACTAGACGCCAAAGGCGCACGGAACGCTGTTACCTTCCCACCGTAGTGGTCCCTATTTTTCTACTTGCCTTTTTACGTGCTTTCGAAAATTATAAGTTAAATTATAAAATACCAATTTGGGGGATTCCTGGGCATGCGATAGAACAAAAAACAAACAAAAAAATGAGAGGATGTCAAAGCCACGCCAATCAGTATTAGTGATTCAAGTCTGTGCTCCACCACAAATGCAGAGGAAGCAGATATTGAATATGCTAACATGAAATCCTTGTTGATAGACCTGCACTTTCCCATCCAAGAAAGAGATCATACTCATTATAGGCAAGTGAAATCCTAAGAATGGAATAAAAACAGTGTCTAGAATAATGGGAATATTTTGCTTTAAAATGCAAAATAAAGCAAGTGACTGACTGATAAAGAGTTCTGCAGAATAGCTATTTTTTTTTTACAGAAAATATCTTTTTCAAACAATCTAAATGACAAATCTAAACTTGGACATTACCAGGCAGATAGTATCATGATGGCAGCTGCTTCCAGAATTGTACCAGGAGGCTGAGTGACAAAGTGACCCATTCCAGAGAAGAAGAAAGCTCCAGAGCTCTTCAAAACACAAGTGAGGAGGAATAGTGGGGCCTGGTGTGGTTTGAAGCATGAAGCCTGCAGGAATCCAAGGAGGGGAAAAGGCCTGTGGGAACCAGTGGAGGGGGAGAAGACTTGCAGAGACATGGTGATGGGGGACAAAAGCCTGCAGGGGTTTTGGGGAGAAAGGTCTGTGGGAACTAAGGGCCAGGAACTGGAGTATAGGATGTCTCAGGGTATGGGGGAGGACTTGGAGGCCTGGACAGGTGAACTGGGCCTATGCTTAGCCTCACAAGCCCTCTCCCACCCAAGGCTCCCCATGCTCTGCTAAACAACCTGCACATTCATTTAGCAGCCACATCAGGGAAAGCAGAGGGCAGTAAGCGAGGCCATCTTGTTTAATGTCTGTCATTACATGAAACCACAAAAGGCAGGCTTCGTTACAGGCATATGTCGAGGGCTACCTCTACAAATTTTCATGAATCAGCCCACCTGAATCAGCTCATCATGAAGAAACAAAATAGCTACTTCACAAGTGCATGGCACAACAAAGGAGAAAAAACCCATCAGGAAAAGTTTCAGCAGTCCATTTGCCTTTGAAAGACAAAGGTCACTCTTTTGAAGATAGCAAAGTCTACATTCAGGACAGAGAGGACTGCTGGTTTGAAAGAGAGGTCAAAATAGGCATTATGATTGAACAGCCCTCTCTCAATTGAGGGGGGAGAAGGATACAATATCTCTTCTCTACAACACAGACCTTTCAGCAGTTCCAAGGTTACACACGCATTTGCACACTTATTCAGGTTACTCTGAGGGTACAGATAACCCCAAGTGGCTAATGACTGACCTTCAGAGTGCTAAAAAGAATATACATTGAAGAAGCTTCTTGGATGAGAAGCAAAATGTTTTAAAGAAAAAACAATGTCCAGTTGCCTTTTGAAAAGCATTTTTGACAACCATGATCTGGAAGATTGAGAATCTCCATAAACATTTAACCCACCTGATGCACATATTGATTAATTTGTATGATCATCAGGAAATAACAATAAGAATGGACTATGGAACAACTAATTTGTTCACAAATGGAAAAGGTGCATAGCAAAGCTGTATTCTGTTATCCTATCTATTTAATTTCTATGCAGCCACTTTGAGAGCGGGCAACTAAATTTCATTTTTGATGTGTGCCGTTGTGCCCACAGTAAAAAAAATGACAATAAAGGTTATCTTATCTTATCTTATCTTAACATGAGAAATACTGGATTAGAGGAAACCATCAAATTGATGAAAAAACCACATATCAGCATGCAAATAAAATGGAGATGAAGATGAAGCAATTCCAGGTTTATCTTCATAGGCTAAAAAGAAGTCAGGGACATTAGCTACTTGGATGAAATCTAACAAACAGTATTTTACCTAATGCTAGAGAAATTATACTGACAACAAAGTTGTGTACTGTATTGTTAAGGCAATGATCTTCCCAGTCTTAATATATGCAATGAAAGCTGGACCATCAGAAAAGTTGACTGGAGAAAAATCGATGCCTTTGAACCTTGGAGATGATTGTTGACAATACTTAGAACTGAAAAAAGAACAGATAATTCAATACTGGCTGAAGTAAAACAAGACTGTTCATTGGAAGAACTAATTATGAAGCTAAAATGAAAATATATTGTTCACATAAGGCAGAAACAAGAGTCTTTGTAGAAGACCTTGATAACTGGAAAAATGAAAGGCAATCAGAAGCCAACAGAAAACAAGATGGTTAGGTACAATCTTTCATTACCCAAATAAGCCTAAAAACACTCAAAGAAACAGTTAATGATGGAAAGTCCTGGTGAACTGTCGCCAACGTATGAAAAAGAGTTGGAAGCAACTAACAGACTAAACGACAGCACTGCTGCTCAGGTTTTTTAAATAACAGGATAAATCACCTAGAGAATTTTAAATAGTCCAGTTTATAAAAATTGTAATACACAATCTACCAAATCTGTGGAAAAATTGACAAGTTGATAAACAAAGCTGATGTGCTGTATTAATTGAACTAGATCTTCTTTCTGCAATTGTTAGATTCATTTTGTGCTTTCTGCAATTTCTAGAAGATATTATATTTGGAATTTATAATGTTTTCTAGGATTAGGGAACTAAGAAGCCAATTTCCAATCTTAAATAGTTTTTTATGTTGGCAGAGACTCCTTGGCAATTATAGCTATGTGAATATCAGCCCATTTAGCTAAATATATTTGTCAGGTTTGTTCATTTTCTTGGGTATTATCTCACCAAATTCAAATCAGTATGTAATTAAATCTCCTAAACCTCAGAATTATCCTTTGCTTACTTTGTACAACATTAAGCAACTGAGAATGCAGAAAAGAAGTATTTCATAATAAAATATTAATATTTTTGATTTGTTATTTATTATAGTAAACATATGGTTCAATTGATTCACTGCATTTTTATAAGCTGCAGAAAAATTGTCTGAAATGCTTTTTTAATTCTTTAAAATATGTTTGGATGTTTCTGGGTGTATACATAATATTGGGAGGGAAACACAAGATGTAATGGTATAAAGAAAAGTCTCATATTATATTTGAAAATCAGTAACATTATGAAACAATCATACAACATTATTGTTTAAAAAAACATATAAATCTTTCCTACATCTTTGAATAGCATGTCAGGAGTTACAATCAAACAGTGGACCGAGCCAAGACAAAGATGGAGCTGAAGCTGGGAACTGAATTTTATTACACTGAGTTAAATAAGTTAAAATTAACCCCTATATCTTAAAAAAAATCTTCCATTACATTAAAATAACTGTTTGGTGGCAACATTTGGAGAACTTGAATGAGTCGTCCCCAAAGCCTATATAGTGGCAACTTTAAAAGACTGCTCACTTTCCATTTCTAAAAAAATATATTTAGCACCATTAATTATTAGTAAGAAAACAAAGTCAGAGCTATTTAAAAAAACAATTAAAAAGAAGCAGGTATCAAGAAAATTTGTTAACTGTAATACATTCAATTGCCTGATAATCAGTGCTCATGTCCTTTAAAAGAAAGATAGAGAGTCCAGGGTAGAAAGTTGCATGGAAAAAGGGACAAAAACATATATATGGACAAGTGACATATCAATTTAATGGTAAGCTAAGCCCTATAGTAATTTTCAGCAGGACAGCAATTACTTATTAGTGGCAAAAGACATGGAACCTATAAGGGCTCCATCTTTATTGTTGCTCCCTGATTCTCCACTGCAGATCCAAAGAATGCCATAATCTGGCACTGAAATCTAGGCAGCTGCCCTAAGGATGTATTAAATAAAGGACAGTATTTTAAAAATCAATTTGATTGATTAATTTAAATAAAACATGACCCTCAGCTCAATCCTTTTAACAGTACAGAGGGAGAACATTTGGATGAAAAAGGGGAAAGTACATGTGTACAGAGACCATAATCACATTGACCAAGACTGTACAACATTGGTTATAAAGAACGCCAAGACATATTATCATATTCAAACTTTTGGCACATAAATACAAGACATGAGAAAATGTCTTTACTTAACCTGAAGCATTTCAGCCTTAAAACAGTAAGTGGGACAGGGAATTTTAACAGGTGTCTGTCATACAAGCATGAGAGAAACTGCACCTGCTGAAATTCCCTCTTCTAGGCAACTATTAAACACACTGGCATCCTGTCTCACTTTGGTCCTCATTGCATTATAAAGTAAACATACAGAAGGGATTATCCAAAGCTTGGCTCCATGAAAAAAGGATACAGTACAATGAACATGACAGAGCTATTGCCAAATATCCAGTACAGGATGTTCTGCATTTTGTTTGCAGTGTCTCAGTTGCTTCCTGTGCATAGCAATGCATATGCCAGCTTGAAAAGGGACCTCTGTGCCTGCTGAGAAATTGCAAACGGACTCTCTACAGCCTTTCATAGTCAGCCACATTCTTGTGCTTCCAGGACAAACAAATACATTTCATGAAATTTTACTTAAAAGCCACACATAGAAATGTATACTTAAACTCCCAATAAAAATAAAAACAAGACACCATTGATGTAGCAAACCTATTTATGCAGCTAGCTTGATGCAGTAAAACAGTACATAAGCTCTAGGCATAAATCAGAGTATCACCAACAGCATCAAAAGGCAAGTTCTTGCTCAGACCAAAAACACAGAGCAGGATAATGAAGAAGCAACTACCAAGGTAGCAAGTCGAAAAAGAGGATAGGATTCCTGCCACTTTAATTATTATGTAGGAATGGGCATTTTAGCAGATAGTACTTCCTTGGTAAAATACATCTGCTGAAATTTCTCATTTGATTCAATTGCTAAATGTATAGGAGCTCTGCCTCCCTTTGTATATGCCTACCCTATTTTATTATTTCATCAAACATGACAGAGAAACATGACCAAGAGGCTTGAGACATCAGGTATCATCAGTCTGAAGTCACAAATGAAAAAATAATCTGCCTGCACCTACTAGGTCACAGCCATCTTATCCCATTACTGACACTAACATGGAAAATACAGTCTTGGTTTGAACAGGATTTAGGTGTCTTTTAAAATATTCATGAAATCACAGCAGTCATAAAACATAGACTTGGAAGGCGCCATTTCGATCACTGAATCCAACCCCTGCTCACTACAGGAATTCAGATTAAGCATCCTTGACAGATGGCTGTCCACCTCTGCTTGAACATATTGAGTGATTCACCCTGTCACTGCAGCCTTCTCAAACTGTTCCTGTTCACCACCTTTTCTCTGGTGTATTTAATTGCTTTGATTGTAACTCTAAATACACACTTTGATTTATTTACAGAGCTTTGTAATTGCAGCAATACCTGAATATAGCTGAGTATCATGATGATCAGGATGGTTAAAATCAAATCATACTAAGAAGGAACCAACTATTAATTTCCTCTTGATGCCCTAAAATATATCAATTGGTAATCATTTACTTATCAGTATTCCTGTTTCCATATTGCTAGTAAATAACTAGGGACAAATCAGCTTATTATGGATTTTGTGTGTGTGTGTGTGTGTGTGTGTGTGTGTGTGTGCTTGTGCTTTCTTCTAAGCACTTTCCCGCAAGTGGAGGGTCCACTTTTCCCCCCAGATCAATTGAGTGTTGGTTGGTCATTGGTACAACAGGAATGGACTGACCTAACATTGTTGGTTGAGAGAGTGTCTGGCCCAAAGCCACCCAGTTGACTTTCATGCCTAAGGCGGGATCACAGTCTCCTGGTTTCTAGTCTGGTGCCTTAACCACTAGACCAGGCATCTTCAAACTTAGCCCTTTTATGACTTGTGGACTTCAACTCCCAGAATTCCTCAGCCAGCGTGCTTGGCTGAGGAATTCTGGGAGTTGAAGTCCAAAAATCATAAAAGGGCCAAGTTTGAAGTCTCCTGTACTAGAACAAATTACTGAATCTGGTGTTAGATTGACTTATTGCAACAGTATATACCAGGCATGTCAAACTGCCGGCCCACGGGCCGGATGCAACATGACAAAACTGTGCCCTCCCCATTGCCGGCAATGGGGAAATAGTCGCGATATGTCACGTGACGTTGCGAGTTTGACATGCCTGGTATATACTGATCTGTCTTCTTACAATATGTCCTGATGGTAGCAATTTCATCCAGCAGGACCACCACTAGTTCAAGAGATCAGCACAAATATCTTTGGGAGAAGGCACACAACGTGTCCAGTTCTGATTACCACAATTTTTTTAAAAAAAGATGCTGAGACCCTAGAAAGAGTTCAGAGAAGAGCCACAAAGATGATAAGTGTCTATAGTTTGGAACCATATCAGCTCTTTTCCACTCCTCTGGTGGTTCCTTGGTGCTCCGGGATCACCTTTTTCCACAGATGCCAGAACAAACTCTCAACCCTCTCTCTAGCCCAGTGCCTGGGGAAAAATCCTGATCTTTACAGCCTTCCAGAAGGCTAAAAGGGTAGGGATCCCTTGACTATTCCAAAGGGTTGGGGCAGCCATTGAGAAGGTGTGTCTCTGTCCCATAGATAACAACATTTAAGGAAAGGGACCTGGAATGCACCCATCATTTCTAACCTAGGAAGATGGACAAATAACCTCAGGGGAGGCAACCTTGCAAATAATTTGGCCCTGCAGCGCTTTAAAGGTGATAACCAGAAGCTTGATATTTACCGGGAAAACAACAGGGAGTCACAGTAGCTTACGTAGTAGTGGTGTAACGTGGATAAACCATGAGGCATCCAAAACTTCCAGATAGTTTTCAAGGGTATATAGGGCACATTGCTGTAATCTAAAAGGGAAGCGACTAAGGCTTAGGTGACCATGAGCAAGGCTCCTCAGTGCAGGAATGGGTACAACTGGCACACATGATGAATTTGTGCAAAATGTCCCCTGTTCACAGCTGTCCCTGCTTTTCCAGCAGGAGCAACAAGTCCAGGAGGACACCCAAATTGTGCACCAGATCTGTATGGGGGGAATGTTACCCATCCAGAGACAAAGATGTCAACTATCCTGTTCCTGGGGAGGGTGGGGGGTGTCCAGCAACCATTCCATATTGCTAGGCCTCCTTAAGTAACACCAGCTGCCTGCAATTAGTGCAGGTTCGCATCCCACCAGGCTCAAGGTTGACTCAGCCTTCCATCCTTCCGAGGTAGGTAAAATGAGGACCCAGATTGTTGGGGGCAATTAAGCTGACTTTGTAATAATGCCGCTTGGGGTGTGTGTGTGTGAAAGCCCTAATAAGCAGGCATATACATAGAATGAAGGCTACTGCTAAGCTTGTAAGCTGCCCTGAGTCTTCGGAGAAGGGCGGGATATAAATGGAATTAAAATAATAAAAAAACAGCAGGCTGCTCCTTACCCAGGCTTTTATAGCTGAGAAACTACCTGAACAGTATCACTTGTCTAGCATGTGGTAGAGCTGTATAATCAAGTACCATCAGGATACTGATGAAACTGAACCCCATGCCACAAGATTATTTCTCACAGAAGCTTCACATAGATGTTACATAGGAGTGGAGAGAACTCTGAGCCCCAATAAGGGCCTAGATCTGTAGCTCTCCTTTCCCACATAACTAACTGAAACCAGCCACAAGAAGAAAGGAGGAGAGCCACCACAAAACAGTGCTTCCCACTCCCAGTCCCCAGAGCCAGTCCAGCAAGATACCATAATTGATGGGACTGAAATCCATAGAAAGACCCAGGCACTGTTTACAGCTACTCAAGAGAAATAGGGCAACTGCCTTGCCAGTTCTCAGTATTTATGGGAACCATGATTGTAGATAGAGGGTGTTAAACTAAAAGCAAGGCTGAATTGCTTGAGAAACTATTAAAACCACAGTCAAGCATCCATTAACCTATCCTACTACTTCAAAAGACCAGGGCAGCAATTGGTGGAAAAAGGATTCAGCCACAGTTTAATTGAAAATACAGCAGAATGATTCCTCACCTTTTATCAAATTCCTTAGAATTACTGAATACAGAACTTTCTGTCAGGCTGAACAGGAAAGGGCAAACTGAATGGCTCAAATAAATCAGTACATGTATTCATATGTAATCCTGTAAGTATTTTAATCACTTCCAATAGATAATATTTGTAATAGAAAAGTAAAGAGATACACTGTCTCAGACAAAAGCAAAAGTAATACAAGCTGGATAATAACACATTTTGACTTCACAGCAATGACAGCGATATCTCAAAATTAGACTGTATGTGTACATTTTTTCACTTGGCATAATTTTCATAGTTGGGAGGCCAGTAACTTAATTATAATTAAACTTTGCCAACTAAAGTTTACACCTCTCTGTAGCACATGAGGCTTACATTAGGGACTCCTGGAAGGATGAAACAAAGCATCAATTCCAAAACTGACTCTCCTTAGTAATCCCACTGGGCAGAAGGATTTTTACCCTTCCAGTCATTTCAGGTTGATTTTGGTTCTCAAAGCTCATTCATCAAGTTGAGCTTAGCATTATTCATAGCTATGGCTTTCAAGGACTGGGAGGTTGCATGTGTCAGAAGTGCTATAGCACTAGCTGTTCCTTGGACTGACATACATTTAAATCTTTAGAGTACAACATGCCGGCTTCAAATGCACTTGGGATACTTATATCTAACAAACAAACAAAAGTGCTGGGGTTGTTACTACAGCTTCATCCTATAGCTTCTGGACTATCTTCATACATTTTGACATGGGATTACAAATGTCTGCACGTTATATTCATTCAGATGCAGAAAATTGCCAAATATAGTAGGACTTTGTGTTATGAAACTAATTGGAGCGCAGAATACTTTGAGCATAAGACCGATGTAAGCAAAGAGTAGAGACAGAATATGCAGAGGTTGCTCTGGATTCTTGCAACAGGCAAAGCATACAATTTGTTTGATTTAAAAGCAGAGGAAAGTCAAAGGCTCAATAGCACAAATTCAAAATAAGCAATGAGACTTAATGAAAACTACAAGATGCAATCAATGATCTTTGTTCACAAAGGCACCAAGAAGATGAGGGGTTGGGGGTGGGGTGAATCCTTTAGCAGCACAGTGATGTGAGATGGGAAATTAAGAGCATGCATTCTGCCCTCAAGTGTTCAAATCGGAAAGCAGCAGAAAATTCCCTTAGTACTTGACATAACATCCATATCTGAAAGCCAAATGTCTGGGATATGTTGCATTTTTCTTCCTTGTCTTAGCTGGCCTTTCCAAGGCATCTATATCCAATGCTGTATTCACAGATAAAGTGTCCTTCAACACAGCAGCAGAAATGGATTGTGCTGTTTGTGTAATTCCCAATCTAACTCAAATGTTGCAGATTGGCTCATTTATAGTGAAAATAGTAAATACATTTCAGCACTGATTCTAAAACATTAAAGATGGATTAAGCACAGCACTTACACAGCTTTATCTAAAGGCATTTAAGTCAGAAAAACAGAGAGAGGCTTATAATATGTATATCATTTCTATATTATTAGACTAGCATGGCAGACAAATTCTAAGGGCTGAATCCTTTGGTCCAGTAAGAGTTCTGCTGGGCTGCCATGTGAAAGAGACAAAAAATCATTCTCTAATGGGATTTTAAAGTTATAGTTGGTTAGCTCTCACAGAATCATAAAGTTGGAAGGATTTATTTATATCACTAAATCCAATGACTAAATAAAGTATCCAAAATAAATTATCCTAAATAAATGACCGTCTGGCTTCTGCTGAAACACATGCACTGAAGGAGAGTCCATTGCCTTTCCAGATCATTTATTCTATAATCAAACTGCTATTACTGTTAGGATGGTTCTCCCTCCTCCCCCATCAGAACCAGCATTAATTTAGAACTATAACCTAAGACAATTATCCCATGCAGTGTAGTCTGGAACAAGAGGGGGGAAAAATCCTAACATTCTATTTATTTTTAAAAGACAGCTATTGTATCTCACTCCCTAGCCATCTTTTCTCAGCTTCTTCAGTCTCTCATCATGTGGTGTGATTTCTAGTTAGTTCTTTATCTGTGTTTCCCATCTCTAATTTCTCTAAAACCTTCTTAAAGTATATGATGCTCAGAGTTTAACACAGTACTCAAGGAAGGGCCTGGGCAAAGCAGAATAGAGTGAAACCATTTCTTCCATGACTTGGAAATTATATACTGTATCTGATGAAGGCTAAAATTGTATTTCCATTCTTTGCAGCCATATTACATTGCTGGCTTATATTCAGATTGCATTTCAATATCTTTTCCAGTGGTATGATTTCTAAATCAGGTATACCACAATACATCCACCTCCAATTTTACTTTCCCAGAGTACAATTCTGCATTTTTTAAAAAAATTATCAAATTTATATGGCTGCCCATCTCACAAAAGCAATTCTGGGTGGTGTACCACAGTTAATTCAAATAATAAATACGTTAGAAAATTATTATTAAAAAAATAAAAACCATACAGCACGGGAGAGACTGAATATATCAACCACAGTGATGGAGCCATTGTGATATTTTACCAGTCCCCCGGGCCCCCAGGCTGATGGCAAAACCAGGTCTTGAGGGACTTCCTGAATATTAATGGAAAGGTAACCTCACTTCAGGGGGGAGGATGCTCCATAAGGTGAGCACCATAGCAAAGAAGGTCTGCCTCCTGAGACCTGCCAAGCATAGATCCCTAGAAGACAGAACTTGTTGCATGCCTTCTGTGCCGGACCTGATGAGATGAGCAGATATACAGTAAATGGGGAGAGGCAGTCCCTTGGATAATTTGGTCCAATGCCATGAAGGGATTCAAAGTTTAAAGCTTTGAATTGGACCTGGAAGCAAACTAGTAACCAAAGCAGCTCGTGGAGCAAAGGTGTAACTTGTGTTGCTGTGGAACTACACCATGACACTGCACTTTGCACCAACTGAAGCTTCCAGATACTCTTCAAGGGAAGTCCCATTTAGAGTGCATTGTTGTTGTTGTTGTTAGTTGCGAAGTCGTGTCCGACCCATCACGACCCCATGGACAACGTTCCTCCAGGCCTTCCTGTCCTCTACCATCTTCTGGAGTCCATTTAAGCTCATGCCTACTGCTTCAGTGACTCCATCCAGCCACCTCATTCTCTGTCGTCCCTTTCTTCTATTGCCCTCAATCTTTCCCAGCATTAGGCTCTTCTCCAGTGAGTCCTTCCTTCTCATTAGGTGGCCAAAGTATTTGAGTTTTAGCTTCAGGATCTGGCCTTCTAAAGAGCAGTCAGGCTTGATCTCCTCTAGGACTGACCGGTTTGATCGCCTTGCAGTCCAAGGGACTCGCAGGAGTCTTCTCCAGCACCATAGTTCAAAGGCCTCAATTCTTTGGCGCTCAGCCTTTTTTATGGTCCAGCTTTCACTGCCATACATTGCAACTGGGAAGACCATAGCCTTGACTATACACACTTTTGTTAACAGGGTGATGTCTCTGTTTTTTAGTGTGCTGTCTAGATTTGCCATGGCTTTCCTCCCCAGGAGCAAGTGTCTTTTAATTTCTTGGCTACAGTCCCCATCTGCAGTGATTTTGGAGCCCAGGAAAATAAAATCTATCACTACCTCCATTTCTTCCCCATCTATTTGCCAGGAACTGAAAGGGCCGGATACCATGATCTTGGTTTTCTTAATGTTTAGTTTCAACCCAAGTTTTGCACTCTCCTTCTTCACTCGCAACAAGAGGCTCTTTAGTTCCTCTTCACTTTCTGCCATTAGAGTGGTATCATCTGCATATCTTAGGTTGTTGATATTTCTTCCGACAATCTTAATTCCAACTTTTGATTCATCTAGCCCTGCCTTTCTCATGATGTGCTCTGCATATAAGTTAAATAGGCAAGGCGACAGTATACAGCTTTGCTGGACTTCTTTCCCAATTTTGAACCAATCAGTGGTTCCGTGTCCAGTTCTCACTGTTGCTTCTTGGCCCGCATATAGGTTTCTCAAGAGACAAATAAGATGGTCTGGTACTCCCATCTCTTTAAGGACTTGCCACAGTTTGTTATGATCCACACAATCAAAGGCTTTAGCATAGTCAATGAAGCAGAAGTAGATGTTTTTCTGGAACTCTCTAGCTTTCTCCATGATCCAGCATATGTTGGCAATTTGATCTCTAGTTCCTCTGCCTCTTCAAAATCCTGCCTGTACTTCTGGTAGTTCTCGATCCACATACTGCTGAAGTCTAGCTTGTAGGATTTTAAGCATAACTTTACTAGCATGAGAAATGAGTGCAATGGTGCAATAGTTTGAACATTCTTTGGCACTGCCTTTCTTTGGAATTGGAATGTAAACTGATCTTTTCCAATCCTGTGGCCACTGTTGAGTTTTCCAAATTTGCTGGCAAATTGAGTGTAGCACTTTTACTGTATCGTCTTTTAAGATTTTGAATAGCTCAGCTGGAATACTGTCACCTCCAGTAGCTTTGTTGTTGCTCAGCTTTTCTAAGGCCCACTTCACTTCACATTCTAGGATGTGTGGCTTGAGGTCAGTGACCACCTTATTGTGATTATCAGGGATGTTAAGCTCATTCTTGTATAGTTCTTCTGTGTAATTTTGCCACCTGTTCATAATCTCTTTTGCCTCTGTTAGGTCCCTGCCATTTTGGTCCTTTATCATGCCCATTTTTGCATGAAACGTTCCCTTCATCTCTCCAATTTTCTTGAAAAGATCTCTGGTCCTCCCTATTCTATTGTTTTCTTCTATTTCTTTGCACTGTTCATTTAAGAAGGCATTCTTCTCTCTTCTAGCTATTCTCTGGAATTCTGCATTTAATTGGGCATATCTTTCTTTTTCTCCCTTGCCTTTCGCTTCCCTCCTTTCCTCAGCTATTTGCAAAGCTTCCTCAGAGAGCCATTTTGCTTTCTTGCATTTCTTTTTCTTTGGGATGGTTTTGGTTGCTACCTGTTGTACAATGTTGCAAACCTCTGTCCAAAGTTCTTCAGGCACTCTGTCTATCAGATCTAATTCCTTAAATCTGTCACCTCTACTGTATATTCAACAGGGATATGATTTAATTCATACCTGAGTGGCCTAGTGCTTTTCCCTACTTTCTTCAGTTTAAGCCTAAACTTTGCAATGAGAAGCTCATGGTCTGAGCCACAGTCAGCTCCTGGTCTTGTTTTTGCTGACCGTATAGAGCTTCTCCATCTTTGGCTGCAGAGCATATAGTCAATCTGATTTCTGTGTTGACCGTCTGGTGATGTCCATGTGTAGAGCCATCTCTTGGGTTGTTGGAAAAGAGTGTTTGCTATGACCATTGTATTCTCTTGACAAAATTCTATCAGCCTGTGCCCTGCTTCATTTTGTACTCCAAGGCCAAACCTGCCTGTTATTCTGGTTATCTTTTGGCTTCCTACTTTAGCATTCCAATCCCCCATGATGATAAGGACATCATTTTTCGGTGTTAGTTCTATAAGGTGCTGTAGGGCTTCATAGAACTGGTCAATTTCATCCTCTTCAGCACCGGTGGTTGGGGCATAGACTTGGACTACTGTGATATTGAATGGTATGCCTTGGATTCGAACTGAGATCATTCTGTCATTTTCCTACTCTTTTATTGACTATGAAGGCTACTCCATTTCTTCTGAGGGATTCTTGCCCGCAGTAGTATACCTGATGGTCATCTGAATTAAATTCACCCATTCCTGTCCATTTTAGTTCGCTGATACCTAAGATGTCGATGTTCAGTCTTGTCATCTCTTTTTTGACCACGTCCAGCTTTCCTTGATTCATGGATCTTACATTCCAGGTTCCTATGGAGAAAACATCTTTATAGCATCGGACTTTCCTTTCACCACCAGACACATCCACAGCTGAGCGTCTTTTCGGCTTTGGCCCAGTCGCTTCATTCTTTCTGGGGCTACTAGTACTAGCCCTCTGCTCTTCCCTAGTAGCATATTGGATGCCTTCCGACCTGAGGGGCTCATCTTCCAGCGTCATATCATTTTGCCTTTTGGTACTGTCCATAGGGTTTTCATGGCAAAGCTACTGGAGTGGATTGCCATTTCCATCTCCAGTGGATCACATTTTGTCAGAACTCTCTGCTATGAACTTTCCATCTTGGGTGGCCCTGCACGGCATAGCTCATAGCTTCATTGAATTACCCAAGCCCCTTCGCCACGACAAGGCAGTAATCCATGAAGGGGTTAGAGTGCATTACAGTAATCCAATTGGGAGATAACTAGGATGTGAGTGACTATGAGCAGAACCCTCCCAATCTAGGAATGAGTACAACTGACACTCAACCTAAAGCTGTGAAAAAGCCCTCCTAGACACCACGGTCATCTGCTCTTTGAGCAGGAGTCATAAGTCCAGGAATTGAGTTCTTGAGTTCAGAAGGTAAGTCTGTAAGTTCAAGACGTAAGTCTGAAGAAATCCTCCACCATTTGAGTTTAGACAGATATTATTGTTAATTTAGATTCCAGGTAAAGAAGGGACTTTATGCTCTTGTAGACTCTCGGGCAACCACTAATTTCACAGATTTAGGAATAGCTACAGAAAATAAAGCTGCCTACATACTCAAGCTCTACAAAGTCCAATGCTAGTCCAGATGATTGACAGACAGACACTAAAAGCAGTCACCAGGAGCAAACCAATCTAATGGGTCCAGCCTCCTTGCATTGGATAGTGGTACTAGGCCTAGGGTATCCCATGGCAATCAGAGGTAAACTGACCATGATAAGAGAGACACTAAAATATTTCCATTTCCTTCTTTTTGCAGATGAAAAATGTTGATAAGAGTTGCCTGGTAATGTCTAGAACAGCAATTTTAAACCACTCTGACACAACACAAAAGATCTGCAGGTGTGCAAGCCTCAATAAGCTACAAGTAAAGGTTGGGAGGTATTTTGCAAGGAGAACCCCACCTCCATGACATCATCAGGAGAGAACTGGGTCCATTTCTCTCCATTCCAACAACCAGTGTCTTCTGGTTCTGCAGAAATTTTAGCACCTCACAGTGTATATTGAGATGAAAAGGTTTCAAATCCATGAATCTGGAATGTTGAACCAGCTTTTCCTTGCTGGAAAATTTCAGTCAGAGGCAGTTTGATCTGAATTTCCTGGAGTGAGAAGGTAGCTGGTCCAAATGTCTGTTCCACAATTCTTTGATGCAGTGTTTCTCAACCTTGGCAACTGTAAGATATGTGGACTTCAGCTCCCAGAATTTCCTAGCCAGTGCTGGCTAGACAATTCTGAATATTGTAGTCTACACAGTGTTGTTTTTTTCTTAAAAAAAAAAGGTGCCGGAACTCACACATGTCATAAAACCCGCCTTGCCTACCCTACAAGGTTCTATCCAAAAAAGGTGCCGGAACTCCTTTCTGGGCATTCTAAGACAAAAAAAGCCCTGAGTCTACATATTTTACAGTTGCCGAGGCCAAGAAACACTGATGGAATCTATAGTGGGATACTATGCTCTCAGAGCTATATGACCAGCATTATCTTTCAGCATTTTTTGCCTGTTTACTGTAATAATGTATGCCAGGTTTTAATGAACTGAAGATTAATTTCTACTTTTGTGTGAAATATCTCTTTAGGATAAAGTAGTTGTTATCCTAGAAATAAGAAGGATCCTTATTTAAGTTTTATATAGGTCTGTGGTCAATATTATATGAAAAAGGAATTGATTTTTTTGACTCCTGCAAATACCCATGTTTTACCTTTTTAAAACATCTCTTCATTGGTCCTTTGGGCAAATGCTTTTGCACTGTTTTTTTTATTAAAGTGACAAGCTTTTGCTACCAATATAAACCTAATCAATCAGGAATTGCTTTGCTAACATGACAGTTTAGTGTCACATAGCCAACTTCATTCCTGTGATACCTCACAAACCCAGTACATAGTCAGTGCCTTCCTTCTATTTCTATTTCCATTTTGGCAATCCCACACAATAAAGGTTTCTGATTGGCAGCAGCATGATACTGTCTATGCTGGGCAGGCAATTGGGCTTAATAATATCATAATATCACAAAACCAGTTCAGAAAGTAGATCTAGTCTTAATTCTGCTTCCTGTCCCTCCACAGTCATTAGAAAGGGAAAACTTAAGAAGGTGAAGTCTTCATTGGAATCCTTCCCTTTTTTCTAATGAAATGTTTCTGCTTCTCTCACATTTCTTGCACTGCCTTGATTTATGTTATTTATTTCATTCTTTCCTACTTATTTATTGTTCAGGACAATTCTTTTAAGCTTCCACTGATGACTTTCCAAACAATATTTTTAATATCTTTCCAAACAGCAAAGTGTCAGTAGGAAGCAATAAAACCAGAAACTGCAAAAGAAGTTCCTATCAGATCTTCTCTATTTAGAGACAGCTGCTCTCCTCCACGGTCCTTAGAATCCACCTTCCATCTTTCTTAAATTCCAGTCTTCATGGTAAGATATCTCTTCTGGGCTCGGGGCCAGACCCACCATGGGACAATTTCCTATGGTGGCAGATATTAGGAATGTAAACAAGAACTTCTACCCACACTCCAATCATTCCTTTGTTTTGGAATTTTCTATCCTGAACTCCCTAAAATAGTATGCTGCCCTCCAGTGTCACCAAAGCTCTAATCCCACAACCAGGAGTAAACTGAATTTCAACTGTCCAGCAACTCTGCACATGTTTCTGTATGAAATATGAAAACTGGAGTGGAATTGGGAGTTAGAAAGAAGGAACAACTAAGCTATTGGAGAAAAATCAAGAAGGAACAGAAGAGGCTGGAAGGAAAAAAAACGGCACTGGCCAACTGCTGCAAGTAGATTTCACCCATATGATTAAAAAAAAATCAACACCCAAAACATATTCCATTTCTGCTTAACAGATTGCATCCACAGACTAAGAAATTTGTTGTAGCATCTGCATTGAGAAACACAGAACATAATATTACTTCTGACAATATGACTCATGTTGTCTGGCTCTATGGTTATCTTGGGCTGGGCTATAGTAACAGAAATTAGATGTACGATAAATTTGACCTCCTTGCTCACATTGCAGATAATTTCCCCTCCTGTCACCTCCATTCTAAATTGTCTACTTGTTCTAAAATGCAAAATGGAAATTACACAAAATGAATATACTTGGGCTTAGGTCTCTATCATCCAAACCATACCAAAAACAATGTTTTCCCTGTATCTTGAATTTTCCCAACCCTCCCCCCCCAAGTGCAACCAAAAATCCTTTATTGGATTAGCCCACTGGAATAATAATTCCTCTGGTTCTTAACACCTTGTATCCACTATACTAAATATAATGCCCTTGCAGCAAGAAACCACCCCTAAAGGAAACAAATATAAGGAAAGGGAATTAGGTTATGATGTAGGAGTAAAAAGAAGACAGAAGAAATAACATAATCATGATATGATGAGGTTGCAAGGGACAGAGAAAAAAATAGATTAAATAAAGTGGAAGTGAAATCAAAACATTATCCAGGAAAAAGTAACTCAGCAAGCAGATATAAAGGAGTGAAACCTTAACAGGTTCTGCTTCAATATGTCTCCCACAAAATCATCTCTGATTCTATAATAACAGTCTTTATTCTGGCATAGAGCCAATTCTTCAATGGTTTTGACTCACTAAACAGCATCAAAATTGCAGCATATATTTCTATCTGCAAACATTCGGGGAAAAATGTAGGCATGTGCTGGTGGGCCCTTAACACTTGTAGTTCATTTTCACATGCATACTTAAAAGGCATCTCTCCACTGACTGCCTTCCTCTATTTATTATTCCAAATACAAAATATGCAGGATGGATATTCTGTTTTATACAATATCAGCTGTCCTCAGGACAAGACATGCATGCATGCATCTATCTAAATCTGCACAGGTAATGTGTATGTATAATATTACAGTACACACACACCAGCCAAAAAATAATCTCCCACATTTTTATCATTCTTTAACTACCTAGTTTGGATATGATAAAACATTTAAAGGTTAATGCAGTCCTAATAGATCCACAGTAAATAATCTTGACTATATCCTCTGGATATCATTTATCCAGATAATTTATCTGAAAGGATTAGTTGTGTGCACCCTTGGAGACTAGGTAAATCTGGGTTGTATCCAATGATTTTTTTTCCTCTTCTTTTTGTCAATTCATTTGTCACATCCTAATTCTCTTTTTATCCTACAGATCTTTTTGGCTGTTGTGGCAATAAGAAAACAAAGCCAGGCAGCAGATATTCTTTAATACTATCTGAAATACCAAATCTTTCTTTTTTTCAATTGCCACATAAATGGTGAATGTTGTAGCTCAACACATCTAACTGGGAAAGAATTATTTACTACATAATCTTAAGAAGAAATCATGTATTTCACCAAGAACAAGACAAATATTGTACAAATATTTTAGGACTGAATCCCCAAATATGCGAAATGAACACACTTGTGATATTAATAACAACCCAGCCTGGGCATGGAAAAAATAGCTGCAGAACATACTAGATTCCTGATAGCTGCCTGATTTGAGCTAGCTTTCTGTGAATTTATCTTGATATCCATTTTTTCATACTGACACTGCATGGAATTTGATTGAAGGACAGTATGAAAATAACTTAGGAAAATAAGCAGGTATAAAATAATTACACTCATCCTGTGATTTAAACCAATTTAAGCTTCTTCAATTGTAACTCAAGCCATTTATTCAGCACACAGAATTAACAAGCCATTATTAGACTTCTAAATGCTACTATGATCAAAAACATGTAGGCCCTAATAGGGAGAACTAGCAAAGCAAAATACAGTCTGTTTCTATTTCTATTCTGCTTGCAAACACCGGGGAAGATATATATTTTTTGTCCTTCAGTCTCCTTTCATATTTCCTTCTCCAGTGGTTAGCTTTGGCCTTCATTCACAATTCCTTCAGTCTTTAATGATTTCATAATCCACTGTAGACTTAAACAAGAACTGAAAAAGCCAAGATGGTTCTAAATTAGGTAATGTATAAACAATGTGATACTACAAATACAGATTAGAACTGCTTTTACAAAACCTAGCAGAGGCATCCAAGCCTCCTCTGCAATACACATAGATTAAGAGGTATACAGATTACTTTCTCTTCAGTGTTTACCCCTCTCCTTACCATGTTTTCTCCTGGCTTACCTGATTTGCAGGTTGCTGCTACAAGGAGCTGAGAGGACTTGGTATAAAAAAATGATAAATGCAAGGAGGAAAATACAATGGGCCTAATAGATGTACAGATTGGAATTATGCCTTTGAGACCAGTAGCCTTTATCATCTGCCATTTCTTGATAAAACACCCCCAAAACACTAGAGAATGGCTCTCCTTCACAAATCTTCCACACTAAGCATATGCTCTTGGGAGTACTTTTCTGTAAACCTGTTTATATATATATATTGTAATATATGTTGTTAAAGGGATTTAATAGTTATAAACATAATTTCGCAGGTTTGACAGTTCTTTGACAGCTGACAGCTCCACATGCGGCTCCCGCTGACAGCTCCACACGCGGCTACCACTGACAGCTACCGATAACAGCTGTGACCTGACAGCTCCCCATGCGGTCGGCAGGGATTGGTCGAGAGGAAGAATCCCAGAACAGGGATTGGCCAGGAGTCCGCCAGCGGGACTATATAAGGGGGTTTGAAACATGATAAGTTGTTCCTGAGGAGACGAATAAACAGCTGATCTCACTCAAGCCTGCTGTCCTTTTTCTAACCGGGAACCTGCCGAACAATACATCTGGCGACGAAGGTGGGATTGCTTCACGGAGCCAAATACAGAGTGAAGTCACGAGCTGACAGTCACTGAGCTGAAGTCACTGGGGAAAATAGCCCCACAAGACCCGTGAAGCAGCAGGCACCAGGACAGCATGACATCGTTGGGACAAATAAGAGAATTCGACATCAAATATCCCAAGCGATGGGAATCACACTTCGGGCAGGTAGAAGGGTACCTTCTATTCAACAAAATTACTGAAGACCGCTCGAAGGCTGCAGCGTTACTATGCCTCAGTGGACCTGCCGTCTATGATGTCGCCGCCGGCCTCTGCAACCCGGACCCAGTCAACACCGTCCCTTATGCAGTCCTGACTGACCTATTGAACAAGCATTTCATACCAGCTCGTTCAGAGCTTTACTGGCGACTGCGGTTCGCCCAGCGGACTCAGCGGCCAGGGGAAGCTGCAACAGACTTTGTTGCTGCTGTCAGACACACCGCTCGCTGGTGCCATTTCCCGGACTTAGAAGATAGGATCTGGGACCAGATCGTCCTAGGACTCCTCGACAAACGGCTCCAAAGGAAAATAGTCGCCAAACCAACCATGAGTCTCGCCGAGGTCGTCACTGAGATCCGGGCGTACGAAATGACTCATGATGAAAACCTAGACCAGCCCTCCAACGGACCCCACGGGTCAATTCATCTCTGCAACTCAGCCGACAACAAAGAAGAAATAACAGACCCCGACATCGGAATCGATGTAATCCAACAGAGCTACAAGAAACCTCTGTCACAGTGAGGTGCCGCAAGACCTCTAAACAAACCACCGGCATCGGCCTACCAAAACCCCTGTACGCCGAATAATAGTCAGAGATGCGCCAGCTGCGGAGCAGCCCACCCACGGGCATCCTGCAAGTTCAGGAATGCCAAATGCCACGAGTGTGGCAAAACCGGGCACATCTGCACCGTCTGTCGCAGCCGGAACCAAGGGAACGTCTATGACCTGGATTCAGCCCTACCAGGTACGACAAACCCCTACACCCCATGCACAGAGCCCCCCTGGCCCTCAGTTCAGACTACTAACTGGAGAGGAACACCTGATAACCGATTAAATGTCCATCAGTTGTTAAGGCCCAAAATTAGAATCAAAGTCCATTTACAGGGAATTCCCTGCGAAATGGAGGTGGATTCCGGCTCCTCGGTCTCCATAATTTCTACGGAGACCTATAACACAATCTGTGGCCTTAGCAAACAGCAAATTCCCCTAAAAACTACTAAAATGAGATTGGCTGACTTCCAACAGGCCCCAATTAAGCTTAAGGGAATAGCCACCTTAAACGTTAGATTCAGGGGATTCCTGGGCCCACTTGAAGTACTAGTCACCCAAGGAAAGGGGGCCAGCTTAGTGGGACTAAAATGGTTCGAGGCCTTGGGTATTTGGTTAGGAGGAGTCCACCTTACCCAGGCCAAAAGCCTCGAATCCGTCTGCAAACAATTTGCAGACATATTCGATGGTTCCCTAGGGAACTACACGGGCCCCCCAATCTCCCTGAAATTTAAACCTGACATCCTCCCCATTAGAATTAAGGCCAGAGGAGTTCCCTTCGCCCTCAAACAAAAAATCGAGGACAAACTAGGGGTGCTAGAACCCTTGGAAGGAGGGACCTGGGAAACCCCTATAGTCATCCCCGTGAAACCTAACGGGGACGTGCGCATATGCGCTGACTATAAAGCCACCCTCAACCGCGCTCTCAACCCACATGCTTACCCTGTTCCTTTGGTGAAGCATGTTCTCTCCGCCATTCAGCCCAGCGCCATCTTCTGCAAGCTAGATCTCGCGCATGCTTACTTGCAGCTCCGTTACCAGGGAGACGGCAGACGCGCAAACAATAGTTACACACCGTGGGGCTTTCAAAGTTCACAGACTGCAGTTTGGCATTTCTGCCGCGCCTGGGATTTTCCAGGAAGTCATGGAGCGAACTTTGAAAGGCATTCCGGGAGTGTGTCCTTACTTCGACGACATCCTAATAGCGGGGGAAACTGAAGAGGCACTAGCAGAAAGACTACAAACAGTACTTAGCAGATTTCGTACTGCTGGGTTAAAATTAAAAAGGGAAAAATGTTCAATTGGGGTAACAACCACAGAATTCCTGGGCTACAGGATAGATGCACAGGGGATCCATCCAACAGAGTCCAAGGTAAGGACTATTAAAAGAGCCCCTACTCCAAAAAATAAAGCAGAGCTTCAAGCCTTCTTGGGGCTCTTAAATTTTTACCATACCTTCCTTCCCCAGAAAGCTGCAAGAGCAGAACCCTTACATAGATTACTAGAAAAAATGCCCCATGGGAATGGACCACACTCCATGAAAACTGTTTCAGGAACCTAAAAGAGCTGCTATCCAGCAATTCTACCATCACCCACTATAATGAGCATAAACCGATTTGTATCACATGTGATGCATCCCCTTATGGGGTGGGCGCCGTGCGGAGCCATCTGGAGGAGGGAGGGGTCCAGAACCCAATAGCATATTACTCACAGACATTAACAAAAGCAGAGAGGAATTATGCCCAAATAGATAAAGAAGCGTTAGCCATTGTTGCAGGGGTTAAAAAATTCCACGATTACCTATATGGCAGAGAATTTACGATCTTTACAGATCACAAGCCCTTGTTGGGACTTTTTACCATGGACAAACAAACCCCCCAAATTCTGTCCCCTAGGGTTCTGCACTGGTCCACATTTCTATCAGCATATGCATTCAAATTACTTCACAAGACCGGCAAAGACATGTGTCATGCTGATGGGCTGAGTAGACTGCCTTTAGCAGATATTGATCCAGCCCCAGCCCCAGGGGGACAGATCTTGGCCATCGAAGAAGTGCCAGATTGCACCCTGCAAGTAAAGGACATAGCTTCTGCAACAACCACAGACAGGATCCTCAGCAGGGTACTGGGTTGGGTAACCTCTGGCTGGCAGGGCCATAGCCCAGGGCCTGAATTCCAGGCCTACTTTAATAGGAGAAATGAATTATCCACCCACCATGGATGCATCTTATGGGGAAGCCGAGTTGTCATCCCTGAAAAACACAGGCAAAGAGCCCTCTTAGCCCGGCATGAGGGACACTCAGGGGTGGTAAAAATGAAGGCCTTAGCTCGCAGCTACCTTTGGTGGCCGGGGTTGGATAAACACATAGAGGAGCATGTTGCCGGATGCCAGCCATGCCAACAATCCAGACCAGGGCCACCACACGCACCCCTACACAAGTGGGAGTCAGCCCACAAACCCTGGTCAAAGATCCACATAGACTTTGCTGGACCCTTCCATGGGCAACTGTTCCTTATCATAGTGGACAGCTATTCCAGGTGGCTGGAGGTCATCCCAGTTAGAAGCCTGACTACAGCCAGCACAGTACAAGTGCTTAGGAGGCTCTTTGCCACGCACGGCCTCCCCGATATTATAGTTTCAGACAATGGACCTCAATTCACTTCTGCTGACTTCCAGAATTTCACCAGGGCCAACATGATTAAACATATCACCTCGGCTCCCTTCCGGCCATCCACTAACGGCCTGGCTGAAGTTATGGTCCAGACAACCAAGGACGCCTTACGACGCATCATCGCTGGAAATTGGCACCAACGATTGGCTCAATTCCTTCTGGCCCACCACTCGACCCCTTGCACAACCACCGGCAAAAGCCCAGCTGAATTACGTTGGGGCCACCGCCTAGTCACCAGACTAGACAAGCTACATCCAGACAGAATAGCAGCTGAGACAGAATTGCCAGCCCCCTCCAGACAATTCGACATAGGGGACCATGTGTGGGCCAGGAACTTTGGACTTGGAAACAAGTGGCTGCCGAGGGTAGTCATCCTTCGCACAGGGCCAATATCATATCTCGTTGAAGAGGAAGGGGGTCGGCAATTGAGACGTCATATTGACGAGCTGAGGAAAAGGGGACCGAGCATCCAAACCCCAGCACCAGCAGAACATCCTGCAACTGGGGAGCCAGGCAGCTTGAACCCCAACCCCTGGGCAGAATTTGAAAACCTTCCAGACCAAGTAGAAACCTCTGGCCTAAGGGAAAATCCCTGCGCCACCCTAAATCCCCAGAGCAGCCAGGTCCCCACGATTGGAAGCCCCCCGGCTCCTACATCCTCATCTACCCAAGGAAGTCCGGTTGGCAATCCCCCCAGACGCTCCACCAGAACTAAGAGACCACCTGCTTATTTAAAGGATTACGTATGGCCAGGCGGCCAATAAGCAGGCAACAAATGTTTAAATATTGTTAACTGTTTAATTATGGGGGGAAGGGGTGTAATATATGTTGTTAAAGGGATTTAATAGCTATAAACATAAGTTCGCAGGTTTGACAGTTCTTTGACAGCTGACAGCTCCACACGCGGCTACCACTGACAGCTACCAATAACAGCTGCGACCTGACAGCTCCCCATGCGGTCGGCAGGGATTGGTCGAGCGGAAGCAGCGGGAGAATCCCCGAACAGGGATTGGACAGGAGTCCGCCAGCGGGACTATATAAGGGGGTTTCAAACGCGCTAAGTTGTTCCTGAGGAGACGAATAAACAGCTGATCTCACTCAAGCCTGCTGTCCTTTTTCTAACCGGGAACCCGCCGAACAATACATATATACTGTCTGCTTTAGTAAACAAACAAAAGGAAGAATTCATATCTGAAGAAGAAAAGCAAGAATTCTGCATATCATAATCATATCACAATAGTAAAGTTGGAAGGGACCTTGGAGGTCATCCAGTCCAACCCTTTGCTCAGGCAGGAAACCCTATACCATTTCAGACAAATGGCTGTCCAGTCTCTTCTTAAAAACTTCCAGTGTTGGAGCATTCACAGCTTCTGGAGGCAGGTTGTTCCACTGATTAATTGTTCTAACTGTTAGAAATTTCTCCTTAGTTCTAGGTTGCTGCTGTTTTTTATTAGTTTCCATCCATTGCTTCTTGTCCTGCCTTTGGGCGCTTTGGAGAATAGCTTGACTCCTTCTTCTTTGTGGCAGCCCCTGAGATATTGGAACACTGCTATCATGTCACCACTAGTCCTTCTCTTCATTAAACTAGACATACCCAATTCCAGCAGCCATTACTTATATGTTTTAGCCTCCAGTTTAAAACAACATAAGCCTGGGTACATAGAAGACTTGCAGGGGTGGCCTTACTGTGCAAGAAATGTGAAGTACATTCAGATAACTACCAATGCATCTGCAAAATGAAGAAACCACTAAAAACTTGCATAAGTTAATTATATACTTATAATAATTATATAAGCTAAAAAGCCAATTTGGTGTAGTGCTTAAGGAGCAGTCCTAGAAACCAGGAGACTGTGAGTTCTAGTCCTGCCTTTGACATGTGTCAGTTGGGTAACTTTGGGCCTGACACTCTCTCTCAGCCCAACCCATCATGTTGACCCAAAGGTGCTTTTCTCCAAAAGGCAATTGGACTTTCTTGGGTTTTTTTTTAAACATTTCTCATCCAAGAAGCTTCTTTAGTTCTGAACTGAAGGGGGTTTGGTTCTGAACTAGGGTTGTTGTTGTGGGGAAAATTAGGAAGAGAAAGGAGATGTTCACCATCTTGAGTTAATTATAAAATAATTATGGTGGGATAAAAATCTAATAAATTATATATAAAATGTATACATGATAACATATGAATATGTATTTATTTATTCCAATTCTATTGCCACCCATATATTTATGCTCATTCCCCAAATCATTACTATAACTTAATTAGAGATACTGCACCTCATCCTCACATTTATGGGGAAGACTATGACCTGTTAACTTGCATGCCTGGCTACTTAGTCTGTTGCTCATGAACTAATTGCATGAGCTGCTTCAATACTTCTGTGTGTTTGCCTTTGCCTTTATACTTTGTAAAGAAATGGGGTCATCCTCAGGTGCTTCAGAACTTCATACATTTTGGGAGAAAAGTGAAGCAACACATTTTAGAGTCTGTCACAACATAAGAAGAGAGCGATACACACATTTGATGCTCTACTTTAGACAGCAAAATGCCTTGGGCTGACACTGAAGTTTGGGCCCCTCTGCCATTTGCTAGCTCTCTCCATTTTGTTGTAAAATGTGAACTTCAGTCAATTCGCTTGAGTGTCAGAGAGCAAAATTAACATCTAGTTCTGATATGCTGAGGCTGCCAAGCACAGACTTAGACTTTCTTCCGCTGCATGCTGTAAGGAAAGCATCATCTTGTACAAGCAGCAACCAAACAATTCCAGTACGAAGAAGTACTGTCTTTCCTAACATAGACATAACACCCGTACATTCACACACAGAGTGCACAGTTCAAAAAGATTCCCACTGATATAAACACAGTTGTTTTTTTAATTTTAATTCTTTGTGAAGTATCCTTTGTCTCCCAATGGTGAAATTCTCAATGTCCCTTTCTATTAGCAAACATCATCCACTTCCTGTGGTCTCTGTAACTTGCTGTGTGGCACTGAGCGAGATGAGTGCGCTGTGATGTTTTGTTTCAAAGCAAAACTATATTCTTAATGCTCTTGCACACTCAGTTGCTACTTTTATTAGTCCCTCTTATATTAAAAAAAGATATTGTTACCATAGTAACCCACAATTTCCTGATATCACCATGGATGATAAAGCCAGGATGCCAGACTTCAAAGCTTGGTGGCTATACTCTGGCGTTTTAATGCGAAATCCCTTGCTTGTGGGCCAGCTGGAAATCCATCTACTGAACCTACATACCTAATACTGTAGTCTTCCACAGCCTGTAAATAAAATCATTCTTGATCAGATGCATTGAACTACCATTATTTTCAGCCAGCATGGCTACTGGCCCACATGATAAGAGTTGCACTCAAATACACTTAGCAGCAACTGTGTGGATAGAGGGAGCTGTTCCATTACAGCGTAGCATACTGTATTTCACAGTATAGTGACTTTTGTTTATTGGTGGGACTTTATAAAACCCATGAGATTGTTTCAAGTTGTCCTGAACTAGTGTTTCATTCTATGGCTACCTGGAGTTTGCAGGGAAAATTAAGCACAGCAGGCAAAGGTAAGGCAGAGGCTGTCTCATGAAGCAAAAGAAGGCAGCAATAAATAGATTCTCAGATATCTCACAACAGTCTTAATGGTTGAGTTTTTTTCTACTAGATTAATCTGCAACATAAAGGCAGATGAAGCCTTACTGTATATAAATAGGATCTGCTATGGGATCAGCCTCACCCTCTCTAGAGTTATTGTCTGGCCTGCTAAAAAAGCCTTCATCTGTTAGATCGTGAGTTCTGGACCGCATGGCCAAGATGGACAACTCAGGACAACAGGGTTCAACATAGTACACTTTATTGCTTCAGCACAGACTAACTCTAACAAAGGGCAACTGCCCCTTTTATATACCCAGCCAGGTATACTTCGAACCAATCCCAATATCTGGATTTCCCGCCAAAGGATGCCCTGCCAATCCTGGCAGAGCACCCTGCCACCTGGTGGTGTCAGTGGCTTATCACTGTGTGACATCCCCTATGTACATAACACCCCTTCCCCCATACAAGAAAATAAAAATACTAAATAAAAAAAATAATAAAAAATAAAGGAAGAAACAAATACAAACACCCGCAGTGTGAGGCTTGATTTGTTATGCAATAATAACCCTAACCTCAAGACCTTACATAATCCTTGAGGTAACTGGGAGGCCTATGTTCTCTAGTTGACCTTCTCTTAACTAGCTCTGTGTCCAGGTCCCCTGGGTCAGTCGTAGAGTCATCAATTGGGTCGCCTGCTAACAAGAAGTCATCAATTGGGTGGCCAGCTAGGTCCTGATTCCTATCATTGTTTTTTCCTGCCTGATTCTGGCTTGAGGACACCGTTTCTGGCTTTTCCGGTTGATGCTTCCTCAACTGGTCAATGTGTCTTCTCACCTCACGGCCCTCCTCCACCTCTACAGTGTATGAAACAGAACCAGTTTTGTCAACTACCACCCCCTGAACCCAGCGGTGTCTAGGACTATAGTTCCGAACCCAAACCATATCACCCATGTGCAGCTCTCTGGTGGTGTTCATTTGGGTTTGGTCCTCTTGAGCTGCCACTCTGTCAGGGTGAAGTCTGTCCAACTTAGTTATGAGTCGCCGACTCCAACGTAATTCCGCAGGACTCTTTCCTGTCGATGTGCAAGGTGTAGTATGTTGTGCTAAAAGAAACTGAGCCAACCTTTGATGCCAGTCGCCATCGATGATGCGCGTCCTTTGTTGTTCTCACCATTCGTTCTGCCATCCCATTAGATGACAGATGGAAGGGTGCTGATGTGACGTGTCTAATCAAGTTGGCCTTGGTGAATGCCTGGAAATCAGCAGATGTGAATTGTGGGCCATTGTCAGAGACCAACACATCAGGCAACCCATGAGTGGCAAATAGCCCCCTCAGCACTTGAACAGTCTTTGCAGTAGTCATGCTAGAGACTGGAACTACTTCTAGCCATTTAGAGTGACTGTCAACTACCACTAGGAACAATTGTCCCTGAAAAGGTCCAGCAAAGTCGATATGCAACCTAGACCATGGGGTGTGTGTTGCTTCCCATTTGTGAATGGGGGCCTGAGGCTGATCTGGCCTTGTTCTCTGACATGTGTAACACCCCACTACCTGCTCCTCTATGGCTTTGTCCAGACCAGGCCACTATAAATAGCTTCTAGCTAGTGCCTTCATCCTTACAATGCCTGGGTGACCCTCATGCAAAGACTGCAAAACCCTTTCCCTCAATTTCTCAGGAATAATGACCCTACTACCCCACAACAGACATCCTTTATGGGAAGACAACTCATGTCTCCTCATAAAATATGCCTGGAATTCCGGGCCCGGGCTCTTATCCTGCCACCCAGACACTACCCAAGTGGTGACCCTGCTCAGTACCTTGTCTGCAGTGGTGCCAGCAGCAATATCTCTTACCTGGAGTGGGCATTCTGGAAGATCTTGGATGAGTAGGATCTGCTCCGCCGGTGCTGGGTCAGGATCAATGCTCATTAAAGGCAATCTACTTAATGCATCAGCATGGCCCATGTCCTTCCCCGGTCTGTGTACCAGTTTGCAAGCATAGGCGGATAGGAAGATGGACCACCTGAGCATTCTTGGGGAAAGAATTTGTGGTGTTTGTTTATCAGTGGTGAACAACCCCAACAATGGTTTGTGGTCAGTAAAAATTGTGAACTCTCTACCATACAGGTAGTCATGGAATTCTTTGATTCCTGACACAATTGCCAGGGTTTCCTTGTCAATTTGTGCATAATTTCTTTCCGCTTTTGACAGTGTCTGGGAGTAGTATGCAATTGGTCATTGTTCCCCATTGTCCTCAATGTGACTTAATACTGCACCCACTCCATAAGGGGATGCATCACACGCGATGCAAATGGGCTTATCCTCAATAAAATGTGTGATGGTTGAGTCACTGGACAGTAGTAGTTTGAGGCTAGTAAAACTCTGTTCGTGGACCTTGGTCCAACTCTATGGGTTTTTTTTATCTAACAGTCTGTGTAAAGGTTCTGCAATTGCAGCTTTGTGGGGCAAAAATGCATGATAAAAATTAAGTAACCCCAGAAAAGCCTGCAATTCTGCCTTGTTGGTGGGTGTGGGAGCCAATTTAATTGCCTTTACCTTGGAGTCAGTAGGGTGAATTCCCTTGGCATCAATCCTGAACCCTAAAAATTTGGTGGAGGCAACTCCAATACTGCACTTACTTTTTTTAAGCTTGAGCCCAGCAGCGCAAAATCTGCTTAAAACAGCATGCAGCCTGTCAGCCAGGATCTCCTCAGATTCCCCAGCAATGAGGACATCGTCAAAATAAGGACATATGCCAGGAATACCCTTCAAATCCTCTCCATGACTTCTTGGAAAATTCCAGGAGCTACTGAAATGCCAAACTGTAAACGGTTAACGCGGAAAGCTCCTCTATGTGTCACTATAGTTTGAGCGTCCGCTGTTTCTTTGGAGACAGTCAGCTGCTGGTACGCTTGTGCCAAATCAAGCTTAGCAAAAACCCCACCACCTTGGCCAGCAGAGGTAACCTGCCGGACCGTTGGAACCGGGTAAGCATGCGGACTCAAGGCTCAGTTGATTGTAGCCTTATAATCAGCACATATTCTAATTTCCCCATTTGCCTTTAACGGCGTCACGATAGGGGTTTCCCAGTCTCCCCCATCCACAGGCTCTAAAACCCTTGTTCCACCATCTTGTCTAATTTGCACTCAATCCTCTGCTTGAGAGCGAACAGAACTCTCCGAGGCTTAATAAGCACCGGTGAGACCGACAGATTTAATTTCAATTTGATGGGGGGACCCGTGTACTTTCCCAGCCTGTCATCGAACACGTCTGCAAATTCATTGCAGATGGATTCGAGACGCTTGAGCTGGATGCTATTCACTCCCCCCAACCAAATACCCAGGGCATCAAACCAATCCAACCCCACTAAACTAGTTCTCCGCCCGTCAGTCACTAAGATGTCCAAAGGACCCTGAAAATCCTTAAACCCCACAGACACGGTGGCCATTCCCCTGAGCTTAATGGGAGCGTGTCGGAAATCTGACAGTTTTAATGTTGTGGGCTTCAAAGGAACCCTCTTTCTGCTCCTATCGCAAATTCCTTTAAATGTCTCATTAGAAATGATTGAGACTGTGGAACCGGAGTCCAGCTCCATCGTGCAAGGTACCCCTTGCAGATGGACCTGTATTGTTATTTTTGGCTTGAGTAGCTGATGGACTTCCGTGTGAGACACGGACTGCATGCTCTTTCCAGGATTGGGGGGGTT
Organism: Vipera berus; assembly: GCF_964194415.1. Classification (NCBI taxonomy): domain Eukaryota; kingdom Metazoa; phylum Chordata; class Lepidosauria; order Squamata; family Viperidae; genus Vipera; species Vipera berus. Next base: position 179,157,625 of record NC_138203.1, on the reverse strand, counting down.
GAGCCGGCTTTTGCGCTGAGGGGTAACAGTACCTTCGAGTGCTGATGCCATCGCTTGTAACTCGTTGAGGCTGTCCCAGCTTCGGTTCCGGCAGACGGCTGTAATGTGACCCGTTTTGCCACAGGAGCGACACTTTGCGGAACTGAACCTGCAAGTCGCCCGCGGATGATTTCCCCCACAGCTGGCACACTTCTGGTTGGGAAAGTTGGCTCTTTTTTGTTCCTTGCCACTGTAACCGCCCGCTGAGACTCTTCTGGTTGGTGCATGTCTCCTGTGACCTCCGTCGTTCTCTCGCCACGATGGATGTTTCACCGATTTTTGCTGTACCTCATCTAGCTCAGCCTCTCCATCCATGTCACCGCTTCCGCTGCTCGAAACGCCTTCATGATGGATCGTTGCACCTGAGCTGCCGCTGGAGCAGTGTGCGGGCTTGCCAGGTTCCATGGCTGCCTTGTAAGCCCTCACCTTGGCCAAAACCTCCTTTAGAGTCATCCGCGGTTTGGCAAGCAGCATCCGTCGGCACTGCTGGTCCCTCAGCCTGAACACCACCCGGTCTCTTAGTCTATCATCGAGATCTGGGAATTCACACTGGCGGGCAGCCAGTCTCAGTGCCGCAACGAAGTGCGAAGTTGACTCGCCAGGCTGCTGGATGCGCTGGATGAATTGATACCTCCAATACATCGGGGTTCTCTCTGGCATGAAATGCTCAAACAATTTGGCCTTGAGGTCATTATATGAGACATTCTCAACCGGCGTCTGTGAGCACAGACCCACGGCCACATCATATACGTCTTGACCACTGAGACAGAGAAGCGCCGCCGCTTTCATCTTGTCTTCTGTGATCTTGTTGAGCATTAAGTACCCTTCGATTCATCCAAGATGAGCTTCCCATCACTCGGGTTCATCGATATTGAAGCGGAATTCAGTGGTCCTGAATTTGGCCATGTTGCTGGTCCTTGAATGTTGTTTCGTTAGGGATGTTCGGAAGAATTTTTTATTCTGCTCCGCGCGTCTGCAGCGTTAGGAGGTTTCCCTGGGAAAGATTTGCCTTTCCCTCCTTCCTATACTTCCGCGCTATGAAACAGCATCCCACCTTCGTCACCAGTGTTAGATCGTGAGTTCTGGACCACATGGCCAAGATGGACAACTCAGGACAACAGGGTTCAACATAGTACACTTTATTGCTTCAGCACAGACTAACTCTAACAAAGGGCAACTGCCCCTTTTATATACCTAGCCAGGTATACTTCGAACCAATCCCAATATCCGGATTTCCCGCCAAAGGATGCCCTGCCAATCCTGGCAGAGCACCCTGCCACCTGGTGGTGTCAGTGGCTTATCATTGTGTGACGTCCCCTATGTACATAACATCATCCAATTTTGCCTGTAAGATGGAAGCTGGTAGAAAATGATTCTAAAGTCTGAGGAAGTTATCTGATATTACCATGACAATTCCTGGCTCAGGAATTCTGGGAGTTGTAGTCCACGAGTCATAAAAGAGCCAAGGTTGCCTACCCCTGGTCTGGTGCAACCCTCTGACTGACCCATCCCTTCACATGTCTGACCCTTCGGGCTCGACATACTTACCGGGAGAGGGATTCAGCCGCAGCCCGTAGCCCTCAGCAACAGCCGCAGCCGCGCCCGACAGCTGATCAGCGGCCGTCAAAGACTCCGGGCGTCCCGCAGACCCCAGCTGACCGGCGGACGAGCGGGCACGCAACGCCAGGAGCCCAGCCACGCCCACACTCTTCGGCTGCCCAGCGGGCGAGCAGCCGTGCCCCGCCGCGACCACGCTCTCCAGCTGTCCAGCGGGCGAGCGCCGGACCCGCGGCCGTGCCGCGGGCTGAGAGGCGGCTGAGGGCGGTCGTGAGTGGCTGCAGGGAGGCTCCGCCGGGGCAGCCAGCCGGGAGACGGTCTGCGCCGGCACAATCAGCTGACAGGCGGGCGGAAACTGTTACCGGGGCCAGTGTCGTTCAAGCAGCTCAGCTGCGCCCGGACCTTGGGGGCTGCCAGGGGGTCATGGGTGTGGCGCGGGGAGATGCAGTGGTGGCGGGGAGCACGCTCAGGATGTTAGGTGAGGGGTGGGCGTGTACTTACCTTCACGCTGAGAAGCACGGTGCCGGTGGAGGGAGCTGGGCGTGGGTTGAAGGAGTAGGGGGGTGGAGTATTTACGCAGGCCAGGCGGATGCTGGTCTGCACGGGGGAGGGGTGGGGCCTAGGGGTGGGGCTGCTACCTAGTTACAGGTATAGGATAAAAGGTGCGTTGAGGGCGTGTGGCTCTCAACGCTGACTTTAGTAATGCTTGGAGATCCTGACATTAAAGGTGCTCTCTGCAGTCATCCGTACTTCGTCGTGGTTTTTCCTGAGTGCCTGTTATTCCCGGCGGAGACAAGGGTTTGACAGTAAGTCAGCGTTCAAACAGCACAGCGCTCTTTCCGCTGGGCTCTGGGTTTTGCCTGCCACCATGGCTGAGGGGACCCAGGGCGGTGTGCCCGTGGCAGGAGAGGAGTGGAGCTACACCACGGCTCCTGGCAGTTATACTATGGACGTCCTGAGGGACCATTTTGGAGAGCCCCGGCCGTGGACCCCTACTGATGCCGACCTGGAGACCGGTAGATGGACACAAACCAGGACCGACCCGGAGCGTAGGAGTCAAACCCGGTTCCGTTTGGCGAGTCCCCGTTTTTGGGCCCCGCAGGCCCCTGGTACCCCGCAGGTCCCAGGCCTTCCATCGCCGGGACCGGCGGCTGCTCCCGGCTTGGGCCCCGCAGAACCTGGTAGAACAAGGCCGGGGGGTGCTGTACCAGCCGGGGTGCTGGGGTGGCAACAACCAGGGGTTGCACAGAGGCTGGGAGGCCCGGCGGGTCCTTGGGGAGGGCCTGCGGTTTGGGGCCCACCACCGCTGCCTGTGACCTTTGACGGCAACCCCGATCGTTTGGCCCTGTTCCTCGGACAAGCCATCCACCATCTGGACCAGTACGGTCCTTTGTACACTTCCCAGTGGGGAATGGTGATGGCTGTCACAACGGCTTTACAAGGGGAGGCAGCGGCCTGGGTGGCGAACCTTTACGGTGACCGTGACCGTGAACTGGGGGATGTGGGCCTTCTCCTCGAAGCTCTGCGTACACGATTCGAGGATGTGACGCGCACGCACCGAGCGGAGGCTGAGATCGTTGGCTTGCGGCAGAACGGCCGTCCAGTTACAGCCTATGTGCAGGACTTTCGTGAAGTGGCCGGCAGGCTCAGTTCCTGGCCAGAGAGGATGCTGGTTCACCATTTCCGGGCCGGACTGGACGATTATCTCCTACGAGCTTGTATCATCCGGGGGATCCCTCCTAGGTTCCAAGAGTGGCTGCGGGTCGCGGTCGAGCTGGATATGGCCTTACGGGTTTGTCAACGGCGTGTGCGGCCCGTAGGAGACTCCCGTCAGGTCCCGCCGAGATCGCAGGGCCAAGTGCAGAAGCCGCCACCATCGTCGCTGGGTCCTGCCATCCAGCCACCACGGTCCATTCTGCGTTGCTTCAGGTGCGATCAGCCAGGGCACCGCGTGGCCGCCTGCCCTATACCTGCATCCCGGGTGGTTGCAGCAGCAACCCCAGCAAGGAGCACAACCCCCGGGCGCTTTGCAGAGCGTTCCCGGGCTTCTCGGCAAGCTGTGGAGTCAACACCAGGGGGAAGCGGCCAGACGGAGGGGGATAGCGCCATCGATGTGAACGTGGAATATTACGAGCACGGTGATAGGCCAGAGGAGGACCCCATGGTAAGTGCTCCGGTTAGCCCGTTTTCAGTCTCGGTGATGTTAACAAACTCTGCCACGGGGGAGGTGATGGAGTTTAAGGCTTTAATTGATTCGGGTAGCACGAGGTGTCTCATTAGTCGGAAGGTGGTGGCCAAACTGGGTGTTGGGGTGGTACGGCTGAGGAATCCAATACGTTTCCAGCAGGTGGATGGGTCTCTTCTGGGGGGGGGGTGCCTATCACCCATGTCACAGAACTCGTGCGGCTGGATATGGGGGAGCACTGGGAACGGTTGCGGTTCATCGTGGTGCCCTCCATGACGGAGGAGGTGATTCTGGGGCTAACGTGGCTAGACAAGTGGGGGCCGACCATTTGGTGGGAGGGGGGTTGTCGACACCTGCGTTTAGGGATTGGGCCACAGCCCCCTGATCATGAGCAGCCAGGCACGACTGGCCCGCCAGGGAAGCTAGAGGAGAGTTGCAGGGCTGGGGCAGAAGTACACGTGCCGCCAGAGTACACCGAATTCCTCGAGGTGTTCAGTGAGCAAGAATGTGATCTTCTGCCTCCCCATCGACCAACGGACTGCGCGATTGAGCTGGAGCCGGGGGTCAAACTTCCTAAGCCCCGGATGTATGCCATGACCCCGCGGGAGATGACGGAACTCCGGAATTACATCGACAAGAATCTTGCACGGGGGTTCATACAACCAGCTCGCTCGCGGATGGCAGCACCGGTACTTTTTAGGGAGAAGAAAGACGGGGGGCTGCGTCTTTGTGTGGACTACCGGGGGGTCAACGCAGTGTGTGTTGAACATTTATATCCACTGCCCTTGATGAAAGACATGTTGTCCCACCTGGCTAAGGGGAGGGTGTTTACCCGCTTGGACTTACGCGAAGCCTATTATCGGGTGCGTATCAAGAGAGGAGACGAGTGGAAAACGGCGTTTAACTGCCCATTGGGCAGCTACCAATTCCGTGTAATGCCATTCGGACTCCAGGGGGCTCCCGCCGTGTTCATGCAACTAATAAATCAAGTTTTGCATGAACATTTATATAGGGGGGTGCTCGTGTATCTTGACGACATCCTTATATATACTGAGACATTGGACCAGCACGTTGCCCTTGTATGCCAAGTTCTGCGGAAACTCCTAGAGGCACGGTTGTATGTGAAATTATCAAAATGTGAATTTCACGCGTCTCGACTGGACTACTTGGGCTATCGGGTCTCGGCGGCCGGGATTGCAATGGATCCAAAGAAAGTGGAGGCTATATTGCAGTGGCAAGCTCCGGGGACCAGGCGACAACTACAGAGCTTCCTGGGGTTTGCCAATTTTTACCGCCAATTCATACCATCTTTTGCTGCAGTAGCTCTTCCATTAACAGACTTACTAAAGACCAAGAAGTTAGCGGTGAAACCACGGCCAGGGTTGCGTGTAATATGGACCATAGAATGCCAACGGGCCTTCGAGACCTTGAAAGATTTATTCACCCAAGAGCCCATACTTTTGCATCCCGATCCAGCAGCGCCATACGTTGTGCAAGCAGATGCTAGCGATGTGGCAGTCGGAGCTGTTCTATTGCAACACAACAGTAAAGGCGCATTGCAACCTTGTGCTTATGCGTCCAAAAAGCTATCGACCACTGAACGTGCCTGGGCTATCTGGGAAAAGGAGGCTTACGCCGTTCGGTGGGCATTGGAGACGTGGCGGCATCTCCTAGAGGGGGCAGAAAAGCCCTTCGAAGTATGAACGGATCACAGGAACTTAGAAGCCCTACAAACCCCACGTAAGTTGGCCCCTAAGCATGTGCGGTGGGCTCTGTATTTCAGGCGGTTCAGGTTTACCCTGAAATACGTTCCAGGGGGGAAGAATTTCCTGGCGGACGCCCTCTCGCGGCTTCCGCAGTATGACAACCAGCGGGAGGAGGTGGTGCAAGCTCTTATCCCTCCTCTCGGCTCAGAGACGGTGCGGGCTGTACAGAACAAGGGTGTGGATGACCTGGTACAGCAGCTGAAAAAAGCTCTAGTAGGAGATAGCTGGCTACAGCAGCACCCGCGGCTCCTAACCCAACGTGATGACCTGGCCTGGTATGGGAGTAAGATGTATGTGCCGCAAACCCTGCGAGAGACTGTGCTTTACAGGTGTCATGATGCCAAGCAGGCCGGGCACCTCGGGTTCCTGAAAACCCTGCACTTAGCTAGACGTCAGTTCTGGTGGCCTGGGATGAGGCGGCAGATCAAAGATTATGTCCAGCGTTGCCGCACGTGTGCTATGGCCAAACCCCAGCCCAGAAAGCCAGCGGGGCTTCTGCAGACAGTGGCGGACCCTAACCGGCCATGGCAGGACATCGGGATGGATTTCATCGTGGACCTACCAGAGAGCCGGGGGTACACTGTTATCTGGACCGTGGTTGATCTGTTTTCTAAACAGGCCCATTTTGTTCCATTGAGGGGCTTACCCTCGGCCCGGCGTCTGGCCTGGCTATTCATTACCCACGTGTACCGCTTACACGGGGCGCCTAGACGCGTTATCTCGGACCGAGGAGTGCAGTTTACCGCCAGGTTTTGGCATGAATTCCTCCAGTTCATCGGGTCATCCCAGGGGTTAAGTTCGGGGTACCATCCCTGCACGAACGGTGCTGCTGAACGGGCTAACGCGGCAGTGGAGCAATACCTACGCAGTTATGTCTCGTACCAGCAGGCAGATTGGGCTGACCTACTGCCGTTTGCAGAAATCGCCCACAACAACGCGGTGCACAGTAGCACTGGTCTCCCACCGTACACAGTGGTGTCTGGCTACGACTTCCCTCCTGTTCCCGAGTGCGACCAGGGATCGGCTTCTCCTTGTCAACCCCAGGAGTGGATGCTACAAATCAGGAAGGCATGGGCAGCAACCAAGGAGGCCCTGAACAAGCAAGCCAGTGTCGTAAAGGCCCAAGCAGACAAGAAGCGCCAACCGTTCTACACCCCAGGAGTTGGGGACTGGGTGTACTTATCTACCAAATACTTGAGGTTACAAATACCTAGCAAGAAGCTGGGCCCTAAGTACATAGGCCCCTTCCAGGTCACCCACATCATCAACCCGGTCACGGTGCGCCTTCGGCTGCCTAAATTCCTGGGCAAAGTGCATCCCGTGTTCCACGGCAGCTTGCTAAAACCAGCCCCTGTTCCTGTCCGGGGGGAGCCAGTAGGGCCGGGCCCCGTGGGTGATGGGCAATATGAGGTACAAGAGATTCTAGACTCCAGGATGCGGAGAGGGCGACTGCAATACCTGGTGCTGTGGAAAGGATACCCGATTACTGAGGCATCCTGGGTGGCGGAATCTAACGTTCAGGCCCCTAAATTAGTTAAGGCGTTCCACCAGAAGCACCCTGGTAAACCCCCAGGAGGGGGTCGAGGGGAAACTACTGCTCTCCTTAGTGCTTGTATAACATCTATGTCTTGCCTTCCAGGAGGAGCCTTGGTAGGAGGGGCCGACTGTCGAGCCCTTCGGGCTCGACATACATACCGGGAGAGGGATTCAGCCGCAGCCCGTAGCCCTCAGCAACAGCCGCAGCCGCGCCCGACAGCTGATCAGCGGCCGTCAAAGACTCCGGGCGTCCCGCAGACCCCAGCTGACCGGCGGACGAGCGGGCACGCAACGCCGGGAGCCCAGCCACGCCCACACTCTTCAGCTGTCCAGCGGGCGAGCAGCCGTGCCCAGCCACGCCCACGCCCTCCAGCTGTCCGGCGGGCGAGCGCCGGACCCGCGGCCGTGCTGCGGGCTGAGAGGCGGCTGAGGGCGGTCATGAGTGGCTGCAGGGAGGCTCCGCCGGGGCAGCCAGCCGGGAGACGGTCCGCGCCGGCACAATCAGCTGACAGGCGGGCGGAAACTGTTACCGGGGCCAGTGTCGTTCAAGCAGCTCAGCTGCGCCCGGACCTTGGGGGCTGCCAGGGGGTCATGGGTGTGGCGCGGGGAGATGCAGTGGTGGCGGGGAGCACGCTCAGGATGTTAGGTGAGGGGTGGGCGTGTACTTACCTTCACGCTGAGAAGCACGGTGCCGGGGGAGGGAGCTGGGCGTGGGTTGAAGGAGTAGGGGGGTGGAGTATTTACGCAGGCCAGGTGGATGCTGGTCTGCACGGGGGAGGGGTGGGGCCTAGGGGTGGGGCTGCTACCTAGTTACAGGTATAGGATAAAAGGTGCGTTGAGGGCGTGTGGCTCTCAACGCTGACTTTAGTAATGCTTGGAGATCATGACATTAAAGGTGCTCTCTGCAGTCATCCGTACTTCGTCGTGGTTTTTCCTGAGTGCCTGTTATTCCCGGCGGAGACGAGGGTTTGACATCTGACTCGACAACTTCAGTCTTAGGCTTTGGTAACATTGCACTGAAACTATGGCCTCAGGTTGCTATTGGCTAATGCCAGATGAGTGTAAGATACCATTTCTCTAAGATATGGTAGTAGACAAGTGTGCTGATCTGGCTTACATCACAGAGGCCTTGCTGGGTGAAGATGGGGCAGAGTAGCCTTCTGTGAAATCTGCCTGCCAGATTTCTGCCTCAAGAGCTCTAATGCCATCATCAGGGAAGATACTGTATATGGTTGATTATTGTTTGTGAGATCTAGGCTGCAACCAGAAATACCACCCTGCCATATGCCTAAAATAATTTACTAGGCCTTAAGAGACAAGGCTGACTGACCAACATGCTATCCTTCCCAATTCCTGGTTCTCATTGTGGGGCTAGTGGTAGAGATTTTAGTGCTTTGTAACTTCATGTCCTGGGTGAAGAATCCAAATGGGATCAGGAATTCAAGGCTTTCATGGAACCATGGACTATACTAGAATATCCTGACCTGACATATATACATAATCACAAGATGGATCTGACCAGATCTCAGACCAGGTGTAACCTGATGTGATAATGGAAGATACTTCACTAGATTAGTTCTTTGTTCTGGTCCAGAACACTTTTTGATTTCCATGTTGAATCTCTATAAGGGTTAATGCACTGACTAGGAAAATCTGCCACAAGCACCCAATGAATCTTCTGGGTTGTATAAGGGTATTTGGACAGCTGACCAGTAATCTAGCAAGCAGATCCGCCAAGTATCTCATCAGCCTCTAAAACTCAAAGGCATTAGAAGGGATTGACTCTGAATAAACTCTCATCCACAGGAGATTTTTGGGTCACAGAGGAATTGAAGTGGGGAAAGAGACAGCCAGAATTAAAAGTTAAACCAGAAGGTAGCCAGAGGGGAATTAAGAGTGAATGTGACCATACACAGGTACACTCCCATGGCAATGAATGACATGGCAATGAATGATGACTGACAATGAAGGGTCCTTGGTGCTCTCTAGCACTGATAATATTACTTTGCTTGGTAATGAAATGTCTGCAAGAAAACAACCAAGGTCGGAGAACACCAAGGACCCCTCATTTCAAACCTAAGCCACAAATGTTATCCTTTATGTATAGTCCTTCTTTGCTCTCTTATCCCATTTGTAGACTTGCATCCAGCAGCACTTTTCTAGATTACCCTTTTACTTTTGAAGAAAAGTGAGAAAGTGGATGCTTCTTCAGGTTGCTGTGACATGTAAAATGTATTTTGGAAACCAAATCATTCACATTAATTCAGAGCTAGACTTCACCCAGACCTTGTCTAGTAGGTTGGATTGGATTCCTTTGAGTTTGTGGAAAAGGAGGAAATAGGATTCTCTGTGGCATAAGCTCTGCCACCTGCAAGCTGGACCCAAGCTCCACCTGACTTATTCATGTAGCTGGGAGCAGTGCCTGGGCCAATTCAGAAAGTAGTTATTGCTTCATGGGAAGGAACCAATGACCTTCAGAAGGACCATGGTCCACCTCCTTCTACAACTACTGGACAAACCTTCTTGAGAAAGATTTTGAAGAAAGTCCCATTAGTCCTCTAAGCAGAATATCATTGATCATGTATCCTTCTCAGGTGGCTTAAGTATTACACATTATCACCATCCTGTGGTTATTCTGTTCTTTCTTTAGTGAATGGCTTCAGTCCAAGTACTTGGTAAAGAGTGACTGAGCCAAGGATGCCCAAGACTCATTCCTCTCTCTCGTGCTATTCAACTGCTATATAAAGCTGCTGGGAGAGGTCATCCATCAGTTCAACGTATCATCAGTATACATTGCCACCCAGGCCAAGCTGCAAATACTGTGAAAATCCTGACTGTGTGCTTTGACACCGTAGGTTTAGGGTGAAGCTAGGGTTAAATCCCTGTAGGATGGAATTACTATTGGTTGATAATAAATTGGCGTTATGTATGCGACAGCTTTAGCTCTCTGAAGAGTTGAACTTTCCTTTAAGGAGAACCTCTGCAATGTGAGGGTTCTGCTGGACTCATAGTTCCCATTAGAAGGTAGAATCTGTGGCCAGGGAGGCCATCATACAGCTTCAGCTGGTGCATTAATTTGTGAGTTTATATAGATTAGGATATCCTAATTGTCATGACTCATGACCTTGTCATTCATACATTAATGAATACATTATAATAATTTAACAAGATGGCTTCTATGAGTTATTCAAGATGGAACAAGCCACAGCTTAACTTGCTACATGGACCCAGCCAATATTTCCTAAAAAATATGAAGTGAGAGAAAGGGTTAGGGTTTGCGGAGAGAGGCACAGTGAAAGTTTTATGTTAGTTTACCACCTGTATAGGCTATTACTTGAAGTGGATGTGTTCATTCTAAAACTATATAAACAATGCAATTGCACAAGCTCTTGAAATAAACACAGATAACTTCTATTTTTAAGACAGTGCAGTGCAGAAGGGAGCTTGGGGAAAGATTAGTGCAGGGGTTGGTAAAGACAAAGAACAATCACCCATAAATGAACTGTGGGCCTATCTAGCTAAGCTGTGTTGGGCCTGATAAATATTTGAATATGAGACCACAAGGAAATTCCAAGATGATATGCTAGATGGGTATAGAGTACACCTAAAGGTTTGAAGTGATGTTAGATTAGGCATGGAGCTTTGAAGAATTTGAAGAGATGGTGCAAAACATATTTCAGGTTTTTCCCTTTTTTAGTCAAACTATTAACAAAACATAGCAAAAGCCCTTTCATTTCTCTAACCTCAGCTCTGCAAGTATAAGTTAGAGTGTCTTACTGCTTGGCATAGGTAAAGGTAAAGGTTCCCCTGCACATGCGTGCTAGTTGTTTCCAAATCTAGGGGCCGGTGCTCATCTCCGTTTCAAAGCCGAAGAGCCAGCGCTTGTCCGAGGACGTCTCCGTGGTCATGTGGCCGGCATGACTAGACGCCAAAGGCGCACGGAACGCTGTTACCTTCCCACCGTAGTGGTCCCTATTTTTCTACTTGCATTTTTACGCGCTTTCGAACTGCTAGGTTGGCAGAAGCTGGGACGAGTAACAGGCGCTCACTCTGTTACGCGGCACTCGGGATTCGACCCGCCAAACTGCCGACCTTCTGATCGACAAGGTCAGCGTCCTAACTCACTGAGCCACCACGTCCCTTCTACTGCTTGGCATACCAATGTCAAAAATTTTCCTTCTCTTTAGTTAAGAGTTTTTCAAAAGCACAAATAAAATATTTTTTCCCTGATCTTTAACTTTCAGCTCTAGTCAACTCCAAGTATATACTCTAATTCTACCCCTATCTGTTCTCCCAAAAGCTGGTGTTAAGAAAGGGTTTATAGGTATCAGTAGCCAGGTTTTTTTTCAGCCAGATAGCTGGCCTTGTTAGCTGATGATCAGTTGTAAAGTAAATCCCATGAACTTCTTTCCTTGCATCATCTTCAACCCCATCAAAGTCTTCTGTGATCACTGGATAAGGTACTGTACCAGTCCCTTTCAGGGAGTCATCAGGAGTTGAAATCAGTTAAAGAGACTTCAGTATCTTGCATAGGTCAATATAACACTCTACAAAATAATTTTCCTCTGTCATCTGCCAAGCCAGAGGCATGTGACGTTAGCTTCCGAATTTCTTCACATCTGCATAAAGAGGATTAAAACAGAGAATATTTCCCATGGTGCTGAATCTTCCATTTGGCTGGACACATTCGTTAAAACTTTTTTTTTTAAAAAAAAGAAAAAAGACCAAGGGCTGGTAAAATGAGGACCCAGATTGTTGGGGGCAATTAAGCTGACTTTGTAATAATGCCGCTTGGGGTGTGTGTGAAAGCCCTAATAAGCAGGCATATACATAGAATGAAGGCTACTGCTAAGCTTGTAAGCCGCCCTGAGTCTTCGGAGAAGGGCGGGATATAAATGGAATTAAAATAAAAAATAAATAAAAAATGTTCTGCTCTTGTTTTGCATGCAAACTGAGATCAGAATATGCCCCCAGGTAGAAGGAGTTGCTGAAAACAGCACTTTGAATGTGTTCACATCAGGAACATTCTTTCTTAAATAGCTTATTAAAAACCTTCTCCAGCTATATTCAAACTAATCAGAGGTCTAAACTGTGTTGCTTGCTGCATTCAAAGCTGTAATGACATCAATATGTTCTTCAGATGCAAAAGGACCAAAAGATTGATAACATGGATTGCAAAACGTGGAGAGCAGTATTAGAGGACTTTGTTCTGTTCAGAGTCCCTGACCCTTTTGATACTGTGCTCTGAAAAGGGAAATCATCATGTCTTGGGAATGGTAAACCAAGTCAGATACCTTCAGTCTATTTTGATTTCTTCCCAAAATTCTGTCTGTTATTGATAGTGTAATGTATTTAACTTGCTTTTGGGAGGAAGGAGGATATCTCAGTGGAACCTCAGCTACAAAATAAAAATAAAAAAAAATCAAGGTTCAAATTTCACCACAGTGCCACTATATCTTTCTTTACACAGTATCCTTTCCTTATCCTTGCATATCTGGCAGGTAGCTTTCAATTTAAAATTCTTGATCCTAGGAACATCCCCTTCTCAACTAATTGATAATTCTATATCCTCCTTTTCCCTCTGGCTGTAATTGTCTGCCAGTTCTTACATCCCAAACTTGCCATGGAGAAAATGTCCCTCTCTAGTCCTTAGCTTGTTTGAGAGATCAGTATTTCTGCCTCTCAAAGGGCAGGTGAGAATTCAGTTGGCATTCTGGGTTTTTAAACTACCCATCCTCTTGTCCCCATGAGACAATATACCTCAATGCTAACTTTCACCTGTGCTAACAGAACAACAGGCTGATATCACATTATTTTTCATCTGTTCAGATCTTCTTATGATTGAAATTTTTGCAGGAAACTCTACTTAGAAACTATGTCTGAGTTACCCTTTCTTAAAATGTCACATCAGTCTTCTGCTTACGGCAAACAATATTCTGGGTATGAATTCTACAGTATTTGGAAAACATTTTCTCTGGGATTTTAGCAGTCCTGATCAGAAGAAATATTCCAAATGTTCCATTCTGTGGGCCCATTATGACAATCGCTCACATACAAATAGTCCTTGACCTACAACAGTAATGGAGCCTGTCGTGACAGTTGTAAAGTGGGTCATTATGTGACCAACCCAATTTTACAATTTTTTTTCTGGCAGTCATTAAGTGAAACTATTGCTCGCTAAATAGTGTTTTGGTTAAAAAAAACAGAAATAAACTCCAGTTTTCAGCAAAAACATCACGAATTGTGGTCATGTGACTTCAGGATGTTGCAAATGGCTATAAAGACCAGTTGCCAAGCACCCAAAATCTATTCATGTGGCTAGGTGGAGGGGCAGCTTTGAAACCAGGTTATAAGTACCTGTTGGGGGGGATCCGTTATGACTTCAAATGGTCACTAAGCAACGGGTTCTAAATTGAGGACTGCCTGTATACATAGCAAGTTTCAACAACTAGTCTCACAAATTGCGATTTCCATTTCTGCCATTTCTGGTTTGTTTTTTTCCTGGACAGATTGAATACTGAATATAGAAATAATATTTTTAAAATAAAAATACCAATCTTTGCTTAGAAACTTTCCATCACTTGCAGACAATTTTACCATCTTATGAAATCCAAGCACCTAAAATGCAAATATCCGCCAGAGTAGAAGTACAGTACCTATACTTGCATACGTAACAGATGCTTCAGAATTTGGATAGACTGCATTGATATTTTGGCATATTTGCATCATGTGTGTGCCGCCTGACCTCTCACAAGATATGCTGTTCAACCCCCCAGACTCCTATTCAGCTGCCACCAATTGTTGATAAATAAATAAAAATCAAACTTGGTAAGGAATGGTTGGCTAGGTAAAATAAACTCACTTTAAAAGTAATTAAACTTTCAGAAAATAGAATTTTATTCTATCTCCACGGTGAATGCATTTTTTCCTACTTATTAATTTGATTTACTGGATTGATAAACCTGCCTAGCATAAATAATATAGAATAGAATAGAGCTGGAAGGGACCTTGGAGGTCTTCTAGTCCAGCCCCCTGCTCAAGTAGGATAACCTATGCCATCTCAGATAGATGACTGTCTAGTCTCTTAAAAACCTCCAGTGATGGAGTGCCCACGATTTCTGGGGGTAAGCTTTTCCACTGATTGATTGTCCTCACTGTTAGGAAGTTTCTCCTTAATTCCAGTTTGCTTCTCTCTTTGATCAGTTTCCAACCATTGTTTCTTGTCCTGCCCTCTGGTGCTTTGGTGAATAATGTGACCCCCTTTTCTTTGTAGCAGCCCCTCAAATACTGGAACACTGCTATTATGTCTCCCCTATTTCTTCTTTTCTTGAGACTAGCCAAACCCAAGTCCTGCAGCTGTTCTTTGTATAATTTAGTCTCCAGGCCTTTGATCATCTTAATTGCTCTTCTCTGAATTTTTTCCAAACTCTCAACATCTTTTTTCTGACAGGGTGACCAAAATTGGCTGCAGTATTCCAGGTGTGGTCTTACTAGGGTTTTATAAAGTGGTACTAATACTTCATGTGATCTTGATTCTATGCCTCTGTTTATACAACCCAGGATTGTATTAGCTTTTTTGGTTGCTGCTGCACACTACTGGCTCATGGTTAAGTAATCGTCTACTAGGACTTCAAGGTCCCTCTCACAGTTGCTGTTTTAAGCCAGGTCTCGCCCAATCTGTATTTGTACCTTTGGTTTTCCTGCCTAAATGCAAGACTTTGCTTTTCTCCACATTGAAGCTTATTTTGTTGGGTAGGGCCCAATTGTTGATTCTGGGTGGAGCACAACAACAACAAATAATAAACTGAAAAAGAACCACATAATATTAAAGCATACATAATATATAACTACAAATAAGAAATACAAAATATAAATTGGTTACCAAGCACCATAATAAAAACAACCAAAAGAAGAATCCACTTAATTGGCCTTAAATGCATGAGGGAGGTCTGAATTCTATTTTGAGAAAGCCCATATATGCTCCCTACAAATTTTACATATGCACTCTGAGTGAATGTAATTCAGCAATATCTGCATTGCCACTTATTCCTCCTCTGGTGCCACTAAAGGTCCCAGTGCTCTAATATTCTCATTCTGTATGATCATTTTGTTAAGTCAAAAATGTAAGAAATCAGCTAGTACAGGGGTGTCAAACTGCCGGCCCATGGGCCGGTTTCATCATACTGAAGCCGTGCCCACCCCATTGCCGGCAATGCAAAAAGAGTCGCGATACGTCATGACACATCATGTGACGTGGCGAGTTTGACACCCATGAGCTAGTACATGTAGTCCTCGACTTACAACAGTTTGTTTAGTGACTGTTCAAAGTTACAACAGCACTGAAAAAAATGTCTTATGACAGTTTTTCAAACTTATGACCCTTTCAGCATTCAAGGGTCAGGTGATCAAAATTCAGATGTTTGGCAACTGACTCATATTTATGATGGTTGCAATGTCCCAGGGTCATGTGATCTCCCTTTGCAACCTTCTGGTAAACAACATCAATGGGGTAGCCAGATTCACTTAACAACCTTGTTATTAATGTAATAGCTGCAGTGATTTGCTTAACAACTATAGCAGGTCATAAAAGGGGGCAAACTTACTTAACATCTGTCTCACTTAGCAGCAGAAATTTGGGTCTCAGTTGTGTTCCTAGGTCGAAGACTACTGTACATGTTGAGAATTCTCCCATATTTCTGGGCATTATACTAGCCCACTGTTTCTTAATATTAGCAGTTTTATGGTATGCAGACTTCATCTCCCAGAATTCCCCAGCCAGCATGCACCAAGTTGAGGACCAGATATTTTAAAATTGCCAAGGCTGAGAAAACCAAAGTAAGGATTACCTGTGTCAAAAATGCTCAATTGGAAATAAATAGTGTTTAATACTGAATGATGCTGAAAAGAATGTTGAAATAATGTATCCTCGGAGAATGCAGAAAAAGTAGCATTATTTTAATTATATTGTCCTGAATTGCTCACCCTCAGTCAGAAATCACCAAAACCAAACTTCAGCTTGTAAACAGAACAAACAGAATTTTAATGTAGAGTTTCAACAATTAATAGCTCTGCAGTGGTGTCAAAGGACTACTCTTAGACTAATTAGAGATGGTTCTTGTAACCCATTTTTTAAAAAATTCAAGACAATACATGGTGAATTCCCTAGATGATTATGCAGGTTGGATGAACCACTTCCTCAAAGGAGTCCTATTGTTCAATCTATAACTTATTAGATGAACGTGAAAGTTTCTGCAACCCTCCCCACACACACACACCTTCCATTAC
Organism: Vipera berus; assembly: GCF_964194415.1. Lineage (NCBI taxonomy): Eukaryota > Metazoa > Chordata > Lepidosauria > Squamata > Viperidae > Vipera > Vipera berus. Next base: position 179,141,257 of record NC_138203.1, on the reverse strand, counting down.
ATGTCTGCCTTTCAAGATATTGGCGATGCACATTCAGGGACTTTTTCTAATGATATTGTGGTTTTGCAATTCCAATTTGAAGCAAATTCTAATAAATACAAGGAAGGAAAGAAGATTTAGATATTGATATGGCCACAGGTTATCACCAATTCTCTTTCAAAACAAAAAAGGATTGTCTATTTTTCATGGTTCCTAATTTCCAGTAATTGCACAGTCTATTTTTCTTTCTTCCCCCCCACCCCCACTTCTCTGCCATCTGAAGGAAATAATTCTGAAAAAACGATTAGAATACTTATCAACAAATGTGTATAGTTTTAGCACTGGGAAGCAAAATTCAAGTTAGTCCCAGAATCTCTTCTGCTTTTCATTTGGCAGCTGTGGTCATTAAACAGACTAACATAATAATTCCAGCAATCACATCTTCCTTGCATTCTATGGTCTCTAGAAACAAATGAAGAAACTAACTTAAAACATAGCCTCAGTTGCTAGTAGAAGACAATTGTTAGAATTACTAGGATATTTTATCAATTAATGGTTCATATTCAGGCTTCTAGAAAATTTGGCTTTCTTTCTGTAACAAAAGCAGCTTGCTGATATTTAAAATCCTCCAGATAATCAGCAATATTTTCTCGGTCTTTTATGAAATTGAACCAATGATGTCTTCCTATTAACAGGACACAGGAGAGCCAGTTGGTGCAGTAGTTAAGGCACTGGACTAGAAATTAGGACACTGTGAGTTCTAGTTCTGCCTTACATATGAAAGTCAGTTGGGTGACTTTGATCTAGTCATTCTCCCTCAGCCAAACCCACCTCACAGCACTGTTGTTGTGAGGAAAATAGGAGGAGGAAGGAGTATTAGGAATGTCCCTTGTTCTGAGTGACTTAGAAAGTAATAAAGCTGGGATAAAAATCCAATAAATTATTAAATAATGCTTCTATAATTTCACCGTTATTTTTTAGGGAGAGATTTGTGGTGTTATCCACTCACACAGGATTCTATATCACTTATTTCCTGGCATAGTTTATATATTCAGTGCTGAGGGATGCTATCTGTAAAAAAACAACCAAGGAGCTTGGTAGGTTGAAAGAATAGAGAAAAATCAGAATCAAAATTAAGTATGTCTTTCATTATGTTTCTTGGACTGCCGGATAAACTAGCATGAGAAAAGGGTACCCATCTTTACTGTATGGACTATTGTCTCAGTTATTTTCCAAAGGGGATGGTTAGCCATTCTTACTAAAAGAATTTAAGAATATTACAACAACAACATTACTGCCAATTACTCTTGTTACATTGTGCCATGGACAAATGATACAGTTACTACTTAACTATCCTACATTCAGTGTTGATTCAGATACTATTTTGACCTACTCACAACTATAATTTTATGAGGAATGAAAATCACTTATTTCAAGCCTACAGCTCTGACCTCATTTTCATCCTAGTGCTGTGCTTTCTTAGCAACTGCAACTGACTATCCAGCAATAATGTATCCTAAATGTTCTGATTTTCGAGAGATTATCTTGTTTTGACTCTGACTGCACATGATGTACAAACAACATGCATTTAAATTTCAGTAGTGTTCATATTAAGAGACAACAGCTTGAACAGAAGGTGTACCACAGATAGCTAGGAAAGTGCAGGGTTTAATAATTCTCTCATCTACTGATTTTGTACTGAAGTTCTCCCATGCACAAATGTACATCTTTTAAAAGGGTACCACACTTGTGTTTCCAGGCACAAGTAAATATTGTGAAATCCATAGAAGGGAAATCACAGTACAGGTAAATAGCAGACATGGAAGAGCCTGGAACTTGGGGGCTACCTATACCTGATGAATGTCTCAATATTTTTTTCTTTTTACAATCCTGTAATCCCTTAATTTGGGTTGAGTCCGGGTGGCTGAATGGAGCTGAACATTTACTAGCCTGACCCTTGTATGTTATTTACAGCAGATATTTTCTCTTTGCTCCCTGAAAGAGAAACATTTGCTGCTACCTAGGATTGAACTCTCAATCTCCCGAGTAGGAGATGACCGTCTTCACCACTAAGCCGCCACTGTGCTCCATGAATGTCTCAATATAAGAATGAAACCAGTTTTACAGTGCCTCCCATGGGTCAGGAGCTAATATAACAATGTACATTCTCCCTATTTCTCTGCTGAAAATCTCCTTCAGCTGCGGTATTTTCCCTTCAAAAACATATCTTGTGAATATAGCCCACATGCCAGACAGCAGACACACAATCCTCATGAGTGAACAATGGCTATTACAGAAGTACACAGATACTCTTCCTCTGCTAGAGTCCTTATAAAAACATGAAAGAAATTCATGGAAATAGGTTTTGTGAGGAACAGCCTTACAACTCTAACAATCTCAAAGCTATATTCTAAAAATGGATGAGTGTATATAGTTAGGATTGGTTCTATGATTTTTAATTTCTGTTTAGTATTGTGCTAATTGTGCTCGTTTTGTTTCTCTCTCGGAACAAGTAACTAATGTTGGGAAAATTGGAAGGAAAGAGAAGAGGATGACCAGCAGCAAGGTGGATGGATTTAATTACACTGGCAATGGGTGTGCTGTTGGTAGACCTGAAGGACTGGATACGGGATACATGATTCTGGAAAAGTTTATTTATGTGGTCACCCAGGTGTTGACCTTGTCAACACTTAATCAATCAACAAATTACAAAATTGGATCTTTTATTTCAGCTTCCTAAATCTGTCAGGCTATGGTCACTGTTCTTCAAGAAATCTGGAATATTTTGGGTAAAAGATTCTTCATTTGTTTCCACACCTGCACTTTTATTCTCTCTGGAGTTCTTTATTTTATTTTGTAATTTTTTTCCTAATTTGCATACTGCTATGATGCCATAATGTAGGCAGCTCTATAATTATCTCTTTCCCTTTGAATGTCTGCAATTTAACATTTAAAAGTTTAACAAAAGTTTTTATCATACTTTTTTTTAAAAAACAACAACTTGATTTTGTTTATTTCCTATGAGTTTGATTTATATACCAACTGCAGGAGGAAGGGATGAATCCTCTATCACCATAGAGGAGGAGCCATGGATCCATGGTGGCGCAGTGGTTAAAGTACAGTACTGCAGGCTACTTCTGCTGACTGCCGGCTGCCAGCAGTTCGGCAGTTCGAGTCTCAATGGCTCAAGGTTGACTCCGCCTTCCATCCTTCTGAGGTCGGTAAAATGAAGACCCAGATTGTTGGGGGCAATATGTTGACTCTGTAAACTGCTTATAGAGGGCTGTAAAGCACTGTGAAGCAGTATAGAAGTCTAAGTGCTATTGCTATTACCATGTCTCTATGCTTACAGGGCCAGGAAATGGCACCACTGACATGATTTCAATTATTGTCTTTTGACATTTTAATCCCAACCCCAGTGCACATTGGGGTTAAGAGATTCATGTCAAGTGAGAGCTCACTGTACAATAGAGGATGTCAGAGGAAATTAGCAAACTACTACCTCAGTGCAGAAGGTGGGAACATGATGTGGAGACCCAAAGGACTTCTAGGAGAGGAGGTTACAACTTCCAACATTTTATCTCATTAGCCTCAATATCTTATAACATTTAAATCTATTTGTTTCAATATATTATGTAAGCCATCTGTCATGGTTCCAATAGATGATACCAACTAAAGCAGAACTCTGAGGCTTGAAGTTTTTTTTAAGAATATGTTTATTGGATACAAATATCGGCACTGTCAAAAGTGAAACCAAGACTAAAGTTCCCTCCAAAAACTTACAGTATACAAAGTTAAACTTCCCACCCCTGTACTATGCAATCAACTACGTTTCCCAATATACTAGTTTGGCGGGCTTTCTAACAGAAGGCTCAGCCCCCCACTCTAATGAACAGAAATGACCTTGGTTCCCAAGGGACAGAGAATTGTTAAAGCTAACAGAAAAATTCCACCACCCCTCCCATTCTGGTGGCAACCGAAAATGAGCCAAATGGCTTCATTCAGATTCATTGCAGAGTTGACACCATCCTTTAGTTGTGTCTTTATTTTATCAAAAAGTCTTAGATTTGAATAGATCCCATTTCAGATCTTTCCTATAACAACTCTTACGTCAAGTGCCAGGGAAATCAGGAGATTCAGGCAGTTCAATTGAGTATAAAGATTTATTGCAAGCTTAAGGTCTCTACAAGAATCCAAACTTTTAGCAGTCAAGGAAAATGAGAGGGAGATAAGAAAGGCATTTAAAGTGAGCTGGACTTAAATCTCTTATGGGTGTGCAGGGACTCATGACTGATGACACATTTGACTCCTCCCTTGGGCTCAGCCTGATCATCTCCTACATCTTATATATATTACAAATCCAAAAATCTCTGAAATATCATAGAGAAGGGTATCTGAAATTTGCACTGCCTTCTACAAAACATCTAAGCATCCTCTTGAGGAAATGCTTATGAAGTATGTCTTATTTCCAAGAAAAAGGAGATCACGGGGCATGAGTGAAAGCTGTGCTTGAATGAAGATTTTGGGTCATGTTTTTCAAACAGACACATGTTTCAAGTTTCAAGTTTTAAGTTTTATTTAATTTGTATACCGCCCTTCTCCTTGGTAGGGACTCAGGGCGGTTCACAGGGCATATATAAAAAAGACAATACAAAAATTAAAAAAGATTAAACCAATGCCCAGTTAAAAACAGTAATACAATTCTAAAACGACAATTTAAAACCCATAATCCCCCGTCAGGCCAGACCAGCTAATTCAAATAGGTGGGTCTTCAGGCCACGACGGAAAGTTCGGAGATCTGATGCCGTCCGGAGCTCCACCGGCAGTTGGTTCCATAATGCCGGAGCGCCCACAGAGAAGGCTCTCCCCCTGGGGGCCACCAGTCGGCATTCCCTGACTGGCGGCACCCTGAGGAGGCCCTCTCTGTGGGAACGCACAGGGCGGAGGGGAGTTGATGCCGGCAGCAGGTGGTCCCCGAGGTAACCCGGACCCATGCCATGTAAGGACTTAAAGATCATAACCAAAACCTTGAACCTCACCCGGAAGACAACTGATAACCAATGCAGCTCGCGGAGCAAAGGTGTAACATGGGAGTACCGGGAAACTCCCAAGACAACTCTCGCGGCCGCATTCTGTACCAGTTGGAGCCTCCGAGTGGTCTTCAAGGGAAGCCCCATGTAGAGAGCATTACAGTAGTCAAGGCGAGAGGTCACGAGCGCATGAGTGACCGTACACAGGGCATCCCGGTCCAGATAGGGCCGCAACTGGCGCACCAGGCAGACCTGGGCGAAAGCCCCCCTAGTCACGGCCACTATATGATCTTCCAGGGTAAGCCGTGAATCTAGGAGGACTCCCAAGTTGCGAGCCCTATCCACGGGGGGTAAGAGCTCACCCCCCATAGATAGAGATGGAACATTTTGAATGTCCCGGGATGCCGGAATGTACAGCCACTCAGTCTTGTCAGGGTTGAGTTGAAGTCAGTTCCTCCCCATCCAGACCCGAACCGCCTCCAGGCAACGGGACATCACAGTGAGGGCATCACTGGGGTGGTTTGGGGTCGAAAAGAAAAGTTGGGTATCATCGGCATATTGATGATACCCAACTCCAAAACCACGAATGATCTCACCCAGCGGTTTCATGTAGATGTTGAACAGGAGAGGCGAGAGAACCGACCCCTGAGGAACTCCACAAACGAGAGACCTAGGGGCCGATCTCTGCCCCCCTGCCAACACCGACTGCGAGCGTCCCAGGAGATAGGAGGAGAACCACTGAAGAACTGTGCCTCCCACTCCCAATCCCCTGAGACGCCGCAGCAAGATACCATGGTCGATGGTATCGAAAGCCGCCGAGAGGTCTAATAGGACTAGGACAGAGGAATATCCCCTATCCCGAGCCCTCCAGAGATCATTCACCAGAGCGACCAATGCCGTCTCTGTTGTACAATTCATTTGTAATTTGTAATATTTTCTACCTCTTAAACATGTGCAATTTGCTTGTTATTGCTGCTGTGCCTTAATTTCTTTTACCTTAATAATGATCTATTACTGCAAGATCATAACAGAATGCCTACTGGTTTTATTGATCTGTATGAAACGGCTGAACATGAGTCAGTAAGTCATCATATCATCCATAGGTCCTCACTGTATATCTGTGAGCTCCCCCAGACACTTATGATCTTCTGTCTGTGGCAGTCTGTACAATCAGAAAACCGTCTATAAAAATGTATTGTTTTTATTTTATTTTTTTATTTTTTTATTTTATTAATATTTCTATACCGCCCTTCTCCCGAAGGACTCAGGGCGGTTCACAGGGCAAGAATAAAATACAAAGTTACAAATATTAAAAGGAGATTAAATAGTTGCCCGTTAAAACAATTAATATACTACATTTATAAAAACCCCAAAAATACAACAATAAAAATACAAGAATAAAAACCCCACCAATCCCCCATCAGGCCAGGCCGGCTTGTGCAAACAAAAACGTCTTCAGATCGCAGCGAAAGGAGCGAAGATCGGGCGCCATCTGGAGCTCTACCGGCAACTGATTAAATAGTTCCGGAGCGCCCACAGAGAAGGATCTCCCCCTGGGGGCCACCAATCGACATTCTCTGATCGGTGGCACCCTGAGGAGACCCTCTCTGTGGGAATGCACAGGGCGCAGGGAGGTTGATGCCGGCAGCAGGTGTTCCCTGAGGTACTCCGGACCCCTGCCATGTAGGGCTTTAAACACCATTACTAGTACCTTGAATCTATATTGGTCTCTGTGTTGGTGTTATTACAATAAATTTTAAATGTGCATTATGTTTTTATTTTACTCTTATGAATAATGCTGGGTTTCCGTAAAAGAGAAATGGCATATAAATATCAGTGGGAGCTTCTTTTAGCAAAAGAATCTCCACTTATTTAAATGCAACTACATCTTCAAATACAACTCCAGAAAGTTCCTCAGTCCTCAGATCCAGTCTATAGTTTTATTTGTACACCACTCAGAGCTCCTCTGGGAGGGAGATGGGAGGTTTCAATGTTTGATAAATAAATAAATATAGCACTAATAATATTCTGCCACTCCCTCAGATCCCATGCATAGTCCTGTAGTCCTTTATGATTATACATGCACTGAAGAGGTGACGGTCTTACCTGGGTTGGTCTTAGAGGTGCGCACTGGCGTATAGTGGTTTTTCGAAGATGTTCGGATGGGTGTGTTGTCTTTGGGGGAGGTATCTATAGCCGAGATAGTTTCTCTTTCACAGTGTGCTATGGGGATTGGTCCCTGCTGCCGGAGGATATCGGCCAGAGCCCTAAAAGGAAGAAAGACCAATCATGCAAAGCTTTTATAAAGCAAGTGAGCAGTAAGTGAAAATGAGTAAACTCCCCCTCTGACTTTTGATTAAAATAAAAAAGGGAGAATATAGTAGTCACATTTCCTTTTGTGTACAAAACTAGATTTTGGCTGATCTTGAAAAATAAAAATCAGGGTCATAACTGCTTAATTTTTCTATGGGGCAGCATTAGGAAATCCCAGAGCTATAAGATAGAGGGAAAAAGAATTAAAAGAAGAAACGAATCCCCCAAAAGAAGTTGTAGAAGACCATTTCTGAATGGTGGCAACAGAATTAGATGAGTGTGTAAACACAGGCTCAAACATTTTCAGGATTGGTGACTGTAAATATGAAATAAAATATCATCTGCCTCTTGGCAGAAAGACCATGAGAAATCAAGACAAATAGTAGAATGCAGAGACTTCACAATGACAACAAATTATATGTTGCCAAGCCATGGTTTTCCCACTTGTAACATATGGCTATGATATGTAAACCCTCAGAAAGGCTGAATGAAGGAAAAATTATGCTTTTAAATTATGACACCGGAGAAAATGGTTGACAATACCTTGGATTTCAAGAACAAATTATTCAGTACCAGGTATAGTAAAACTGCTTGTTAGGACACCTAATAGTGAACAAAATCTTAAATATTTTGGGCACATAATTCCCAAACCATGTTCAGAAATAGCCCCAATGAAAAGGATATTGTTGCACTGAATCTCCACACTGACAACTTGTCATTCTTGGCACATGAAAGGGAGCAAAAATCTCCATTTCTGGTACTGTCTGTACTCATACAAACTCATCCCACCATACTTGAAGGAAGTAATTAGTGATTTTCATGTCATCTCCTGATGCTAGGAAGGAGGAGAAAATAAGCTAGTACAGTAAATCATTTCACATAAAGCTCTAAGGACAGAATAAATGGCAATCCTCATTACTGAGATGCATTGGATCTTAGCCATCAGGGTAGCACAAATCATGGTAACATATTTCTCTGCCAAGAGAAGGTCTGAAGGAATGTATGTTCACATGGCTATCAAGAAGACTCCCGAATCTTTTCTAGCTTTCTAAGTAGTCTACGGCACGCATTGCTTTATCTGATTCAGAATTAGACTGAGTAGGCAAGTTCTTGTGAATTAAGTGACACACCATCTTGCTTTATTATCTGGAAGATGTTTGAAGAAATGGACAGGTTCCTTAGGACTCAGCCACCTGTCCTTTAGATATACATCCGTTCTTATTAATTAAACCCATCCAGGAGGTGATGTGTGGTTGAGTTCATGCAGTGGTGAATGCATCCCTGAAGGAGGTACTTCCTCAAGAAGTTATCAGGCTAAAACCCCCCAATGCTCTATAAGTCTAATAAAACTAATTTTGTTAGAACAGCTATAGTAACAGTATCTTGCAAGTGTAAATATGTGCTCCCCCTCCTTCAACTTCAGGTGAAATAGGCAGGGACCAGTCTGATGAATTTTCTCAAGTTGGTTTCTTGGCATGGACTTCAGATATACAGTACTTGTCTGATTGTTGTCTCAGAAACAGATTTTGCCATTGTCCTTCAAGGCCATTCTTTATGTCTTCTACAGAACCCTATGGACAACCTTGCTCTTTTCTCAGAGGCTGGATAAGGGAATGTGTCCATGAGGATATTTTACTCACATGCTTATTATATTAGTCCTTGATTTATTGTCTCTGTTGTTTTTGAATTGTATTAGATGTGTTCTTAATGTTATGTATAAATAGATAAATGGTCACTAAAATACCAATCTTTACTATAAAAATCAGTGGAGATATTTTTTTCTTAAAAAAATATACAACTTATATCAAGGATAGCATGGGCATATGTCAAGTTTTCAGGGATGAGCAGAGGTTATATCTGTCCACATTCTCATTTTTGTGGACCCTCTCAAGACTATGATACCAAAATTTAGTAGGTTTATGTTTAAAGACAAGAGCTTAAATCAGCAACCTTCCCTGGATGCTTAGCATTTCTCTGTTGACATCCACATATCAGCCCCATCCCCCTTTGGTTCTTGGCGATTAAAAGAACAAAAATAATTTTAAAAAGTGCCATCACTGATTTCAAAAAAGGTTTCCTGCTTTTCTCTACTTGAAAAACTTTGTGTGTATGTGTGTAAATATATTACAAGCAAGGAGAGTTTGTAACTATATTACAAGCAGCAGTCTACAGATGTTAGATTAGAGGAGATTAACAGTCATATCCACTGCTGTATTTGTGCATTTACATGTATAGATTAATATATGCATCTGCTGTTGTCTGCCTTTTCCCCCTTTTGGTGACAAGGAGGTAAATGGGTGTGCTCTTTCTTGCCACACCAAGTCACTATCCTTCCCTGAAAAGAAAAGGGGGGGAAATTATTGACTTATTTTGCTTTCATTCTCAATATTTAAAAATGGTTTACAGCTTATTAAAAAATGGGGAGGGGCGTGGATTTTTTTAAAAATGAACCTTTCTGTATATACTAAAAACAAAAGCAAGAAAAAACTCTTGACTTCAGGGTTTGATGTTTTTTTTTTAAAAAAAGAAATCTGAAATGAATGTTGCAGAATCTGAGGGCAAATTGAGTTGTCCTACACCTGCACCATGCTGCTCAAGATCATAATATTTATTTATTAGTACCTATATATGATAGGAAACACTTTCTAGAGTGAGAAAGGTTTAATTAGAAATATCCCGAGATCTTAGAATTGCAGAGCCAAACAATACCTGAAGTACTCTATTTCCACCCATGGTCTGGGTTGTTTTTTTTAATGAAAAACATCTTTAACTAGATGTAGGCTTGAGAATAATAATATAAGGCAGACATGTCAAACACAAGGCCCGGGGGCCGCATCCGGCCTGCAAAGTGGTTTCATGTGGCCCGAAAAGCCATCCTAGAAACAGTGAGGGAACGGCCCCCACTGCCTTGGCCCTGGCCCAGAGACCCTCCTTCTGCCAAAGACCCTCAGATCTGTCCCACTCCTGCCCAGGCCCCCATAGGCACCATTGATGCGAACAATGTAGAGCTGGCCATGCCCACCCAGTAGGCACTCTAGCCACGCCCACCTAGTAGGCCACGCCCACCCTGGCCATACCCACCCGGCCCCTTGAGGGCAACTGCAGTGCTGATGCGGCCCTCAATGAAATTGAGTTTGACACCCCTGATATAAGGAATGTTTTTTTAAAAAAAAACTTTTTTTCTTTCCATTTTTCCATTTAGATCTTTATCCAAGCTACTTTCCAATCTGTACAGGAAAAGATTATTTATCTTTTTCCTTCATCCAGGAGAAAAAGACTTGAAAAATTTCAGAGAAGCCATACGCGAGAGGAGAAAGAATATTAAACAGACCCTTTCCCGATCACATCTTCCCCAAACTGCTTTTCTTTTTTTAAAAAAATAAAAAAAAATATTAAGGAGAGAAATGTGCAACTAGTGTCAAGCCTAGATTGAATCTTAATAAACAAAGACTCTGAGAATTAGCCCTGTTCACCAAGGAGCTTAATCATGAGGTCCAATCATGCTAGAAGTAAAATCAGTCAAGCATCCTCCATAAATAAGTGTGCATTGGACTATAGCTTTATAAACTTTATAAACAATGCATTTTCCATGCCACAGATAGGTGCAAAGGATTTTCCCATCTGTGATTCACTATAGTTTTTACCTTTGCGGCAAGGACATCTCATTTTCTTAGAGCTGGGTATATTACAGCATTTTCCTGGAAAATTGTGATCCTCTGCCAGGTGGACTATTGAATATGAAATTGTTTTTAGCTCTGCTCAATATTGCCTGCAATATGAATTGCACGAATGGCAAAACCTTTCCTTTCTTCATGCTTCTATTATTCTGTAAATCTTTGGAAGCTAAATGTATTATTATTATTATTATTATTATAATGAACAATTTCTTGTGGAGTGATTGGTGCTCTCTGAGCTGGAGTCATTGGTGTTCTCTGAGCTTCGCTGTTTGGAGATGTTTTATTATCCAACTAGTGAGTTGGGGATTTGCTCCCAGTTTATATACAGAAGCAACTGTAGTACTCTATATGGTACATGTGTATGATACTTATACAATATATATTTTATGTACTGTAGCTGTAATAGTTCAGAGAGCACCAGGGATTCCACAGTTCAACCCTGAGCTATATACAGTATATACTCTTCTATTGGAACAATTTCTTACTGTAGTTCTCCAACAGAGGAGCTCAACCAGTCTTTAAAATACTTCATTTAAAACTAAAACTAAACTTGATTTAATTTTAAAATGTCTATCTTTTCTTCTCAAAGCTGGAACAATCCTCTGTTCTGATTTTTTTTTAAAGAGCTAAAAGTTACATCCTGCAGAAAGTTGCCCATCTGTTTGTAATGCACAATCAGGATGTCATGTTTTGCCATTGGGTTTGGATTTTAGGTTTTGTACAAAGCCTAAGAAATACAAGCATATATGCTCATTAATTGCTTGTGACTAAGGATCTAGTCACTAAGTCTGTAATATGACTGTGCCCATATTGCTCTATCTATGAAAAAAGAAGTTGAGAATATTTTTGCCAGTTTCCATGAAGGAAAAAAAAAAGAGGGCAGGGTCTGAAGATTGGTAGGAGTTGCGGAACAGATACTTAATTCACAGAGAATATGTAGAATTTAAGTCTATCTACCCTTATGATATTTTGTTCTTCATGTTAGAGTGAAATTATAATTGAATAATATAATTGAAGGCATGGAGACTTTTCTGAGTTAGTTGAGGAATACTGAACTGATGTCAAATGAATTCTACAGTTATGAACTCAGCTGTGATTATTACAGCTAACTAAGCCACATAGAAACCTTATCAAATGGAAGTTCTATGCCATTTTCTTCCTAACTTGCAATATTTTGCATACCATTGTGGCAGAATCACAAATGCAAACATCACTCTCCTTATATTAATTTTTAAAACAAGTGTTTCCCAAAAGGAGAAAGAAGGAAAACAATACTCTTCCTTGGTGTATTTATTTACATATTTGTTAGAGGTGACTGTTCTACTATATACGCAGCACATGACATTTCAGTTGGGTGCTTCTCAACTGCAAGGGAGAAGAATGACAGACTTAATCTTGCCAGCTTCTTTTCTAGAACAGCCAAAGGCATCCTACTCATTTGCGTAAGAGATGTGTAGGCCTAGGCTGATAATGACACAGTGTTGATGCCAGTGATAGATCAAAAAAAACAAATCTTGCCTAAGAATGTGCTTCACCTATCCAAGCAAATGGGAGAGTCAGGTTGGCCTTGATACAGATTCCAGAATGCACCTACACAAGCAGTTAGGGGCTCACCATGGTACACACATGTGACACCGCTGTTCATGAACCTACACTGGTCACCAGTGAGATTCCAAGATCTGGTTATCTATGGCAGTGTTTTTCAACCACTGTTCCGCGGCACACTAGTGTGCCGCGAGATGTTGCCTGGTGTGCCGTGGGAAAAATTGAAAAAACACTGACCTAGGAGACAGCGGTGAGAGGAGGAGGAGAAGGAGGAGGAGGAGGAACAGCCGCGGGCGGAGCGGCGCTGCAAGACTCTCTGGCGGGGAGTGCTGGGCACTCCTTGGCTAAGCTGACGGCCCTACTTCACTGGAAGCAAAAGCCCGGGAAAAGAAGTGGGCTCGACCTCTCTAGGCACCAGGGCTCCACGGCAGCGTAGCTCCGCCCCCTTCCCTGGCTTCGGAGGGTCTCTTGCTGAAGAGAGAGAAGCTGGGGAGAGGCGACCGGCTCGCTTATCGGAAGAGGACGGACGGGCGGCCAGCCCGGCTCGCCTGAGCGGTCGTGTGGTTGGTTGCCTGCAACGTTCGAAAAAGCTCTTCTTCCCCAGCACGCGCCGCTTACTCCTTACTCCCCGCGCGGCTGAGGATGCGAGACTCCCGCCTGGTCGGCTGCCTGGCTCCGCTTTCTTTGCTCGCCGCGACCCCTCGCCCCAGCCCGAAATAGAGGGATCTGACCGCTTCGCTCTTGGAGGCTTCGCTTGCGTCTGAAAAATTACATGGCTGATTTTTTTTTAACCTGTCCTTTTGATACGTTGCATAATAAAATGTCCTTTGGACCAAAGCAATTAAAAACCTTTGGGGTTTCCCCCCCCCCTCTGGAGTGAAGTGCTTTTGATGGTAAAGGTGAGAAAGAAAGAAAAAAGGAAGGGAAAAAAGGAGAAAGGGGGAAGGGGAAAAGGGAGGGAGAAAGAAAAAAAGGAGAATAGAAAAGAAAGAGAGAGAGAGAGGAAGGGAGGAAGGAAGGAAGGAAAAAAAGCAGGAAGAAAAATTAAAAAGAAATGCAAGTAGCTTCCAGTTTCCACAACAAGTAGAAAGCAAGAAATTGAGAGAGGGAGGGAAAGAAAGTGGGAGAGAGAAAGGCAGGAAAGAAAGGAAGGAAGATAGAAAGAAAGAGAAAAGAAAGAGAGAAAGAAAAAGAAAGAGAAAAGAAAGAAAGAAGGAAAGAAAGAAAGAAAGAAAGAAAGAAAGAAAGAAAGAAAGAAAGAAAGAAAGAAAGAAAGAAAGAAAGAAAAATAAATGAAGGAGAAAAATGCAGAAAGAAAAATTAAAAAGAAATGCAAGTAGCTTCCAATTTCCACAACAAGTAGAAAGCAAGAAATTGAGAGAGGGAGGGAAAGAAAGTGGGAGAGAGAAAGGAAGGAAGGAAGATAAAGAAAGAAAAGAGAGGGAGGGAAGAGAGGGAAGGAAGGAAGAAAGAAAAGAAGAGAAAAAAGAAAATACAGAAAGATAAATTAAAAAGAAATGCAACCTTTCCTTTTCCTTCACAGCAAAAACAAACAAACAAAAGCCCCAAAATAAAATAAAATAAAGAGGCTAATAATAATAATAATAATAATAATAATAATAATAATAATAATAATAATAATAATAATAATAATAAGTTGGAAGGGACCTTGGAGGTCATCTAGTCCAACCCCTTGAGAACACAGGCCATCCTCGACTTACGACCGTTCGTGTAGCGACCGTGGGGAGGTCCAATGGTGCGGAAAACGGTGGAGTGCCTCGTGATTTTTTTCATGAAACAAGTGTGCCTTTGCCCAAAAAAGGTTGAAAAACACTGATCTATGGGATACCATTTTTAATTGTCTCTAGTTCTGCAAGAACTGACAGGGAGAGGATGGTCCTGGGCTATTCAGCAATTAAACTATGCCATTTTTTCAGGATTCTGAAGATTGCATTCTATGGCATCACTTCCGGTCTCTGAAATAATACATTTTCCCACATAGCCCAATCCCTACTCCATTTATTTTATTTTATTTTTCACATTTGCATTCCAATTGTTTGCTTTTATTGATTTATTTAATGTAAGTTGGCATGAGTCTTACCAATTTGGCAGCCATATATACAAAATAAATAAATAAATCATTATGTGCTTTGGATTTGATTTAAGAGCAGCTATTACAGTTAGGGTTTTTTTTAAAAAAAAATATTTCTTTCTCTGGATTCACAGCTTACCAGTTTTTGGCATGGGTACTCAGTAATTGCCTATTAGGATTCTAGTGCCTTGAGAGTCTCTATCATATATTACTGTGAGTGATTGCTCCGTCTCAGTGCTAGAATTGCCTGATTTACAAATAAGAGTTCAGGAAGAAATAAAACTAAAATATAAAGTCATCCTAACCAATGTGTGTTTCAAACTCAACCCTCCAAGAAATCGGAGTAGCCCTTTCATTAAAATTAATATATTAGGCTTGGATTTTGTGATGAGGTTTGTGCTGAAAGTTATTAAAACCTTTAATGAGGTAGCTATGGTTTCTACATTCACTTTTTTATTCTGCCTGGAGAAAAGGAAAAAGCCTGACAGAAGCTACTTATGCAGAGAACAAGGCAGCTTCTTTGAAAAACAAGCTTGCCTTGGGACATGGAAGGGGAAAAGGTGAGTTCAGGCCATCCTTATTCTACTGAGCCATCTGCCCTTCATCTGGTCATTCTGGTATTTCTCTTCAGGTGCCCTTGATTTGGTCATTCTGGCATTCATTGCCGGGGTATCAGAGAAATGTCAACATGCTATTCAGAGGCAGTGCTCCTTTAAGCAGAATCTGCATGGGATTCTACCCATTAGTTTGTACGTTATTTTTAACATCACCATAGCAAAAACACCCTAAGTCCCTAAATGCCTGCCACCCTTAGCCAAAAGTCACAGGAAACAAAACATCTGCAGTTCAAGATTATATCTACTGTCAGTCTCTTCTACCTCTCAACCAGACTCAGGCAGGCTTATGTCATTTCTGGAACATCACAGGAATTGATATGGGGAACCACAGTCTGGCATGACAAGATCCATGTATGGATTGTTTGTTGAAGCATTCTCATAAACTAAAAGTTTTACATATGGGTGTCTGTGACTCTTTCTATGTTATAGTTAGTATATCCTCCTATTGGCTGTGGATTAGGACACATACATGCTGATGGTTCAAAAATGTCAAAAGGGTGGGCTGCAAGTTCAAGGGTTCAGATGTCTCATACTTAAGGAACATAATACAACAAGCACATGGGAAATGCAATTGTAAAAAACCAAGGAAAGAAGATAAGCAGATCTGATAGCACTTGCAACTTCAAGTAAATTAGGAACTGCTTCTGTCTGAGAGATGCCAGTCTCATCAATTGGCCTCCAACTTTACTTTCAATAGATGTCTGATGGGAGCTTCAGAAATATTTCATATCTAAGATTTAATTCTTTGAAAAAAGACCTATTCATAGCATGAATAGTTCATAACTGAATAGTGAGGAATATAGCTGGTCCTTGCTTAATCAGTGGTCACTTAGTAACT
Source organism: Vipera berus (assembly GCF_964194415.1). Lineage (NCBI taxonomy): Eukaryota > Metazoa > Chordata > Lepidosauria > Squamata > Viperidae > Vipera > Vipera berus. The sequence continues at coordinate 179,125,166 of NC_138203.1, read as the reverse complement.
GTTAGAAGTTATGACAGAGTCCCCAAAAGCTACTTACACTCTGTTTCCATGACCACATTTTAGGCTCTTGGCAACCAGTGCACCTTTAAGGCTGGTTGCAGCACTCTGCACTCACATGATCGTGATTTACAATGTCCTGGCCAGTTTCCAGCAAAAACATCTACAGGAATACATGAATTTGCTTAACCACCACCATATACACTTAATGGTTGCCATATTTGCTTAACAACCACCTCAAAAAAGTTGCAAAATCAGATCCAGTCACATGGCTGCTTTGACTTACAACAGTTATGACCTATGATAGAAATTCCAGGCTCTATTACAGCTGAGGACTACCTGTAATCCTACTGCAGGAGTAGAAACTGTGATGTAGTAAACTGTGAATTCTAGACTCGCCTTAGATATGAAAAACCAGCTGGGTAACTTTGGGCCAATCAGTCTTTCTCAGCTAAGCCCACCTCACAGGGTTGTTGCAGTGGGGAAAATAGGAAGAGGAAGGAGTATTAGATATATATGCCACCTTGACTTAATTACAACCATAATAAAAGTGGAATAAAAAAGCTCTTACTTCAATTAGTAACTATGGCTTTTCTTAGGAAAAGTGCCTTAATTTCTGACACTGTAATGTATACATCCAAGAATCAATGATATAAAATATAGTATATAGCAGCACTATTCTTGTAGTGATCATGCCATTAATCAGATAGAAGGTTCAGAGATAAATGTTCTAAACAGACCTTATTCTGAAAAGTGCTGAATTTTCCGTGTTGTTGGGACGAGATGAATAGGCTGGAGTCTGTTAATAGTTTTTGATAGAGGATTGTATGTTCTAGATGTTTGTAAATTGTACGGCTTCTATATGGAATTGATAGTATACCAGATTTGAGATAAATAAGGTATAGAAAGTATAGAAGAGTAAGGAAAAATAGTCTTGTAATGCTCAACAAGTCTATCGAAGTTGACCACAGTTAGCCTCAACTTTGTTGAGATTTTATGAAGACTGAGAAAACAGGCAGTATCTAATGTAAAACTAACCCATATATACAATTTCTCATTTTGTATATTCCTTAGAGATTTTGAGATTTCAATTTGTTAGCTAAATTTTGGCAGGTAAGACACAAGGTGCAAAGAAAAGGGGAGTGCAGCGTTAAATTATTCTGCAAATATTACTGATGGATAGATCCAATTTTTTCTTTTACCATCTGTTAAAAGAACAGTTAGGTGTTTAATTAATTATGTACATTTTCAGATGTCATTCCAAGAGGTGTATATTAGACTAGACAGAAGTTCAAGTTCCAAGGCATTCTGAAATAATTTGGAACAAAAACTCTTGTATTCAACCTGCCCTGATCCAGCCAATGCCTTGGTCTCCCTTGTATAATCCTAGGGTTCTATGAAACATAATTTGCAAAATGTGAGCATCTTGCAAATGGCATGGATGCAGCAGCTGTGCTAAAACCAATCAACCAAGCTTTCCTTGTATAAAACTCTGTGATATAAAAGAAAAAGAGGAAGAGCAGTAGATACAATGATAGACACATCTTTCCCTAATTCAGGAATGACCCTTGTAATTAGATCACAGATGGACCACCCTTGATTGCCCCAGTGATTGTGTTTTTGATTCAAAGGACATTGTAACCCAACAGTTTGTTAAAAAGTTGCTGTGCTGCATTAGCTAGCAGACCAGGCCTAGCAACTAATTTATTTTATGGGAAAAAACAACGAATTTATCCCCTGCACTTTCTCTGGAACTCCTGACAATGAGTCTCTTCCACATTCATCATTCTTCACCACCCTCTTATCCTTTGCACAAAACTTTTATATTTATCTGAAATTTGGCAGTGGTATTTCCCCCAGAAAGAGATTCTATAACTGCAAATGTTGGCACATTCCATCTCAAAATAACTATAGGCTTAAAAAAACAACAATGAATTTTAAAGGAGCTAGCTCACTACTGTAAATTAACCACTAGAAGAACATTAAGCTTGTTTGCAAATCTAATTCTTTTTGCTGAAAAGCTAAATTGTCACAGCCATTTGGGATTTTCCCATGTATTCTTGGGGGAGGACTGAGCTGTTTTTTGGAATCATCCTTCAAATCTGGTTATAAAATTGGATTGAACTACCCCCACACAAAACTAAAGCAGATCAGGTTATTTCTGTAGCACTGGTTCAGGCTCCTTGAAGTGGATCAGGTGGCTTCTGCTTACTCCTACATATTATCCTCTGCATATTATACAAAGGCTGAAAATTTGGGGGGGGGAACATTAATCAGGGAATCAAATTGTCACACATACTCAGTGAAAATGGAACGATTCCTATTAAGCAAGGTACCGTTATATATTTTTTATGCATATGCTGATGTGTGTGCATGTAAGTAAAGTATAAGATACCTCTTTTTGTGGAAAAGCAAGTTTAAAGACTCCGATAAGTAAGGCTACTGAGGGATAAATATAGATTAAAATATTGTTGTTTAAATGGAAGACAACACAAATTCCAAAGTGCACAACAGCATTATACCACATTCTGTAGTAACAGAAATGAAAACACAGCTGGCATTTAAAATCATCTCAGCAGTGTAATGACTGTGGGCAATACATGTGTAGAAAACAGGATTCACATTCCTCTTGCTTACAACGTCCCCCCTCCCAAAATAAAAATAGATGGACAGAGGTTTTGTTTGACATTTCATGTCCTGCTACAATTGCCCACAGAAATATGACCAACAGCCACTCATTGTTCTCTCACCTGCAGCTACGGTAATACCCAAATGTGAAATAATAGCTCAGACATTATGTATATTAACTATTTTTTTTTAAATTCCATTTATATCCCGCCCTTCTCTGAAGACTCAGGGCGGCTTACAAGCTTAGCAGTACCCTTCATTCTATGTATATGCCTGCTTATTAGGGCTTTCACACACACACCCAAGCGGCATTATTACAAAGTCAGCTTATTGCCCCCAACAATCTGGGTCTTCATTTTACCTACCTTGGAAGGATGGAAGGCTGAGTCAACCTTGAGCCTGGTGGGATGCGAACCTGCACTAATTGCAGGCAGCTAGTGTTACTTAAGGAGGCATTAGCCCACTGCTCCACCACGGCTCTAAATAACTAAGCTGGAACAAACAATATGTGGGCCACTAAATATTGTTGAACCCCAATTCCATCAGCTCTAGGTTGAAGAATGACAAGATAGAAAGACCTGCACATGGATTAGAGAACAAACGAAAGTATATGATATTATCAAGAGTAAAAGAATTGAAATGGGAAGGGGCTGGTCACTTAGCAAGAAGAACCTGATGGCAGGTGGACCAAGGCAGTCATAGAATGGATCCCACTTGATAAAAAGCATCCACGAAAGAGACCTAAAATAAGATAGATTGCTGACATTAGGTTGGAAACATGTGGAAGAGGCCTTTATCCTGCAGTGGGTAGACAGTGGCGAGGAGGAGGAGGAGGAGGAAGAGGAGGAAAATATGTTGACTACCTCTTCCTGGTTTAAAAGAGTAAATAGGTATGGGCAAGTAGCAGCATTAAACAAACCTACAGGGTATTACATTCCTCAAGAACCATGGAGAATGATTACTAATGCCCAATAGGTTTGCAAGTGCGCCTTTGCTAGAAGATGACAAAGTTGATAGGTAATCTGGGATGGTGGAAGTCCTACAGGTTCATATCTGAATGTCAACTAGAAATAATGTGTGATGTAAGACATCCCCCAAAATTCCTGACAGTGCAAGAGGAGTGTAATGAGGGATATCAGTGCACATCTATTATAAAAATGATCTGTAATTTGCCTTAGAGCAGATGCAAACTAATATAAACTGAAACAGACTGAGCTTATGGGGACAGAAAATCTGGATCTGAGAGAAATTTCAGAAACAAAACCTCGTACAAATAAGAGATACAACAGGAATTCCGTTGTAACAGAATAAAGAAATAATCTAGATACTGACTTGGAAGACAGCAAGAAATAAAGCTGACACATTTCAGGAAAACACTTGAAGTATGAAAGCTCTATGAGCATGTGTTTATTCCACATCAGTACCAAACCTGAAATCTGGGTCATATCTTATTTGTTAAGTGATGCAGGAATATGATAAAATGCAAATATGTACTGACAGTAATCCAATATTTATTATTTGTGCATCAAAATGCCAAATTTATCATATACAGGTAGTCCTTGCTTAACAATTGTCTTATTTAGTGACCGTTACAACTTGAAGTTGTACAATGAATGAAGTTACAACAATGCTGAAAAAGTAACTTTGCAACCTGTCCTCACATTTATGTCCTCTGCAAGTCCCCCTGAGGTCACATGATTGAGAGTCAGGCATTTTGCAACCAGTGGGCCTTTATAACCAACAAAGCATTCCATGATCAGGTGATTACTATTTGTATACTTCACAGCCAGGTTCTGATAGAGTCAATGAAGACAATGGCAGTAAAATCACAAGTCACAGTCACATGATATCTCATGTAATGACTGTGGGGTGATTTGCTTAATGGCTACAGGAGAAGTGAGGTCAGAAGCCCACTGCAACCATGTTTTTTCACTTAACAACTATGTTGCCTAGCAACAAGTTGCTGGTCCCAATTGTGGTTGTTAAGCAAGGACTACTGACATGGGTTGATTTTCATCAGATTTGGTTTTATATTGCATTCATTTAGTTACCAACGTTATTATATGGTTGCCATGTACTGATTTGTACATATTCCTCTATAGATTTGTGCCATATAGTTGTGTGAACATCTGTAATTCTATTGAATTATGGAGGCAAAATAAATTGTTCTGCTTATGCAGTACCTGAAAGAATATAGGAACAAAAACTTTTAAGTCTAAACAAGGGATGATTCTCAAAGCAAGAGACAATTATCTCAGGTGGGAGAAAGAGGAGTGCAATGGACCTCTTCACAATTCTCTCTGTGACTTAATTGGCATCACTGATGGGATCCAAGTCTAGGCACTAGAACAAATTAAAGATTAAGTTTAACAGAACAAATTCTGAAGATTCTGTGCAAGATTCAATGGTAGAATAAACCCTACCCCCCCCAATGTTTTGACTGATAAAAAGTATTGCTGGGACAGGTACTTTATAGTGGGAGAAAGGTGGTGCATATATTTCCAATTTATAACTAGAAAAGCATGGATATTACAGTTGAGGGCACTGCCAGCCTAAAAGAATGGAGTTGTTAAAAGAAACTGGCTATGTTTCATCCACATTTGCAAGCTGCCTAAGAAGGTTTGGAATGCTAGGCATGAGTGGTAAGAAGGTGAGACAAATTCATAGGTTTTTTTCTGGACCTTCTGTTTTAACAGGAGTTTGGGATCCATATCATTTTAATGATGGTAAGATCCAGAAAACAACTCACAAAGACATCCAGATATACAGGCATAGTCCAGAAGATATTTAGACATGAGTGAACAGTCCGTTCCTATCCAAAAAGCAAGATGAGATTGAAAAGTGCACCTCGACAAATATAATAAACATACTATGGTTATTTTCAAAGTAACCAGTACAAATACTCAAGTCTACTCTTAGAGCAAAGCAAGGTGGCTGCCTCAAACAGATGTTCCTAGGGACCACTAATGAAGTATTCAAAGCAAACTACTAAATATTTCACACAGTCCTGTGTGCTCTCAGCTACTTTGCTATCTCTATGTGTGATGCAGAACACTGTTCAATTGCTGGCACTGAAATGAGAAGCATTGTGTCCTTCAGCCTAGCGCTGAAGGATATTTCAAAATATATAACAAATAGTTGAGACAATTTATCAAATGCTAGAGAAAAACTGTAGTATCATTTGTTAAAACAATATGAAAATATTTACTCTTACCCACATGAATAAGTCAGGTACATAATTGTGCTTCTGCTACTAAAATTAGCATTTTAAATTGTATCTTTGTGATAGTTCAGTTCAAACAATTACAGTGTCATTGTACCTTTTACTTACTATATGTTATTTCTCTATGTTATTTCCTCAATAAAAATAATATTGAAAATCTTAGTTCTTAATTCCAACACTTTGCTGCTTTTCCGTATATATTCAGAACTCCAACCAATGCATTGCTCAACACTTGTATCACTTTGTTTTATATGTAAAAAAGTGACAAAGTGAAATGTTAGAACATGTGCGTACTGACCAATATCAGCAGTTCTTAATCTTACATTTCAAAAAGCAACCCAGAACTGTCAGCAGACAATGGTATCGTTCAGTGTTGAACATGCTGCTTATTTATGACACACAATAATACTTTTCTTAGAAACTGTGAATTAGGCATCTCATAAAATCTAACCAGCAATATTGGTCCTATAACTATACAGTTATGTCTATAAGAGGCCTTTACTTAAGAATCCTTCAGACTGAACTAACACTGTTTCCCCTAGAGTAAAATAAGAATCATTATAGTATCTATATAACCCTCAGAACATTTTTATATACAGTACATGATATCCATTATAATCTAGAACTGATTCTACTCCCTCTTAAATCAGTGAAAATATCAATTCACCTAAAATTGACTATTTAATCCAAAGTCACTGATTTCCCCTTTGTGGCAAGTAATTTATTTACCATACCCCCAATTCTAGAAATTCATCTTATAGTTGCAAAAGATTACCTGGTCCCAGATATTAAGCTTAACCTAAGATAAGTGACCAGCATGTTTGGACAAGAATGTATTTCCATCAGCCCCATTTTTTCCTCCCAGCTTGATCGTCCCAAAACATAACTAGCCTGCACAGAACTGAAAGATCTAAAAATATGGAAATCTCATATCCTCAATCATAAGAACAGATGGATCCTGACCATACATGATTTTATTATTTTTTAAATAAGGAAGAAATACATTAATATAAGAAAAGCAGGTTCCATGACTTCATGGGAACTACCACATTCTTTTGGCAATTCCCAGCGTGGCCTTCAGGAGATTTGAAGGGACAAAATAGATTCCTTCAGATTTGTAAAGTTACCAATTAGTAATATTAGTAATATCAGAACTGTCCTTACAATCTTAATTTTTGCAGCTTATTTTAACATATCTACTTCAATCAAGGCAACAGAACTTGTGTTTTAGAAGTGTGGCCCTTGACATGCTGTACAAGTCCGAGTGACTCTTTTGCTGGCAAAAGTCGGGCACCTTGAATTATATACATCCCCCTAAAAACTAGTCTATGGCTCTTAGTATTTAAATGGATTTACCAAAGTTGATGAAATGTAGGTTAAATGTCTCTGAAGGTACAAATGGATTTACCAAAGTTGATGAAATGTAGGTTAAATATCTCTGAAAGATATAATCTTTTGTCATCTTCTATGCTCTAATAATATTAAAAAAATACACCCTTCCAAAGATATATTTTTTCCAAAACACAGTTGTTATTCATTTCTTTAGATCCTTGATCTCCATACAAGTGATTTATTTCAGTGTTTAAAAACATATTTTAAAAGTGAAAAGAACATCTAAGTATAGAAATGACAAGAGGGAGTTTAGACAGGGACGATAAGGCTTCATGTGATTTTGATGAGAGATTTTGTAATGCCACTACTCCTGGCATTATAAAAAAAAATATGGGAAAGAGGAGCACACACATATTTGAAGACTCATTTACCAAGAATGCTGTTTACCTACTGAGACCTGCTGACCTTAGCAAAAGCATTAATGAAACAAAAAAGAGGTGTTTCAATCCTATAACTCCTATTCTCAATTCTTCCCAATATTTACTGAAGCTAACGCAATAATATTTCATAGCATTCAGTAATATTTCATAGTACTGCTGACAGAAGTTTAAAATATTACTATGTGCATGTGTGTATGTGGGATGTCTCTCTCTCTCTCTCTGTATTTATGTGTATGCATGCTGGCCAATACTCTTAAGGTACTGACTAAGAGCCAAGTGCATTTGAATTAAAATTCAGTTTTAGCATAACCCTTCAAATGCAAAGCTTAAGACTGTCAGAAAAATGTGATTCAGTGTGCATACCAGCTGATGAGTTGCCCTTTATTGTAGTGAGTAAATGAGAAAAATGAAATAAGAGAATATTTTCAACTTTTCCAGATTGGCTCGTGTGGCAGTGGGGTGGGGTGAGAGGATAGATGTGATCAATTTGGGCTTTTTGATAATCTTGCTTGGGATTTTACTGAGTAGAATGCTGATACTGTATTCTATGCACTGGTAAAATACACTTGCTTTTCATTTAATAAGCTGGTGTCAAGTCTTTCAGCATACACAATATTTAATTGATGATTTAAATGAAAGATAATCATGCAAAGGCAGCTGCTTCTCTCTGTCATGATTGCTTCTATTACATATTTTCAAAAAATTGCTCACTACAAATTAGCTTACTTACACTTGAGTGACATATACATCCCAAATCCTACATTTGAAAGTCCCATCTCAACAATTCATGTCAGATGCAAGAGTACTTGTCATTCACAGAGGTAAAATGAAGGGCATCTGACTTTTCCCAGTGAAAATGTATTTCTGCTATGCAACATTTCCACAGAGTGAATAGTTTTCTTTTGTTATTGTACTTAAAGACAAAAAAAGTACCAAGTACCACCTTAATTACTCAAATGTTAACTCAGAATGCCTCAACGTGCTTAAAAGAGAAATATGGAGGACTTCCTAGTAGTTCTAACTACTGAACAACAACAACAACAACAAAACCCCGACATGGGTCTCCTCTCTAGAACATAATGGAGAAGAAGCTGGCTTAGAAAAAGAGATTAATCCTGTTGAAGTGCAAGGTGAAAGTGTTCCACTTTCTGTAGCACTTAGAGTAAATAAAAACTAGCAGTACACAGAGTGGAGGAGAAAATCAGACACCAAGGAAGTGTGAAAGTTATAGACAGAATTCAGGAATGGGGTGAAGGTGAATATGCAGCTGTACAAGCATGCCTTTAGTTGGATCAGTGTAGGAGGATGCAAAGTTAACAGGAGTTAAAGAGGAGGAAAGAGAATCTTAAGTAGGAATTTAAAAATGTAGGAAAAGTGTTATAACCTTGGGAAGAATAGATGGAACTTGTAGAAAACAGCCCAGAGAGTTTTTGTGCAGTTTCATCAATCAGGAAAAAAAACTGTTGAGAGTTTAACACGAAGATATGATAGGTGTAAACTTTAAAAGAGAGAAAATGGGAAAATCCTGTTCAAGATTTGTAGCTATATAAAAAGGTGTCTGATGAACAGCAAACAGAGCAATCTGAACTGTTTTGAAAACTACAAAGCAACACAGAAACCAGTTCTCGCGATTTTAGAAAGAATGATACCAAGATGTTATATTGCAACGAGGAATGAGATATTTCCCTCATTTCTCTGAGGGGAAGAAAGCTTTGAAAGGTTTATATATTGTTAAAAGTGAACAACTCTTTTTCTATTTTAAGCCGGCTTGGCATTATGTAATTCTGGGCTTTGTTGTTAAGAGTAAAATGAATTAATGTTAGTGCCTAAAGATAAATACATATTTCAAGGTTGTATGAAAACAGAAATAGAATAAAGATCAACATTTGTTAAAGTTGTCAATTTCAGACCTCATTAAGAGGTTTGTAGCTAAAACAGACTTTTTTTAAAAAAAAAAATCATAGGGCAATATTTTTTTAAAGCCTATAAAGTAAGGTTTCCAAATTTGTTAGATGGTTGTGATAATTGGGCTATTAAATAATTTTAGTTATTAATATAGAACTCAGCCACCTACACTTTCTATTTAGAGGGTGCTCTTCAAACTGTAGCAGGTTTTAGGTAGCTGAGTCTCAGATAAAATTCACTCTTTCCTCTTCAGCCTACCTAATTCAAAAGAAACTGCTCATTTATTGTGTGTTTATATATATGTGTGTGTGTGTGTGTGTATGTATGTATGTATATGTATATGTATATGTATATGTATATATGTATATGTATATGTATGTATGTATATATAAAGAATTTATCTCACTGTAACAATAGTCTATCTATGGAAGTTGTGGTCTCTCCCATTTTTGGTGTTTGGAAGAGACTGAACAGCCTTCTCTCAAAGAAGCTTTTATGATGTTCCTTCACATTGCAGGGAGTTGGATTAGATGATCTTTATGGTCTCTTTCAACTCTATAATTCTATGAACTAATTAAAAATATGACAATTGGATTATTTAAAAATATGCAGTGTGTATGATAATACTCAGTACTGTAGTATTGGTATTATGTCTATTTCTAATAACGTCACCTTTTTCAGAGGGAGATATTAAAATCTACTTTTCCCAATTGTTCCTATTAATAAAAAGAGAAGGTATAGAAGGATGACGGGAGTTTTAGTCCAAAATTTGTGGAGGATGCTAAGCTGGGCAAGGTTGCTATAGAAGAAATTGCCCTGCTAATGCTGAAAAAAATAAATGTTAAGAAATGAGGATCTCCATAATACCAGGAGGTGAGACAACTTGTATGAGGTTTTGCACATTTGTTTCTCTAGGGAAACAAGGATCCATGAAGAACGGCAGGTGAAAATGTCTCAAGTATCCTAAAGAAAACTCCTTCCTTTATTTCCTGCAGGAGAACAGATTGCACAGAGGAACAAGAAAACCAATCATCCCATTTATAAGACAGTAAAGTGGGGTTTCCTGTCATAAGCCAACCTGGGAAAGACAGTGGTGTTTCTGTGAGGCAGGGGATTTCTCCCCAAGTCACAGGATGCTAGTATTTGGAGCAAGATTAGTTCACTCACATCAGTGCACATTCATTGCTCAGGTTGTGGAAAGTGGAGGGGGAAAAAAAGGTATTGGGGTCCACACTCTATTCTCACCTGTGGATGTTCATTTCCTGTGGCGGTTGTCGTGCTTTGTCATATGCCACCTTAGCAAAAATGCCCGCAATGACAACAAAGGCAATGGCCCCACATGAAATGTAGACGGTGGCATTTGTGTTGTCCTCATTAGGGTCATACCCATTGGGTATATCTCCAGGTCCATTATTGCTGGTGGCAGGGGTCATAGGATCTGTGCTAGGACGGGGGTCCTGATTTCGGCACTTTTCCTGATTGAGCTTCTTAGAGCGCTTGTTGCAGCAGAAGCGGAAAGAGCAGGTGCCACAACAGTAGCGAAAATCCTGCTGAGTATTGTTGCACTCAAACTCTTTGTCCCACTGCCCACTCACATCATAGTAACCCATGCATGTCTCATATGCTGGGCTGGAATTGCCTGCACTGCTGCTGCTGCTGCTGCTGCTGCTGGAGGACACCTTTGCTGGCCCTACACCAGGACTGCGTCCACGGCTTCCTCCGCCACTGGCTTGCACAGAAGAAGGGGCCGTGGTGGTTAGGGAGTGGTTCAGTTGCTCCTTGGCTGGCTTGTAAGGTCTCCGAGAGGCTCCTGCCCCCTGTGTCCGGTTGCCCTTGGGCGTCCGTGGGGGCCCAGCTGCCTGGGTGGTCAGAAGTAGTGTCAGGACATACAAAGCAAATGGTAGAAGCAAGAGGAGATGCCTCCACCCCATGGTGAGTTGAAAGACCAGAATGGAGGAGGAGGTGGGTGGGTGGGGGTTCCGCCCAGCCCAGTCCAATCAAGAACCTCGGTCCTGCCACTCCATGGATCTGAAGAGGAGCAATTTGGCACTTCACTTCATCCTGATAAGAAACAAGAGGCACTACTCGGCTGCTTCAGGGCAAAGATGGGCTCTTCTCCGAGTCCCGACAGCTCCTCCAGTGATGGGCTAGAAGAGAGAAGGAAACATCAGAGGCTACCTGCCCAGGCAAAAAGGAGTCGGAGAAAGAAGCTGGGACAGTGCTAAGGGAGGCTGGAGTTGCCCCCAAGGGGGCCTACTATGACTCCGAATTGAGGAAGGAGGGAAGAGGCAGAACTGTCCAGAAGAAGCGCTGAAGGTCTCTTTGGGGCAGGGACCAAAAAAAAAAAAAAAAGAATCCTCCCACCCAGACCGGATCGGGACATGGGGAGAGGAGGGGGCGGGAAATGGCTGCTATGCCGTCGGGACCGAGCACCACCGAACAGGGAAGCTGTTCGGATCCCAATTCGGGGAGGGAATTCCCTTGCCACAATCCCAGGCGAGATGAAGCACCACCGACAGTAGCCACGCTCGAGCAGAACCTGGCTGCCAGCAAGGACTGCAGTAACCCCCGTTCCCTTTCTCTCTCTCTCTCTCTCTCGCTCTCTCTCTCTCTCTCTCTCTCTCTCTAGCCCAATGCCCTTGTCCCCAAGTCGGCTTGCATTCCTTCCTTCACTTACCATGCCGGGGCGGAGCGGGAGCACTGCGGAGGCGCCGCGCTGGGCATCCGTGTCGCCGCGCACTGGCCGGAGCTCCCTGCGCCGCCGCTGTTGCACGCCCGGGCTGGAGAGGAGCTGCTGCTGTTGAGCGGGCGGGGACAGCTAGAGGCTTAAAGAGGAGTGGCCACCGCCTCTCTTCGCTTCTCTCGGCCCGCCCAGTCCCGGTCCCCTGCGAAGAAGAAATCGCAACCCGGGCAGCTAGAGGCCGGGGAAGGCGGTGGGTTGAAGGGTGAGCGGGAACCTGATCTTGGCCACTGAAGCCCAGCCCAGGCCCCAAGACCCCTGTCCCGCTCCGGCTCTCCACGCAGAGCCACGCTTTTCGGGATACGCGGCTGAGCCGAGGGCTCTCTCTCCCCGTCTCGCCTGAGGGCGACAGGAAGCCTTGCTCAGAGGCGGGAAAGAGCCCGGCGTAACCGCCTCCATCTGAGTCGGGAGACTTCTTTCTTCCGAGAGTGTCAAATGGGGGAAATCATGTTTGTCATCACACGTGAAAGAGGAAGGCGTTGGGCACGAAGTTGCGGACTGAACTAAAGGCGCCGAGAAAGTGCTCCCGCGAGGAACTGTGGCGTGGAAGTTTGACTGCGCCAATAGGCTGTAGCTTGGAAATAGCAGAGGTCTTAAATGCCATCATGCGGGGTGGGGGGGGATGGGATGGGGGAAATCACTCCTTGGCGTATCAGCTCGATGAAGAATTCAGGTTCTGTGTTTTCGCCAATAACAGATTTTAATCTTCACTTCATCTTAAATCGAATATTTGGAGAGCCTCCCATTTTCCGCCGTCAAAAGATCTCCAAATGTTACGCGTGCATTCCTTGAAATGAAGTGACAGGCAACCTCCACAACCAAAAAGATCTGAACAGAGTCCCGGGAGAACCAGAGTATCATTTCCTGGGTTTGCCCACTCGTGCACAATTCCAGCTGAATGGAAATAGCAGATATGAAAAGGATTGCAGTAGAATTGTGATGACAGAATTTGGACTGTTTGTTAAATCTCGGGGGGGGGGGGAATCTCGTGTTTCCGAATGTGTCATGTGTTTGGAAGAATTCGTCAGCCTACTGAAGGAACAAATCCCTGCTAAATTCCAGGAACCTTCTACGTGCGTGAGCATTAATTAAAATAATGATAACTCCCCAACTGCTTTTGGAATTGGCGCACAATGCAGAATTCCGCCCCCTTCCATTTCTTTATTGTGATTGATTGTACAATCGTTATTTCAAAAATAATTAAGGGATACTTTTAAACGTTGCTGCTGCAGATAGCTTAATTATCAGCAAAGCAAAATTGAAGAGGCAAACTCTATAAATATGAGCGAAAAGTTAAAAGATTGTCTCACCTCTCTTTAACAGTCACTTCTTGTTTATCATCTTTAGTCCAGATGGTGGTGGGTGATGAATAGTTGGGATGCATGTGTGGCAGATACAATTTTATCTCCACAATTTCCTCTTTATGTAAGTTAGATTTATTTTATTTATCTATTAAACTTATATGCTGTCCGTCTACCCAATAGGATGACTCCCCGATAAGGTTGAAAGAGTCACTGGTATTACCTAGTGAGCTTCATACTTGAATGAGGATTTGACTCTTGGATGCCCTTGATTCAAGTCCAACAACTTGCTTAACTTTTAATCAATACACCCTTCACTCAAAACGTTACCTGAAAATCTTCACTTATAAATATGCCTTAATCTAATATGCCTATCTAGGCACAAAAATCCATGGGGAGTGATTATATGCCTCAGGAGCTGTCCCAAAGAAGAGACTTGGTTATCTCCTGCCCCCCCTCCCCCCCTGGACTAAATGGAATGGCTGACTTCAGCTGAATAGATTTTGACTCATCATTAGGAAAACTTTCTTAATAGTGAACAGTTTGTCATATAAAACAAGTCCTTCAAGGAATGGTGGGTTCTTTCTTTCTGGAGATCTTCAAGACCATTTCTGGAAAGCGTATTTAATGAGATGGCTGATACTGAGAACACTATAATTCTGGATTTTCTATATCAAGGATGGGGGTTACACTCAATGTTTTGCCAGGCCTCCTTCAACATTAGATCCTCTATGTTAAGGGCTCTATAATTTAAAATGGGGTGGGCTGAGTAGGAGAAAAGTATTGAATAATTTATTTGTAGCTACATGGGCATGGGGCATGAGCATGGGGGTTGTATCTGGATTATATGGGAGGCAGACTTTTTTCCCCATGAAGTACTTGAAGCACTGAGAACATGTGGATTGATTCATACTTTTTTTAAAAGAGAAAACAGTGGCTTACTGACAGAAGGCTTCCAAAGTTTAGCAGCAAATGGTTTCTTGTAGACCCACTACTGACAAATCTGAGATAAAGTGGTTAAAAAAAATATCTTGACACTGCAAGGATAATGAAGTACAACTTGAAGCTATGCATTTAAATTTAGGCCTATGATGGGAATATTTTAATTTCAGCTACCATCCTAATTAAATTACTAGATTTTCTGGGTGTGTGTGTGTGTAAGTTATTTAGACTGATTCATGACTAAGTGAGTATTATATCAAGGATTCAAATTGAACTAGATCAGTAGCTCAGCACCAGATTCAGGCAGTTCTACATCCACCTTCCCGCTCTCACGCACACATATAGGCAGCTCTTTATCAAGGACAGTCCTATAGCCTCTTATTCTGAAAAGGACTCATCATGGCTTCTCCTTAATGAGTTTGCTTAAGATTTAAACATTATAGTAATCCTATGCAGAAATAAGTCCATTCAAGTTTAATTAAACTTACAAATTCAAAAAAGATGGTTTCACTTGAATGAAAATTGAACCGTGGACACAGAAAGAAGCACCTGGTTCTAAGAAGTAGTTAAAAATTAATGTCAAGTAAACTTCAGCAAACCTAGAGGTCCAGGCAAGAGCTATATTTGCCATGAACCCAAAAGAACAAAATGAAATGCAAAATGCTTCTATCAGATGGGGATAAAGAAAAGGCAAATCTAATCAAATTCTGGTCAGACAGTGTACACATACTTGATATTTCTCTCAAATGTCAGACTGTTTCAGATGATCAAAGCATGATGATCTGGATCTGGATTTTTGTAAAATCAATCAGCTTCAGCAATAGGGGTGTTAGCTGTGTCTTTTCAGCAGCTGCCCATGGGATGCCCCTGTTCAGAAGCAGTTTTGAAGGCAACTTCTGTTTTCTACTTTTTTTTCAATATTGACATTGAGATCTGAGAACAAACTTACACACTACGGAGGAACATAAGAATCTTAACCAATATGGGAATGGAGAAGTATTTGCAAATGGCTACGGATCTTTTGAAGCTCCCTTAATTCCTCTGACTACTCAGAAATTTAAAGTGACTCTAGGAGTATTTATAGAGAATTTTAAAGAGATAAAAGCCATCTATCTATGATATTTCTCTTTAAATTCTTTCCTTCTAAGTTCCTTCACTTATTTAATCAAATTCAGGTTTGACAAAATGCCACAGATATAATAATAGTAACAACAACAACAACAACCTCCAGTGACATACTACCTTGATGTGGTTGTGGGGCTTGCGTGTTCCACGGAAGACGAGAGCTATGCCAGAGGTTCAACCATACTGGCAGGTCTCATTACAGGAGTCAGACAAAGAGTGTCTCTCCCATAAAAAATATGGTGGGATGTAAATTGCAGAAAGCCATACTGGCTTGGATGTTGCCCAGGTTAACAAGGTTCGTGCTAGATGTTGGAGTTCCTGGATATCTGGTCAAAAATAGGCTACAGGACTGAGCAACCAGGCTGAGCAACCAGGGCCAGCAGCTGCAGAAGTACTGGAAGAAAAGTTGTTTACCCATTGCAAATATACAGTGATTGAAAACAAAGAAATAATAATCTGTTATTACAGATCAAGTCCAACAAGAAGAGAATATCCGAAACAAATACATCAGTTTTGGAAAGAACAACATCCAGAATCAGAAATAACAGAACAGACTAGCAGATCAATGTCGATTATAATACAAAATAAAGTATTCACAGAAAAAGAATTTGACGAACTGTAAAGGTTTACCCAGGGCAAAGAAATCAAAGCCTTGCCAGAAGTAATTCAGAATGTAGAGGCAAGCCAGGGGGAGTTGGCAGTGAAGGAATCCAGCAGAGATATACAACTGTTCTCATTTGGAAACCAGGCACCTCTTCCTCAGGAAGAACAAAGCCCTCTAACTAAAGAAATAAAAGAATTGAAACAAAGAATAACTGAGCATCTAGAACAGCACAAAAACAACAGAATAAGCCTGCCTGCATTGAAGCTTGTTCCAAAGAAACAGCTAGCACAAGCATTAAAAGATGCAAATACTGCAATATCAAGTATAAGCACCAATTCACTGCAAGAAACAAACCAACTAATGTGCAGCACAGCTGCAGTTATAACTGAATACCTGGGATGCAAAATCAACAAAGAAGAAAAACAAACAGTGCACTACAAAAATGGAAGGTTAGACTGGAAAATAAGATCAGCAAGTTAAGATCAGATGCAAGCAAGCTAGAACAGATGAAAGAAAAGAAGCTGAAGAACAAGAAAACCCAATAATACCTAATCAAGAAATACCACTTAGAAACAAGGAAGATCAAGGAAGCACTGGAAATAATAAAGTAGCAAATAACAACTATAGCCAGGAAGATCAGCAGATACTAAGCTTGAATTGCAAATTGTATGCTGAACCTTGCCTTCAGGTGCTTTGAAGAATAGCTTGACTCCCTCTTCTTTGTGGCAACCCCTGAGATATTGGAACACTGCTATCATGTCCCTCCTCGTCCTTCTCTTCATTAAACTAGACATACCCAGTTCCAGCAACTGTTCCTTATATGTTTTAGCCTCCAGTCCCCAGTCTAGCTTTCTTTCCTTGCCAAATAAATTTCAAAATTAGTAGATTAAATTTCAAGATTAGTAAATTTAAGTCTTCAAAGAATTTTTTCTCAAGTTTTATAGGTATTGTTTGGAATAAGAATAAGATTTTTGGTAGTATGGTCATTTTCACTGTAGCAATTCTTCCTAATATTGACAATTGCAAGTTTTTCCATTTTTCCAGATCCAGTCTTATTTGATTCAATAGTTTTGTATAATTATCTTCTTTTATTGTTAATAATAATAATGATAATAATAATAATAATGTTGGAAGGGATCTTGGATGTCATCTAGTCCAACCCCCTGCTCAGGCAGGAAACTCTATGCCATTTCAGACAAATGGTTGTCCAGTCTCTTCTTAAAAACTTCCAGTGTTGGAGTATTTTACCGGTCTACTATAGAGAGCGTCCTCTCGTATGGTATTGTGGTTTGGTATGCTGGTCTGACAGCCGCGGATAGGAAAGTATTACAGAGGGTAGTGAGCACAGCACAAGACATTGTGGGCTGTTCCCTGACACCACTGGATGACATCGCCAGGGCTTGTTGCCTTGGAAGAGTGAGGAAGATTCTCAGGGATGACTCACACCCTGGACGGTATCTCTTTACTCTCCTACCATCCGGTAGGAGATATAGGAATATAGCCAGCCGTACCAACAGGCTGAAAAATAGCTTTTATCCGTGGGCTGTTAGGCTTTTAAATAGGACATAATCTTATGCAGAATTGACTTGGGAGGCCGGTGTGTGGTGTAGTTGGTTCACATAGTGTGGTGGGATGGAGGGTTTGTTGTCAATGTGTGTTGAGGGGAGAGAGCACGGGGGGAGGCTCAGCTAATCTCAATGTACACATGTTGTACTTTGACAATAAAGGTTTATTATTTATTGTTCTGGAGGCAGGTTGTTCCACTGGTTAATTGTTCTAATAGTCAGGAAGTTTCTTCTTAGTTCCAGGTTGCTTCTCTCCTTGATTAGTTTCCATCTGTTTCTTCTTGTCCTTCCTTCAGGTGCTTTGGAGAATAGCTTGACTCCCTCTTCTTTATATATTTTGTATATTTAATCTTGCTGTTAAATATATTCCCATATATTTGACCTTTTTAACTATCTGCAATTCTGTTTTTTCTGACATTTGGGGTTTTTTTTGTTTATCTGTAAGGTTTTTAACTATTTTTCTAAAATAAATACCAAATCATCAACAAATGCTTGTAATTTATATGTTTCGCCTTTTATTTCTAGTCCTTTAATTTCTATATGTTGTCTAATATTTCTATTTAAAACTTCCAGAGTGAAAATAAATAACAATGGAGATAATGGACATCCTTGCCTTGTGCCTTTTCTTATCTCAAAGTTCTCAGTATAGTCTCCATTCAAAATCACTTTCACTGTTTGTTTATTGTATATTGTTTTTATCATGTTTATAAAGTTCTGTCCAAAATCCATTATTTGTAATTGCTGAATCATAAATTGCCAGGTAACATTATCAAATGCCTTTTGGGCATCTAGAAATATTAGTGCCAGTTGTTTCCCTGGATGCAATTCATAATATTCCAATACATCCATTATCACTCTTAAATTATTTTTAATTTGTCTCTTTGGCAAAAAATACATTTTGATCTGAATGTATAAATTCAGTTAAGAATCTTTTCAGTCTCTCATTATTGAAGTAAAAATTTTATAATCCACAATCAGTAACGATATCAGTCTATAATTTTTTATCTGTGTCAGTTCTAAGTCTTCTTTTGGTATTAAGGTAATATTTGCTTCTATCCATGTATTTGGGAGTTTAGCTTCCAACAAAAGTTCATTGCAAATGTCTTTCAGCGGTTCACTTAGTATATCTTGTAAAGCTTTGTATAACTCCACTGGTAGTCCATCTGTCCCCAGTGTTTTCTCGGTTATTTTCTTCCAGATATTGGATCATTCTCTCTCTTGGAATTTCTTCTATGTCATACAGTTCTTCTAATATTATTTAATTATGTTTTTTATTTCTTTATTTTTAAATTGTAGGCAACCTTTTTCATCTATTAAATTGTTTATAATTTTTTTTCCTTCTGTTTTTTATGTTTATAAGCTAACCGCCTTCCTGGTTTATTTGCATTTTCAAAAAAAATTTGTTTTGCTCTTTTTATTTGGCATTAACCATCTGAAATTTATGCCTTTTGCAATCAGCTTTGTAGTTAAGAAATGATATTGTCTTCAAGTATCTCTTATTCTCTTGGGTATCTGCTTTAAGACCACAGTTTCTTTATTTTTGTATTGTAATGGCTCATCTCTAACTTTTCTCAGTATTTCATCTCTTGTTGTTTTCTTTATAAATCTTACATGCACTTCTCTGGGTAGTTTGTATTTCCTTGTGTAGCTTGAATTCATTCAAAATATTTCATCTATCTCCATTTGCATCTCTGCTCTGTCTGCTTTCAAAGCCTCTACCAGGAGATCAATAATCACAACTGCCATATTTTCTTCACTGTCTTCAGGAATATTTTGAAATTTTAAGTAGTGTTCTGCTTTCTCCATTTCTAAGATTGCCATCACTTCTAGATTTTGGTTTGATTGTTCTAATTTTTCATTTTCTTGTATTAGTATTTCCATTTTTTGTCAAAATCATCTGATATATTTTCCATTTTCTGAATTCTTTGTTCATTTTTAACAATCATTTGATGGTGGACTTCAAATTGTGTCTTTATGTCCGAGATTTGTTCATTTAATTTATCAAAGTTACTTTTTGTCTCTTCATGATTTTTTTGTATTGATTCTTGAATTAATTTTAATGTAGTTTGCATCTCATTTTGAGCAGTGCTTATTTTCTCATGCTGCAACATTGTTTCAATAGATCCCTGGGTTGTTGGGCTAGATATTCCCACAGAGAGTGCAGAGGATGTCTTTTTCATAAGTCTGGTGAGATTTGATGTACTCATTTTTCAAGCCAACTATCTTAGGCTAAAATCCAAACTGTAAAAGGAGCCAACTACTTTAGGCTAAATCCAGTATCTCAAGGAGAGAAAACAAAATAAAACAAGAAAAAAGAAAAAAGAAAAAAAAGCCAACTATCTTAGGCTAAAACAGACCAAAAGAACGAGCCAACTGCTTTAGGCCAAATCCAAATCCTCTAGTCGAGTCTCAGATGTAAAACACCTGCTGTCTCCAAGTAATTCCTGTTTTGGTTATATCCAGAGTCAACAAATATAATTGTAGAAAGTCTTTTCACTTATAAACTCACACAAAGGCACTCTGTTTACACCAGGTATTGTTTCAAGGTCAAACACTTTCAGATTCTTTTATTATTTAGTGTGACTGTAGCATCTTCTTTCACCATTAGATGTCCTCATACACTGATTTGTCAATATCTGGTTTTAAAAGATTATTACAAAGTTTTTCTTTTAAAGTTCTTTATAGGTTATTTACCCTAGAAATTATATCCATTTTTTCACATTCTGTAGGTTAAGTAGTCTTTCCTTGAGTTAGTCTAAGTTCAATTTTTAAGAGTTCTTTTATATTCCTTAAAATCCTTCCCTTTTCTGTAGTTGCTCACTGCTTTTAACTCTCTTCTCCCCTTTACTTTATAGCTCTTCCCAATCAGGGGATCAACATTTTTAGGTCCAAAAGGAAAAGGAAAAAGAGCAGGCTCACCCAGTTTCAACACGCTGTTGACAATCAGCTGTTTAGCAGAGCACCGCGGCTCCCCGCTTTTCTTCCAGCTGGCAACGACTTGGGCTGTCTGGGCTTACCAGGTAGCCATTCTTCTGTCCTTTTAGAGGGTTTCTTCAGTCGGTCAGGACTGACCACCATCTGGCCCTGACTCCTGAGGCATCCCTCATTCTTCATTGCCCCTCCAGGGCAACTTTCTGACCTGTTGGGGTCGCTGGGCCCCGGCTTCTTCCACCCGTCTCATTGAACGCCAAACCGGAAGTCTTCACCAGTCCCCTAATCATCTTTGTTGCTCTTCTCTGTACTCTTTCCAGAATCTCAACATCTTTTTTACATTGTAGTGACCAAAACTGGATGCAGTATTCCAAGTGTGGCCTTACCAAGCCATTGTAAAGTGGTATTAACACTTCACGTGATCTTGATTCTATCCCTCTGTTAATGCAGCCTAGCATTGTGTTGGCTTTTTTGGCAGCTGCAGCACACTGCTGGCTCACTGAGAGAGTTCCATGTTTGAATGAAACTTGAACCTGCCCAAAATTCAGTCTAGGTCCCAACACTTAAATACTACATTACTAACTATTGGGTGCCAATATAATGTTGTTGTTGTTAGTTGCGAAGTCGTGTCCGACCCATCGCGACCCTATGGACAATGTTCCTCCAGGCCTTCCTGTCCTCTACCATCTTCTGGAGTCCATCTAGGCTCACGCCTACTGCTTCAGTGACTCCATCCAGCCACCTCATCCTCTGTCGTCCCCTTCTTCTCTTGCCCTCAATCTTTCCCAGCATTAGGCTCTTCTCCAGTGAGTCCTTCCTTCTCATTAGGTGGCCAAAGTATTTGAGTTTTAGCTTAAGGATCTGGCCTTCTAAAGAGCAGTCAGGGTTGATCTCCTCTAGGACTGACCGGTTTGATCGCCTTGCAGTCCAAGGGACTCGCAGGAGTCTTCTCCAGCACCATAGTTCAAAGGCTTCAATTCTTTGGCGCTCAGCCTTTCTTATGGTCCAGCTTTCACTACCATACATTGCAACTGGGAAGACCATAGCCTTGACTATACGCACTTTTGTTGACAGGGTGATGTCTCTGCTTTTTAGTGTGCTGTCTAGATTTGCCATGGCTCTCCTCCCAAGGAGCAAGCGTCTTTTAATTTCTTGGCTACAGTCCCCATCTGCGGTGATCTTGGAGCCCAGGAAAATAAAATCTGTCACTACCTCCTTTTCTTCCCCCTCTATTTGCCAGGAATTGAGAGGGCCGGATGCCATGATCTTGGTTTTCTTAATGTTTAGTTTCAACCCAAGTTTTGCACTCTCCTTCTTCAACCGCAACAAGAGGCTCTTTAGTTCTTCTTCACTTTCTGCCATTAGAGTGGTATCATCTGCATATCTTAGGTTGTTGATGTTTCTTCCGGCAATCTTAATTCCAACTTTTGATTCATCTAGCCCTGCCTTTCTCATGATGTGCTCTGCATATAAGTTAAATAGGCAAGGCGACAGTATACAGCCTTGCCGGACTCCTTTCCCAATTTTGAACCAATCAGTGGTTCCGTGTCCAGTTCTCACTGTTGCTTCTTGGCCCGCATATAGATTTCTCAAGAGACAAATAAGATGGTCTGGTATGCCCATCTCTTTAAGGACTTGCCAGAGTTTGTTATGATCCACACAATCAAAGGCTTTAGCATAGTCAATGAAGCAGAAGTAGATGTTTTTCAGGAACTCTCTAGCTTTCTCCATGATCCAGCGTATGTTAGCAATTTGATCTCTAGTTCCTCTGCCTCTTCGAAATCCTGCTTGTACTTCTGGTGCCAATATAATAATACGGTGCTATTCCTTGCATTTGATAGAGGATGAGCTTGAAAAAATGGGTGACTAACCACCTTCTTTTGCTACTCAGGACTGGATATTCACAACTCATTGAAGTACATGCACATACACACACACACACACACACACACAGAGAGAGAGAGAGAGAGAGAGAGAGAGAGAGAGAGAGAGAGAGAGGGGGGGGGAGATGGTACTACTCCCTATCATAGTTGGGAGCAGCTCAGCTTCTAAATACCATGACCCAGTGGGAGAAAATATTTATAATTTACAGAATGTGTGGGTTTTAGTTGGAACTGCTATGAATTCAGTATTCAAAATTGCCTCTGTTAAATCTCTGATGAGAATAAGTACAAAGAAAGCAAAATCAGGTTGTACATGAAAAATATGCATGCACAGACATTTGCTCTGAGTGATAAGAAGCATAAGGGTATGAGACAAATAATGGGACTAATACAGTAACTATATGGAATCACTGTGTTTTGCAGTTAAAGGATTGGGTATGTGGAAATTTGTGGCTTCCTATAAGTGTTAAAAAACAACTAGCAATATAATGTCTGATAGCAGGGCATCATCTATAATTCCTGTAGATCACTGCAAAGCGACTGGTATGATTTAGGAGCGGGGACAGCAGGAAATGACAACTATGGTCCCCCATTTGACTGGGTCATCTGTGATTTTGTGCATGGTGATCAGTGTTTACAGCAGAGGAGTAGCAGTGACAGCAATGCCATGTGAACATAGTGACAATGTTTGCAGCATTGACAGATGTCATGGTTCCGATAAATGACACACATAGTTATTGTATGACACCAAGAGTGGTTATTACAGTGAGAGTCTTCCCTCACTGAGAAAGACACACACAGCAAATGAACCAGTAGGGTCAACCTCATTCTTCCACAGTTGTGTAAGAAAAGTTGAGGAGTAGATAAAATGGAGCAAAGCCTGAGTAGGCTCATATAGAACAACTGGCAGAATTCTGTCAACTTCGTGTGAACTCCCCTTTTCATCTTGAAGGGCAGGCAATGCGAACCTGTTCCTTGTAGTGTAGGACTGCCAGCACCTGTCAATTTTTCTTTGGTTCTCTCACCTGCCACCTTTTTTGCCTTGAGGGGAAATAATGAGATACAAAACACATATAAGAAAGAATTGGGGGAGAACTGTGAACTGATCTGGCAAGTGGTATTGGGTCTATGGGCCAAACATTGTTTTCCCTGTTTTAGAGTGAGAACTGGCCATTGTCGCTGATAAAAAAGAGGGTACCAGTGACTTCATAAAACGGTTGCCCATTGCTTTGATAAAAATTGCACTGGCGGCATGTCAGAATTTGGAAAGGTAGTGGCTGGTTCTATTTTCACTGGAAAGTTTTGAAGCTCCATGATTTGATATCAACTTTTATATTGTGGCTCAGGTGCAGAATTTTGCAACTTTACATGTTTTAGCAAACAGTAAGTGTTCAGGGTTTTTTAAAATCTAATAACTGCAAGTGAACAAACAAAATGCTAATCTCAGGGCCCTTGGGATGTCTTTATTAAAAAGTTTCTCTAAGGAAACATAGATGTTAGAATTCTTATAAAAGTCATTTTCTATTTGTCTATTTATTTTTAATAATATAACCCTGTTTTGTTTCAAATGACTTAGAACAAAGTAGGCATGATCTCTACAGTTTTTGAAGCTAAATGTCCTACACTTCATATTAGAACTACATTATGCTTTTAAGGCCAGTCCAATCAAATACTTTTCTGATTAAATACTACTGATACCACTTAAATGAACAATACAGAATTTTATTGAGGGGTGGGATCAGATAATAACAGCATAATTCATATCTCCCCCAAGACATAGTTGCTTCGTACTAACTGTACCTTCTCCAATTTGAAACGTGCCAATGCTGTAAAGTACAAGTCCTATTCTCTGCAGTCAGAATTACTATTGTGACTAGAGATGAGGAGAATTGTAGCCTAATAAATTGGAAGATTTTAGATTTTCCAGGTTGGAAAAACCTCGCGACAGTAGATGTTAAAGTTTCTACACAGATATTGCTTAAGATTTGCTGTTAGCAGTTAGCTATGCAAATCCCTTATGGAACAGCCTTCTTCCTGAAATCTGGATGACCCCAATCCTGTTAGCCTTTTGCAAGGCTTTTGAAGATCACATCATAATTGTTTCTTCAGACATTTGGGTTTAATGATTAAACAAATTCTGATGTTTTTTTTCTGACTGGGATTGTTTTGGTTTATCCAGATGCTGTCACTTTTTTAATCCCGATATGCTGCCCAAGGTCTCTGTTGTGAAATGGACAGGCATTTAAATTAAAATCAACAAATATTTGTGAATCAATACTGTATTTTGTGAGAAGTTAACTCAAGTCTTTGCTATGATTTGATATAGTTTGGACTCAGGAAAGTAGACTGGTCCCATAAATTTTAGCAGACTTACATTAATTAGGCAATCTTGAATGAGGACACAAAGGATACAAAATAGTAATAGTTGTACCAGTTAACTGCTTCTATCTGGCTCCATAAAATGCTTGATTAGAATAATTTTCCTATTTCCCCCCCCCCTGTTTTCCTCAAACAGCATTGCAAGTCATTAGTAAGGATCAGATCTGTGCTTAGGATGTCAGCTTTCCATGCCAGTTGAAAATATTTTTGTCTCTGAATTTTTGCTGCCTGTATTTTGGGAAATATTTTTTAAAATTAATTTGTAAAAAGATTAGCATTGGTGCAGTTTGCATTGAATTCACTGAATTGCATTTAATAATGGACTTTATGTTGTTTTTAAAAAGCTTTATAGATGAACCTCATTTAGAAATTGCCTCATTTAGTGACAGTTACAATGTTTGCACTTAGCAGTTATAATGGAGATGGAAAAAAGTAATTTTTGCAACCAATTTTCACTTATAGTCTTTGCAGGTCTGTTAAGGAAAGGATAGCTGAAGATGATAAGCACAGTTGCAAATCACTTAGTGTCAGAATCCATTTATATCACATTTCATAAATGTATAGGTAGAACAATGTGCTTATTCTGGGGATTCTGCCATCTCTCCGAAGGGGGGGGAGAGGATAGACTTTAGGCATCTTCAAACAACAGGGAACATTTGAACTGGGGGAGGGAGGGGGAGAGACAGATCTGGATTGCATCTTCATTTACAACAAAAGGAAGCAATAACCATAAAACCAAGGAGAGTTCCCTTTCCCATGGAAGGGCCTGACATCTGACCAAATGGATGAGGGGAGGGGGCTGAAATGGGAATGCTTTATATAGGATTGAAATGTAACTTTGTTAGATTCCGTCTTGTATTGCCACAATCGATTCCATCCTAGTAAACATTTTCCTTTTGGACTAAACTTGCATCCAAGAGTTCTTATTTCCTAAGATGTGGATTGAGGTGGGTCCTGACACTTAGCAACTTCTTCGCTTGAAGTCTGAGTTGCTAGTCCCAGTTGGAGTCAGAAAACAAGGACTGGGTGAGAGGCCAGCAGGAGAACCAAGTTCCCTTTTTCCTGCTTACCCTGATTTACTAAATCCCAAGGTGTTTTTTTTAATCTAGGGTTTTTCAAAGCAGCACTAAACCCTTGTATTTAAGAGGCCTGTGCATTGTCTGACTAGCACTTTCTGAATGAATGTTATAGCTGAATGGTTTTTTTTCCTCCTAAAGAAAAATATGCTGGATCAGGGAAGAGACAGTATTTTGGCTGCCAAGAATATACAAAAGGTTTGCAGTTTAGAATCCTAGCTATTCTCCACAATACACACATATACAATTAATGTTTCTGTAGCTCTTTTTTATTGTATGCAATTTTAACTTATACTTCACTTTCTTCATCAACACACTGAATTTTAATTTGCCTTCAGAATGAACAAAGATTTGCAACAAAAGCCTAAGATAATAATAAAAAAATTTCTTTCAACATATAAATAAAAAGGAAAAAAAATCAAGGAAACAGTTGGTCCACTAGAGAAAGAAGATGGCAAGGAAGTAACAGGCAGTAGAGAGAAAGCAGAGCTACCTAACTCATTCTTTGCATTGGTCTTCATGCAAAAAGAAACTATAATCCAACCTACCAAAAACATAACTGTAAAAGACAGACTAGAAATAAAAACTAAAATAAGCAAGAAAATGATAAGAGAACACCTGTCTGATCTTGATGAATATAAATCACCAGGACCTGACGGCATACATCCCAGAGTTCTGAAAGAGTTGGCAGATGTCATCTCAGAACCATTGTACCATAGCTTTCAAAAATCCTGGAGCACCAGGGAACTACCAGAGGACTGGAAAAGAGCTGATGTGGTTCCCATCTTTAAAAAAAAACATGCTTACTGCTCTTTGAGGTGTGCCATTGTTGAAATCTTTAGAGCAAAACAAACTCAAATAGTCTTCTGAAAGGCTGCCTTTTACCTTCTCTCAATCTGAGAAGATAATTATCATTCCATTAGAAGCTTTGCCCTAACACTGAAGCTGCTTTCAACATCTGTGCTAGCTAGACAGGTACAAATTAATACAATAAGTCTGATTATCACAAGGATAAATAAACTCCACTATGAAATAGATTCACATTTCTTTCTAGGCCTCCCAGTATGTATCATCTGAGAATGAGGGATTGTGTCTGCACAATTCTATCCAGTTAGAGCAATACTGTGCCTTAATGTGTGTCAATTGCTGACACCAGTGGTAAATTGAGCATTAGTCTCCACTCATGTAATATAGAACACCTTTGCTCTCAGAAGTAAGAATTCGGCCCCTGAAATCACTGATGGCAACCCTAAAAGCAAGTGCGTATGTGACTTTTGTTCTGCTTGTTCATAATCTGAGCATATGTGTTAATGGATTGATGCTTCTGCACTACATAAATCTGATTTTCTATGCAATAACACAGTGTCTTTAGCTTCTAGGGTATTTCCTTCCTTGCACCTAAGCATGACACAGGCATAGCATGGCAACATATTTTCTTTCTGCTCTGTCCTCATAATGTTCAATTTACTTAATCACGAATGAGATTGGTTTAAATAATCTTTGAATGTACTGATATTAAGTAGAGTCTTCTTCTCATAAGTTAACAACATCAAAAAAAAGGTAAGATGTGTAAAATCTGTCATGCCTATCATTCATTATGTCCAAGGCAAAGTCAAATGACCAGAGGAAGATTGGCTGTTGCAGGGTCATGTGGGCATATGCTGCTCAGAATTGCTTGGTAGTGAGATGGGCAGTATATAAATTTAATAAATAAGTAAAAGTATGCCCTCCTCTCTAGTCCTTGGTCCACTTCATCTGCTGACCTTCTACTGTTGCTTTTCTTCAATAGCTGGACATAGCAGCACAATACCAGTGGGCCTTCACATTGTACAAGAGCAGTCAAGCCATATTTTTTTAGCAGATTTAACTGTGTTTTTACTGGTTTAGATAAAATAGCAAAATGGTTAAATGATTTAGCCAGCCATTCCCTTCCACTTCTATCCAATGCATACCTGTTGCCTTCTAAACAAAGCATAAAAAAAATCTGGAAACCAGTGTTTGTTGCTTTTGGAAAGGAAAAATATCTATATGCTGCTAAAATTTTGTGTCTGTAACTTTTAACAGGGCAAAACGGTGCATCATATTTTCAACCGAGGTTCCTCAAATGGGCTAACTTACAGACCACATCTAAAATCCCGGATCTATGGCTCCTGTGGAATTGAAATTTTGCAAGTTTTATAAAACATTATATAACATAAAAATGATCATAGGGCATTTAATGATATAATACAAAATGTCATAAACCATTTCCTGTGGTCGACTCCTGACATTTGACTATGCTGTACAGTTCAACATGGACTACTTTCAAAGCAGATATATCTCTGAATATCTCCCTGAATTTTTCAGAACTTTTCAAGTACATTAGAAGATCTGCTATTGTTGAAGGCATTGAGGAATCTGGTAAGGAAATATCTCTGAAACAATGACCACAATAAGTTAGGGGTTGTCTAGTCCTAAATAAAAGTGCTGCTTGTGATTGCAGTTTTTCATATATATTTTTTAAAGTTTGTTCATTCTGGTTATAATAGAATGGAGAGTAAGAGAGGAACACAGGATCAGTCAGTCATACACTAAGACGAAATCCATTCCTGCTGAAGTGTCCTAACTGGCAGATGTACTTCCCACCAGCTGATGACATGCTGAAGAGCCTAGACAGTAAAGCCAGGGGACTCAACCAGTTACTTTGCCGATTACCCAGAAACAAGACGGTGCCTTACAGCAGTGATTTGGAACAGATGCAATAGAGCAGGATGGGAATTGGCTATAAGGGCTATACATTTTATGCTAGGATCATTTCCTGATAACCTGAAACTGGGTGAATAGCATTGTAACTCAGCACTGAGGAAAGACCTCTAAATAGCTATATTTATTCATATGGTTGTTGGAGTAAAAGCAATTGAAGGCCATTGCACTGGAAAATAATTGTTATTGCTATTGAATAAACAGACTGAATGGAGTGAGTTCAGAACTTGTCAAAGGAAGAGAACGGAGCTTGAAAATCCAAAACAATGAAATGGTTTTCAAAGTACCCAGAGTACACCAATATAGACTTTTTGTGCCTGTGATGATCCATTATTTCAATATACTGTGTTTTCCCCAAAGTAAGACCTATTCCGAAAATAAGCCCTAGCTTGATTTTTACGTATGTGCCTAATATAAGGCCTACCTCCAAAATAAGCCCTAGTTAAGAGCCTGCACAGCTGGCCATCTGCCCATTCTGTCTGGTTGTTCACGGTGCCACTGCCATGAGTAAGCTGAGGCAGGTGGGGAAGCTGTCCGATGTGCTCCACACCCACTTACCTCAGGGCCCTTGCGCCAGGTTTCCCATGCCCTGACACCTACCTAGTCTCATGGTGACAGCACTGACAGTCCCGTCTAGCAGGAGCCTGCATGGCTGCCACCAGCCTACTTCTTCTGCAGCCGCTCGCATGCATCACCCCCGGCCTCCATTTCGCTGGCAGAGGCCTTCAGGAAAGGCCTCTGCAGGCAAGAATGGGGTCCCACCACAGACTCTGGGCCCTTTTGCTACAAGACAAAACTGACTCCAAAGCACCAAGAAAAAAAGGGAAAAAATATAATACATCAATTCACGAAATTAAAAATCAAAGCAATAATAAAAATTAAGAAATGTGATCAACACTGTCTGAATCATTAATTAAAGCTACAATTCATTGAGTCAAAAGAGAAAGTCTGTTCTGATTTAAATATCTGATGAAATAAAACATTCCCTACTCTGAAATTAGTAAGAATATTGCAGGTTGAAACAGAAATTAAACTTTTAAAATTTGTTTCATTCTGGTATGAATCATTTTCCAAAACTGTTGAGCTTTACAACATTAACCAAAAATCCTGACTTTACATTTCATTACATTTCCAGCAATTTTAGAAAATAAGTTATTCATTTTAGCAGTCAAAGCTGGCTTGATATACCAACAATAAAGCACAACAATTTTCTCTAAGTTTAATATTTGGCATAAATTAATATTCTTCATTTAAAATTGGAATTGTTGCATTTCTATTACTGCATTCAAATATAGGATACATTTAATCAGTGAGTCTTTGACTTGTTTGGATTCTGAATCACTTTAACCAATAATTTACAAATCAAGCCTAATAAATCGCCCGGCCGCCCTGTTTAGGGTGACTCGCTCACTTCTTAATCAGGAGGTGAGGGAGGATCCCTTGCAGGGTCGTGCCGAGGAATTTAGCCAACATCTGTCGGATAAAATCGCTCGGATTCGGACCGGTTTGGACTCCAACTGGGCAGAGTCAGGCGATCAGGACACGGGCGGTCTTGTCAATGTTACCTGGGAAGAGTTTGATTCTGTGACCCCTGATGAAGTGGACAGGATTATGGGGAGGCTGAGCTCCTCCACATGTTTGTTGGACCCGTGCCCTTCCTGGCTGGTTTATGCAGCTAGGGAGAGGACACGAGGCTGGCTCCAGGTGGTTATATCTGCTTCCTTGAGTGAGGGTTATTTCCCCAACGTCTTGAAGGAGGCGGTGGTGAGACCTCTCCTCAAGAAGCCTGCCCTGGACCCAGCTGTATTGAACAACTTTTGTCCAGTCTCCAACCTTCGCTTTCTTGCGAAGGTTGTCGAGAGTGTGGTGGCGCATCAGCTCCCTTTGGTCCTGGATGAAGCGGATTATTTGGACCCCTACCAATAGGGTTTCAGGCCCGGGTACTGCACGGAGACGGCATTGGTCGCGCTGGTGAATGATCTCTGGAGGGCTCGGGATAGGGGATATTCCTCTGTCCTAGTCCTATTAGACCTCTCGGCGGCTTTCGATACCATCGACCATGGTATCTTGCTGCGGCGTCTCAGGGGATTGGGAGTGGGAGGCACAGTTCTTCAGTGGTTCTCCTCCTATCTCCTGGGACGCTCGCAGTCGGTGTTGGCAGGGGGGCAGAGATCGGCCCCTAGGTCTCTCGTTTGTGGAGTTCCTCAGGGGTCGGTTCTCTCGCCTCTCCTGTTCAACATCTACATGAAACCGCTGGGTGAGATCATTCGTGGTTTTGGAGTTGGGTATCATCAATATGCTGATGATACCCAACTTTTCCTTTCGACCCCAAACCACCCCAGTGATGCCCTCGCTGTGATGTCCCGTTGCCTGGAGGCGGTTCGGGTCTGGATGGGGAGGAACAGACTTCAACTCAACCCTGACAAGACTGAGTGGCTGTACATCCCGGCATCCCGGGACAATCAAAATGTTCCATCTCTTTCTATGGGGGGTGAGCTCTTACCCCCCGTGGATAGGGCTCGCAACTTGGGAGTCCTCCTAGATTCACGGCTTACCCTGGAAGATCATATAGTGGCCGTGACTAGGGGGGCTTTCGCCCAGGTTCGCCTGGTGCGCCAGTTGCGGCCCTATCTGGACCGGGATGCCCTGTGTACGGTCACTCATGCGCTCGTGACCTCTCGCCTGGACTACTGTAATGCTCTCTACATGGGGCTTCCCTTGAAGACCACTCGGAGGCTCCAACTGGTACAGAATGCGGCTGCGAGAGTTGTCTTGGGAGTTTCCCGGTGCTCCCATGTTACACCCTTGCTCCGCGAGCTGCATTGGCTACCAGTTGTCTTCCGGGTGAGGTTCAAGGTCTTGGTTATGATCTTTAAGTCCTTACATGGCATGGGTCCGGGTTACCTCAGGGACCACCTGCTGCCGGCGTCAACTTCCCTCCGCCCAGTACGTGCCCACAGAGAGGGCCTCCTCAGGGTGCCACCGATCAGAGAATGCCGACTGGTGGCCCCCAGGGGGAGGGCCTTCTCTGTGGGCGCTCCGGCATTATGGAACCAACTGCCGGTGGAGCTCCGGATGACATCAGACCTCCGAACCTTCCGTCGCGGCCTGAAGACCCATTTGTTTGAATTAGCTGGTCTGGCCTGATGGGGGATTATGGGTTTTTTAAATTGGTGTTCTTAGTATTGTATTATTGTTTTTTAACTGGGCATTGGTTTAATTTCTTTTTAACTTTTGTATCGTTATTTATATATGCCCTGTGAACCGCCCTGAGTCCCTAGGGAGAAGGGCGGTATACAAATCAAATAAAAACTAAAAAACTAAACTAAATGTTCTGAATTATGTATTATAAATGAATCTAAAATTTAATGTTTATTCTAGTCACATCAAACTGCACTATCTTTCTCTCAAAGAGTGACCCAATGGATCACAGGGTTGTCTAGCTGATAATTAAATCTTGTAATCTAAATGAGTTATTAACTTTATAATGAACATTTTTTTATTATTTTCTTTTTCATAAAAGTAAACTTTTAAGAACAAAGGAAGAGGGAAATCAGAACTTATTACTTTCCTGTACATGTCCCAAATACTGTATTTAATAAATTACTTAGTATCATGTGAACTTTTGTTTATTTCTCTTTAATCAACCCAACTATATTTTATATAGACTATCTAGAAGTTTTGGCCCTTGCCTAGAAGTAGCTGGGTGGTACAGAGACACAACCTATTCTGAGACCCACACTAAGCAACCATCAAGGTAAAATTGATATCTTGTCTTTGCTAATTCAAAGTATTGTGTAATAGAATTAAAAAGTCATGTGTAATACCTGCACCTATGGTCTGATATCAGAATATTTTAGTGAAATTTTAAAACAGATTTGTGTCTGTGTGTGTGTGTGTGTGTGTGTGTGTGGAAGCTGATGTGAGACAGTTACAAAAGAAATATGTTCCATGCACAAAGTTTGTTGAGCTTTTAACAATGTGGTTTGTTTAATGGTCAAAAAGTTTTAACTGCCAGGTTGCTGTTCCAGTGAGAAAGAAGAGTCAGTTAAGCCATTTTGGATTGTCTTTCCTGACAAGCAGTGATATTTAAGAGTGACCCTGGGGCCTCCTGTCGTGTTTGATATTTAGTAGTTGGGTTTCAAGGGCATTTCACATTTAGTAACAGATTTGCAACACAACTGTGTTTATTAGGCAATATCACTAGCATGTCTGTTGTTTGGTACATGGTAACTGTTGCTAGAAATGTCAGCATTTGACAGCTTATGCCACCTGGTTAAAAACTCTAAAGACACTACTAATAAATGACATCTAAATAGGCTAAAAATGTGCAAAGCATACTATAGCGTATGATCTGTCCACTCCAGTCAAGAAAGGACTTCCATTGCTTGATACATCCTTCTCAAGCAAAAGGTATTTCTCAGGACAATAAAAATAAAATGATCAGTGACGTGGAAAAATGATTGTTTTCATTTTCATGAAAGATTGACTAGTTTTGACCAATGATTTATTAATTGCCTTTTCTGGACAAAATAACAGACCATTATTTCTTTATTTTCAATTTTTTTTATATGTGTGTGAAAAAAACCACATTTATTTTCTTCCAATAGTCCTGCAGCTGCTGGTCTGTTTGCTCAGCCAAAAGGCCTGAGTCCTGTAGTCCAGGGGTCCCCAACCCCTGGTCCGTGGACCGGCACTGGGTCATGGCATTCCAGAAACCGGTCCACGCAAACAAGCAAAGCCCCATCCACAGGATGCAGACAGTACATGAAACCATGCCTTCTCTGGTCCGTGGACAAACTTCTCTCCATGGAACCGGTCCCTGGTGCCTAAAAGGTTGGGGACCTTTGCTGTAGCCTATTTGTCAACAGGAGAAATAATAACCTAGCACAGTCCTCGTTAATCTGGGTGATGATTGATCCAGTTTGGGCTTCTGTGAATTACATCTCCATATATTCTTTATGAGAGAGACACACTTTTTCTGGCTCCCCTGATGAGTCTTGTCCAGTATGGCATAACTCTCATCTTCCTCAGCGCGCATAAGCCCCACAACCCCATCAAGGTAGTGCCTCCCTGGGTAGGATTATTATCACATATAGAAAATTGTAAAAGCAGGCTGAAATAGGCAGTATACCTGACTTATTCCTGTATTGTCATATTAAATTATGTTAATCAAGTCTCCTTTCAAATTCCTCACTTTTTTTTAGTGTTCTCATGTTTAAAAAGTAAATTTAATGATACATGAGAAGTAATGGGCACTCTCCAGATGTCTTTGTCTTTCCAATTCGTGCATGAGAGAATCATCTATGCAGTCCAGTGCAGATGGTGGCCACAGCCAGAGTTTTCTGGTGTCTGCAAAAAGGGTATTGTTATGTATGCAGGCATCTGCATAGCAACAGCCCTCAGGGGGCGTTGGCCTGGACAGTTTCGGCGGGAAACCTAGGGCCAACCCCATTGGCTGTTAGCTTGCCTGGCCAGGTATATAAGGAGGCCAGGTAGCCCTCATTCCTCAGTTCACTTCCCCTTCCAATAAAGAGCTGAACTCACACACCGGCTGGCGTCTCTCTTGCGTCGGACCCACTACACTATAGTGGCGACGAGGATGGGATGCTGCCGACCAAGAGCTGAAGTCACTGGGGAAACGCTCCGCGAGCTGAAGGGAAAGGCATTTTTCCTTCTTCCCCCCACGACCGCCAGCCGAACCAGCAACGCCAAGCGCCACATCCACGACCAACTGCCGCCATGGCTAGAGCCGGACAACCCCGCGAATTCGAGACCCGCCGCCCCGAAACCTGGACCCGTTACCTGGCTCACGTTGAACTGTACATGCGGTTCAATCAGATATCCGAGGACGGTGCAAAGGCGGCCGCCCTGCTCTGCCTTGGGGGACCAGTGCTGCTGGAAGTCGCCGCGAACCTGTTCCCCCAGGAGGCCATCAACAACGTCGCGTACCGAGACCTCGTGGCCAGGCTCAACGCACATTTCAAGCCCCGGCGCTCCAAGGTGGCCGCACGGTCACAATTCGAGAAAAGGGACCAGCGCCCCGACGAGACCGGTGCCGACTTCCTCGCCGCCCTGCGGGAAGCTGCCGTCGCTTGCAGGTTCACAAATTTGGAGGAGCGACTACGGGAACGGCTGATTTGCGGCCTACGCGACAGGCGGTTGCAGGAGCGCCTGTTCGAAAGAGAGGAGGTCTCTCTCCAGGAAGCCGAGGACGCCATCCTAGCCCACGAAGCGGCCTGCGGGGCCATCCAAGCCTGCCAGGAAACCCGGCCCGGCAACCAGGCAACCAGCGTCCACCGGCAAGGGGCCACAGAGGAGGACGACCTGAGCATCGACCTCCTCCAGCGGAAGTCGACCCCCGACCAGCGAGCCAGACGCCCAGACAGGACCAGGCCTCCCAGCAACACCGCCGTTCCCCAGAGGTGCGCAGGGTGTGGTGGGAACCACGTGCGCAGCCTCTGCAAGTTCCGGTCCGCCACGTGCCGGGCCTGCAAGAAAACAGGCCACATAGCCGCCGTCTGCCGTAGCCGCCGCCCCCGAGAGGAGATCCACGAGCTGCAGCCGGAGGAACCGCCATTCGAAGGTACTGGGGCCCCCACCAAAACAAAAATTGGCTATGTCGAGAGCCGGCTGGCCATTAACCATACGGGTAGCCGCCGGCTGCTCAAACCCAAAATTAGATTAACAATCCGTTTGCAAGGTGTCCCTTGCAGCATGGAGCTTGACTCCGGATCAGTGGTCTCGATTATTTCGGACGAGACCCTTAACCACATAATTAGCCGGAGCAAGCAACGGATTAAATTACGGCCTACTAAATTAACCCTGACCGATTTTCAGAATTCGCCGGTCAAGGTGAAGGGGGAGGCCACCATTTCAGTGGGTTTTAAGGGTCGCGAAGGGCACCTGGATGTTGTAGTGGTAGAGGGCCGCAGAGCCAGCCTGGTCGGGCTGGACTGGTTTGAGGCCCTGGGAATCTCAGTATCCGGGATCCATCGGATCCAGGGGGACTCCGTTGAGGCCGTTTGCCGGGAGTTCGCCGACGTCTTCGACGGGTCATTAGGCAAGTACACCGGGGCCCCCATATCGTTCAAGCTTAACTCGAACGTCTCCCCCGTTAGGGTCCGGCCGCGGCGAGTCCCGTTTGCGCTCAAACACAAAATCGAGCGTGAACTAGACAAGTTGGTGGCCCAGGGAATCTTAGAGCCTGTAGATGGAGGGGAGTGGGAAACCCCCATTGTGACCCCCCTCAAGCCCAATGGGGAAATAAGGATCTGCGCCGACTATAAGTGCTCGGTGAACCGCGCCCTAAACCCGCACGCTTACCCGGTTCCCGCGGTCAGCCATGTTCTCGCTTCCCTCCAAGGCGGCGCCATTTTTGCAAGGCTCGATCTTGCACAGGCGTACCAGCAACTCACGGTCACTAGGGAAACAGCTGACATCCAAACCATAGTAACCCATAGGGGGGCGTTCCGGGTGAACAGGCTGCAGTTTGGAGTCAGCGTTGCTCCCGGCATTTTCCAGGAGGTTATGGAAAAGACCCTCAAGGGCATTCCAGGAGTCTGCCCCTATTTTGATGACATCCTGATCGCAGGAGCATCAGCAGAGGAACTGGCAGGGAGGCTTAGGGAAGTGCTGGCAAGGCTGCGCACAGCTGGCCTCAAACTCAAAAAGGAAAAATGCAGCATAGGCGTTCCTTCCACAGAATTTTTGGGGTTCAGAGTAGACGCCAGGGGAATCCACCCCACAGAATCCAAGGTGAGGGCCATCAAACTAGCACCCACACCCAAGAACAAAGCAGAGCTTCAGGCATTCCTGGGTCTGCTGAATTTCTACCATACATTCCTCCCACACAAGGTAGCCATCGCTGAACCGCTCCACAGGCTGCTAGACAAACAGGCAACATGGGCCTGGACGGCCACCCATGATCAGAGCTTCAAGGCCCTGAAGGCATTGCTGTCGGACAAGTCCACAGTAACCCATTTCATCGAGTCCAAGCCCATTTGTATCGCCTGCGATGCATCCCCTTATGGTGTGGGCGCTGTCCTAAGCCACCTTGAGCCCAACGGGGCACAAGTCCCCATAGCATACTATTCTAGGACACTGTCTGGAGCAGAAAGAAACTATGCCCAAATAGACAAAGAAGCCCTGGCAATCGTGGCAGGAATCAAGAAATTCCACGATTACTTATATGGCAGGGAGTTCACTGTCTTCACGGACCACAAACCACTCCTGGGCCTGTTCACCACAGACAGGCAAATCCCCCAGATTCTGTCCCCCAGGATGCTCCGGTGGTCCATCTTCCTTGCAGCATACAATTGCAAGCTGGTACACAAGCCAGGGAAGGAGATGGGCCACGCAGACGGTCTAAGTAGGCTCCCCCTAGACACACACGACCCAGACCCAGCACCAGCCACACAGAT
The DNA here is from genome assembly GCF_964194415.1 of Vipera berus. NCBI lineage: Eukaryota > Metazoa > Chordata > Lepidosauria > Squamata > Viperidae > Vipera > Vipera berus. The sequence goes on along the minus strand of NC_138203.1, from coordinate 179,087,930 downwards.
CCTAGCCCTGCAGGAACTACCCGAGTGCCCAGTTCTTGCCAAGGACATTGCCAGCCACACAGCCACAGACAACATCATGGGCAGGGTGCACTCATGGGTTTGCACAGGGTGGCAGGACAAATCCCCGGGACCAGAGTTTCAGGCCTATTTCATTAGACGCGATGAAATCTCCACACACAAAGGGTGCCTCCTTTGGGGTAGCAGGGTCATCATTCCACCCACACTACGCGCCAGGGTATTGGACTCCTTACACGAAGGGCACCCAGGGGTGGTCAGGATGAAGGCACTGGCTAGGAGCTACCTCTGGTGGCCCGGGTTGGACAAGGAGGTTGAGGATCGGGTCAAGGCCTGTTATACGTGCCAGAGATCCAGGCCAGAAGTGCCACATGCACCAGTACACCGGTGGGAGGCCACACACACGCCATGGTCCCGCATTCACATTGACTATGCGGGGCCATTCCAGGGTCAACTATTTTTAGTAGTGGTGGACAGTCACTCCAAGTGGTTAGAGGTAGTCCCTGTCCCCAACATGACCTCGGGGAGGACAATCCAGGTGCTCAGAGCTCTCTTTGCCACACACGGCCTCCCCGACGTAATTGTGTCTGATAATGGGCCTCAGTTTACTGCTGCTGATTTCCAGGCGTTCTTGAAGGCGAACTGGATTAGGCACGCCACCTCTGCGCCTTTCCATCCATCTACCAACGGGCAGGCCGAACGGATGGTAAGGACGACCAAAGACGCACTCCGGCGCATCATCAGCGGGGACTGGCACCACAGACTGGCCAAATTTTTACTAGCCCAACACACAACACCATGCGTGGCTACCGGCAAGAGCCCAGCAGAACTGCGATGGGGACGGCGCCTCATCACCAAGCTGGACCGCCTACACCCAGACCGGGTAGCAGCCGAAACCGGTAGGGCAACATCACCATCATCACCATCATCACCATCACCACCAGCATCACTACCATCACCATTGCCATCATCATCCACACACAGGGTCCTCAACCTGGGGGACCTGGTCTGGGCAAGGAACTATGGGGCTGGACATCCTTGGGTTCCGGGGACAGTGGTCGGGAAAACAGGACCCCTTTCGTACATTGTAGGGGTGGAGGGGGACAGATGCATAAGGCGACACATCGATCAGCTCAGAGGAAGAGTCCCTGAGCACGTCACACACGCCCCTGAGCGTGTCACACACGTCCCTGAACTCAACGCACACGATCAACAGGAGGACCACACTCCAGGAGGGGTCAACCCAGCTGAGGATGTCACAGGGCAGGGACCAGAGGAGGAGGACTTCCTGATGCCGGCTCCTTGCAGCCCTGCACAAAGGCCTCAGGAACCCACGGTCCAAGCCCAGGGGCCAAGCACACCCAGACGATCCACCCGTCCACACAGGACACCAGCCTACCTGTCGGACTATGTGTGCAAGTGATCCTCACACAAGGACACCACTGTTTTTTTTATATATATACTCATAGTTATAGTAGTTGCATGTTGTTGTTGTTATGTGGGTCTTCTCTAAGGGGGGAGGGGTGTTATGTATGCAGGCATCTGCATAGCAACAGCCCTCAGGGGGCGTTGGCCTGGACAGTTTCAGCGAGAAACCTAGGGCCAACCCCATTGGCTGTTAGCTTGCCTGGCCAGGTATATAAGGAGGCCAGGTAGCCCTCATTCCTCAGTTCACTTCCCCTTCCAATAAAGAGCTGAACTCACACACCTGCTGGCGTCTCTCTTGCGTCGGACCCACTACACTATAGGTATTAAGCAAAGAAGTGGACTTTCATATGTGCAGTAAAGTAATTCTGTACAAATACACTTTTTGAAAGCATTTTGCATTCTGATAGGAAATGTCTCAGTTCATCCAGGCTTTAGATTTTTTTAAAAAATAATAATAATATATATTTTTTTTTTGTTTCCACAGCAAAAGAAAACTGGGATCTCAGAGTTTGCACCCAAGCACATCCAAACATTTCCAAAGAAAAGTTATGTTAGAGACACAAATATAGTGGGCAGTAGTGTAGGCAAGTAAGCATGCACATAGCAACCATTCCTGAGTAGAAAGAAGACTAAATGTTGGTGCTCAAAAATTCAAACAACACACACCAAATAACATAAGTCATCATATTAGTACAATGCATGGATATCTTTGACAGAATGAGGGCAACAATTTCTAGCTTGCAAGGTAATCTTTAGAGCAGACATCCTTGTCTCTCTTTATCTATCTATCTATCTATCTATCTATCTATCTATCTATCTATCTATCTATCTATCTATCTATCTATCTATCAATAAATTAATATTGCTGCCTATCCCACAACAATGACTCTGGATGACATACAAAAATTTGCAGAGAATAGTATGATCGTGTCTGCAATAAAATTAATTGTATATATATTAGCCAAAATACGTCAAAACGGATTGGTACTATCCATACTACTAACAAAGAATGCCGTATGACTAAGACTCTTTTCTCTTCATCTTACTAAAAAGGGTTATGTGAAAGAATGAAAGCTTTTATGGGTCCCCAGCCCCTGGTCTGCAGACCCCTGCCAGTCCACAGCCTGTTGGGAACCAGATTGTGCAAGTGGTGGGAGAACACACAAATCTCCATGCATGGGTTTAGGTTGCATGCATGAAACCATCCTCTCTGCACTACCACTGCCTGCTGCTGGCGGGCCACAAAGCTGGAAAGATTGGGGACCTCTTCTTCATAAGTAACTCAAGGTGGCAAACATATCTAATACTCTTTCCTCCTCTTATTTTCCCAACAACAACCCTGTGAAGTGGGTTAGACTGAGAGAGAGTCACCCAGCCAGAGTGGGACTAGAACTCATCATCTCCTGGTTACTAGTCTGGTGCCTTAACCACTAGACCAAATAGGAATGCCCAAGTCCTTTTTTGTGACTCCCTGAATTTAGCTTCTAAAATTAGTTGGCAAACTTCTAATTCTTTCCCTCTGGACAATTTAAGCCTTCAAATATCAAATATCATGTTGAGAGAGTCAACATGCCTGTTCTGTTTTAACCTCCTTCAACCTTCCTGAATAACAAAGGACAATAATTTCAGTGTGAAATGATAGCACCAACTACAATTTTTATAGCCCTTGATGGTTATTTTATTCTTTTTTTGTTTTCTTTTAATAAAAAGAACATATGTCCTCTGATCATAAAAAAATACCCGCTCCTAGTGCAGAGATTTAGAGGAATGAATAATTATCTTGTAAAATGGGAGGTCATGTAAATGGGATTCATAAATGAATAAAAATTTGTACTGCATATTGGTAAATACTGCTTTGCAGAAACTAAGTTGATTCCTGCCTACACTGAAAAAAAATTCCTGTCTCTCATGGTTACTGAGATTCAACACTGAAAAGGTACAGAGAAGGGCAACAAAGATGATTGGGGGACTGGAGGCTAAAACATATAGGGAACGGTTGCTGGAATTGGGTATGTGTAGTTTAACGAAGAGAAGGGTGGGGGTGACATGATAGCAGTGTTCCAATATCTCAGGGGCTACCACAAAGAAGAGGGAGTCAAGCTATTCTCCAAAGCACCTGAAAGCAGGACAAGAAGCAACGGATGGAAACTAGTCAAGGAGAGAAGCAACCTAGAACTAAGGAGAAACTTCCTGACAGTTGGAACAATTAACCAGTGGAACAACCTGTCTCCAGAAGTGGTGAATGCTCCAACACTGGAAGTTTTTAAGAGGAGACTGGACAGCCATTTGCCTGAAATGGTATAGGGTTTCCTGCCTGAGCAGGGGGTTGGACTAGATGACCTCCAAGGTCCCTTCCAACTTTTTTCTTCTTCTTCTTCTTCTTCTTCTTCTTCTTCTTCTTCTTCTTCTTCTTCTTCTTCTTCTTCTTCTTCTTCTTCTTCTTCTTCTTCTTCTTCTTCTTTTTATTATTATTATTATTATTATTATTATTATTATTATTATTATTATTATTATTATTATTATTATTATTATTATTATTATTATTATTATTATTATTATTATTATTATTATTATTATTAACAGCCCTCTGCTATATACTCAACATTTGACGGAATACTGCTGTTCAGCTGCAGCAAAGCAAGGCAAACAGCAACTTGCATAGCCTTAGCACAAGTGGTACCCTACTCTTGGTGAGGAGAGTTCCCAGGCTGAAAAGCTATTGTCAGGATCACAGGTTCCTTTTTCATATTCCAGCAGCCAAAACCCTGCTGCATTCTGCTGCAATATTTATCTATTTGCATTAGAATTTTTCCGGGTAGTTCACAAAGGTAAAGCTATATAAAATGCAATGTTAGAAAAAATAAAGCTGCACACATGCAGGTATGCATGTACACACACACACACACACACACACACACACACACACACACACACACACACACACACGTTCTCCTAAAACTAAATCCTGCAAAACTAAAACAATGCAAAGAGACCAATAAAAATTCCACATTCAAGCTCACCAATATAAAAAGATGGAGAGAAGAAAAATGGTTCTTGCACTGAAGCAAAACTAAAGAAAGTGCCAATCAAATGGCACTGGGTATGAGAGTACTTCATAGTAATTCCAAGGGCCTTAGTGATGGATTAGGTTGTTGGCAAGAATACGTTCACGCGATTCTCTCAGCAATCAAAGATCAGTGAATCTCTTCTTAGCAAACTGCCTTTGGTCTTCCCATATCATCTATGTCTGCTGATAGTAAAAGCATGTAACTCCTCACATAAACTGAACTTTGCTTTTGTGCAACGATGAAAACTGCAGTTGCAGACCTGGTCAAAACTTTGTCAATCCTTTGAAAATATATTTGTAATTAGCGCTTCTACAGCATAGCTAATAGAGATGTATTAGCCAAAGCACTATGACAATATTGAGGGCAATAATAAGATTAGAGCAATCAACTTCATTTGCTTCCAAGACTACATAACACACTCACTCACTAAATCAGTCCTGGTAGACTGGGATCTTTCAAAGGAGAAGAACATATGTTGTGTATACACACACACACACACCATGGTATTTCATTTTGCTGTAGGCATAATCAGCATTATACAGAATGCAGAAAAGGAGTAACTGTAAAGCAAAGAAATTAAAGTAATTAATAAGAGGCAGAAAAAGAAAAGTAGCTAAAGCTAATTTATATCCCTGCCATTCACCACTCAGCTTATCTTTCTATCCTTGCAAACCATTCTTGTTCCACAACTTGCATACACTGCTTGTTACATGGGATTTGCTGCTTTAAACTTCTCTTCTCTGCTTTCCTCATTGCTACCATATAATAATAATAATAATAATAATAATAATAATAATAATAATAATAATAATAATAATAATAATAATAATAATAATAATAATAATAATAATAATAATAATAATAATAATAAAATTTCTATACCGCCCTTCTCCTGAAGGACTCAGGGCGGTGTACAGGGCAATACAATAAAATATAATATATAAAAATTTAAAAAATATTAAATATTACAGCCCAATTCAATACATTAATACAATAACATTAAAATACCCCTAAACCCATCAGACCAGGCCGGCTTGTTCAAATAAATATGTTTTTAGGTCACGTCGGAAGGAGCGAAGGTCGGGAACCATCCAGAGCTCCACCGGTAAACGGTTCCAAAGGTCTGGCGCGCCCACAGAGAACGCCCTCCCCCTGCGAGCCGCCAGTCGACACTCTTTGACCGATGGCACCCTAAGGAGGCCCTCTCTGTGGGAGCGCACTGGACGAAGGGAGGTTGATGCCGGCTGCAGGTGCTCCCGTAAGTAACCCGGACCCATGCCATTTAGGACTTTATAGGTCGTAACCAGCACCTTGAATCTTACCCAGAGGACAACCGGAAGCCAATGCAGCTCGCGGAGTAGAGGTGTTACATGGGAGTATCGGGACACCCCCACCACAACTCGCGTGGCCGCATTCTGCACCAGTTGGAGCCTCCGAGTAGTCTGTTTGAGTTATGACTTTCTCAATCTTCCCCTTCCTAGTCAGCCATTACTATTCATTATATATTTTGTTTGTGATTCCATTCTCCTTTATATTATCTATATGACCACTCAACTATATGATGGGCGGGAAGCTCTAGAGCACAGGTGTCAAACTCGCTACATCATGTGACGTGTCGCGACATATCGCAACTTTTTTTACATTTCTGGAGCTGGGGTGGGCGCAGCTTCCGTATGATGCAACAGGCCTGCGGGCCAGCAGTTTGACACCTTTGCTGTAGAGAGAGAGAGAGATCCAAACTCAAAATAAGGAGTATTTTTCCTGACCATAAGAGCTATTGACTAGCAAAACAAATTGCCTCTTGGCCATTATTTAACAGCTGTTTGTCTAGGTTGGACAAATATTGGACAACTGTTCGTCTAGAATGGTCATTGCCCAGAGTCTTTTTAATGGGATGGCTATAATATATTTTAATAAGTAATAAAAATGGTCAGAGGATTCCTGTCTTGGACTACAGCATTTCCAAGGTTTATTTCAACTCCATGATTCTATGATTTATGTAATCACTTAACATCTTTCGTACTGCTATATCATTTCTTGTTTTATGACATACAATTTTTAGAACCCCATTCCCATTGCATTCAACTTGTATATTTCTCCTCATATAGACAAATTTCACTTCCACATAATCATGCTCTTAAATTTGAAAATCACTCACAATAACTTAGGTGAGATGGAAAGTATAGAAATTTGATAGATAGATGATAGATAAATACAACCATTTCCATTTATTTCGCTCATTCTTTGCATGCAGCAAACTACTCACAGCTTTCCTTTCAGCATTTTTAAATGTCTTAAAATATATCCACTTTCTCCCCAAATTTAGTAAATATTATAACATGATACACAAAGTCATCTATTTGCTCTTTTTTATTACTGTATTTATGTATAATTTGTAATCACTGACTCCATTTTCCACTCAAACAACAATACCTTGGAGTAATTCTCATATATCACTCACTGCAAATCATATACTGTAGATTCTTAGTCAACACCAGCACACAACACCACCTGTAGGTTTATAACCAACTTGCTAATATCACCACAACCATTCTTCATATATTTCTCCATAAATATATTAAATAACCAATTGGACACCACACATTTTTGTGTTATTCTCTGCTCAGCACTGAACAATTTGCTAAGTATTTCATTTATTCTTGTGCATTTTATGTAGAAGATTACAGGTGACCATTAGTAAAACATGAACTTAGTCCAGTATACAGTACATACATAGATACGTATGTACGTACGTACGTATGTACGTACGTACGTACATACATACATAGCTGATGATTTATTTCCATCATTTGCTGTCTTACCATATTCAGTAACCAGTCATCAACTTTATATTTTCTCAAAATATTTAAAGATTCCAGCATCATTCTGAGTCAACAAATGTACAATAAACTTATTTTCTTACATTCACACATTGCTCAATGTTGCTCACATATTGCTCACTGCTGAAAAATCTGATTAGCAACCATCATCATCACTATCCCCAACCTGACATATAAATCTACAACATATTTCCCTAATGGTCTTTGTCACATCTTCTATCCTTTTGATCAGAATTCTACCAAATGTCTTCCTAGGAATACTTAACAAATTAATCCCCCCATAGGCATTCATTTTGAATCAGAGAGATGTCAACATGATGAAACATGTGCTGTGATGTCTGACATAGGCTCTGCATTTTGTTCTTGTGTCAGATGTCACAAAGGGGGTAACTGCAATGTGCTGCAATTTGGTAACACACATTCTCTTTTATTTGCTTCCTCTTGCCCTGTCTTATGGAGACCTAGTGATCCCCATTTAATGTTTGCATTCACTCTTGTTACTCTTCCTTTGGTTTATGGAACAACAGCATGATTTGTCAGCTCTGCAATGAACCTGATTGAAGCCATCTTGGAAGCTCTGGGAAGTTACAGTTGGTTCATAATGCAGTGGCTTACATGCTTTAAAGCAGGGGTCCCAACCCACAGTACTGGGCCGCTTCATGGGATGTAGGCAGCACACAAAACTATGCCCTCTCCGGTCCATGGAAAAACCTTTCTCCACAGAACCAGTCCCTGGTGCTCAAAAGGTTAGGGACCTCTACTTTAAAGCTCCCAATACTGAGGGTATATAATTCTGAATTTTCATGTGGTACATTGGTTACTGATTGATTTCTCAGTCCAATTTAAGGTGCTGGCTTTGATCTATACTGTAAAGTCCTTCATGGCATGGTTGCCTCCAGTTACCTGCGGATCTGCCTATTCCACTCAATATTGGCCAAACTGGTAGATCTATCAGGAGAAAAATGCTACAAATCCCACACTTCCAGGAGGTTTGTGGGTGGGGGTGCAGTGAGGAAGTCCTGCTTGTCTGTAGCAGTGTTAACCCTGTGGAACAGCCTGCCTAGAGAGATCAAGCTAGCTTCTCCTTTCTTGGCTTTATGTAAAGGTTTGAAAAGATTTAAAAAATCTTTTGTTGATTTGATGTGGCCCTCTTTACTTTTTTATCATTTACACTATAGTATTGCTGTGGTATTTTTATTTTTTTACTAGGAATGTTTTAAATTGCACAGTTCTGTGTAATTCCTGAGAGTTGTTTAGATTGCAGTGACACAGAAATTTGTATAAATATTCTGAATAAAAAGGAAGAATTCTTTAAAATGGCAATGCTGCAATCACAATAAGAATAAAGTCAAGCCATATGAACAATTATAACAATTCCCGCATTAAATAAAATGTAGTAAGGCAATGGAGGGTAAGGTAAATATTGAGGCACTGCTAATTAACTAATTCCCATACTTGCTGAACACTTCTGCTATGTAGACTAAAAATCTGGGACCAAACCTTTGTGTACATCAGGGGGTCTTCAAACGTGGCCCTTTTATGACTTGTGGACTCCAAGTCCCAGAATTCCTCAGCCAGTGGGCCTGGCTGAGGAATTCTGGGAGTTGAAGTCCATAAGTCATAAAAGGGCGGGGTTTGAAGATCCCTGCTGTACATAACTTAAAGTTATTGTAATTTGTTTTTTACAGTCTGGCACTACTACGGTAGTGGTATGTCAATGAGATATCATTATGTAACTAGGTGAGGAAGATTGTAATGAGGTATGGGAATGCAAATTGTATGATATGGCTTATCCAGGAACTGACACCAAATATGTTTTTCATAAAATTGCTTTAGTTTCATGCAGAGTAGAGATTAGAGAGAACACTATGTAGGACCAGGTTTGGTTGGCCAGAGTGGAGAAGGAGGGTGGGAGAAGGAAAGACAGACAGTACAATCCAAAGATTAATAATAATAATAATAATAATAATAATAATAATAATAATAATAATAATAATAATAATAATAATAATAATAATAATAATAATAATAATAATAATGTACAACTTAGCATTCATTCTGGACACCATAAAACCTTTCTTGTGCCTTTCTTCATATATTAGCAGCTTTCATTCTTTTCCCCCCCCTATGTTATATCAAACGGACCCAGCAGGACAAATATGCTTTTGTCATTATCCTTTAAGCAAAACTGAAACTATATCGCTCCCACAAGGGAGTCACCCAACCCAGCTTCTTCTAATGTAAGATCAAGCAGAGCCTTTTTGAAGATTTTTTCCCCTCCTTGATTTGGGGATAATTATCTTTCCTTTATTATGTGGAACATTCTTGTTTTCCTTCAGTGAAATCAAACAAATACACATTTTAAAAAATGAGAGCTCAGAACCCCAAGGTGCTAAACAAAAAGTGCCTTTCAACCTTGGTTGACATACACTGGTTGAGTGTCAATGAGAAATGCTACCCAGCCCATAATTTGGAGGAACAAGAGAAGCCTGTAGTAAGATTCTATTTAGACACAAGGGTAATTGCTAAAAAAAAATCAATAAAAAGAAAATGCATCTTAATATATATGTGAAATCTTGGGAGTTCAGCAACTTCTCCAGGGCTCCTGGCTGCCCAGCTCTACCTATCCAGAACAATCAACTTTCATATTCATAGCTGGTGTTATTCCTCATAACATAGTTATATTTCTAATGCAAATAATAATAACCCTAATAAATGCCAGCACCTTAGGTCTGGTCTTAAGTGTCAGAAGAAATCTTGCACAGGTAGGTCAAAAATGTGATAAGAACCATCATGAGGAACCTGACAGTCTGTTGGTCTCTCAGCCTTTTAAGGTAGCAAAGCAATAAACCTGGATATATAAATCATAGTAGTGCCCAGCATACAAAATGAGAACCAACAAATGACCTTTTAGCATAATGGACCTTTTAGCTTAATGGGCATTCAAGACAAAGACTGCCATTGTCTAGATGTAGGTGAATTCAGCCTGATTCTTCCTTTAATATTGCTGTTAGTCTAACACAGGCATGCTGAGGAATTCTGGGAGTTGAAGTCCACAAGTCACAAAAGGGCCAAGTTTGAAGACCCCTGCTCTAACATCTCCCCTTACATGTAAGGACAGCAGGCCATTTTAATGAATGCAGAATAAGGTGTGTGGCACACAATGCTGTGTTCTACATCTTCCAACCAACGACAAGGCTCTCCCTCTAAGGAATGTTAATAAAGATAAGATAAGATAAGATAACCTTTATTGTCATTTTTTTACTGTGGGCACAATGGCACACATCAAAAATGAAATTTAGCTGCCCACTCTCAAAGTGAAACACATACATGACATACACCTAAACATACTATATACAACATATGTACTGTATAGACCCACACCCCTACATATACATAAAAAATAAATATTAAATATTAAATACTGTCCATCTTGAATATATAACGAAAGGAGAAAGCTTGAGAGTTCACAAGGTTAATGCTGTATGGAATGAAACTATGACTGAATCTGGATGTTCTGCTATGGATGCCACAAAGCCTCCTCCCAGAAGGTAACAAGGAAAACAGGTCATGAAGAGGATGTGTAGTGTCCCAGATAATCTTACGGACCCTGCTCAAGCAATGCTTCTGTGCTATGTCCTAGATGGAGGGGAGGGAACTGCCAATGATCATTTCAGCCATCCTCACCACTCTCGGCACCACCTTCCTGTCTGAAGCAGTGATGCTTCCAAACCAGACTGTGATGCTGTATGACAGGATGCTCTCCATCGTTCCCCTGTAGAAAGTGGTAAGGACAGGAGAAGGAAGATTTGCTTTTCTCATGCGATGCAGAAAATGCAGGCACTGCTGTGCCCGCTTCACAGTTTCTTGCTGTTGAGCGACCAAGCCAGCCTACTCATTAGCTGCACACCCAGAAATTTGATGCTGGTAACCCTCTCCACAGGTGAATCATTAATGCACAGAGAAGTGTGGCTGTGCCTGCCTTTTCTGAAATCGACAATGATCTCTTTGGTTTTTCTGGTGTTTAAAACTAGGCTGTTTTCCTTACACCAGTTCACCAACCCCTCAACCTCCTTGCGGTAAGCTTCCACATTGTCATCATGAATAAGGCCCACTACTGTTGTATCATCTGCGAACTTCACAATATGGTTGGTGACAAACCTAGGTTAGTGTCCTGAAATTCATAGTGATTGTTATGTGGGAAAACTCTAGTTATTTGAGGGGAAAAAAATCAAGCTCATAAAGATCAGACTTCTGATATGAGGAATCTTTGGTGCTCTCTGCACTTAGTTGTTTTCTTGCAGACATTTTATTACCTAAACTTGGTAACATCATTAGATTTTAGCCCTGATGATGTTATCTAGTTTTGGTAACGAAACGTCTCCAAGAAAACAATTGAGGTCAGAGAGCACCAAAGATTTGCAACTCTGAGCTACAAATATTCTCCTTCACTGAGACTTCTGATACTACTGGTAATGGATTTGCTATCAGTTTTAAATTGCTGTCATCAGAGAATGAGGTGGCTGGATGGAGTCACTGAAGCAGTAGGCGTGAGCCTAAATGGACTCCAGAAGATGGTAGAGGACAGGAAGGCCTGGAGGAACATTGTCCATAGGGTTGCGATGGGTCGGACACGACTTCGCAACTAACAACAAAAAAAATCAGCTATTACAAAGAGCAACAGGAGATTCCTGGTTGCTTTTTCTCCCTTTCAATTGCAAGTAACTTGCTACTCTTGGGGTCAATTAAACTCTAACCATTGTTCTAACCCAGGGGTGTTCAAACTTGGCCCTTTTATGACTTGTGGACTTCAACTCCCAGAATTCCTCAGCCCGGCACGCTGGCTGTGGAATTCTGGGAGTTGAAGTCCACAAGTCATAAAAAGGTCAAGTCTGAAGACCCCTGTTCTAACCCATATTTGTCTCTGAAGCCATTAGCCCATATGGATTACATTCACATTATTATTTATTATACAAGTAAATAGATTTTTTTTATTGAAAAGTTTTACAAAATTTTTAATAATAACCCCCCCTCCCCATCAACCCTCCCCCCTTCCCCCCCTCCGGACTTCCCAAAGCAGAATACAGGGTATTACATATAGCAATCTTATGCAAACATATGCTAAATATCTATTACAACGTTAACAAACCTTCCACCCTTTAACTCCCTTATAACAAAACTAATTATAATAACACTTCTATAATTGTTAAAAATTATTCATATGCTATTTGAAACTTTTTAGTCCCATATTTGTTCTGAATATAATCAATCCATCTTTTCTATTCCAAAATATATTTTTCTTGTGACTGTTCTTTCAAATATGCTGAAACTTTTGCCATTTCAGCTATGTCCATTACTTTAAGTATCCATTGTTCTATTGTAGGTAAATCTTCTTTCTTCCAATGTTGCGCCACCAACAGTCTGGCTGCCGTTGTTAAGTGTAACATTAATTTAGTTTCTATAACAGTACAATCCGAAATAATCCCCAATAAGAATAGCTGCGGAGTAAATTTATTTTTTTCTTAAAAACTTTCTGAAAAATCCACCATATTTTTATCCAAAAGGCTTTAACATTTTTACTTGTCCACCATATATGATAATAAGTTGCCTCTTCACTACCACATCTCCAACACTTAGGTGGTTGATTTGGATACATACATGCTAACTTTTTAGGATCTACAGTAAATGCCATCTATAAAACATCTTGTAAAAATTCTCTCTTAGGTTTTGTGCTTGTGTAAATTTTACATTTCTAACCCAATTTTTTTCCCAAGTATCCATCATTACGGGATCTTGAATATTCTGAGCCCATTTTATCATACAATATTTAACTAACTCCGATTCTGAATCTGACTAAATAGATTTTTTGTAGTTGTTTATATTGCTTCCCTCAGTAATTATTTTATTCTGCTGTGAGATTATACCTGCATGTCTTTACTTGTTGACAGTTTGTTTCAATCCCAATAGCTTTATTTCAAGTATTTAATGAAGGTGTTTATTTTCAAACTGTTTACATGAATTTCTTTTGATAGGTTAGGCTTGTGCAGAAAGTGGGATTAATTAGTTTCATTTTGTGCTTCTTATATATTTATGCAGGTGAAATGTTAACTGGTATAAAATGGGCAACAAAGAAGTTCTTCCTATAGCTGTGGAAAGTGATAACATTTTCTGTTGTGTTTGGGGTTTTGTTAGTACTATAGTTTTTTTTTTAATCCCTCCGAAGACTCAGGGCGGCTTACAATCTAAGAAGCACAAATCAATGTGCTTAGCAATAGCGTTCATTCTATGTATATGCCTTCTTATTAGGGCTTTCGCCCCCCCCCCCCAAGCAGCATTATTACAAAGCCATCTTATTGCCCCCAACAATCTGGGTCCTCATTTTACCTACCTCGGAAGGATGGAAGGCTGAGTCAACCTTGAGCCTGGTGGCACTCGAACCTGCACTAATTGCAGGCAGCTGGTGTTACTTATGGAGGCATGAGTCCACTGCTCCACCAAGGCTCCACCAAGTTGATTGTGATAGGAAAAATAGAAAAAAACATCTGTATTTATTTGTACTATTTGAAGTGGCTCTGTGTTCAAGAAGCTATGTAGAAAAGAAAGAACAGAAAGATATGAGTGAGAAAAAGTAGGTCTTATTTTCTACTGACATTTAATCATGGCACAGATGTAACCCCAAAACATCTCTTAACCATGTTTGATTAAACCCAAAATGGAATGGCTTGGTAGATAAAAAGAACACCCAAAGCATCTGAAGTTGCTATTACTGTATTTGAACATGCTAGGAAAGAATATTCAAGTCATATGCCATTTAACTACAATGGCCCTGGGGGAAAGGGAAATCTCCTAAAGAAGAATTGAGATACTAGAAGGTTGTGTGGAAGAAATTGGTCTTAAGTTCTCCTCCTTAAGCCACTTGGATGTTAAATATTATAAATTTACCCAGACATTGGGCTAGGAGCCAATATAATGGCAGCTGATTTAACACTGATATATAGCTTATACTTTATATAATTTAATTTCCAAGTCATATTGGACCCAGATTGTTGGGGGCAATAAGCTGACTTTGTAATAATGCCGCTTGGGGGTGTGTGTGAAAGCCCTAATAAGCAGGCATATACATAGAATGAAGGCTACTGCTAAGCTTGTAAGCCGCCCTGAGTCTTCGGAGAAGGGCGGGATATAAATGGAATTAAAATAAAATAAATAAATAAATATTTGGAGGCAGTCCCCCACACAAGGAATTACAGTAAAAAGGATGGAATATCAGAATATGAATGTCTATGACTCCACAAATTTTGGCCCAGATCAGACTTTAGCTCAGAAGTCCCCAACCTTTTGGACACCAGGGGCCGGTTCTGTGGAGAGACGTTTTTCAATGGATCAGAGAGTGTGTGGTTTTGTGCGCTGCTTGCATCCCACGGATGGGACTTTGCTTGTTTGTGTGGACCAGTTGATGGTATGCCGTGGCCCAGGCGGACGGGGGGTTGGGGACCCCTGCTTTAGCTAGTCTTTGTGCTACATAAGTCATTTGAGCTTTTTTAATAGGGCTCTTCTGAATTTGTACAAAACCAGTAATTCTTGACACTGTATAGATTAAACATGTGAAAAAGTCAGAGCGAGAAGGGGAGCATCTAGCAACCGATCAGTGCAGTGCTTTTGAGAAAGGCAAATGTGTTTTGAATATGCAGATGTGCTCACTTAGCAGCTATCTTCACAGATGCTAAATAAGTGCCCACACATGCTCCAAACTTGTAACATGCAGCTAGACAGTGAGTAAGTGTTTCTCCACTTTTAACTTAGTTTGAAGTGCTGCACACTTGCAGTGTGTGATACTGTCACAATAATCTCTTTTCAGCCACTGTTCACTTAGTGATGGCCTTATAAACCACAGAACATTTTCCTACAAATGTCTAAAAAAATGGAGATTCCAGTAGATATTTTGTTCATTGCCATGCAGCATTGATACAATCTGGGTGTGGGAAGACAAATTACATTTTACAGCATAAAAGAGAAATGGAGTACTTTAAAGTGATTTAGATGTGATCAGGTGTGAATCCTATTTCTATTCCCAATTCCACCAGAATTTGCATCTCCATTTGATCTCCCTCAATGGCATTTACTATCATCTCAGATCCCAACATATAGGAGAACATTTCCAGGGGAAACATAGAGTTGGAGAGAAGTTAGCTGCTGATGAGGCAAGCTGTGTTTAAAGGTAAAAAAGGTAAAGGTTCCCCCGCACATGCGTGCTAGTCATTTCCAACTCTAGGGGCCGTTGCTCATCTCCGTTTCAAAGCCGAAGAGCCAGAGCTTGTCTGAGGACGTCTCCGTGGTCATGTGGCCGGCATGACTAGATGCCAAAGGCGCACGGAACACTGTTACCTTCCCACCTTAGTGGTCCCTATTTTTCTACTTGCATTTTTACGTGCTTTCGAACTGCTAGGTTGGCAGAAGCTGGGATGAGTAACAGGCACTCACTCTGTTACGCGGCACTTGGGATTCGACCCGCCAAACTGCTTACATTTCTACAATTCAGGTCAATTTTTGTCACGTCTGTTTAGATACGCAGGTCAGTTTGAGTTTCACCTCCATTGGAGTAAAGCTATCAAAACGAAATAGAGAAAAATGGGGCTATCAGAGCAAACCACTTTTTAGCTGAATCAGTCTTTCATCAAACACTTTTCAGTAGAAATTCATGCAAATCACAGGCAGTACATGGCTATTTCTGCACCAAAGCAGAATGTAGTTTGGGAAAGCAATTGTTTGCTAAGAATAGTTCAAACAGCTGGGCCATTGCTATTACCCCAACACTTCCTTCAATTCCAACTAAACTTTGGGCCTCCCCTAGCTTTAATCTGTTGATGCAGTGCTACATTCAGGATCTGGCTTTTCTGGACCACAGCCAGTAGTGCTTCATGGAAAAACTGCCAGGGGTCTGGATCTCATTAAAGAATTAGCCTTGAGGGAAATGAATGAAAAGTGACACCAAGATGACTGAATTGCATGGAAGTTTATTATAAGAGGTAGCATGGAAAATGGTATCCCGAAGTAATTAGATCTCTTCATAGGGAAAAAAAAAGAGCTTCAAATTCATTTCCAGTTCCTATTCTAGGGGAAGTGGGAAGGGTGCAGCAAATAATTGTGAGATGAACATTCTTTTTTTTCCAATACTGTATTTTCTTTTAGATACAATCTTTCATCTTTCTGTTATGCTTCTCTCTCCTCTTTTCCAGGCAACAGGCTGCTAGGAGAGAAAAAGATCACTCTTGTAGATACTGATAGTTTGTTGGAAGCTTTTGAAAAATTGAGGGTTGTATGTAGTTCTAGGATTACATATTTCTGCCTCTATATTAAAGATACATTTATAGAATTTGACCAGCTTCTTTATAAGCGGTTCTTAAATTTCAGTATAGAGTTTCTTAAACATTTTGAACATGATTCTTAAAATAAGCTTAAACAAAATAACTAAGTACTTGAATTGTTGAGGTTTTTACTGGTAGCATCACTATACTTTAAAACAGTCTCCTTACCAATTTACCCATAAGACTGGAACATGCCTCTGACCAGGATCCAATCCAAATTCTTATGGTTTTGATTTAGTTGGGAGTCCCTCTCAACTGTCCAGTTAAAGAATCCTTGAAGGGGCAAAAGGAAGAAAGCAATTTTAATAAATTTCTCCTTTACAACTGATTATGCCTTCTGAAAAAAAAATTCACCTGAGGATTGTGACATCCTCTTAAAAATTGGGAAGCCCAATATGGGTGTACATATTGAGAGGGAGTCTAGAGATGGAAGGAGGAAAATATCTCATATCTTCTTCCATAAAAGATTTCTAGTGGTTTTCAGATCTTTTCACAAAGACAAGGAACTCTGTTATGCATGGAAGCTGCAACCAAAACATGGCAATAAGCCCCATTGAATTCCATATGGCACAGGTTTGAATAAAATAAATTGAGCTGCATTATAAGGGCAAGGGCATTTGTTCTGGCATAAGTGTATTTAATATAAAGTGTTAATACCTACGTATTTCAGTTAAAGCAGCTGTGTCATTGGTTATAGATTTCTGATAATCTGCAGACACTTTGGAATAAATTTTCTGAAGCCAATAATTGCATGCTACTTAGTTTAGTGAGATGTTTTTGGACCCAAGCTGGTATGAAAGAATATTAGTGAAAATATAAAACAAACCTATAAACATGAATATTAATTTCATTGGCTAATGGATCATTTCAAAAGCACTCTCCGTATTCCCACTGATGCACGCAGGAGACAAAATTGAGTTAAGGGTTACAAGCTTGATCTGAACTAGAAAGAGAGCTAGAATATATTAATGGTATCATATGGAAAAAGTTTGATAATATTAGTTTCATCTTTTAAAAAAAGCAGCAGAATGCCCACACCTGAAAAGACCATTCCTTGATTCATCTCTGTTACTCTGTTGCCAGACTTCCTTTTATAGATTGTAAAGACTGTAGTTCAGAAAGATCCTAGAGAAATTTTTACTTTCAGTTAGAGTTCAGACTCCCTTATTTCAAGGCAAACTTCCAGGTAACCAAAATGTGGGCTTTTGTTTTTCCAACAATATCTGAGAGTGACTGGTGTCACACAAGAGAGGCAGGATAAAGATACAGCAACCAAGGCAGCAACTATCAGCTTTTTGGCTGGCTCAAGGATGGAGGGGGGGAGCACTTCAACTCAGCCCCAAGACAGAGGAAGACCCCTAGGGTTTCAACAAAATGTCTTCTGGTCTGAGATCATTTCAAAGCAGGCCACTAGAGGGCATATGCAGACTTCTGAGGAATAGCAAAGCCAAGTTATAACCATCCTCTCTCCTGTTAAGAAAGTGCCAAATTCTCACTTTGTGTTGATCAGAGGCTGCCTTCGGCATGAGATGTCTTGCTTCATGTTTGTAGTCAGGAGAGGCACCACTACCCTGCAGAACAGATAACAGGGCAAAAACGATACTCTTTCTTTCTATCCCCTCCCTTTCCACTTCCATTGCCAGTGTGTCAGAGATTGAAGAATTCTTTGGGATCCTTATGCTATCCCTATGGTGAGTGTGGCTGGAAAAGCTTCTTACTGGTCATATGACCAGAGCAGAGCTACTCTCTAAAACTATCCAGGCAGTTTCTTCTTACCTTTTACTTTACAGCAGACACATATATGATAGAGATCCCCAACAGTCAGTCATTCTGAGGAAATTCTTTTGCAGTGAGCTTGAGGGAATGTCAGAATTGCCTTTGAGTTATACCAGAAGACACTGAAAACAGCCTGGGAATCAGCCTTTTATTGTTCTTCCCATTGAATTGGTAAATCAGAAGTTATTGCAGCTGGCTATAGTTTACTTTTAGTTATTATGGCCAACACATCATTTACCTCTTTAGTTATTGGACAGCTTATTATTTGAGTGCATAAATCAGTACAGTCTGCAGAGAGGTTCTCCCAGAAATGATTGGGAAGGAGCACAGGGCAGGCAGTGCTTAATTGTATTGTGTGTATTGCTTTATTGGCAATAAATAACTGTAATGTGTTTGATCCTGGAAAGCACATTAAGGTGGTATTCAGCACAGGTGATTAAAGGAGAAAAATCCCAAGAAAATAGCAGCTACAAGCTAGTGGCTGCTGTGCCTAAGTTATCCAGTATGCAAACTCTGGCTATATACAAGATGGGATGGGGTGGGGTGGAGGTAATTGTTTGCACAACACAAGCTGCCAGAGCCTTGGCTGTTTTTGTTGGCAAGGAATCGCAGCAGGATCACTCACAATAGTAAAGGTGCCAGAGCTGAGTCGGCTGGCAATAACAATCAGGCTCAAGTACTGTTGAGGAGGAGAACATAGAATAGTCTTCAGCAGATGGGTTGGGAAAGGATGGAACTGCAGTTGTACAAATATGGAGGGAGTCATCGGGTTGGGGAAGGGTGAAATAAAGATTTGTGGCATTGCCATATCAGAAGCCCCAGAGAAAAGAACAGAAGTCTACTTTAGTCTACATTAAGACAGCATCTCGTGAATCCAAAAGGATGCACAAAACCCGTATGAAAAGAGCTACAGTAAGTTATGTCCTTTAAGAGAAACCAAGAGACTGTGAATTCTAGTTCTGCCTTAGGCACAAAGCCAGCTGAGTGACAATCATTCTCTTTCAGCCCTAGGAAGCCCTAGGAAGCAGGCAATGGCAAATCACTTCCAAAATCTTGCCAAGAAAACTGCAGGGACTTGTCCAAGTGGTCACCAGGAGTCAACATTGACTCAAAGACTCCCCCCCCCCACACACTGTCTCTTAAATTAGAGGCAGAAAATGACTCTATCTATATCCATGTTTAGAAAGGGAGATTTTTAAGCAAATGGCATCTTTGAATGACAGGATAATGGAAGAATTAGGAAATTACTCAAGAAAGATAAATAAAAAGTATAGAATAAAAAGAATACAATAAGATCATGAAAGAAAAAGGGTCCCAGAATCTAAACAATACATTAAGAAAGAAAGTGATCTACAGTATTGAAAGCAGTGAAATAATACACAAAAAACAAGTTGACCAATGCTGTTGAATTATCACTAAGAACATTAGGCATTTTAGTGAGAGCAGTTCCAAAATAGCAAAGAAAGAGAAATGCCTATTTTTATACACAAAGTTAAATACACACCTGCTTCATCTGACATGGAGGGTTTTAAAAATGCAAATTATTTTATCTGCGACCAGGGATTGAACATTAACAGAGGAGATAATTTAACCATTTCGTTCCTTGCTGTGATTAGGAGACAAATTTGTCTTCTGAAACAAATAAGGTTTTAGAGAAGAGAATCTCCACTGGTGGCAGTAAAATGTCACTTAGGTATTTTTCTGTTCATCAGAGGAAATATTTAAAGGCCCCAAATGAATCATCTGCAGATGGACTCTGCCTGGCATTCATGCTGACCTATCATCCATGTCCATGCAGCCAACTCTGATATCTAGATGTGGAAACTAACCAAGGAGCTGTACTTTTTCTCTGCACAGAATGTTCTTGTTGGGTTGTGTTAATTACAGTAGCTTCTCTCAATCTTCAATTCAGACTGAATTTCCATCCTTTTCATCTGTTGAATATTGTGCTATTTTTCACAGACGTTCTCTGTATGCAGAGTACCACTTCTCCATTTCCTTTTCTTGCAGCTGTTCATTCATGACTTGTCATTGATCTGAGCTTATGTGGAGGAATTTGAGTGAATCTCCTTTGTGTACGGTTCTGTCTCCTTTGCCTGTGCCAAGTAATTTGGGAAGCAGCAGGTGTTTTGTCCCTTGCTATTTACATGGTAAGCCTAAAAATTTTTATTCTTAACAGCCTGCCTTTTGGGAAAGCCAATCTGACCAACCAGTGACTTGGATAACTACTAGGAATGGAGCAACCAAGAAGGAACCAGTCATACTTACAGGAAATTCAATCAAAAGTTATAATTGCAGAGTTGAGACAGAAGATTTTTATGCAGAGTCTTGCCTGTAACCTGCACATGGCAAGCACATCAATACTGAATAAAAGGAATTATCTGTATTTGGCTGGAGAAAAAGAAAGATGCATAAAGCGTTATAAAAGCAGGTGATTTGCAAGAATTCTCAGCTGCTATCAGTATTCTCCTGTAGGACTTTTTAAAACCATAGTAGCAACTTTCATACATTCACACATAGGTTGTTTCAGGAGAAAAATATCATTAGCTTAAAAAAATACATTACCAACACAAATATTATAGATGTCTTTGTAAATGAGTTGGAAAGACTTGAGGTTTAAGAATCTCAATAGGGAGAAATAACTTTCAGAGACCTGCATTTAGGCAAAAGGTTTTTTTAAAAAAATTATTTATTACTGAAAGGTTCATAGTTTCCCGTTCTAATGATTTAGGGATCAAATCCTGACATATTCTGTCATATAGTGTTTTACAGAAGAGAGCAGCCCAATAATTTGGAGACCTTGCAGATGACACATTTTTAAACAAAAGGAAAAAATGACTTCCTTGTTCTTTTCCCATCAAAATTTTCCTCACACTGTCAATATTTTTCCCCCTTCCCCTAGGTAATAGCAAGTTTTTCTCTAAATTTTAGAAAAGGTCAAAGTATAGAGAACAGTGTTGTTGCTTCTGACCTCTTCACTTCTTTAAGGGGCCTTATGGGAAATCAAGACCAGGGATGGAACTGCAATGCCTTCCACAAATAAAAGAGAGAGAAACAAATAAGCTTATGGGTGTGTGTAGCTCAGCAGTGCTACCTTAAGCATTTGATAAATTGAACCTGAATAAATGAAATTAAGCTGTTGCTTCCCAAAAAAGAATGTTCCATGTAATCAAACTTACACAGAACTGGTAGGCATTAGAACAAACTTTTGTAATTCACCAAGTGTCATAGGGAAGGGGGCTTATTCCCTGATTAATTTTGAATTTGCCACCTAAACCCCAAAATCACAGAGTAAATATTTTATTTGATTGAAAAAAGCAAAGGTCCTTCTCCTCAAAACAGCTTCCTTCCTGGAATTCCAAGAGAGGTGTGGTGAACTGAAGATGGCTCTGTGAAAATGGAGCCAAGGACCATGGCAAAGGAACCAGTGAGTAAACTTCTCCAGATCAGGAGAGAACAGGAGATTGCCCAAATGTGCTCCATATGGCTGGTCTTCATAAGAAGGAGTCAGATGTTATTAACTACAATATCAACAGTGTATGCCTGTATGATGACCTATAAAGCCCTAAATGGCTTGGGTCCGGGATATTTGAGGGAACACCTACTGCCGGCATCAAGTTCCCTTCGTCTTGTGCACTCCCACTTGGAGGGCCTTCTCAGGGTGCCGCCTGTAAAAGACTGCCGGTGGATAACACCCAGGGGGAGGGCCTTCTCAGTGGGTGCGCCTGCCCTGTGGAACCAGCTGCCCATGGAGCTTAGGACTGCCCCCGACCTTTGGTCATTCCGCTGGGACCTGAAGACCTGGCTCTTTGAGCTTTCTGGCCTAGGCTGAGAGGTTTTTTTTCCCCCCCTCAGGGATCAAATTTAATTATTTTAACTGTTTTTAACTCTTGTATTGTATTGATGTTTTTAAATACTTTGTAAACTGCCCTGAGTCCTACGGGAAAAGGGTGGTATATAAATTCAATAAACTTAAACTTAAACTTAATCTAAGGATAGACTATGTTTAAAAGATGAAGGAATAACAGATGTGGAACACATTTTATCTGAAAAGATAGAAAAAGTAAAGACTGTGGAACTACAAATAACAGGTCAAGAGAATTATTTAGAAAATAATAATAATAATAATAATAATAATAATAATAATAATAATAATAATAATAATAATAATAATAATAATAATAATAATTATTATTATTATTATTATTATTATTATTTATTGAACTTATATACCGCCCTTCTCCCGTAGGACCCAGGGCGGTTCACAAGGCAATTAAAACAACATTACAATACAAAAAGTTAATAACAATTAAAATAGATTAAATTATCCTTGATTAAAAATCTAAAACCCCTATAACTCTGATTAAAAAACCCAATTACAATAAGTTAAAAATTAAAAAATTTCAGTCCTGGCCGGAAAGCTCAAAGAGCCAGGTCTTCAGGTCCCGGCGGAAGGAACGAAAATCAGGGGCAGTCCTGAGCTCTACGGGTAACTGGTTCCAAAGGGCAGGCACGCCCACAGAGAAGGCCCTCCCCCTGGGTGTTGCCCGTTGGCAATCCTTTGCCGGTGGCACCCTGAGAACGCCCTCCCTGTGGGAGCGCACAGGACGAAGGGAACTTGATGCCGGCAGCAGGTGTTCCCTCAGATAATCTAATAATGCTTTATTAGATACGCAAAAGAAACTGGCTGAAGTTTAAAAATTAAAAGGGAAATACAAATAATAAACCAAGGTGAAAATATTTTCTTATTGGATCTATAAAATAGGCTTGTTAAAGTTTTGAAGAACTCTACAATATGATAAAGAAGAATTGAAGAGAAATTATATAATAATATTTGATTGAATTGTCAGAAATAAAAGAAAGGAACATAAAGTTGGTTTATTTGATCAAGATTCAAATAAGATGTTTTTCCCTCAATGGTCTGGCAATTCTTTATGTACTTTTTGCTGGCTGACACCAAGACTGAAAAGATGATCCTTGTGGGTTATGGGATGAAGAGATATGTGCTTAATCTCATAAAGAGTGAAGAGTTCTTAAATTTGTTTATCCATGTTGTGATGAAGGTTGGAAGCCACTTCTTTATATATATATATTTTCTTTTTATTATATTATCTCTTTTATTTTTTCACTTTTATTGTAGTTCTTATTTTTTCTTTCCATTCCATTAGTTTGTAAAGTTTTTATTGCTTTAAGTTTCTTAATTATATATATATATATATATATATATAATTATATATATAATTGTTTGTATGTATGTATGTATGTATGTATGTATGTATGTATGTGTATAAAAAAATAGTTAACAAGCATTTGTCATATATCTCCCCTTGCTTCTCTGCTAACAAAGTGAGAGAGATCCTGTGGCTTAGAGGTGAAAACAACTGCCTAATATGTAATCAGCCCAGGTTCGAATCTCGGAAGGGTATGGCTGACTGATGAAAACTAATAAGTTTGAAATGCATATCAGTCTCCCTTAATTCTTTGTTAGCAATTTAAAATTTACACAAATATGAGCTGTCACCGGTGTGACTACTGCCTGTCGATGGCCTTCAGGATAGGCTGACACAGGAAATAAAGATTTGTCCCATGTTTGGGGCCTAGCAAGGTAATCTAAAAAAAAATAGTTAACAAGCATTTGTTATATATATATATAATAATAACCTGCCCCACCACATACATCGGACAGACCAACAGAAGAATAAGTGCACGCATTGAAGAGCACAAAAACTCACTCAGAAAGGGAGAACAAACTTCATCCCTGGTCCAACACTTTGAAGCCACGGGACATGAAATTGATTTTAAAAAAACCAAAACTATCGCCAAAATTGAACATTTTAACAACAGAATAATCAGAGAAGCCATTGAGATAGAAAAACGCCCCCACAGCATGAATAAACGAGATGATACCTCTCGTCTACCAGCCATTTGGAAACCTGCCTTGATTGACAGACGAGGCCCAACCACCAAGAATGATACCAGACCCAAACTCATGATAACATCACATGACATCACCACCACACAACCATTCAAAAAGCAAATCCGAACCCATAACGATAAAGACACACAACCACAAAACAAAAACCTAACTACAGCTGCAACATCAGCCACTTTAAACCCCTCCAAACCACACAATAAGCAAACTGACACCCACTATAAAAACATGGCACCACCACAAACACGAAGCCGAACAAAAGCAGCACAACTCACCAGCTCAGGTCTGGAGCTGGCAGCTGAGACCAGCCCATCCACTCAGAACACCCCCCCACCCAATCAGAACACACCCACCATTCAAAACACACTCCCACCCAATCAGAACACACTTGGTCCCCTACCCAATCAGAGCACACCTCCACAGAACACACCCCCTCTGGCAGTTTAAAAAAGAGGAACAAACAGCCACATGCTTCTCCCAGAAGAAAGAAGCTAAAGCCTGATGATGACGGATGGGATTCCGTCGAAACGTTGCGCCTACACCTTTAGTTCTACGCGGGGAAAAACCCGAAAAACCAAGGATCCATATATAAGATTATATATATAATCTTCCTCTTTTCACTTATGTGCTGCTCAAGCCAAAATATATCTGAATGGCATATATAAAATCAAGGTAAGAGAGGTATTAATGAAGGAAGAGAGAAGGAAAAGGATGTCCTATTTAACAAGATGCCTTTCTACACATCTTTTATTTAGTGAACTCTGAGCATGAGTTCAATCCAGGAGTTTAGTAAGAACACTATTTTTTATTTTATTAGGAATTTTCTCATGAATGAGGGCAACTATACACGATCCCCAGGATAAAGTTGCAGGATCCAAACTGAGTTGGTCACCCGGACCAGAGGTGTAGTCTTCTGCACTTTCAGGCTTGTGCTGGAATCCATCCTCAGATAGAGCTAGAGAGCACTTCTCTCTACCAGAGTGTATGCTTTGGGCAATTCTGCATGTAGCATTTAGATGGGTCTGGTCATGTGTGGCATTTTAGTTGTTGATTGCAGTGTTCATCACCGGCTATTAAGTCATTGGCTTTTGTTTCCTTGTGCTGCCAAGGCCTTGCCTCCTAAATACTTGATAACTGATAATAAATCAGCACTCTTGTTGATTAACAAGGGGCCCATTTCCAGGCTTCTATCACTTCCCTGTCTATTTTTGTGCCTGCTTATCCAACAAACTTGATAGCTTAAAAACTGAATGTGTGTCCTTGTTCATTGCAATGTGGAGCTACCAATGAGTTCCAATCTTCTTATCCGACTGCTCACTTGTATTCTTGCAATTTGGTGGTTAGCGTCCTCCCCATCTGTCCTGCATAGTCACAGCAGCAATCCAGGTAGGGGATCTGGTAGATTACATTGCAAGTATCTCCCACCTCCAAGTGATATTTACAATGCATAATTTGGCCTCGTATAGTAGCCTCTGGGTGGTGTGCAATGCCCACTTGCAGATCTTGGAAGCTGCGTTCTACTGTTTCCCTGATGTTTTTGATGTATGGCAGGGTGTTCCATGTAGTTGGTCTTATACCTTGTTTCTTCCTTTCTCTCCCCACCATGTTGTGCAGACATCTTATAATAAATGCTGAATTGTTTATGTGGGAATTTTCTGTTTGTGATTGTTATATATTCTTTTGCTATATTCCTCAACCCAGTAAATCAGTGGTGGGTTCAGCCGGTTCGCACCTCTTCGGCAGAACTGGTAACTAATTTTTTGTTGCCCAGGCCCAGAACAGACCTCCGGAAGTGGCATCCACAGAGAACTGGTTGTTCACATATTTGAATCCCACCACTGCAGTAAATCCTTTTTAATATAAAAGAAGTCTGTAGTGTATGCTGCTAGCATACACAGGAAATGCCAGCACAGCAGGGGGCTGGACAGCTCCAGGCGATAACCGCTGAGGCGGGAAAAGCCGGATGGAGCAAGTTTGACAGCCCCTGGCATGGTCAGCTCTGGCGGGAAGCCAGGGTTTAAACCTATTGGCCACATGCACTGGCGGGAAGCCCAGGTTCAATTCTATTGGCCATCATTCACCTGGGCAGGTATAAGAAACACCAGGTAAACCCCTTTTGTCTCAGATTCATTCCTGATCCGAATAAAATAAATACTACCCAGCTCAAGTGTCCGTCTCTCTGTGCGACCACGTGACTTTGCACTGGCGACGAAGGTGGGATCCTGCATCGGACAACGCTAGCCGCGGACGGAATCCAATCGGCATCCCCGGATCCAGACGCAGGACAACCGAGACGACGAGATGACACAACTGGGTCAGTATCCCCTTTTCAATAGCGGCCGCCCCGAGGAGTGGGAAGCCTTCGTGGGGCAGATAGAATGCTACCTGCGGGCGAACGGGGTGAAGGAGGACCGGCAGAGAGCGGCGGTACTGCTCTGCAGCTGCGGCACAGAAACCTACCAGCTGGCGGTCGGTCTCTGCACTCCCGATGACATCCACTCCGTCGGCTACAACGAGTTGCTGGTGAAGCTGTCTGAATATTTCAAGCCCGAGACGTCCAAGATCGCCTGGCGGTATCGTTTCGAAAAACGGGATCAGCGACCAGGTGAGTCTGCCAAACAGTATATGGCAGCTCTGAGGCAGGCAGGCCTCTGCAATTTCGAAAATCTAGAAATTAGGCTGCGGGATCGGCTCGTTTGTGGGGTGAGGGACAGGAAGCTGCGCCAGAAACTTTTTGCCAAGCAGAAACTGACCCTGAGGGATGTCCAAGATGAACTCCTAGCCTGGGATGCAGCCGAGGAGCCCGAGATGAGGGAAGGCGGATCCATCCACCAGGTGAGAAGAGGCACCGATGCAGATGGGGCAGAGCTGGAGGTGGATGCCATCAACCGACCTCAGCGATCCTTCAACCCCGACCGAGACAACAGAAAAGAACCGAGACCAATCACGGCAGGCGAGAGAGACCAGGAGTGCAGATGCAGAGCGAGCGGACCCCGGTCTACCCAGCCTCACGGCCACAGCGCGAATCGCCCTCGGTCTACCCAGCATTGCGGCTGCAATTCCCGGTCTACCCTGAACAGCGGCTACGGACAGCCCCGGTCTACCCAGTGCTCCGGCTGCGGCGCGAGCGGCTCCCGGTCTACCCACTGTGCAAGTTGCGGAGGACAGCATCCCCTGTCTACCTGCCATTTCAAGTCGGCGAAGTGTCGGTCGTGCGGGAAAACGGGGTACATCGCGGCGGTCTGCAGAAGCAAGCAGCGGGACAGCCTACACGAGGTGGAAGCCGAGTTCCAGTATGCCACAGGTACTGGGAAGCGGTCGCTGGGTCTGACTGTGAGTCACACGACGGGACGGCCGGGCGTTTTCAAAACAGGGGCTCCTGCGGCGCTAGCCCAAAAAATAAAACTGAGGGTGAGGCTGCAAGGGGTCCCCTGTTTGATGGAGCTGGACTCAGGGTCAGCCGTATCCATCATCTCTGCCAGAACGTTTTTAGACATTTGCAAGCGGAGCAGCCAACGGGTTCCCTTGAGGTCATCCAGACTGACCCTCTCTGACTTTCAAAATTCACCGATTAAAGTCCGGGGGGAGGCGTTGGTGTGGGTGCAGTACAAGGGATTCAAGGGTAAATTAAGTGTGCTGGTCGTCGAGAGCCAGCGGACTAGCCTTGTGGGGTTAGGGTGGTTTAACGCCCTGGGCATCAAAATTACAGGGATTAATCAGACACGGAGCCATTTGTCCCTAGAAGCAGTCTGTGAAGAATTCGTGGACGTGTTCGATGGGCAGTTGGGAAAGTACACGGGTCCCCCAATCTCATTTAGACTAGATCCCCAGGTGCAACCCATAAGGATGAAGGCGAGGCGTGTTCCATTCACGTTAAAGCAAAAGATAGAGCGGGAATTGGATAAGCTGGTAGACCAGGGGGTGTTAACACCAGTAGATGGAGCGGATTGGGAAACTCCCATCGTAACGCCAATTAAAGCAAATGGGGAAATTCGTATCTGTGCTGATTATAAAGGGACTATAAACCGAGTTTTAAGTGCCCATTCCTATCCGGTCCCTGCAGTCAGCAGCATCTTAGCGTCCCTACAAGGCGGGTCGGTGTTCGCTAAATTGGACCTCGCCCAAGCTTATCAGCAACTGCCGGTAGACCCAGGGGCTGCCAGAGCACAAACGATCATCACTCACAAGGGAGCGTTCTGGGTAGACCGGTTGCAGTTTGGGGTTAGCGTAGCGCCTGGGATTTTTCAGGAGGTGATGGAAAGGACGCTTAAGGGAATACCAGGGCTTTGCCCTTATTTTGACGACGTCCTGATCGCAGCCAGCTCCCCGGACGTGCTGGCAAACCGTTTAAGGACGGTCCTTGAGAGGTTCAGGGGGGCAGGTCTCAAACTCAAAAGGGAGAAGTGCAAGATTGGGGTCCCAGAGACAGAATTCCTGGCGTTCAGGATAGATGCTCAAGGCATCCACCCATCTGCATCAAAAGTGAAGGCAATCAAGGAAGCCCCTGCTCCCAAAAACAAGCCTGAATTGCAGGCGTTCTTGGGGCTCCTCAATTTCTACCACACATTCCTGCCTCACAAAGCCTCAATTGCGGAACCCCTACATAGGCTGCTTGACAAGCAAGCGCCTTGGGAATGGACTGACAAACATGCAAAAGCATTTCAAACACTAAAAAACATGTTAGCAAGCGATGCCACTGTCACCCATTTCAGGGAGGATCAGCCAATCTGTCTTGCGTGCGATGCATCCCCTTATGGGATTGGAGCAGTGCTCAGCCATCTCAAGGAGGATGGAACTCAGGCTCCCATCGCCTACTACTCCAGAACCCTGGCAGCTGCAGAGCGGAACTACGCCCAGATAGACAAGGAGGCACTGGCAGTGGTTGCTGGAGTAAAGAAATTTCATGATTACCTGTATGGCAGAGATTTCATAATCTTCACAGACCATAAACCTTTATTAGGACTATTCACAACAGAGAAACAAACACCACAGATTTTGTCACCTAGAATGCTAAGATGGTCAATATTTCTCTCTGCATATTCTTGTAAATTGATACACAGACCAGGGAAGGAGATGGGGCATGCTGATGGTCTCAGCAGACTGCCCCTAATGGACAGGGAGCCGGACCCAGCACCGGCTGCCCAAATCCTGGCAATCCAGGAACTGCCAGAATGCCCCCTCAACGCGAGGGACATAGCCACAGAGACACCAAAAGACAAGGTTCTGAGCAGGGTTCATTCGTGGGTGAGTAGTGGGTGGCAAGACAAATCACCAGGGCAAGAGTTCACTGCTTACTTTTCAAGAAGGTTTGAACTGTTCACACACAAAGGGTGTCTTTTGTGGGGAAACAGAGTCATAATTCCCACAAGGCTCAGGGAAAGAGTTCTCCAATCACTACATGAAGGACACCCAGGGATAGTAAGAATGAAGGCTCTAGCAAGGAGTTACCTGTGGTGGCCAGGGTTGGACAAGGAGATAGAAGCACAGGTAGCGGGGTGTTACACATGCCAGAGGACACGGCCAGAACAACCACATGCACCAGTCCATAAGTGGGAGGAAACACACTCACCCTGGTCCAGGGTGCACATAGACTACGCTGGCCCATTCCAAGGTCACACATTCCTGGTAGTTGTGGATAGTCATTCAAAATGGCTTGAGGTGGTACCTGTAAGCAGCATGACATCAGCAGGGACCATCCAAGCATTGAGGGGGATATTTGCTACACATGGGTTGCCTGATGTAATCGTGTCAGATAATGGAACGCAATTTACTTCCTCAGATTTCCAGGTGTTCCTGAGGACCTTGGGGATTAGACACGTCACCTCGGCCCCCTTCCACCCTGCCAGTAATGGATTGGCAGAACGATTCGTGAGAACAACAAAAGATGCACTCAAGCGCATAGTACAGGGAGATTGGAAGCAAAGACTAGCCACATTCCTCCTTCACCAACACGCAACACCTTGCACTGCCACAGGCAAAAGCCCAGCGGAACTCAGATGGGGGAGACGCCTCATTACAACTTTAGACAGGCTCCATCCAGACAGAGTAGCCGCAGACACTGGGAACCCCAACATCAAGACACACTTTACCTCAGGGGACCTCATTTGGGCCAGGAACTACAGTACGGGTTATCCATGGGTGCCAGGGAAAATTTTAGAGCAAACAGGGCCCCTTTCCTACAGAGTAAGGGTGGAGGGGGGACTCCTGTGGAAAAGGCATCTGGATCAACTGAGGAAAAGGACTCCTGAAAGGGTGGCAGAGGACACACTGGGGGTTGAGGAGGAAGATCCAACACAAAAGCCAATACAAACACATTCACCAAGGAGGATGGTTGGGGGGGATCAATGGCAACCCCTGTACAGGCAGGAGTCTGATAGAGAAACCAGGCAGTCACCAGGAATCAGCAAATCACACACACAGACACACAGCAACCTTCCTCAACAGGAGCTTCAGGAAGGAATGAATAGCCATGCCACCATACCTCCGGGAGAACATGTACCAAGAAGGTCAAGTAGGCCACACAAAGCGCCAAGCTACCTCGCTGACTATGTACGTTCATAAGGGGGCAACAGAACAACAAGTGTATCCATTGTAACCATGTTTTGTAAATATGTGTATATAGTTGGAGATGGTATGACAGAGGAAAGTCCTCACTATGGGGGAAGGGGTGTAGTGTATGCTGCTAGCATACACAGGAAATGCCAGCGCAGCAGGGGGCTGGACAGCTCCAGGCGATAACCGCTGAGGCGGGAAAAGCCGGATGGAGCAAGTTTGACAGCCCCTGGCATGGTCAGCTCTGGCGGGAAGCCAGGGTTTAAACCTATTGGCCACATGCACTGGCGGGAAGCCCAGGTTCAATTCTATTGGCCATCATTCACCTGGGCAGGTATAAGAAACACCAGGTAAACCCCTTTTGTCTCAGATTCATTCCTGATCCGAATAAAAGAAATACTACCCAGCTCAAGTGTCCGTCTCTCTGTGCGACCACGCGACTTTGCAAAGTCACTATATCTGGGGGTATTTGGAGTTAGAAGGAATCTGCAAAAGGCAGTCTCTTAGATACTCTGGGTTGCTACAGTAGGTTTTCTTTATGTGAGCTCATTTCCTGTGGAACCATGAAGCAAGGACAGCCCCTACCCCACCCCACTATCAGTTTATAGTTTCTAGAATCTGGTAAAAACATGGCTTTTCAGGGGGCCTTTAGGGGTTAGATGTAGAGCCATCATTAGTAAGGAATTTGCAATTTATCAACATTAGATTGTACTTTATTATTGTTAATATTTCTTGTTTTATATATACTGTACCACCTAAAATCCTTCTGGACTGTGGTAGGGAGAAATCATATAAGTACATAAATATATTTCTTACTAAAGCTCTTCTCACCTAAAGGTTTGCACAGTTATTTTCTTGGTTATTAGGGTTGACACATGACTGCCAAGATCAGTGTTTTGGACCTTGGCCCAGAAGATAACAAAGCACCTTTGTTTTTATTTTTCCAGTGATTGGGCTGAAGGCAAATTCCTTGATAAAACAGCTAAAAATTCCCCAGCACAATAGGCAAGAAGGTGTTCAGGCTAGGTTCAGCTGGGTGGTAACAGACTATTGTAATCATCTTTTATCAGGGCATCCATGAAAGAATGACTCTGCTGGACAGGTTGAGAAATATTTGCAATAGGTGGGAAACAGAGTGAGCACTGGAGGGATAGAAGGCAGAATAGAAAGAGAGAGAAGGAGGATTGTGGTAGCAACAGATGGTGAGCCTGGGCATGATTGGGGAAAAGGAGAAAGAGGAATGAGAACTGAGAATACAGATGTGAATGTAGCAGAGTCCCCAAAGGAACCACTCCACCCCGATAGTTCTGCTGACTTAATCTATAACCATCTTCATTATACAAGCATAATTCTCTATGCTCAGTGTTGCTGAACTTATTGAAGTTGGGGAAAATAGATAGAGAAGAAATGTGTTATTTTCCCCCCCTAAAAAAAGATTTACTAATATTTGTACATTTCTTCATAAATGGGTTTTTTAAAAAAAGCTTCAGCTTTTTAAAAATGCAGGAAAAAATAAAACTGAACTATCTGCCTACGAGGAAGCCTCCTGATGTTTTGAACATGCTAATGAGCATGACAAGGACTTGTTTTTCTTCTGAAAGTGCAAGGGTGTTTGTTTGTTTTTTAATTGAATCCCTTCCTTCATGATTCATTTCTTCAAATCACTCATATGTTCTGTCCTTTCCATTTTCTGCTTTTGTTTCTCTTGAACTATTTCCTTCTTTTTCTGATGCTGTCTTCTCAATGGGGACCCCATTCATACCGCTTTGGATTTGCATTAGTGAGAATAAAAACAGGACTGGTGTATTCTGGTCTTTTGTTTCATTTTTCTCTAGTTCTGGAGTATGAGAAGCGATGCCAAATTCCAGTGAATTCTCTCCTCTTCCACCTTTCCAGTCTCTGACTCAGTCCCTTTCCCCCCTCCTCTATTTCTACAAGAAAACGTGCTGTGCTAGAGGGTGTTAAAAGCTTTCAGATGGGGCTTTCCATGACATCTTCTAGCTGTGTTCTCCTGACAAGCCAATGGCTGTAAGAATCCAGAATCATCTTTGATAACATGATGGAAACTGAAGTGAGAGCTAGCTTTCATTGTATCAGCTAAGTCCGCTGTGTCTCTTGGCCCACCTTCTCTAAAAGATCATTAGATATCAGTTAGCAGTTCTACCCCGAGATCCAGTTCAGGTTTGGCCAAAGATCTAGAAATGATATTGTAGTGCTAAAAGGTTATTTTAGGCATGAGTTAATATCTTAAGTAAAACACTTTCTTTTCCAGATAAGATGGTCTTTGGGCTGGATATACTGTATATTACAGATTCTGTAAGATAAAAATGCTTTTTAACTTAATTTTAACTTAATTTAATTTTATATGAAGAAAATAACCATAACAAAAGAACAGCACAGTCCTTTTCCTTTCTTCTTTCTGTTATATCAAGTCATTATGCAAACCTTCAAATATTTATTTTTCTGGTGTAAACAATTGCTGCAGTTATGCTTATGGGAAATAAACCTTTGCCTGTAGCTTTCTTTACTTATCAAAGGTCCAGACAAATACCATGACATGAGGTAGGTAACAAAAGGTTTCCAATCTAGCTGGGCGGCCATCTCTTGCCCACAGCATCCATTTCTTCTGAATAATAATTACAAACTAGATGTTTCTGAGTATGGGTCTGCCTCTCCCGTTCCTTGTAAGCAGTTACACAAGAGAAGAATCTGAAGCAACAGGAACATATCTACAGTCTGCTCTTTAGCTGGCTGATCTATTTCCAATTGGATCTTTGCATTTTCAATCATCACTCTATCCAAATTCAATTTCCTCCATTTCACTTCAGCCATGCATGCCCAGGCATGACTGACAGGAGCTGGGCCTGCCTGGTCCTTTCCTAATGAAGATACTTGTCATATGTTCCACCTGCTCGGAGATGTGCCATCAAAAGCTTGGCTGAAAATTTCAGAGTCCCAATTTTAGTGAACGTAAATCAGTGTTTGTCATGGGAAATAAAAATTTTCTCAGGCTCTGAGACAGTTCTGAGGAACCAGTAGCACAGGGGTCAAAGGACACATCTAAGAAGAGTTAAAACTTGTGGAAGGAGAAAACAGCAATGTGTGGACATCTTCAGTTAACCCAGGCTTACCCTTAACCTTGAATGTTTTATTTTATTGTTTGATAAAAAGGCTGCACAAAAATAGTTGATATAAATAAAATTAAGTAACATTAGAACAAAAGAAGACCTTGGTGGGAAGAAAGCAGAATGACTCGACTTTATGTTTGACTTTAAATTTCTGTAACTGTGTAAACTTCAAAATTCAGTCCAGTTGCCCAGATTAATGTACCCAAAGTACAATAGTTGAAAGATACCTTTGTTTGAATTGCTACATTAGCTCAGTGACTCTAACAACTGAAATTGTTGTGTGACTAAAGTCATTATGTGACTAAATAAATGTAATACATAAATAAAACTGACTAAATAAATGTGACTTGAGCATCTCTTGCTCTCAGCCCTAAAAATTACAAGATACTGCCTTGCTTGCTGGAATAGAAAACTTTTTCATTCCACATGGGCTAGCTCCCTCTCTTACTCTGAATGTCCCATTCCAAATAGGAATCTGACTAATCAAAGTTGTCTGAGATGTTCCTTTCTGAAGATTTGTGGAATGTGTAAGCCACTTGTCCTATTTAGCTAAGAAAGGTACATCTTAGAGCCGTGGTGGCCCAGTGGTTAGAATGCGGTATTGCAGGCTAATTCTGCTGACTGCCAGTAGTTGATCCTATCAGTCTTGAGGTTGACTCAGCTTTTCATACTTCTGAGGTTGGTAAAATGAGGACCCAGATTGTTGGGGGCAATATGCTGACTCTGTAAACCACTTAGAGAGGGCTGTAAAGCACTAGGAAGCGGTAGATAAGTCTAGGGGCTATTGCTATCTAGGTCTGAGAACTTCATATCAAGGCAGGGATTACTTGTCAGTTCTGGACATCTTGCAAATAAAGTGTTTCATCAGGTATATCTGGCTTAGAGTGGCAGAAGAGCAAAGAAAAGAGGCCATCTGAAAATAAACTGAATGTGATGTTCCTAACAGGCAACTGTCATTTCAGTTTACAGGAGCTGCTTGTTAGATAATTTGTTGTCTTGGGGAACATAATTTGCATTCATGCTCTTTAGAGAAGAAAAGAAATTCCTCCAGTGCATAGTGTAGTAATCCCAAGCCCTGATATTTTGCTTAACCTACAATTAAAAATGACTCTACTGGCAATCCAAAGCAAGTATTATTTCCCTTCTATGCTCTTTTGCCTACTGGATATAAAAGACTGCCTATTATTTAAAATGCTCTGCCAGAGTGGCAAGGCCAAGGGAGAGTAGAGAGTTGCCTTGTCTGCAACTGATAAATGACTTGCCAGATACTGTGCACCTCTGCACCCTCATTGAGAATCAGTACACCAGCATAAGAAGGAGGCAGAGAAATAAGAATCGTCTCAAAGCAGCAGGCATGCCACGTTCCTATGGGGTTAACTTGCCTGCTCAGAGTGACACAATTTATTAAAAACATTTTTCAGCCGAGGCATATGTTGTATAGCATCCCTCTGCACTGCCCCGCATTTTTTTTTATAAACAAAGTTTCAATTGCCATCGTGTTGTTTTTTTTTTAAAAAAAAGGAAATTAGAAATTTGGAAATGTAATAACTTTCCCTTATGCAAATTTGATTTTTATGAGAGATGAAGCTGAAGGGCAATAAAAACCTACTTTCATTAAGTTTATGACTTTCACATGCTATCGTACCCCAGGATTGTCAATTACAAGGTTACTGTAGCAATAGATGGTTATGGTTACCAAGTAATAGGGTTTCTTTTCCAGGCAGGATGAATATAGATGTTTAGTTGATACTTAGCACTTACAAATGGGAAGATGAGTGCCAGAGATTCACTGGAAATGTCACCAGGCAGAGCAAGCTGTCTGTCCTCTAGAGGGAAAATTGTGATCTCCGGAGTTGCTTTTTACAGTTCCATCCAGATAGTTGATGAACTGAAAATAGTCACAACTGCCTATGGAAAGCAGCTATCCTAGCCTTTCCTCTCCTCTGTCTGTAAAGAGTTGTTGGTAGATCCATAAATACTTTCTACTCATAAATGGCTGCCCTTGTGGGCAAAGAAAGTTACAGAACTCCTATCTGCTACATTACATGACCCAAGAGGTTGATGCAGCTGCTGAAAAAGCACATGGAATCCTAGGCAACATCAACAGAAACATAACATTAAGATCAACAAAAGTCATCATTCCAATCAATCAATCAATATCAATCAATCAATCAATCAATCAATCAGAATAGAGCTGGAAGGGACCTTGGATGTCTTCTAGTTCAGAGGTCCCCAACCTTGGCAACTTTAAGACTTGTGGACTTCAACTCCCAGAATTCCTTAACCAGCTTGGCTGGCTGAGGAATTCTGGGAGTTGAAGTCCACAAGTCTTAAAGTTGCCAAGGTTGGAGACCCCTGTTCTAGTTCAACCCCCTGCTCAAGCAGGAGACTCTATACAATTTGAGACTAGTGGCTGTCTGGTGATGAAGTACCCAGAACTTTTGAAGGCAAGCAATTCTATTGGTTAATTGTTCTCTATTTTGTCCTAATCTGTCTTGTGTTATCCCTAATCTATTTTGTGTTGCTCAGACCATACCTGGAATGTTGCATCCAATTCTAGGCACTGGATTTTAGGAAGGATATTGACAAACTAGCATATGTTCAAGAGAGAGTAATCAAGATTATAAGACTTCTGGAAAGAAAAATGTTTGGGGAACAGTTGCCAGCACTGATATGTTTATCTTGAAGGACAGAACGCTGCAGGTAATAATGACAGTTGTCTTCAAGTATCTGAAGTATTCTCATGTAGAAGGCAAGTCAGAATTATTTAGGGTATTCCAGAGGGATAGAATCATAAATTACAAGGAACAGATTTCAGCTGGACATGAGAATTACCTGGTGCTGAGTTATTCAACAGACCACTTTGGAAGGTGATGCAACCTCTTTTATTAGTTCATTTAAAAAGAGAAGCTTGGTGGCCACCTGTTGGAAATGTTTTACTTGGACTCCTGCACTGAGTAGGAAGTTGAAATAAATCATTTCCAAAGTCCCTTCCAACATTGTACAATGAAAGTAATAAAATAAGGTTAAAATCAAATATTAGTTTGGACCTGTGGCATTTTCAGCCCCAGAGGGATCATTAAATCCTACAAGACCAAAAAGCACATTATATTTACAAATATTTGCTATCAATAAATCAATCTGATTTGCAAATGTTCAAGACAATGAATTAAATAACTGGCGACAGCCCACTTTGTCCAAACAATGAGAAAATGATCAAGGTTATGCCTTACTAGATCTCAGATTACGTAGCAAAAATAATACTGTGGGCTTACTGGACCTCAGTATGTTTGTACAAAAAAGAAATGATTAAATCCTTGTCTTCTTGGAGCTGCAACTAGAACAACGCTTCATTAAAACACATGTTTTTCAATTTTGTAAAGTTATTATGTTCTGGGAAGAAATAATTGCATACATTAGCTCTGAGAAAAAAGTTAGTATTTTTTAGATACATACATTTGAACAACATATCTGCTATATTTGATACCTGGACAATGAAATGAATTCTCCATGCCCTTCTTATTGCCAAGGGGTGAATTCTTCAACTATTCATTTATTTATTTTACAAATTTCTCGGATGCCCAACTTGAATGACTCTGAGTCTTAACTTCTGAGCAGAGAGCACATGTGACAGAGAACACCCACCTCCTTAATATCCTGCCAGATGGCGTTATTTAATTGTCTGGACAGCCAACTCTTCCAGATCTTACAATGTGGGCACAAACCGCACGACCTTTCTTGCCACAGTCATTAAGTCAGTCACTGTAGTTCTTAAGTTAATAACACAGTTGTAAAGTGAATCTGGCTTCCCCCTGGATTTTGCTTGTCAGAAGGTTGCAAATAAGGTCCCATGACCCCATGACCAGGCAACCATCATAAATACATTTTCAGTTGCCAAGTATCTGAATTCTGATCATGTGACCACAGGGAAGCTGCAGCAGTTGTAAATGTGAAAAATGGTCAAAAGTCACTTTTTTCAGTGCCACTGTAACTTTGAACAGCAAATGGCTTAAGTCAAGGACTACCTGTATTTCAAGCCATTCAGGGGATGCCAAGTTTGGAAACTGCTTTAAGCAGCCTCTACTTAGGTTGCCTGCCATTGGATAGCAATTGAGAGGAAGAATTACTGGCCTTTTGCACAACATGCTTAACTGGGTCACGGAGATACCCGTTTAAACCCAGCCGATTGACCCTGCAAATGTATCCAAAAGAGATAAGACCAAGGCTAGAATAGGCTTATTCGGAATAAGAGTAACACTTCCCTAGTGAACTAATTCCCTCCATTTTGTGGAAACAACCTGCTAAATGATGAAAATGGGCACTCTTTCTTTGGCTGCTGGGGGTGTGGAGGTGTCAACCCCCCCCTGCAACCCTATGGAGGGGATCAAAAAGGACAAAAACAGTTTGAGTGGTTGCTGTATTGGTGCTGGAAGTTAATTTTCCATGCAGAAAAGGGGAGGGGTAAATGACGGCCTTCCAGTGGCCTTGGTACAAGCTAGGAGGTCTAAAAACATGGCACTGTTCAACTGTGCCACTGCCCCAGAATAATATGCTGCCAACAAACTTTTCTTCTCTCATGAAGGTGAAGCAATACAGCACTTTCTTTAAACCTTTATTAGAGACACAATTGTAAAGTTAATCTAGCTTCCCCATGGACTTCGCTTGTCAGAAGGTTGCAAAATATGATCACATGACCCTGGATCCCTGCAATTGTCATAAATATGAGCCAGCTACCAAGCATCTGAATTTTGATCACATAACCGTGGGGATGCTACAGCTGTCGTAAGTGTGAAAAATGATCATAAGTCACTTTTTTCAGTACCATTATTATTTCCAATGGTCACTAAACAATGCTCTAAGCTGAGGACTCCCTGTTCTTGCCATGTCTCTGTAATATATGCCAGGTCTTTGATCCTGTATAAAATCACAAATATTATTTGAATTAGAGATTGACTAGCATGCAACTGAAGTAGCATCCAGTTTTTCAGAGGCTGTACCTGGTTCCCCAGATTTCACTGATAACAGAGAAACAGAGATAGGAACCATACATGAAATGGTATTCAAAGTCCCTTAAGAGCTGTTTCTTCCCCTTCCATCATATCTTCCTCTACCCCACAACTGAAATAGGGGCACAAGAATCACTGGAAATATCCACCTCACAGGTGCCTCTCCCCAGATCCCAAGAGGAGCACAAGCAAAGTAGGCCCCAGAACAGCTAAAAATTGCTTGTGCACTCCACCCCCTATTGATTAAATATGATTGCGGTTCACCAAAAGACTGCCAATCTCAGATTTATCTAATAATTGTTGAAACAACCTGAAAGTATATACAAACACTTCAGTAAACCAGATCTTTCAAAGCCAACGATCAAAAATCTTTTAAAAGGAGAGCCATTGGAGACACTTTTTTTTTTACAACTAATAAAAATAAATGACACAATACATTCACCTTCATTTGTGACAATAACATTCCCTTCGGTATACTGTATATATCATAAGCATGAACATATTTTATGCCTATTTTGATAAATTGTTATTAAATTATTAAATGAACATACGATCTATTTAGGTAATTTTTATCATGCTAAATTTTTTAAAGGTTTTTTCCCCTGTTTTATTTTATTTTTCTTTTCTTTGTTTTGATATTAAAATATTTTAACTAATTAATTTGTTGGAACTGCGTATATTATAGATGGTCCTCAGGTTACAATCACTAATTCAACAGCAGTTCAAACTTATGATAGCACTGAGCAGTAGTAGTTATGGCCAGTCCTTGGAGTTGGGCCACAACTGTGTCAGACAATGTACATCATCTTGATTATTGACTATTCAGATTGTAGCTTATGTTAGAGATTGACCATGTTTCCTGAGAATCCTGAGTGTCAGTTGGGGTACCAGTTTTTATCATTTTCTTGGAAAAGAACTATAAATATGTATGGTATTTACAATCATTTTCAATGTCTAATTAATTTGGCAATTAATTGAAAGAATTTCACAGACACACATTAGTTTGCTAAAAAAATTGTAAGGGGAAAGGGCAATATTTTACATATAGTCTACTAAATTTATACATTATGTAAGATGCCAGGAAAGCTAAAATTAATATTATTATTACAAGTGGGATGATTATTTTTAATACTGAAAATTTAAAAAATTCTGAAAAGATAATGATTTATTTTTTAAAACCTGAATTGTTCATAGGAGATTCCTCTTAAATGACTTTGAACATCAAAATTTCAGATATGTCTCTGTCTGTCTGTCTGTCTGTCTGTCTGTCTGTCTGTCTGTCTGTCTGTCTGTCTGTCTATCTATCTATCTATCTATCTATCTATCTATCTATCTATCTATCTATCTATCTATCTATCTATCACTAATTGGCTGTGAAAGGAATTGAGATCTGATACAATAATTAGAGAATGAGGTATCTTACTTATGATAATGTTTCAAATGGTTTCAATGAAACCTTTCTTTGATTTCATCTCACTCTAAAGCATATACTAAAAGATTGCTACCAATATTCTTATTAGGTATGACTGAAGGTTACAACGTACCAATACCAGTGGATTTCTTTTATTATGTACTATTGGGGGGGGGGGGTGTTGTTGCACTTTTTCCCCATTAAGTCAGATGGAAATTGGTTGTTTTTTCCATTTCCTGAACAATAGTCCATGATCACAGATATTTTACACCATACAGTTGTGGTTCTTATACCCAAGTCTCTGGGAAACAGGGAGGCTCAGGAGCCTTAGGGTCATCATCCCATGACTAGAAGCAGAAGCCATCAATTTATGTCAGGGATTCAAGCAGGGGTGACATGGGACCTTCAAAACTTTCCAGCCAAAGATGACAGAAAGATAAAAAATGCATAGGAAAGATTCATATTAAAATGGCAAAGATGATCTTGAGTTGAGCCTGACTCATGGTGAGCACTTATATATACACATATAGTGAGTGTGGCAAAAATATCACCATTGTCTTTTGGATGTAGAGAAGTATGGAGAAGACCTTGAAGAAAAAAAGACAAGAATGGTTCCATAAAAATCAGTTTAGCCCCCAAAGAGGAGAGGGGGTAGGAAAGAAACTCAAGATTGCTTCATCTTGGTTCTCTTTGATATAAAAGATTAGACACATAAATTCTGCCAGGCTTTCAAGGTTTCAATATTGCACCCTGCAACCGCAGAGTTACAGTGGTCCTTATAGAGTCTGTTTCCTGATCTAACTTACCTCAAAGGACCAACATATGACATCTTCAGATCTAGATTTGTTTGCAATTCCTGCTACTAGATATCATCTTTATCCATAGATGAATAGATTTGAATCTGAATTTGTGGACAATTCAGTTTTAGAATTTTTGGCTTTTAAAAGCAGGTATTCCAAATCCAAAACAGCTATCACAGGAGAAAATACTTTTCTAGGAGCTTTCGGGGGTGGGGGGGGAGAATAAAGGAGTGACATCATTGGTGTTCCTTGAGCTTCAAATGTGGAATAGTGAAAATCTTGAGCTCTGTACATGATAGGCAGGTCTGTGCCTAATATCTGACCAGAAGCCATGATATGGAAGGGTGATGTACAGCAGATTTCTTTAATTCACAGAAAATATTATCTGTCTTGGAAAAGGTGCTCAGAGAAGCTATTTACTGGACAGTTGATTAGATCAGGAGTCCCTGACTTTTGGGGGCACATTTGGGTTTTCCAGAATGCGCATTTGTCATTGCTTTCAAAATGATTGTTGCTAAGGAGGGTATGCATGCCTCAGAAGTTTACATTGGGCTGTGAAGCAGATCCGGAATACATTTTAGGCTTGAGACCTGTGCTCTGGTTTGCAGTCTTCCTGTTCACTTTTTAAAACATTACAAGAAACTTTGACAAAAATAAAATTAGGCCAGGCATCCACTTAGCAGGTAGAGAAAATGTGTCACCATCCTGGAACAATCAAGAGCCTTTTGATCATCAGTGCAACTCATCCAGTAACCCACAGCTTTAAAGGGGAGGAAGTAATTAAGTGACAGATATTTCTTAAAATGAGAAAACAGTAAACTAGCCTGCAAATAAAAGGTCATTATTATATTGCTCCATACACACTGATACATCAAATTAGCAATTATAAAATGTTAATTTGCTTAGAATGATTACACACACACATACATGCTCCTCCACTTATGCCACATTTGCCCAACAGCTTGCAATTTTGTATAGAGAGAAAGAGCTCTACATTATCCTTTGGAAAACTTGTTTTCCTACCCTACTCCTACAGCAAATTTCAGCCTGCTGTTTCAATAAAAATCATGATGTGACTACTAATAGGATGTAGAATTTCTCTCCAAAATTCACAAAGGGCCACTTATAGCTGCAAACGTAGAGTTTTCAGTTCTCAAAGATATCAGAAATATATTAGATCAAGATTCTGAAGCTGTGGGTGGATCCCTCCAATAGCCAAAGAAATTAAGGATACTTTTTGCCTAAGGTGCTTAAAATGAAACAGAAGGATCCTTGTTTGTGTACGTGGACATTATAGAACAACATGAATGTACATTTTTAGTTTAGGTTAGTGATTTATTTTACATACGATTGATTGAAACCTTGCTTCTGTTATCTCAATACTTGCATATGCCCAAAGAATAATATTTTTTATAAATGTCATAAAATAAATACACAAATAAATGATTGTCTGATTTGGTCTGATTTTCTTCATCTTCACAAAAGCTCAGTCGAAGACAAAATAGTTTGCAGGCAGCTCCCTTTCCTGTGCATTTTAATTTAATTTAATTTAATTTAATAATATTTATATACCGCCCTTCTCCCTGAGGACTCAGGGCGGTTCACAGGGCAAAAGTCAAATACAAAGTACAAACATTAAAAAGAGATTAAATAATTGCCCAAGTTAAAACAATTAATACAATTATAAAACCCCAAAAATAAAATTAAGAATACAAAAAAAAAATAAAAACCCCACCAATCCCCATCAGGCTAGGCCGGCTTGTACAAACAAAAACGTCTTGAGATCGCGACGAAAGGAGCGAAGATCGGGCGCCATCCGGAGCTCTACCGGCAACTGATTCCACAGCTCCGGAGCGCCCACAGAGAAGGATCTCCCCCTGGGCGCCACCAATCGACATTCTCTGATCGGTGGCACCCTGAGGAGGCCCTCTCTGTGGGAACGCACAGGGCGCAGGGAGCTTGATGCCGGCAGCAGATGTTCCCTAAGGTACTCCGGCCCCATGCCATGAAGGGCTTTGAACACCATTACCAGTACCTTGAATCTCACCCGGAAGGCAACTGGCAACCAATGCAGCTCACGGAGCAAAGGTGTAACGTGGGAGTATCGGGAGACTCCCAACACAACTCTCGCGGCTGCATTCTGTACCAGTTGGAGCTTCCGGGTGGTCCTCAAGGGCAGCCCCATGTAGAGAGTGTTGCAGTAGTCCAGACGAGAGGCCACGTGCGCATGAGTGACCGTGCATAAATCATCCCGGCTAAGATAGGGCCGCAACTGGCGCACCAGGCGAACCTGGGCGAAAGCCCCCCTAGTCACAGCTCCTATATGGTCTTCCAGGGTGAGCCGTGAATCTAGGAGGACTCCCAAGTTGCGAGCCCTATCTACGGGGGGTAATAGTTCACCCCCCATAGCAAGAGGTGTGTGAGCCTCAGAAGTGGGGGCTCCAGAAAGAGCTTAATTTGTTCAACAATTTGTTAATTTGTTCTAGCTTGGGGATGTTCCAGTTTGGAAAGAGTTCAGTTGAGAACACATAAACTTTGTGGTACAAGTGGATGGTACTGAAAGAGAAAAATCAAATCTCTACTGTACATTGATTTAAAATTATGAATATCACAAGGAGGAAACATTGCATAGGGATGTGTCACTGGGAAAAAAATCTAAAAATAAAATCCTATTTTTCCCCCCTCAAACATTTGTAAACTTTTGTTCTTGTTGGTAGATATGAATTGCTGGGTGGAATGATATAATTTTAAACTCATTTGTACCAAACGTATATTAGTGATTCTAACCTGAAAATATTTCTGATTTTATCCAGGGAGTCAAAGGTTCTGCCCTGTTCTTAGAAGCTTTTTCCAATTGTCAGTTTAACTCCAAACTGGCATAATGGCCTACTGGTGATTCTCTCAGTTATGTTTCCACAGCGCTAATGTGGCTACATTATATTGCGGCTGGTGACTTTTATATGATTCATCCCCTTTCCCCTATCATTTACAGAATGTTTTCTTATATTACTGATATAAAATAGGATGTGGCAATAAGAAAATTTTATAGTATGTGAAATAAAAACATAGTCCAGACTTGGACCTGGAACGATGATTTAGAGGACATAAGGGATAAAGACACAGAAACCATACATTGCTAGTGAGGATATATGACTCTCAGAGATTTGTTGCCTACTTGATTTATAGGTTTCTTAATATTAGCTGTGCATAAATGCAATTTTCAACTCTTACTAAAATGATCAAAGGCCTGGTGACTAAAACATATAAAGAATGGTGACAGGACTTGGGTTTGGCTAGTCTAAAGAAGAAACAAGGGTGACATGATAGCAGTATCCCAGTATTTGAGAGGTTGCCACAAAGAAGAGGGTGTGAAACTATTCACCAAAGCACCAGAGGGCAGGACAAGAAACAATGGATGGAAACTAATCAAGGAGAGAAGCAATCTGGAATTAAGGAGAAACTTCCTGACAGTGAGGACAATCAACCAATGGAACAGCTTGCCTTCAGAAATCGTGGGCGCTCCATCGCTGGAAGTTTTTTAAGAGAGACTAGACAATCACCA
The DNA here is from genome assembly GCF_964194415.1 of Vipera berus. Taxonomy (NCBI): domain Eukaryota; kingdom Metazoa; phylum Chordata; class Lepidosauria; order Squamata; family Viperidae; genus Vipera; species Vipera berus. The sequence goes on along the minus strand of NC_138203.1, from coordinate 179,043,047 downwards.
GTCTGAGATGGTATAGATTTTCCTGCTTGAGCAGGGGGCTGTACTAGAAGGCCTCCAAGGTCCCAGCTCTATTCTATTCTATGAAAATGAGCATGTTGAGAAACTTTTGAGCAAACAATTATTGGAAAGTTTCAAGAGGATACATGAATAGGTGAGTAGATAAGGTACTGATGATACTTGCTTTGGATTAGACATCACTGCTCTTTTGCTTCCCCTGTTGCAGAATGAGTGAGAAGGAGAGGCTGCTTCTTCTTTTTTCCTAACCTCCTCCCCAGGTTTACTGTAAGCAGAGCTACTGAGGAGTTGAACATAACCATGGGAAAAATGGGAACAGAACAAGCCATAACTGAGCTTGTTTTCATCTGCCAATTTTTAATGAGCATTTCTAGATTTCATGTGTTTTGGCTCTACCATTTGTTTTTTAGCTCAGTGAAATGGGTATCTGTTTGCAAAAGAAGAATGCCCTTCTCCTAACCTCTGCCTCTTTGACGCGTATTCCAACTGTTGCTTGGGTGTCCCAGGAAGAGCTGAAGGCTTTCAACTGGCCCCTTTAATCATCATCCTTTCCTTCCCCTGGATCTATAAGCCAATGAAAGTGTCTCTTTTGCAAGTAACAACCAGAGTTCAAGCTGGCCCTTTCATTTCATTGTGACTGGCCAGCCAGCGCAGGGCAAGAGGCATTGTTGAAGGGCTGATAGCCTTGATATAATTCCTAATCAGGCCTTGCCACCACCTTGTCAAATGAATGCTGAGCTTCCCATTTGTTGGCATTCAGTGGCTCCTTTGGATGCTATTTCAGCAGCAGAATAATTAGTGACTTGCAGGAAAACAGCAAGAAAGCCTTGAATGGTATTTAGTGACAATTATTCTGCCAAACCCATGCTTACTGTTATAAATGGAGCTTATTAGTGCCAAATTGTTTGGATAGGAAGCGGCTGCCGCGGGGAGTGGGGGTGGTGGAGAATGGCTGCAGCTCCTTAATATGTTGCGGGCATCAGCACAATACCACCGGCTGCTTTTGTTCTGCCTGCTTGACACTTCAGGCAAACTCAACCCAGTTTGTGCAACTGTGCATTTGGGGAACTGCTGTCCATTTGATGCTTCTAGTGCTAGGGTCCTTCTGGATGTTTTGGTTCTGTCAGGTCCAAGCACAGCAGGACTTCTTGCAGCTGACTTCCCAACACATCTTGGGGATATGTGATTGGAAAGGTTGTCCTAGATTAATTATATTCACAACTCCATAGGTGGGCCCTGTTCTAAGAATGGTGAAGAACATCAACTTCAAGCAGCTCATTTCCCAACACATATTGAGGGCATCAGAATTAACATCATGCAGCTCAATTCCCAATACATCTCAAGGGCATCTGATTGTCCTAGATCAGTGGTTCCCAACCTTTTCTATGTCCTGCACCCCTAGAACACTTCTAATATATTCCCCGCACCCCTTACAAAAGTTCGAAATAACAGCAACAAATTATGCATATGCTCTATAATTTTGAAAAGCCAAGTTTTCACAACCTCTGGAAGATAGTCTCGCACCCCCAGGGGATGCGAGCACCCTTGGTTGGGAACCCCTGTCCTAGATGAATTATATTCGCAGCTCCATAGGTGAGTCTGTTCTAAGAATGGTGAAGAATATCAAGTTCATGCAGCTCAATTGAGGGTATCTGAATAATATTAACTCTATTCAGCTCAATTCCCAACACATCCTGGGGGCATCTGATTGAGGAGGACTATCCTACATGAATTGTATTCACAGCTCCATAGATAGCAGGTGGTTTCTGTTGTAAGAACGGTAAAGAGTATCAGTTCAAAGCACTGCAGGAATTGCTCTAAGTTAGAAATATGGCATCTCCAGCCTCTGGCAACATTTACCCATGGATGTATTACAACCAATTCAAGATACTCTACATCCTGTTACTGAAACAACTAAAGTGGAAAGGGACACTGTAGTCAGCACATTAAAAACAAAGAGAAAAATCCTGGACTCAGAAGAATGCTTATTTCCAGCTAACTTGCATATTTTAAGCAATGTGGCATTTAACCAGATAATCTACTACTTATTATTTATAAATTATTATTATTATTTATAATAATATTATTATAAATTTATAAATAATAATATTATTATTATTTATAAATTATTCAGTTTATTTTCTTTAATATAGAAAGGGCACTTGTTTTATTGGGAAATATATTTTGTTTCTGGCAAATCAATTATTTTAAATTTAATTATGAACAGAAGCTTCATTCTATAAGAAGATTCTGAAGACCCTATTGGGCTTTGAGTGAGTGATGTATCTCTGAAATGTTCCAGAGCCAGAACAAAGAACTCAAATAGAGGAGAAAAAAATAATGCTTTCATTCAATTTAGAGTAAATGTAAATTTATTAAAAAATAATTAAATACATTTAGTGTGTAATTAATAATTTTCCTCCACTATATTGGAATTTACACTTAGGCAGCAACTTGTGAAAGGTACATCTATGTAATAGGAGTCATATTCACAGAGCCAAACTTTGTACATTTTGCTCTAGAAAATTTTCTCAGTCAGAGAAGATGCCAGACTGCAATGTATGCATCATATTCTTTTCTTAACCTTTTGATTGTGATATGCAAATATGTGCATATTTATTCAAACTATGAATTAAAATAGTTTTTGTAGGTTGCAGAGTTTAATTGAATGTAATTTATTTGGAATATTAACTGAAGGCAGATTGCTTTCGCTGAGTGACAGTAACACTTGTTTAAGCTGGACATAATTTTTATAATTTCCATATATCTTTCAGAAAGTTGGAAAATGCCAGAATATATTTGGTGCACAAATTGCTGAAGCTTTTATGAAGTGTGTGTGTGTGTGTGTGTGTGTGTGTGTGTGTGTGTGTGTGTCGGGGGAGGGGGGGTGTTACATCCTTCCTATATATACAGACAAATTCAACTCCAGTTGAGAAGAGTTGTTATATTGTATGCTTTATTCTTTGAGGTACTCTGGGCGTATAACAGAGGAATTGCCCAAAGCGTGATAAATTTTCTGGCTTCAGAGGAAGTGTCCCAAAGGATGTTCTAATAAATGTCCTGCTTGCCATCTGATGTGCTTGCTGTAAGAAGATAACAATACCAGGTGACTTGCTGGAGATAGATACCAGGCTGTGCAGAGAAGCCAGTTCTGAAACATTAAGGTTTTTAAGAAGAGATTAGACAGCCATTTGTCCAGAATTGTACAGGTTCTCCTGCTTGAGTTGGGGTTTGGACTAGAAGACCTCCAAGGTGCCTTTCGATTCTGTAATTCTGTATGCAGTATCAAGAGAATTCAAATGTATGTTACGTTAAGAGAAAAAGTCACTGCCAAAATGGCTCTTCTGATTTCAATGGCAGAAGACAGTTGGTGAGGCCCGAAATAAGCACTATCGACTCAGATTTTTAATTAAAATTATTATTGTCATTGTTGTTTCATATAGAAGCAAGTGATCACCCTTCAAAATACAATAACGTATTTTATCAGAGAGCCACAAAGATGTCGCCTTTTTCATGTTTTTCATTTAGCTGCTATTTTTTCTGTGGTGACATTGACATAATGTTTTAAATAAGGCATCTGATACTTACCGTACGTTGTATTTTAATGCAGAAAAGTACAAAGAAATTTTTAAAAGGTGCTCCTCTGAGAGAAGGAGAAAGGAAAGAATAGGGCATATAAAACTATGACAATAATTTGGGAAGAAGGGACTCAGTTGGGTGTAGTGGTTAAGCCATGGTGGCACAGTGGTTAGAATGCAGTATTGCAGGTTAACTCACTGACCATTGCAAGAAGTTTGATTCTGACTGGCTCAAAGTTGACTCAGCCTTCCATTCTTCCGAGGTTGGTAAAATGAGAACCCAGATTGTTATGGGCAATATGCTGACTCTGTAAAACGGCTTAGAGAAGGGCATCAGACTTGAAACTGGGAGACTGTGAGTTCTAGTCCCACCATAGGCACAATGCCAGTTGGGTGACCTTGGGCCACTCTCTCATCTCTAGGAAGGAGGCAATGGCAAACCATTTCCAAAAATCTTGCCAAGAAAACAACAGGAACTACTTGAAGGTGAGTGTCCGTGTGTGTGCGTGTGTGTGTGTGTGCGCGCGCACACACACACACCTTTGGGAAGATGTTTCTCTTTATAGTTTCTGGTTGTTGTTTTTTTCATATGCCATCCCCTTAGCTGCTCCAACACTTTGCATGAAAATGCCTATGTGGAAAAGCCTCATCTGAAAGCTCCTTTAATTTTCCTTGTCATTTTGCAAAGTTAACTGTAGCATAGATTACAACTGCCAAAGTACAAAGGGCTTTTTGTCACATAAATACTTATATTGTTCTTTATGTTAGAATTTTCTATAATTTTCTGTCATCAGCCCAAAAGCACTGACTGATGCATTCTAAATGTAGATCTAAGACTTTTCAATAGGCAAGAGTTCTTAGATAGACTGACATTGTGGCTTCTCATAATGAGGCAATTCACTGCGGTTAGGGGTGGTTCATATTAATATTTCTCTACTGTTTCCAGCTGTTTGATGTATTCTATCTTGTACAATTATTGTGCTGTTGTAACTGAAGTTGTCACCCACTCTAGCGGTCATGCTTGGTTAGTGAGTACTCAGGAAGGAAAGTAGGATATAAATTGAGGAAAGAAAATAAAAAAAATACAGCAGGAATTAAACTGATAAAGCACCAGGAATAATCACATGGAAAAAAGCCTCTGTCAAGTCTGCCATCTTCAGCGGCTTCGCTTTGTGGGCATCCTGCCATAAATCAAAAGGGGTGAGGGAAGGAATTTGGGGGAGCTTGGATGGATGGGGGAAGGGAAACAAACTGACAGGAACCAGAGGTGTCAAACCGGAATAAACCAGCCGCCAAGGACAGCTGGCCTGGAAACAGAATGTGAAACTGCTTTAAGAACCATCCAACTTCAAAGCAGTTCCCCAAACATCAAACCGTGATGCTATTGGACATTGTTGAACTGGTCAAGGGGAGAGGGCCAGGGAAAGGGAAAAACTATAACCTTTTGCTGGGATTACTCAGATTTAGTCTTGCTTTCGCTGCAGCCACTGATTTTTAGTAAAAGAACCTATCACTTCAACCAAATGGAGTCAACTGTCTTTCTTTCCTAAGGGATCGGACTGGGGCAGGTCTGAGAGTCTCACTGGGTTCTTCGAGATTCACTGAACATAGATCTCCATGGTCCTGTGCTATTGGTGTAATATTTACTAATACGATTCTACCACTCTGTCAGTTCATCTTCCTCATGGTAGGATAGCAACTTCTCTTTCTGGCCACTTTCCAGTAGGTAGTGACAGTGATTCTAGCAATGGTGAGAAGTGACAGCAGGATTCAATTTCATCAGTGATACACATTCAGTTAGGTGTGCCAGTTCTTTAGCTGAATGAAGTTTCTAGTCCGTATTGTGACAGATGGACGTGTTCTCTGCATTAATTGCCCTATTTCTGCACACTTCCTCTTGCTTTATAGCAGATTTTATAGCCATTTCCACCTTTTCTCTGTTCTGCAAGATTTGTGGGAGATTTTCCATTCATCTTTGGGTGGTGGTGGGGGAAACGTTCAAAAACAAAGAAGAAAAGGCAAAGCTATCTGTCAAGTGCTATCTGATGGGGATGACTGGGAGCAAGATATACAGCTTCTAACAAAGGGTTGTCTGCAGACTGAGTATTAAAAAAATCCATCGGATTGGACAAGAAAGCTTGGGGCATGAAAGAGCGCCCCCTTCTGATGCATTTCTTTAATTTCTTTGAGCTTAGTTGGGTTTCTTTCCATTTTGTCCCCTTAGGTTTTTGAGGACCAGAATAAACATTTTATCACTGTAAGAAATATGTTCAAGTTATTTATTATGGTAAAATATTAAAGTGTGATACCTCATAGTTTGTCACAAAGATAGAGCTAGTCCTCAACTTATGACTGTAAGTCCTGCCAATTGTTAAGCGGATCATCACATGACTGACCTGATTTTATGACCATTCTTGAGTTAAGTGAATGCCGAGGTCACTAAGCAAATCCACTGTCCTCAGTGGGCATTGTTTTCCTGAACACCAGAAGTAAATGCTGGTGTTGGCAAACTGCCCCCCCCCCATAAATCACAGTCACATGACCAGAGAACACTGCAAATGGCTGTAAATGTGGACCAGTTGCTTAGCATCCAAAATGCAATCACGTGACCACAAAAAGAGGCCCCAGTCATGGGAACTTTGAATCTGCGTCATAAGTACCTTGTTTTGGATCCATCATAACTCTGAAAGGTCGCTAAGAAACTGATCATAAGTTGAGGACTACCTGTACTGAAGTTACTGACCCATCATTAATGAGGCCTGTTCATTCCCAACAGATCCCTATGAGGGTTCTTGATGGCAGAATCAAAGCTACATTCCCCAACTGGAATTCGGGAAGAGAGTTTGGTCCTTGGCCTCATATTTTGTTGTTTTCTCAGAACTCAGCTGCTTTGCTAGGACAATAACTGAGAGTTGGTTATTATGATGATTTCGATGATTTTTCAACTATCCCCACCATTTTATTTGTTTAATGTTTTAAATTATAGTGTTGGATTTGTTGGACTATTTTGTTTTAATTTTCTGCCTTGTTTTTAATTAATATGAAATACAGAATAACAGAGTTGGAAGGGACCTTGGAGGTAATCTAATCCAACCTCCTTCTCAAGCATTCAGATAAGTGGCTGTCCAGCCTTTTCTTAAAAACTTCCAGTGATGAAGCACCCACAATGTCTGAAGGCAAAGCCATTCAACTGGCTAATTGTTCTCAATGTCAGGAAGTTTCTACTTAGTTCTAGGTTGCTCCTCTCCTTGATTAGTTTCCATTCATTGTTTCTTGTCTTGCTCTTTGGTGCTTTGGAGAATAAGTTGAACCCCTCTTTCTTTGTGGCAACCCCTCAAATCAACTGTCTGGAACACTGCATGGTGGAAAGATAAAATTTACATTTCCTGCTGACCAGACAAATAAACAAATCCATGGTAAATGGAAATGAATCTCTAGAAACTCAAAATAAAGGACTAATTCCTCTCTAGACAAAGCCAGGATATCAAAAGGCAACACAGAATAAATTGAAAGGACAAAAGAGAATGGAGGCAAGATTAAGAAAACTGTCTAAAAGAAAACTGTTAAACTATCTAATGCTGGTAGTTTAGTACTAAATAGCTCTCAGGAAAGACAGGGGTACACGGTGGCCCTCACTGATCAGGCACGGTTGGTCTAAAGATACTTCTCGTATAGTCCTGTTGCCTTCTCATCAATATTGCATTAGCTCCAACAGCTTTCAATCATTAAGGGAGCCAAGAAGAGAGCTCTCCTGGGGTGGCTGGGGGAAAAAGCCCCACCAATTAATAGCAGATCTCTTTGATTGGGCAGGAAAGTCACAGGATTTTTATTCTGTGTGGAGAAGTCACAGCAGGTGGGAAGTGGGCTTTCTTTCCCAGCAGTGTCATACAAAGGCCAATAGCATAGAGCATGGGGCAAGGTCAGCACCAAGGAAATTAATCAGAATGCAAGTTCAAAGGGCAGAGAAGCAATGAGAATAAATGCCACCAATAGAAGAGAGAGGAACATAATTCCTGATTGAATAAAGGAGGAGTCCCAGCAGGAACTGGACAGGTTTTTAACTATTGCCTGTATGATTCTGATCCTTGCAGGTATAATAAACTCATTGCAACATCTGAATGTCTTTTCCAAGACCATCAGTGCCATTTTACCAAGTGTTAACCTGCGATTTCTTGACTGCTTGTCCCTTTACTCTTGAGGGTTGATCCTAAATGGCAGAAGCTATCCATCACTTCAGTATCTTCACTGCCAATTTTAAAGTTAGCATGCTACAGCCTATCTATGTGACTTCCTTGGTAAAATATATGAGTAGTTTGCCATCACCTTCTCCCACACAGAAGGAAGTGATGCCTTTATAATTAGAAGTGCTCACCTGCCTCTACATCTTCACGATGTTAAATAAACATGCCTGCTTGTTTTAGTAGGGCAGATGGGATGACCTTCATGTCTTGTGTGACCTTGCTGGTATTATATACTCTTGAGATATATCCCTGGCATTTTTAAATCATCATTCACCACCTATTATAATGAGGGCAGCATGTCAGGACTTGAGGGAGAATAGATAAACCTCTGACACCTTTCTCCACTCAGTCTTAATCAAGGGTTTGTATGGTATTGTCTTCTAATACAGGTAGTCCTCAACTTGTGACCACAGTTGAGCCCAAAGTTTCTGTTGTTAGGCAAGATAGTTGCTAAGTGAGTTTCCCCCCATTTTATGACTTTTCTTGTAAAGTGAATAACTGCAGTTGTTAAGTTAGTAACACAGTTTTAAGTGAACCTGGCTTCCCAGTTAACTTTGCTAGTCAGGTGGTCACATAAGGATCACATGACCCCAGGACACTACAACCATCATAAATATGAACCAGTTTCCAAGTGTCCAAATTTTGATCATGTGACCATGGGGTTGCTGCAATGGTTATAAATGTGAAAAATGATCATGTCACTTTTTTCAGTGCCATTGTAACTTCAAACGGTCACTAAAAGAATGATTGTAAGTTGAGGACTTCCTGAATCAATATTTGCAGGGAACTGATCCATCTAAACCAAAGAAGCTACTTCCACTCTGCAGTTCCTATAGTCTGAGTACTACTGGAAGCAAGTAATCTATTCATTGCTTGAGATATTAAGTTATAATTAGCTCCTCCTTCCAAAGTTTAACTGCCAAGTGACATTTTGAATCTGTCTCATCAAAATCCAGTGGGTCTGTTAGCATGTAGAGAATTCTGAAACTCCTTATTTCTGAGAGTCAGGCATCAACGGAAGTATTCCAAGCAGCAAGAGAGAATGCATTTTAAAATGACTATTTCAGAGTTACCTTGGGAGGTTCACCATCTTCCTCATGGACATGACATTCAGCCTCCTCACTGGTGTCACAGTGAGAAAAGGAAACTATCATAGGAACCAATAGTATCATTGTGATGCACCTAGGAAACTTGTCCACCATTGCACCATAGCAAATGGAAACAGATAGGTAACAAATATTTTTTTGGAAATTGTGCGTGTCTGCCTGTCATCTTGCCTAATGTTGGAAAAACTAGTCTCCGTATTTAAGTGACTAAAGAATTTCCTCTCTTTCTCTGACTCCTGTTTTTCTCTTTTCAAGGTATTATTTAGGAAGAGTTTTCTATTTAAATATTTCTTAATAAATCTTTTTTTACTTCAAACTTTTTAGCATCTATAGGTGGGCTAAATCTAAACTTGGCATTCCAGATGACAACATTATGAGCATCTGTTTTGAATACATTTTGCCAAATTCAACTATCCAACAACATAAAAGAACAGGCAGCTTTGTAAGAACTCCACACTTTTGAAAACCTTATAGTCTTCATTTCAATTTCCTTTGGTATTGTTTTATTTTTAAATGCAGAATTAGCAGCTTTTTGTGCCAGACAAATGTACTTCTTTTTTATTATCAAATGTAAGAACTTGTATTTCAATTATCTTCTTATATGCATATTAATTTATTTGGCTAAGTTGAGATTTTGATTGGGCAAATACAAAAATGGAGTTGCAGCCTAATTTGTTCCTCAGACAATTGTCAACATTCAAATATCCTGTAAGCATAAACAGAGTTTCCTGTATGAACAACAGCTTTACTAGATCATGTGACCATGCTGCTTCGCTGTGAAACTCGGGACGTCTGCCTGTTTTTTATCTGCTTGCGGATTGAGGCGACTTTAGGGATTGGGGGATCTTTGAAACGGCTCCTGGACGCTACTTTTCATGACGCTGAGCCTCCCCCCCCGAGCTAGCGGCCTGTTGATCTGAATGAGCAGCGCTGACAATCTCTGCTGACCTGTTGAGCTCTGTTATGGCGTCAATCACCTCTACAGCACCGTGCAGCCCAGGACGCCTCACCTGCCTTCTTTCCTCTGCCTGTTCGCCGTGGATACCCTCTGCTTGTCGGAGGGGCAGCGGCGACGACCCCACCGGATGGAGATCCTTTTTACGACCATCTGCTGACCGACACCGTTCTTTGGTGGCAAGGAGCCTCCTTCTTCTCCCGGATGGTGGTTGCAGATTGTGGGCCTGGTCATCGGCCCCGGCGGACATGTTAGTGAATTCCAGGACCCAACATGACTGCTGGGATCACTTCTTTCCGCCGTTGAAGGATGGCTTGGACTGGTGGATGGACATTGGGGAGAGAATGTTTTGTTCTCCCCCCCCCCAGACTGGCGGTGTGGGCTGGCGTTGTGAGGATTGACAGAGGCCTGGCCTGCCTGTTCCTTACTTCTTTTGTTGACAGGCAGGCATTACGGCTAGCTCCATACCTGATGGGAACTAAGATCCCCCTATGGATAATCCAGTGTGGACGGGACCGAACCGTGGTGGGAGGACGGTTCTGGACTGGTCAGCGACCACCTCTCTGGTGTGGGAGACCAGTTGGGGTGGGCCTGGCTTAGGACTCCCCTTTTCTCTCTCTGTTCCAGCTAGACTCCTCAGCCGGAGTGAGAGGACGGCTGAGGTTGTCCCTTGGAACTCCATCTCGGGTGAGAGCTGAGATGGCTTTGCAGATTGAGAGATATACCCACTGGACCTGTTCTTTTTCCATCTTCGTACCATCAATGAACAATCCTTTGGCCATATTTTCAACATCGGCCCCAAGAGACTAATTGAGTGCTATATGATCCATCGTTATTCCGAAGCGGACTTGTATGCCCTTAGGGCGGTTCCTGCCTCATGGGCGCGACCTGTCGCCTGTTTTCATAGTCCCCTTAATGACGGGCCCAAGCCTTGGGACTCCGAGAGGTGGTTGGGCTTGGATAGGGGCCTCGAGTTAAGACGCGCTAAGAGGCCCCTGATCAGATTTTTAGCCGGTTATTTTAGGAGGTTAGGGAGGGGGAGGGAGGGGGGGATGGGGAGGGAACTTGTAACCGGCACTCAGTCTGGTCCTGTTAGAGGTCCTGGTGGGACGGGGTTGGGGGAGGTGGCTGCTGGCGCTGGGAATGTGGGGGTGGGGTATCGAATCCCCACGGCGATAGGGTATGGCAGCAGGTGTTTGCGAGGAGGGTCATATCAACATCTGGGATCGCGCCCCCGCTATCTTCGAGCGGTGGCGCGCTCCGACCCTCCGGTTAGCACCCTCTTACCCGGGGATGAGGGTGATCAGGCCCCTGAGCTCAGGCTGGTCTATTTTAACGCTAGATCCGTAGTTAATAAAGCTCCCCTCATCTGTGATCGGATTGAGGAGGAATGTGCGGATCTAGCGTGCATCACGGAAACTTGGCTGGGCTCGGAGGGAGGGGTGCCTCTCACCGAGTTATGCCCGCCGGGTTTCCGGGTGCTGCACCAGCCATGGGCTCAGGGCAGGGGTGGTGGGGTGGCAGTGGTTATTCGGGAGACATTGTGTCCCCGGGAGGCCACCATTGTCCAGATGGCCGGGAGTGAGACCCTCCTCTTGAGGTGTGGTCCTCGGGTTCAGTTGGGCTTGTTGCTTACATACCTGGAGCCCAGCTGTGTGGCAACAGCCCTGCCCGAGCTGCTCGACACCCTCTCAGGGTTGGCGGTGGAGTTCCCCAGGCTCGTAGTCCTGGGTGACTTCAACCTGCCATCACTGGGAGGGTCGTCGGAGTTAGCTCGGGAGTTCATGGCTTCCATGACAGCCATGGGCCTGACCCAGGTTATTGAGGGCCCGACTCATGAGGGGGGGTCACACTCTTGACCTGGTGTTTCTGTCTGGAAAGTGGTTGGATGATCTGGGAGGGGGTTCTCCGTCCATCACCCCTCTGTCATGGTCAGACCATTACCTCCTGAGGCTAGTTTTCCGTCATGCCATCCCCCACCGCTGGGCGGCGGAGCCAACCAGGTGGTTCCGCCCCAGGCGCCTAATGGACCCAGATCGGTTCCAGAGGGCGCTTGGGCCTATACCTATCACCCTTACCCACAGCCCAGTCGATGCCCTGGTGGAGGCCTGGGAAACGGCAGCCACCAGGGCACTCGACTGCGTTGTACCCATGCGACCTCTGACCCGACGCAGATCCCGTTGGGCCCCATGGTTCTCTGTGGAGCTCCGGGAGATGAAGCGACGGAGACGAGGTCTAGAGAGCGGTTGGAGATCCAGCCGATCCGAATCCGACCGATTGCAGTTAAGAACCTTTATAAGGTCTTATCTTGCGGCGATAAGGACGGCGAAGTCTAACTATTTTGCCGCCCTTATCGCGTCCGCAGATAATCGCCCGGCCGCCCTGTTTAGGGTGACTCGCTCCCTCCTTAATCAGGAGGTGAGAGAGGATCCCTTGCAGGGACGAGCCGAGGAGTTTAGTCATCATCTGGCGGACAAAATCGCTCGGATCCGGACCGGCTTGGACTCTGACTGGGCAGAGTCTAATGTGGAGGAATCAGGCGGTCTTGAGCACGTTATCTGGAATGAGTTCGACCCTGTTTCCCCTGATGATGTGGACAGGATCATGGGGAGACTGAGCACCACCACCTGTTTGTTGGATCCGTGCCCCTCCTGGCTAGCTTATGCGGCTCGGGAGGGAATACGAGGCTGGTTCCATGCAGTAATAACTGCTTCCTTGAAGGAGGGTGTCTTTCCTGCCGCCTTGAAGGAGGCGGTGGTGAGACCCCTTCTCAAGAAGCCTGCTTTGGACCCGGCTGTTTTAAACAACTACCGTCCAGTCTCCAACCTTCGCTTTCTGGCGAAGGTTGTTGAGAGTGTGGTGGCGCATCAGCTCCCTCTGTTCCTGGAGGAAACTGATTATCTGGACCCGTACCAATCGGGCTTCAGGCCCGGACACAGCACGGAGACGGCATTGGTCGCGCTGGTGAATGATCTCTGGAGGGCTAGGGACAGGGGTTGCTCCTCTGTCCTGGTCCTATTAGATCTCTCAGCGGCGTTCGATACCATCAACCATGGTATCTTACTGCGGCGTCTCAGGGGGCTGGGAGTGGGAGGCACCGTTTTACGGTGGTTCTCCTCCTACCTCCAGGGCCGCTCGCAGTCGGTGTTGACAGGAGGGCAGAGATCCGCCCCGAGGTCTCTCATTTGTGGAGTCCCTCAGGGGTCGGTTCTCTCGCCTCTCCTGTTCAACATCTATATGAAGCCGCTGGGCGAGATCATTCGTGGTTTTGGGGTGGGGTATCATCAGTACGCTGATGATACCCAACTTTTTCTTTCCACCCCGAACCAACCCAGTGATGCCCTCTCCGTGATGTCCCGGTGCCTGGAGGCGGTTCAGGTCTGGATGGGGAGAAACAGGCTTCGTCTCAATCCCGCCAAGACTGAGTGGCTGTGCATATCGGCATCTCGGGTTAACCAAGTTATTCCATCCTTAATGATGGGGGGTGAGGTGTTACCCCCCGTCGATAGGGCTCGCAACTTGGGCGTCCTCCTGGATTCACGGCTCAATTTCGAAGACCATATAGGAGCCGTGACCAGGGGGGCTTTTGCCCAGGTTCGCCTGGTGCGCCAGTTGCGTCCCTATCTGGACCGAGACGCCCTACGCACAGTTACTCATGCGCTTGTGACCTCCCGTTTGGACTACTGTAACGCTCTCTACATGGGGCTGCCCTTGAAGACCACTCGGAGGCTTCAACTGGTGCAGAATGCGGCCGCGCGAGTTGTAATGGGGGTTTCCCGATACTCCCATGTAACACCTCTACTCCGTGAGCTGCATTGGCTTCCGGTTGCCCTCCGGGTGAAATTCAAGGTGCTGGTTATCACCTATAAAGCCCTACATGGCCTGGGTCCGGGATATCTGAGGGAACACCTGCTGCCGGCATCAAATGCCCTTCACCCAGTGCGCTCCCACAGGGAGGGTCTGCTCAGGGTCCCGCCGGTAAGAGACTGCCGGCGGGTGACACCCAGGGATAGGGCCTTCTCGGTGGGAGCGCCTGCCCTCTGGAACCAGCTGCCGGTGGAGCTGAGAACTGCCCCCGACCTTCGATCATTCCGCCGGGGCCTGAAGACCTGGCTCTTTGAGCTCTCGGGCCCAGACTGAGGAGGAATTTTTAATTTGGGGTTCTTTTTAACTGACTACAGGGTTAATTTAATATTTTTTAAATTTGGTTCTTAATTTTTGTATTTTGGATTTTTAATTCCCTGTAAACCGCCCTGAGTCCTCAGGGAATAGGGCGGTATATAAATATAACTAAATAAAATAAATTAAATAAATAAATAGGAAAAGCAGGTAAACAGTGGAATGCCTTAACACTGAAGAACTTTGAGGGGGCTGACTCTTAAAAAAATTGGATGGTACATCATAATTTACTGTAGCACTTTATTATGTTTAATGCTGCAGAAGTGTAAGCAGGACTTAGAAGAAATTAAAAACAATTCTATCCTTCTCTCAACAGCAATATCAGTGTGCTGGTAATTACTTACTTGTTGCTTCATTGTGAATGTGAACAATTCCGAGGTTGTTAATGTGCCATCAGAGGAAATAAAATTACATATTCAATTTATTCCACTCAAAGACAAATTGCCAAGGAGGAAATTTAGACTTTATTGGCCCTTAGATGGTAAAACTGTGATAACAAAGGAATAAACAGAGAAGCTGATAGTCAATCAGTTACTCTGCCCTCAGTTTTAGGTGTCCCACATAATGTAAGTCCATTGGCTATTCATTTCAAGACTTCAGTGGTGCTCACTGTTTTGTCGTGGCTGCTAACTTTGTTCATTTGTTTCAAAGAAATCTAACATGAAACAGCAGAAAAGTTCAAAAGGTGATCTTGATAGACTCCTGCCTCTCAGCTTAATCTACTTCACATCACTCAAGACTGGATGAATGGCATGATGTCGTGATGAAATCAGGAATGATACAGGAAAGAAGTCAAAGAAATAAGTGCAGGTCACTTTCCTGGAAGAAGGCAGCGCGGAAATGCCATGGAGATTGAAGTTGCTTAGGAAAATTCATTTGTTATCACTATGTAAATGTAAAGACCATATTTGATAACCAAAGAAACTTCAGTTTAAAGTGAAAATATGTTTCCACTCATCACCCAGAAAGCCAGAAACCTGCAGTACAAGTCCATCATTTATTCCATTAAACATAAACTGTAAAAGCTTCATTCAATTTTATTAATTGGGAGCTGCCGAGAGTTGGTTGGAGATGGGTGGCTATATAAATGTTTTCAATAAAAATCAAATAAATATTTTGTGATGGCTTTACAAAGCACGTTCCCTGCTTACTTTGGACTGGGCAAGTCCTTTCTCCATAGCTACTTTCTGACAGTGGCAGTGCTTGCCTATTCTTTGATGTCCTATGTAACAGATAAATAAATATATGTTAACAAAACTCACACCTTTCCCAACTGTTTTATCCTGAAAAATATCATTGGTAACTCCTTTGCCAGCATTAATGAGCAAAACATAAAATTGGAAATATACAATCTGTTTACCTCTGTTATGACAAAATTGGAAATATACAATCTGTTTACCTCTGTGTATGACTGGAGCCAAGAATCCTAAGAGCTTCAGGCAGTGCTTATTATCATCATGGAAGTCAAACTGCAGCAGGAAAAGGGAAAATATTTTTATGAGAGCAACTGACTGTTCAAAAACCCTTTACACTGATTAGGTGCTGCTTCCTACAACAGTTAGAAAGTTCTCCGCAGTTTGTTCCTTCAGAACACAGGAAATAAAGGTAGCATGTGGCTTCCAGTTATATTCCACTCCAATTAATTTCTACAATATTTATTATCTTTTGAAAAGATAACAAGGTCTCCATTTTATGATCCAGAAGTATTTTTTTCTTTAATAAAAATAGAGGATTTAAGAATTCAGATAAATTGAAATAATGGGTTTCTTAATACTTTTTATGATGCAGGCCACTAGCGATAATGAAACAGAGTCAACTCTGAATTGACTGATGTAAACATACACGGGAATAAACCTCACTCAACTCAATTGGTCTTACTTTTGAAAATGCGTGTTTGCCATGCAGATGTCAACAAGACTATCATTCTTTTCTTTTTCTGTCTCACACACATAAACATCTCTTTTGGGCTATGAAGGTTCACTTCTGGAGCTGTTAATTTTCCACTCTTGTTTTAGTTCAGGAAGAATGCTGTTTTGACATGAGCCACTACTAAAAAATCTTTTAGGAGATGAATAGACCACTGAAATAAATGTGAGCCAAGTCATCATTTAATGGATCTTTGGGCCTTATGGTGCTGTTGGCTTGCATCTATTAGCTGTGATTGGTTTTTCCTCATAATGGTTTTCAAAGCCCTACATGGCATGGGTCCGGAGTACCTTAGGAATCACCTGCTGCCAGCGTCAACATCCCTCCGTCCAGTGCGCTCCCACAGAGAGGGCCTCCTAAGGGTTCCGCTGTTCGGAGAATGCCGTCTGGTGGCTCCCAGAGGGAGGGCGTTTTCTGTGAGCGCACCTGACCTATGGAACCGTTTACCGGTTGAGCTCCGGATGGCTCCCGACCTTTGCTCCTTCCGACGCGACCTAAAAACATATCTGTTTAAGCAATCCGGTCTGGTCTGACGGGTTCTGTTTTAATTATTGTTTTAAGATAACTATCTTCTGCATTTGGGCAAAATTAGGGTTTAATTTGTTTTTCAATATTTGTATTTGTGCATTCTGTTTTTTTGTCACTGTTCACCACCCTGAGTCCTCAGGGAGAAGGGCGGTATACAAATCAAATAAATAAATAAATAAATAAATAAATAAATAAATAAATAAATAAATAAATAAATAAATAAATAAATAAATAAATAAATAAATAACAAGTATGGGCTGTTTCAGGAATAAAACAAATTTACCTAAGAGACCAATTTCTTCTGAATTCAGCTTGAGGGACAGCCTGATGAGAGTAAAAAAAGATAACACAGAAAATCTCCTCCAGGAATATCCAAAAATTGCACAAACACACAGGGTATCCGTTTGCAGACTCCATTTCTTTATTGCAGACAGCTGATGGAACAGTCAAGGTCAGCCAGGAGGCAATGATTTAACTGATCAATTATTCATTAAACAAACTTATATAGCCACTCATCTATCAGAGGGAACTCTGGGTGGTAAACAGAAACACACACCCCCCACACACCCAATATATTTTTAAAAAGACAATTTTCCGCTTACACCTTTCCATCCTTGCTTGGATTAAGGCAAAGAATAATTCCCACTGGCGTCTTTCTCTGCTCCTGATGGAACCTTTAAATCACGTTCATTGCACTATTTTCTTCTCAGCAGTGAGCTTCGTTCTTCTTCAAGCAGAAGACTAACAGAGATTTACCTATTTAGGGAAGCTCCTTACTTAGCCTTACTGGATTCCAGATTTAAACCTATAAAACCTTTAGCTTCCATCCAGTATTGTGGTTTTTAAGCTAAGCTTATTAAGTAGATAACAAGAAAAACCAAATGAAAGAAGAGAATGTTTGTAGCTCAGGGTTGAACGGTGGGGTCCTTGATGAGGGGAATGGGACAACTTGCCACAGCCCACCTGTTGCAGCCAACTTGCCATTGGCCACCTTGCCATGGGACAACCAGGGCTTTTTTTCTCATAGAACACTCAGAATGGAGTTACGGCACCTTTTTTGGATGGAACCTTGTAGGATAGGCAAGGCGGGTTGTATGACATGTGTGAGTTCCAGCACCTTTTTCTTTTACAAAAAAAGCACTGGGGACAACTCACTGTGGAACAATTTAACAATTCGATTTAATCAGTGCTTTTTTTGTAAAAGAAAAAGGTGCCGGAACTCACACATGTCATACAACCCGCCTTGCCTATCCTACAAGGTCCCATCCAAAAAAGGTGCCGGAACTCCGTTCTGAGCATTCTATGAGAAAAAAAGCCCTGGATTTAATAATTTAAAATAAATATATTTTTTAAATTTTTGTAGATTACATTTTATTCTGTCCCTCCTTTAGCATTCTTTCTTTAATGATTCTATTCTGCCATTTCTTTGTTATTAGTATAACTTTTGACCAGCAACGAGTTGTCCCACAGCGAGTTGGCCATGATGAGTTGGCCATGACGAATTGTCATATACCCTGATGGTGATCTCTGAGCTTGATTGTTTTCTTGCAGACGTTTCATTGCCCAACTAGGTAAGATCATGAATAACACAGAACTAAATGAAGGGCACAGAATCTCTTGATATAAAGACAGAGCTTTTTATGGAGAAAAGGGTTGGCATTCAACAGTTTTTGTATTTGCATTATATAACTTAATGAATCTTCAGAACAATCATTTATTATTTCCTACAAAAATGTATCAATAGTTTTGTATCTTGAACATTCTAGGTTTACACTATATACCTACAAAGGTAGGGATGGGGACACATAGAGAGAGAGAATGGTAAAAGAGTATCTTCCTCAACTATATAGTAGTACATTTGACCTGGAAGTATAAGCAGATTTATTTTCATGGTAAAATTTGCTGACCTGAGTTGAAAGATTCTATATTACCTTTTTTGCTTCTTTTAAATCAAAATGAGCTTGACTTTCACCTGGTCAAGGCTCCTCCTCTGTAATACTCAGATAGTTTATCAGTCTTTGAATAATCAAAGCACTTTCAGAGCCTTATAATTAAATACAGGTTTTATTGAAACTGACAAGGAGTAGCATAAGATAATAAATGAATGCTTCCAGCAAGATGAAGGTAACTTTTTAATAGAGAAACATCATTTTGCATTTTCTTTAGTTCAGGATGGCTGTGTCTGACTCCCCAAGGATGAATATTTTGTGTATCAGTATTAAAACACATTTTTACCATACTGTGTGTTAAAAATGTGTTTCTGAATAATGCCTCTTCTGCATGACCTATTCTTCCAAAATCTAGTTGATTACTGATACTTTGTACATAAGTACAAAGAGGATTTAAATTTTTTCCTATGTGATATCATTTGCCTGTATAGGCATATTGTCATGTTCTTTGTTTTAACATGTTTAATGATATTATTAATTATTATTTATATATTAAATTTATATCCTGCCCATCTCCCTGATAAGGTGACTTTGGGTAGCTTACAAATCATATAGAAATAAATACAAAAGCAGTCAATTTTTTAAAACAATGCAAATTAAAACAAAATAAAACTATGCAAAAAATATATATCAGGAATTAAGTCAAAGAAAGTACAGGAATGAGGTCTTCTTACCCCACCAACCACCTCTAGTGGTGAGAGTGTCCCTTGGGGCCCAAGCCAACCATAAAAACATGTTTTAATATCCTTTCAGAAGCCAAAAGTATTGGACCAGGTCTCTGCCTGATTGATAGATATATAAGCTTTTTCTTGGAATTAATTACCAGCTATTTATCCTAATTTTGCTGTCATGCACTGTCCAGGGTCTGAAGGAAGGCATGTACATCAGGTACCAATTGAACTGCTTTGACCTTCGCCACTTGAATACACAAAGTTCCTCCCTACAGTCATTCAAGAAACCCTTTTTGCCGATGTCTGTGCACTCCTTGAACACAAATTCTCAGATACCACTATGCTCTTCAGCCTGACTGTCAGCCTGAACAAGACTGAACTATTTTACCGACCCATGCCAAATACAAATTCCATTGAACCAAAAATCACTACTGACACCTACTGTAGCTGACAAATATAAACAGCTTTAAATACTTTAGAGCATTGTCTTGGGAGCATTGTCTCAAGTGATGAGTCTTTGGATAATGAAATTGACTGCGGGATCAACAAGACCAACCAGGCACTTGAGAGGTTATCTACTAGAATGCTTAATCAGCACATCATCTGTATCTCCATGAAGCTGATAGTCTACAATGCTGTGATTATCCCTTTTTTCCTATATGAATGTTAGTCCTGGACTCTGTACTGACAACACCTCAATCAACTGGAGAACTTTCACATACATACTCTTTACTCCATCATTGGAATTTATTGGCAAGACTATGTCTCCAACCTAGAGGTGTTGGATTGTGTGGAGTCCACCAGCATACATCAGACTAGAATTCTCAGTTTTCTTTATGAATATTGGAATAAGGATTGTAAACCTGTTTACTATGAAACTATTACTGAGTTCACTGAGTACATGCCATCATAGTAAATTTAAATGTCACATATTTTGATATTGAAAATCCCTATCTATTGTCTTTTCTGGTCTGTGTTATTTAGTAAAAAAAGTAAACCACTGAATCACTGAATCACGCAAGAAGGCACATGGCATTTGGACAAAGCTGGCTTTAGGCTAAGCTCAAATGAGTAGGCACTGGTCTAGGGTACCAAAGCTTGGGGGGTGCCAATGTTGCTCCTCCTTCCAAATAAATCTAAAAGTGCAAATCTTCCTAGTGGCGAGAAGTGCTATTTTCTGTTAATATGACCTATGGGTGTCCCCTTGGACTGACACTGCATTCAGCTAGAAATTGCTCATTAGGAGGCTGATTATTAGCAAACTTTCTTAGCAGAAGAGCCAAATTTATAATGGGTTTATTTCAAGCGATATTAATTTCAAATTACGGTTCCCCATACAAATTTCACAAGTATATTTGCATATCATCAGCACCACCAGTATTTAAACTATAGAAACATTTGGCCAATAGAATAAATTATCCATGAGGTATAAATTCACTTGTGGCAGAGCTATTAAGGAGGGAATCAGTCTGCATAGTTATTTCAGTTTGGGCAATTACTCTGTTTCAGAATAAACCACTGCTAAATTTCCCTTTAGAAACAAACAGGTACAAATAGATTCTGCCCAGCTCACATAAGGCCTGCCTTTTCTGGACATTAGGCCTAATGAAATTCTACCATCACATCCCTCCACCCACCTCACCTTTGGGAAGTCCACTTTCCTGAGTGGGTCACTTGTTGGAGCTGCATGCTAGAAAAGAGTGGTACTACAATCAAAAGTAAGCACACCAATCCCCCCCACATTTTTAAAACATTTCTGCTATCTCCTCCCCATCCCCCTTTCTCCCCCTGCTCAGGCATTTTAAAATCTGGAACACTAACTGTGTGAATGCTGGAGATTAATCCCACTCCTGCTGATACAGTAATGCCAAATGCCATTTTCCTCCTGGAGGTATTTATTTTTTCAATGAAAACATCTGCAGGAGAAAAATCTTCATATTGGTACATTGGCTTCTAAAACAACAGCCCTTGCTGAAAATGGATATTCCTGGCTAATACGAATATTATGTACATACAATGGCATGCATGTAAGTTCCCCTGCTCCCTAAGCCAAGGAGGAGGGGCTTATCCAGAGTGTTCATGTGGAGAGCATATAGACTTTAACATGCTCTGAACAGAACATGTGTCTTATTTGCATTCTCTTTCTCTCTTATTCTTCCCTTCTACTACTACTTCTCCTAATCCCATCCAATGGCTTGCCAAGAACTTTTCTGTGCCATTAAATGTCTTTGCCATTAATCCACTTAGGGTTTTAGAAGTCACAAGCACCTCCTCTGATCAAATTCAGAAATGAAACCAATGAAATTTGGGATTTG
The DNA here is from genome assembly GCF_964194415.1 of Vipera berus. NCBI lineage: Eukaryota > Metazoa > Chordata > Lepidosauria > Squamata > Viperidae > Vipera > Vipera berus. The sequence continues at coordinate 179,021,584 of NC_138203.1, read as the reverse complement.
CTCTGTTCAAGACAGCACCACAACTCAAATTGTACAGTGAGCTTTTAAACTTGATTAGCAGGAATTTGATTTGTAAATGCAGTGCCTTTGGCCTTGAACAAAGTTATTAATTTAACAAAATTAGAAATGGGAATACTTGGGGTCTAAAGACTTTAGCTGGGGTAAGTCACAAGCAAGAAGAGAAGCAATCAGGGGCTTTGTAAATAGATGTACAACATGGCTAAAACTTGCTGGCCATGCAATTGTCAGCTGATAGCTAGCAGGTAGTCACCATCAACCTTGGCATTTTGACAAAGGGCTTTAGATAAGTGTACCCATCCACAAATGTTAGTTTTGTTTTTTCCTTTAGTTCTCCTAAGGGAGAAGTCCTTAGGGACCACCATATATATTTTTAATAACTCAAACCCCACTTCTGGGGTATCTATATAGTAAGACTTTTTGACATATTATGGTCCCAGGAGAAGTAAGAGCAAGAGCCTTGGTGAAGCAGTGGGCTAATGCCTCCTTAAGTAACACCAGCTGCCTGCAATTAGTGAAGGTTTGAGTCCCACCAGGCTCAAGGTTGACTCAGCCTTCCATCCTTCTGAGGTAGGTAAAATGAGGACCCAGATTGTTGGGGGCAATAATGCTGCTTGGGCGGGGGGCGAAAGCCCTAATAAGCAGGCATATACATAGAATGAAGGCTATTGCTAAGCACATTGATTTGTGTTTCTTAGATTGTAAGCCGCCCTGAGTCTTCGGAGAAGGGCGGGATATAAATGGGATTTTTTAAAAAAGTAGTAAATAATGGGTAGTCAGCTATATGATATCCCTAAATTACAATACTGTTATCTATCAAATTTGCACAATGCCAGATCTTGATGACTCACAGAAGTTTACAATACACGAAAAGTCTTTATAATAGTGCCAGAAGAATAATTTGGGGTTCCAACTCAAGCCAGTGTTGCATAAGAATAAATAAAAATGAAAAACAGACAGCTGTGAGGAAAGGAGAAATATTTATTTCCAAAAGCAATAGGGTTTGCTTTGGAGGAAGCTGCAGGGAAATGGGGTACATCAACATACTTTTATAGGGGAGCTTGTCCTGCATGTGGAAGTATCTACATGCTGATTTGAGTTTTGTGTGTGTGTGTGTGTGTAGGTATGTCATCTATGATGTTTATTCTTATGAACATTTATTTATTTATTTATTTAATTAAATTTTTATACCGCCCTATTCCCGAAGGACTCAGGGCGGTTTACAGGGCAGCATAAAATACAATATAAAAATAGTATAAAATTAAAATAGATTAAATTAATTAAGCCCAACAATTAAAACAATATTAAAAGCTAAAACCCCTTCAGTCCAGGCCTGATAGATAAAAAAAACAGGTTTTCAGGTCCCGGCGAAATGAACGCAGATCGGGGGCGGTCCGAAGTTCCACCGGTAAATCATTCCAAAGGGCAGGCGCGTCCACAGAGAACGCCCTCCCCCTGGGGATCACCCACCGGCACTTCTTAACTGACTGCACTCCTTAACCGACGGCACCCTGAGAAGGCCCTCCCTGTGGGAGCGCACAGGACGATGGGAAGTTGATGCCGGCAGCAGGTGTTCCCTTAGATAATCCGGACCCAAGCCATTTAGAGCTTTATAGGTCATTACCAGCACCTTGAATCTCACCCAGAGGGCAACCGGAAGCCAATGCAGCTCACGGAGAAGAGGTGTTACACAGGAGTATCGGGAAACTCCCATAACAACTCGCGCGGCTGCATTCTGCATCAGTTGAAGCCTCCGCGTGGTCCTCAAGGGCAGCCCCATGTAGAGAGCGTTGCAGTAGTCTAGCCAGGAGGTCACGAGCACATGGGTGACTGTGCGTAGGGCATCTCGGTCCAGATAGGGCCGCAACTGGCGCACCAGACGAAGCTGGGCAAAAGCCCCCCTGGTCACGGCTCCTATATGGTCTTCAAAATTGAGCCGTGAATCCAAGTTCCATTGGGAGACCTAATTTAATTAATTATATTTGTATTTACAAAGCTTAACTTTTGATATATGGATTAGGTTTGGGTAACCTATTTGCAGGTTTGAGGAAGTTTGAGTAAAAGATTTCCTCTCCTCCATCATTTGCTATTTTTACTTGATTATCTCAGTTTCAGCTTGACTGTCAATTTTCTAGTGAAGACGTTGATTCTCAGTCTATTGTGGATTCTGTTAATGTTTTAAGGGAAGATGGAAACAGTATAAAGAGTACAATATATTTTGATATAAAACTTCTCATAACAGAGAAGAATAAAACAATATAAGTAGTATATTTAATATTGTAATGTAAAAGCTGTTTGTAAGCAATGTCATCCTTGTCAACTTGTTAATATGTCTGCACTACTCAGAGAAGAGGGTGCACTCCTGAAGGAGTTTTGCATAATTTTTCAGAAAGGCAACTCATGCTAAACATTTGACCTCAGGCTGGGCTCTTGGCCAGATCTGCTCATTACTTTAAGAAGAGTGCTTATTTGATTAGACTTCCTTGGTTGTCAAATTCAACCTCATGAATTTCTAAATGTTAGTTCCTTGGAGTTCAGTCAACTTCACTTGTACAAAAATGACATATTTGAGAATAGTCTTTTGGCTGAGAAATTTGGGCTGGGAAGTTTGCAGGATATTTCCCAATTACTTCCCTTTGCTATCAACTCTGTCACCTGCCTGGGCTGCAATTTCAATGGAGCCAAATAGCATACTCCCATGGCACATTCACTACAGATAGTCCTTCACCGAAAGGTGCTTTGTCATGAGGCGACTGGACTTCCTTTTTTTCTCTCTGAAGACATTTCACTTCTCATCCAAGAAGCTTCTTCAGCAGCTCTAACTGGATTTATATTCCTTGCAGACAGTTGGTCATTTGCATTCTTTTAGAGAGTCGTTGATGCCACTTGGAGGTTTATCTGTGTTGTCAGGGTCACCTGAGTAGTGCAAATGGGTGAGGAGATTTCTTGGAACTGTTGAAAGGACTGTGTTGTAGACTGAAGATAGATGATATCGTATCCCTTATCCTCTGTTGAGAGAGGGCTGTTCAGTTTTGACATAGATGGCCTCTTTTGACCCTGCTTTCAAACCAGCGGTCCTCTCTGTCCAAAATAAACATATGGAACAACATAGGAGAACGAACCCTTCAGGGCAAGATTCAGCAGTCCATCTGCATTTAAAAGACAAAGGCCACTCTTTCAAAGACAGTAAAGTCCACAATAGGTGGAGATTTTCAGTATCAAAATATGTGGCATTTAAATTTACTGTGATGACATGTACTCAGTGAACTCAGTAATATTTTCATAGTAAACAGGTTTGCAATCCTTATTCCAATATTCATAAAGAAAACTGAGAATATTAGTTTGATAGTTTGATGTATGTGCTTTTACAGTTCTAAAGGAACTGAGAATTTCAAAAACTATTGCCATTCCATTTTTTTATTCACTGCATATACATCTCCTGGGTGTATTGCTCAGTTGTGCAAAGAATGAGAACCTGGGGAAATAGAGAGAAATGAACGATTTGGAAGCATCAGGGTTTTATATGTAAGGTAGTCTTTTAGTTTAGAAGAAGTCGCACTATTATGCAGCTCATTTGTGGACATGAATGTGGCTCTGCAGTTCTGATCTTGAAGTCCAGAGTCTAGCACAATGGGGGCACTCAAAATCTATGTTGTGATAAGTGCAGGTATTATTGTGATGCTGGTCATGGTTTTCTATCAAGTTTTGGTGATGCCTCTCTCCAAAGCTGGTGGAGGTTTCATAGCACAGGTGTCATGGTTCTGACAGATAAATCTCTTCAAAAGAACTTCGAGGCATTGTTTTCCTTAAAGAATCTTTTATTTGAGAAACAAAGTATCGGCACTACATAGTTGAAGCCAAAAACTGAATTCCCCTCACCTGGCACAAAATAGCAAAGCGCTGTTCCCTCCTTCAATTAACAGTCATAAATCACATTCCCCAATTAACTTGAAGCGTGGGCTTTCTCCCCATCTCTCCTGCCCTCCAAATTTCTATCAACTCTGGACCTAGTAACCTTGGGTTCCCACGGCTGAGTTATTATTGTTATGACTAGCTGGAGTCTCATCCACATTCCTCCTCCCAGCATCAACGAACTCTAAAAGCAATAGAGAAAAGATGGCTACATTTCCATCTGTTGTCAAAGCAAGGACATCCGATGTTAGCAGCCTTGATAACAGGACTTGTCAGTGGACTCAGCAGCTGCAGCTTCTAGTTCCTTTGGTAGTTGTTACAATGTAGTAGTGTGCAGTGATGACCCCTTTGACCCCTCTTTCAAACCAGCAGCCCTCTCTGTCCAAAATATAGACTTTGCTGTCTTCGAAAGAGTGGCCTTTTTCTTTTAAATGCAGATGGACTGCTGAATCTTGTCCTCATAGGTTTGTTCTCCTATGTTATGGCATATGCTTATTTTGGACAGAGAGGACAGATGGTTTGAAAGCAGGGTCAAAGAGGCCATCTATGTCAAAATTGAACAGCTCTCTCTCCCCAGAGGGGGAGGGATACAACATTATCTATCTTTAGTCTACAACAGAGTCCTTTCAACAGTTCCAAGGAAGCTTCACACACATTTGCACTACTCAGGTGACCCTGTTGACACAGATAAACCTCCAAGTGGCCTCAAATGATTCTCTAAAGGAATGCAAATGACCAGCTGTCTGCAAGGAATATAAATCCTTCCATCCCCCACCATTCAGTCAGAGCTGAAGAAGTTTCTTGGATGAGAAGCGAAATGTCTTCAAAGAGAAAAAAGAAAGTCCAGTTGCCTCGTGAAAAAGCACCTTTGAGACAATCATGACCTGGATGATTGAGAATCTCCATAGATAGTTACAACCAGTTGCTTAGTGGCTTTGAAGTTACAATAGATATCCCTCCCCCATTCCCCCAAAGGTACTTATGACCTGGTTCTGAAGCTCTAATGTCTGGGGATGCCCCACAATCATGTGACCCCACATTGGGCACTTGGCAACTGGCTTGCGTTTATGGCTGTTTGCAGTGTCTCACAGTCAAGTGACCACATTTTATGACATTTTGCCAAAAACTGACATTTACTTCTGATTTTTGGCAAAAATGCCCCATAATGAACAATGGGTTTGCTTCAAGTTGTTCTCTCCACAGCTACCACACTGGAAACACTTAACAGTCACTGGCAAAAAGATTGTAAAATCAGGTTGGTTGTGTGGTTGTGACCTGCTTTACGACCATCATGACCTATGACTGTAATGGGCAGGCTCTACTTCAGTTGTCAGTCAAGGATTGCCTGTATACCCTGTTATCCATTTCCATTTTCATAAGGTAAAGGTAAAGGTTCCCCCGCACATGCGTGCTAGTCGTTTCCAACTCTAGGGGCCGGTGCTCATCTCTGTTTCAAAGCCGAAGAGCCAGCGCTTGTCTGAGGACGTCTCCATGGTCATGTGGCCGGCATGACTAGATGCCAAAGGTGCACGGAATGCTGTTACCTTCCCACCATAGTGGTCCCTATTTTTCTACTTGCATTTTTACATGCTTTCGAACTGCTAGGTTGGCAGAAGCTGGGACGAGTAACAGGCGCTCACTCTGTTACGCGGCACTCAGGATTCGACCAGCCAAACTGCCAACCTTCTGATCGACAAGCTCAGCGTCCTAACCCACTGAGCCAGCGCGTCCATTTTCATACTTGCACAAAATTTCTCAGCTCTTGGACTTGGAAGCATGTTATTTCATGTCTGGAATGAACTTTATGACCACAATTGAGCCCAAAATTTCTGTTTGCTAAGCGAGTCTGTTGATTAGTGAATTTGCTCCATTTTATGACCTTATCACAGTTGCTAAGTGAATCATTGCAGTTGTTAAGGTAGTAACATGGTCGTTAAGTGAATCTGGCTTCCCCATTCATTTTGCTTGTCAGAAGGTCACTAAAGGATACTGCAACCATCATACATATAAGTCAGTTATCAAGATCTAAATTTTGATCATGTGACCATGGGAATGCTTAATGGCGTAAGTGTGAAAAACAGTCATAAGTCACTCAGAAGGTCACAAAAGGTGATTACATGACTCCGGGACACTGCAACCATCATAAATATGAAGCAGTTGCCAAGGCTTCAAATGTTGATCACATGACCATGGGAATGGTTCAACTGTTGTAAGTGTGACCATAAGTAACTTTTTCAGTGCTGCTGGAACTTCAAATGGTCACAAGAAGAATAGTTGTAATTTGAGGACTGCCTGTAGGTGGACAATGGAACAATGAAATATTCTTGCTCATATTCTGTTGTTTAAATTATTAGCTCATTAGCTCTCCCTGTGTGGCAGGCAAATTACATATTCCTAATTTTTACAAACAATTGAGTTAAACAGTGGGACTCCCTCTATTCTTAATGGCTCTGTGGGGAATGCCTCCGTTTGAGGCACTCTTTCATCTCCCCACACCTTTCTTCAGCTCCACAGAAGCAACCCAGATGCTTGTTCTCTACAGCTATGAATAACAATTCCTATTCTGCTGGGAGGTTATATTTGGACTGGATAATCACTCTCATACTTTAAGTTCAACCCAAGCAGATCTTTCTGTGAGGAGCCCCACACAAAGGCAAGTTGACGCAAAGCTCGATACAATGTGTTGGCTGGTGCTTGCTTCACATTCCCGGCATTTCCCTCTTCAAATTATTCCACAGTGTTCTCTTCAGACAATGCAGACAAACGATTTGTAATAATTATTTGCCCCTCAAACATAATAGCTGAGCAGGCCTGTGACGAGAGCAGATGCAGCCCTCTGCCCGGAGCCCTCGCACGTTCGTTCTTTATTACAAGAAGCAGTCACCTCATGTCATGCTATGCATTTAATGGTTCTGCTGGCTCAAGGCAAAGATTTGTGCTAAGCCCTTTGTAATTCCTTCCCGCTTGTATAGGATGGATATCACATAAAATGTCAGACTGCCCATAAGAGAATAAAGAATAAAGACTTTTTAGGCCTCCTTTTCTCCCTCCCCCAGGGAAAAGCCAGGGAAAAGCTGTCTATCAGAAGGCCGTTCAGAAGTGAACAGCAAAAATCTGCTAAAGCACAGGTCTTGGAGAGATGGGGACCGCCGGATTCCTCTCAGACATCACTCAAAAGCACGTTTTCTACCCAGGACAGCAGCACCTCATCCTTTCTCTCCCTGAAGCTGTTCCAGCCCCTGAGAATGACATTTACGCAAGATCAAAATACCATCACTGTTTTCAAGAGCTTCTGGTCCCTTCATGAAACTTCAAATCATCAGCCTGAGGTAGGTACCTCATTCTACTAAATGTTGGAGTGAAGTCAACTTCCACAGCACTTTTCTCTCCCATTAATTGGGCTTCGGCCTACGAAGTCACTTCTCCAGGGAGAAAGATTTGATGACCCCCCAACAGACAGTAATGATCTGCTTATCGAAACAGTCATCATAGTTCAGTTTCCTTCAGTTATGTTTTTTATTGGTCACAGCATCTCAAATATGTTCCTTCTTAACAGAAGCCTAGTTCATTTCCTGAATATTAAACAAAAGAGATAATGATTAGGCCATCTCAAGATGGTGAAAGTGGCCCTCCTAGCTCATTAATCTCAGCCAACATGGGCAAAGGTCAGGGATGATGGAGGCTGTAGTTCATTACCATCTGGGAATAATAAGACTCCAGGATCCTAAAAAACCTTGGTCAGTATCCATGTGAATAACTGACCCTTTTCTGAATGTATTTAGAATAAAAAGACTTTGACTCTTCTACATAGAAAACAGCTTTATTATATAATAAACAGTTGGTTTAGTGACTGTTTGAAGTTACAACAGCACTGAAAAAGTGACTTATGACCATTTTTCAGACTTATGACTGTTGCAGCATCCCCACGGTCACATGATTTACCTTTGGATGCTTGGCAACTGCTTCATATTTAGGACAGTTGCAGTGTTTCAGGGTCACGTGATCACCTTTTACAACCTACCTACAAGCAAAGTCAATGGGGAAGCAAGATTCACTTAACAACCAGGTTACTAACTGGACAACTATAATACAAACATAGCAAGAAAAGGGGCAAAACTCACTTAACAAATTTCTTACTTAGCAACATACATTTTGGGCTCAATTATGGTCATAAGTCAAGGACTCATTGTATATTGATCGATTAGAGAGAACGTGCGGTTGGACAAGAGGAAAGCCGAGGAGCTGCTTTGGCCTGCTGAGATCCATGTCTCAGTCAAAGCTGCAGTAGCTTTTCTGCAGCTCAAGTTCACATCTGTTTTCCAAGTCAGTTATTAAAGAAAATTCCTTGACTCACAAAAAATACTCTTAATAGGCCAACCATTAATTGTGCTGAGTGGGCAGAAGATGAAAATACATCCTGTCTTTGGTCAAATTAGTATGCCCATTAGGAGGGAGAGGAGGGGGTATGGTAGTCGAATGCTTGACTTTCACATCTGTTCGACTTTCACTTTTGTTCCTGTTGTATTTGCATCTCTGCTTGATGCAGGCCCATTGGAACCTTGCCCTTTTTTTAATGCAACGTAGCACAAGAGCCACTATTTTCTGTCAGCATGTGTGTGTATGAGCAAGAATATCTTTCTGTGCTCTCTCTCTCTCTCTGTGTGTCTCTCTGTGTGTATGTGTCTGTCTCTCTCTTTCTGTATATGTGCAAGATTGCCTTCTGCATAAAAGTCAGGTAGGCATTATCCTGTTTTAACTCAAGGTGTTGCTGAATTCCATATTAGCTTAATCTGCTGACTTAATAGTAATCACTCTATTTAAAGCAGAAAAGTCTTGAATCTACTTAAATGTTCATATGCTCTGGTTCAGTTCCAAAACCTTTTTAAAATGTCATTGCAGGACGACTTTTTCCATTGGAATCCTGTAAGTTTTTGCATGTGAACAGAGTAGTACCCTACATTGTCAAAGATAAGTTATTATGATGTTGCAAAAAAAAGTGGCAAAAGGCTAGAAGCAGCTTTGGCTCAGTTCAGTTTTCCTAGATTGGGGCTGCAAAAATTTGGAGGAGTACCTGACCGCAGCAAAGAGATTCAGAAACCCTCAAGTCTTTGCTGCCAGCTATTGGTTAACTGGAGTTTTAGCAGCCCAGATATGTTTGCCCCCTATGGTTCCTCTTCCCTACCTTTATTTATTTGAAACTTGCGATTGTCACAGCAACACGCAATCTGAAAAAGAAATTTATATAAGTCAAAAGTGTATAAAGAACATTTTGAGGTTTGGTTAGATTTAGGGGGAAAAAATCTTATTTCACTCTGATTGCATAGATAGGTTTTGGTTACTCATCCAAATTGAACAAAGTAGTTCAGACGAGAAATCTGTTTCAGAAACAATGGCATTGATTCTTGAAAAGCATCTGGTTTTATTTATTTAATGGCCCTGTCAGGTTTGAGTTTTAGCTACAAATGGATTTCCAATTTAGGAAAGTGGGTCTCAATCTAGAAAACCACCTCGATGATCGAAGCAGTTTGACTTTCACAATGATAGTGAAATCTCTACAATTAAGAGTAATACAATTAACCATTAGTAAACAGCAAGGCTTTAAAAATAAAATTCTGGGGAATAAACCTCTGTAGATATTTGTAGTTATCAATAATTTCTGTGCTGCATAAGAATGGAAATATTTGAGAAAATTGGATTTCTTCTGTCATCCCAGGATCTTATGCTGAACCTGCACAGACACACACAACACACTTAGAGTATCTCTAGGACTCAGAAGAACATGCAAACATCACAACCACGGGGATAGAAATTGTTTTCTAATGCTTTTCCACTTGTCCTGCCCCTTTTGCAATACTTAGTACTTATTTATAATATTTAATCCAGCAGTCTCCTGTTTACCCTGAGTATGGGCATAAGTTCAGCTGCACTTTTCCTGTTTATTTCCATACCTTCTTTCCATTTGGGGGGCTTTTCATGAACATGGGGAATAGAGAAAGTGAAGGGGCCCCTTTTGAGGAATGTGCTCTCTCCCCCCTGCAATATGATGGACCAAATCAGCTATGGAGTAAGTAAGATGGAGGCACAAAAAACAGAAGAAAAGTGCCCAGGTGAATGGCTGGACAGCCATATTTTTTATTAACTGGAGCAATGATAGAACATTGCCTGGATTTGCCATCTTGTTTATTTATTTTATCATATTTTGATTATCATATTTGTGCCTACCTACCTACCTATTCACCTATTTTTGCCCAGAGTCAAATCTCCTAAATTATTTAAAATATTGTAGTGTTTTGTGACATTTTGTAAATTCCTGTGCTATCTGAAAACCAAAGACAGGTTCACACTTTTTTTCCTTTTCCTTCGGCCTAGAATCTTTAGTCTCCTCTAGTGTCTAATTTCTGAAATCATAAATTCTCAAATTTTCTGTTATGATTTAAGATAGACAAAACAATTTGGTTCTCATGAAAAGCAGTTCACTTTATTAAATTATTTCCCAAAACTTATAGTAAAAGTCTTGTTTTTGTAAATTTGTCTGGCTCCTTAATTCATTTTTAACTTTCTTAGAGCAAAATGTAAGCAAAACCGGTCTTAGTATTTTTCATTTCTTCTGGCTTTTCCACTCCTGTATGCCATTCTCCCTTGGTTCACTTTCCTTTGGAATATGATTTGGTCCCGGATGTCACCTTCACTCATCCAGTTCAGCTCTCTTGTGACAGGAACTTTGAACCAGTTGCTTCTTTTGTGGAAAACAGCTCATAGGTATGGTGATTGCCTACTGTGATTGCTGTAGATGAGACTCTGTCTTGACGTTAAGCTCCCTTGCTGGCCGTTTGAAGTACAACAGTTATATCAGACTTCCGGTGGCGGTGCGGCGCCGGAGACAGCCTTTTCGGGCTGCCCGCGGCTCAGCTGTGTTGTTTTCACCCGAAACAGCACCGATCAGCTGTTCGGGTGAATTTGAAGCCCCCTCCTCGGGAGAAGAGGAGGGGGAGAGGCCCCAGGTAGGGGTTGAGTTCTCCGGGGCCGCCTGAGCTTAAAGCTTGGGCGGCTGAAGGATTGAACTCCCCCGTAGCCTGGGTTGCTCCCAGCTGTTCAGCGTCTCCGCTCCGTGATTTCTGGAGCGGAGCCAGGCGTTTGCGACCACCCCTGCCAGAAGGAAAGACCATGGAATAAAAGGAGCAGGCAGAGCGGTACAGGAGGATAAGGTGAAGAGGACTTTTATTTTTGCTCTCTAGCTTAATGGACTTTATAAACTTAAAGTGAAAGTGCGTCACAAGTGAAAGTAAAAAGATGGCGGCTAAACCTCCCCCAAAAACTCTTCGGAGTGCTGGAACTTCTCCGGTGCAACAGACATCATTGCAAGCTTTGCTCCCTCCCGCTGCACTGACATCGAAGGACTTACAAGATGCTCTTGAAAAACATGCCCAGGTAATTTTGGAATCAATGGGTGATAAATTGGCAAAGATGGAGGAGAAATTGGAGGAGAGGATGGAGGAGAAGTTCAGTGCGATGAGGGTAGACATTTTGTCTACAGTGCGTAGTGTGGCTGAATGTGTGCAAGATCTGGATGAAAAAGTGGAGGACTTGACTCAAAAGAATGCCATATTAGAAGCAAAGGTATTGGAGAATGAAGATTTAAGAGACAAAATGGACAGAGAACTGTGTCTAGTTCAATATTACCAGATGCAATATGCTGTTAGAATCAGAGGTTTAAAAGAAAATGTTAAGGAAGATCTAAAGCAGCTGATTTCTGAAGCTCTGGAAACAGTATTGGGTCAGCCAGCATCTGAAATAAAGGGAGGCATGGATAACGTGTTCCGTGTTAACTCATGGATTGCTAGACAGAGAAAGTTACCTAGAGATGTGGTGGTATATTTTGCAAAGAGGGAAACTAGAGATGAAGTTATTCAAGCTGCCTATGATACTAAAGTTGTGATTGCTGACCAAGAAGTTTTGGTTTTAAAAGAAATTCCTCCAAAGATTTTAAGGAGAAGAAAAGATTATGCATTTCTTGTGCAAGAGCTCAAACAACGTGATATAAGGTTCAGATGGGAGATTCCAGTTGGATTGGTGGCGATGCATGAAGGCAAAAGGTACCGTCTGGTCACTGTGACACAGGCGCGGGATTTTTATAACAATGTTTTAAAAGCAACCCCACTATCACTTCTGGAAGCTGCAAAGGGATCTGGAGAAGGAAAACTTCAAGAGGCTGAAGCTGGACAGACAGAGGAGAATGGTGCTGGAGGAGATCAAGCTACAACTTCTTTGGATGATCCTGGAGAGCAGAGGGTGACGCGTGCTGCTTTAAAACGAGCAAAAAAAATAAAAGAACAAGATCAGCAGAAGTCTATGGAGCTTCCAAAACGTACTTATAGCCAAGCAGTGGGAGGAGCACGGCCTAAAGGAGAGCCTATTAAAGATGTGCTCCAACAGCTTTGGGATGACATGCATGGCGACTAAATTCTTAACCTGGAACGTTAATGGACTAAATTCACCGCAGAAGAGGAAGAAAGTTTTTCAATATTTAAAACAATTTAAGATAGATGTTATATGTTTGCAAGAAACACATATTAGGGCTATGGACCAAAAGTATTTATTGAACTTAAGGTTGGGCACGCAATTTGTTGCTTCTGCAATGAATAAGAAAAATGGAGTGGTTGTTTATGTTAAAAGTGCCTTAACAGCGGACTTAATTGAAGCAGATAAGCATGGAAGATACGTTATGATAGAGTTGCTGTTAGAAGGTAAAAAGACGCTTTTAGTTGGATTATATGCTCCTAATCAACAACAAGCTGATTTTTTTAGTTTACTTCACACAAAGCTTACTCAGTTGGATTATAAATCGTTTATTTTTATGGGGGACTGGAATGGTGTTTTGGATGTACAGATGGATAAGGCTGGTTCTTTTAAACACGTTCCAAGTCATGCTAGACTGCCTAAATCCTTTTTTGAAATGAAGGATGACTTGGAACTGCGAGATATTTGGCGTGAAATACATTTGCATGAAAAGGATTATACTTTTTTTTTCTGACAGACATCAATCTTTCTCCAGGATTGATTTTATTTTGCTGACTAATGACTTTTTTTCAAGGATTAAAAAGGTGAAGATATGTGCAAGAACTATTTCTGATCACAGCCCAGTCTGGCTAGAGATTAATAAGGAGAATAGAGATAGGCGCTCGTGGCGCGTAAATGAGAACTTGTTTAGAAATCAGAGAAATGTGGAAGAATGTAAACAGCGGATGAAGGATTTTTTTGAAATTAATATGAACAAAGACACTTCTATGGACATGGTTTGGGATGCTAGCAAGGCCTATATGAGAGGGGTGTTGATATATATGAACAATAAACATAGACGTATTTTGGAAGCCAGGAGGAAAGAATTGGAGAATGAAATTAAAGAAAAAGAAAAGGTTTTGATTTTGAATCCAGCGGATGTGAAGACTAAGGAGGTTATTAAGCTATTAAAAGGACAATTTGATAAATTAATGGCTGATCAAGTGGCAACCAATTTGCGGTTTGCCAGGCACAACACCTTTTGCAATGCTAATAAACCAGGTAGATGGTTAGCTTATAGACTGAGGAAAAAGCAAAGGGCTTCTAATATAGATAAAATTGAGCATAAGGGAAGGGTTGTGTTTCAACAGGATCTTATTAAGGAGGCCTTTCTGGACTTTTATTCTAAATTATATGCTAAGGAGAAGATTAATGAAAAAGATATTGATGTATATTTGGAGAATGCTAGCATCCCGGTTCTTACGCAAGAACAAAAAGAGGGGATTAATCAATTGATAACAGAAGAAGAAATTCTTATAGCAATTAAGGAATTGAAGGTGGACAAAGCGCCAGGCACGGATGGTTTGACTGCGGCTTATTACAAAAATTTACAATTAGAGATGATACAACCGTTAAAGGAACTGTTCCAGACAATTCAGAGGGGGGGAAAGGTGCCTCCGTCTTGGAGAACTGCTTTTATTTCTTTGATTCTGAAGGAAGACCAAGATGCTACTCAAGTTAAAAATTATAGACCGATATCGCTTTTAAATACAGACTACAAGATATTTGCTAAGGTGTTGGCTAATAGATTGATGAGGGTTCTGCAACAGACGATTCATGGGGACCAAACGGGGTTTATTAGTGGTAGGCAAATGAAAAATAATGTGAGGCATATAGTTGATGTGTTAGAGTTTTTGGAAAGGAATAACCAGATCCCTGCGGCACTAATTTTTTTAGATGCTGAAAAAGCTTTTGATCAATTGAATTGGCAATTTTTGATGAAAGTCTTGGATAAAATGAATTTTGGGGATAATTTTTTGCAACCAATTAGGGCATTATATCAAAAACAAACTGCCCGAATAATAGTTAATAATAGCCTGACAGAAGCATGTAATATTGAGAAGGGCACAAGGCAAGGGTGTCCGTTATCGCCCTTGTTATTTGTACTAACATTGGAGATATTGTTGGTTAAAATACGGAATTCGGAAAAAATTAAGGGTATACAAATTAGAGATCAGGATTATAGATTGAGAGCGTTCGCAGACGATCTGGTTGTTACAGTGACCCAGCCGGAGAACTCTGTTGTGGACCTGATGGAGATAATAATACAATATGGGAAGGTTTCTGGATTTAAAGTCAATACACAAAAAACTAAAATTCTGGCCAAAAATATGACAGCTTCGCAAAAGGCTCTCTTAGAAGGATTAACTGGATTTGAGATTGTTAAAAGGGTTAAATATTTGGGGGTGCTTTTGTCGCCCTCTAATACAAAGTTATATAAAAATAACTATGAAAAATTATGGGGGAAAATTCAAAAAGAAATGGAGAGTTGGGAAAAATTGCAATTGTCTTTGTTGGGGCGAATCGCAGCAGTGAAAATGAATATCCTGCCTAAATTCTTATTTTTATTTCAAATGATACCGGTTCTTAAGAAAGATTCTAACTTGGAGGAATGGCAGCGCGGTATCAATAAATTTGTATGGGCAGGGAAAAGGCCACGAGTTAAACTAAAGATAATACAGGATACTCGTGAAAGAGGTGGTCTTAAAATGCCTAATTTTAAATTATATTATGAAGCTGCTGCTTTAGCAGGAATAAGTGATTGGATCAATTTGACACAAGAGAGATTATTACATCTTGAGGGCCATGACTTGTTGTTTGGCTGGCATGCATATTTGTTGTATGATAAGAAGGTAGATAATGTCTTTAGAGTGCATATTTTAAGACAGGCATTGTTGAGGGTTTGGAAGAAGTACAGACATAAATTAGATTGTAAGACACCATTGTGGGCAATCCCAAAACACGCAATAGAAAATATACATGCTGGTTTCAAACACGATGTGACTACGTACAAGGAGATTCTAAGCTTGGAAAGAAATGTCTGGTGTTTGAAACCATATAGTCTCTTGCGAGATGAGAAGATTGTTCAGACTTGGTTTCAATATACTCAGCTACGGGCCAGGTGGAAAGAAGATCAGAAAAATGGTTTTACAATGACTGATGAAAATCTGATGAAGCAAATCAGAAATCAGGGTCCAGCACATATTAAACGGATATATCTTGCCTTGATAGAAATTGACTCAGAAACAGAACTTGTTAAGGATTGTATGATTAAATGGGCCCAAAATATCCAAGAAGTTATTACAATGGACACATGGGAAAGGATTTGGGTGAGGAACGTAAAATTCACACAAGCTCAAAATTTAAGAGAAAATTTTTATAAAATGTTTTACAGATGGCATTTAGATCCTAAAAAGCTGGCAAGTATGTATCCGAACTATCAGCCTAAATGCTGGAGGTGTGGTGAAGAAGATGCAACATATTTTCATATATGGTGGACTTGTAAAAAGGTTAAGGCCTTTTGGATAAAAATTTGGTGGAACATGCAGAAGATTTTCAAGCAAAGGATAAAGTTTTGTCCGCAACTTTTTTTGTTGGGTATAATTACAGATGCTACGGTTGTGGACACTAAGCTGATGTTGAATGTAATTACGGCAGCAAGACTCTTAATAGGCCAATATTGGAAGAAGGAGGAACTGCCGACTGTAGAAGAATGGACTTTAAAGGTTTCCGACCTGGCAGAGATGGCAAAGATCTCGGCTTATTTGAAAGATCACTCGCAAGAACGCTATGTTATGGAGTGGAGAAAATGGATTGAGTATATCCAGAACAAATATGGGACTAAGAAGTTTCATGTAGCATTTGAATAAGTCTTTCTTTTTTCTTTTTCCTCTTTTTTTCTCTTTTCTTTTTTTTTAATATATCTTATATTAATAGTGTTTGTAATTACCTTATATGAGCTAGGGAGAGATGGATTTCAGAGTTTATGGTTGTTAGCATATGAATGTCTACGATTGGTTTTTTTTGGTTTTTTATACCTTGTACTTAGCTCTGGGAAGTCGGGGGGGAGGGGGGGAGGGGTAGGGAGGGAGGGTTAGGGGAGGGCTAGGGGGGATTGTTAAAGATAAAATGTATGATAAAACTTTTCAATAAAAAAAAATAAACAGTTATATCAGATGAGCTTTTTTGTCTTCATATTATAACCCTTCAGTGTAGAAATGCGATAAAGGAGAAAAGTCTGCATGCCCTTGCACAGTCAGGGTTTTTTTCCCAGGGTTGTGTGTGTCAAAATTGTCAAGCTATCTGCCACAACAATGTGATCAAAGCCTCCCCCCCTTTTTTTTACATGCATTGACACACATAAAAATCTTGCCTCTGGAAGTGAGGAAAGCCCCCAATCTTCTGACGTTTCACAAAGGGGTCAATACCTGGCAGTATAGCCTTGCATGGGGGACACAGGGGCCCACACATCCATGGGGCTGGTTGACCTCATGAAACCCCCACCACCACTGCCTGTACTAACAATTTTTAGTCTTCCCGTCTTGGAACTCACCATCTCTTGCAATGTAATAATGTTGTTTTACATTTTTAAGTTTTTAATCTTAAATTATTTGGTTTTAATGTTTTATTGTATTAATTAAATTGTATATAACCCAGAGCACCCAGAGTTTGATAGATAGATAGATAAATATAAATAATATAAACATAAAAATATAAATATAAATTGGGTGGACCTTTAATTATGAATGCCATCTTGACTTTTTGGAAACCCCGCCCCCTTCACAGCCGCCTTAGCCTAAACCCTGGAAGCAGTTATTTGCCTGTTCCTGAGGCCTGTTTGCACTCAGCTGATTTTGTCTGTCTACTTTCTCTCCCTGCATTGTATCTGAAATTAAAATAATGCTTAATTTTGATAAATTATGAGATAAACCTGTAAGGGAAATAGAGTGGGGAATAAATAGATTGCTCCAGCGTGAAATTGAATCAGTGTGAGCTGACTCACGGAATGGTGCTTAAAGAACAGTGGGAAACTGCATGTGTGTATTGGGGGATGTTATAACTAAATCAGAACAGCAACTGGAGATGAAGTGAGAAAAGAAGCAGCTTTGAGGTCACAGTGACCCTACTTCATTGATGGCAAGGACAGTCTCATCTATAATTTATGGGGTTCCATGTTACAGAAGAAAAAAATTAGAAACTCAGGTCCAATTTGTACCTTGCGAGGTGGCTTCTGAAAAATTACCATTCAGCAAGGTCTACCTCCTCCAGGTTGCCTTGGAAACACCAGTGACTTGGGTCAGCTCGGTCGTGTTGGAGACTAAATGCAAAATCTTGTATCTAGTGTGAGGATTGGTGGCTGGACTATGCCACGCCAACTCATGAGTGAATGGCTGAATATCAGAACACGTTAAAACCACACACAAACATTCCTTCTGGCAGGCCCATTCTGCAAGCAAGATTTGAAAAACTGCAAATTTTGTTCTGAAAAAAGGGAGAAATGCTTTCACACACTAAAGAAATCGTTGAGGCACCAAGACACACTTCTGTATGCAAGAAGAGGAAACTAACATCATCTCAGTTTGGCTTTTGTAATTTTTTGTTCCACAATGTCCTGTTATCATAGCCAGGGACAGTGGAATGGCAAGGATTGAAGGGATCAGGACAACCTAGATGATCCAGTTGGTTTTGTCTATTACTGAAGTAACAGAATAGGGATAGCAAGTTGAGGATATCCATATTACCTTGATACTAGGATAGTTTTATAAGATGGGTGGACAAGAGCAGGTTTATAGGACATAAACTTCTTCATAGGGCCAACTGCTTACAATTAAGCAAAGAGGGACTTCCTTTCTTAGATAATTTGGAGGTTGTATGCGACCAAGGGAAATAAACAGTTGGCCAACTGTTGCTTGATACAGGACCGTTGTGGGAGAAATGTGCTGAATTGGGAAACAAATCAGAGAGAGAGAGTAGTTTCCTTCTTCCAACTATATGTGAAATGCTCTTAGGTGCTTGCATGTAGCAAGTGACTTCCAGCTTTAATGTGGAACTGAGTGCTGAGGATGCTGGCTGCCTCCTGGGAGATCTGAGATGTGATGGGCTTTGCTCCTTTTTGTTAGCAAGGTGAAGCTGTTCAATTTTAGTGTCTGTGCAAAAGTACAAAAAGGCCTCCTTCCAACAGAAACCAAACTCTAAGTGAACATTGCATCTTTACAAGTTCTCACAACTTGGTAGTGTTTGGGGCATGAAAAATACATTCTAATTACTTTCCATAGCCATGAGACTCATTGAGGGATTTATTTTCTTTTGGATTAAAGACCACTGGAGATCAATGATTAAAATTGCATTTGTAATTTGAAATATATGCAATGGTATCCAGCCACCAGCATAATTCTTTAGAGCCAGATCAATTCTCAAAACTGGTCAACATCTCTATTGCTGAATTAAAGAAGTCTCCATTCCTCCTTCAGTGGTCATGAAAGTAGAATGACATGAAATCTGCAGCCATCATTGCCCATCTCTTCTCTGCCTCTCTGCCTCTCTGCCAGGCACCCCAATTGTCAGACTGAAATAACAAAAAAAGAAAAGAAAAGAAAAGAAAGAAAACCTCAAAAGTCATACTTTGCATATTTTGAGGTTACCTTTCATGTGTCAGAAAATGGTGAATCTACTAGTTTAGTTGTAGTCAGTGTTCAGAAAGTGATCCTGGAATATGAAGTCACATAGGAAATATGCTCATAGAGTTCTGTCAAGAGAATCCGTGTTTATAGCAAATGGCTTATTCCAACAACCACAAAGATAAACATACACATGGGTATTATCAGATAGACAACACGAAAATGAAATTGACTACATACTCTACTAGGAAATCTGGAGAAGCTCTGTTCAGTCAGCAAAAATAAGATTGGATGCAAACTGTAGCTCAGATCACAAACTTTTCCTGAAAAAAATAACCTAAAGAAAACGAAATCATCAGACCAAGAAGATACAACATCAGCAATATGACTGTACAGTGAAGGTAAAAAACAGATTTAATGGATCAGATTTGATAAATACAGTGCCTGAAGAACTCTGGACTGAAATTCATGATACCATTAAGGATGCAGCAAATAAAAATATCCTGAAATGCAAAAAGCAAAAGAAGATGAAATGGCCATCTGCTGATACATTGAAAATAGATGGAAAAAGGAGTAAAACAAAAGGGAACACAGACAGAGGAAAGTTTGTCCAGCAAAACACCTAAGTTCCAGAAAAGGAAAAGATGAAACTAAATAAATGAAGCAAAGAAACCGTGAGCAACATAAATAGGAAGGACAAAATATATATTAAGATGATTATAGAAATCAAGGGAAACATATAACGATGAACATAATTTTAAAAAATCACAGAAGTCAAAGATTCACTGGTGAAAGAAGATATGATAGTGTATTGAAGAAGTGTATAGCAAAATCATCAAAATGCCCATGATAAAGCTTTGATCACTGATATAAAGACAGACTCTGGAAAGTGAAAAAGGTCTATCATTTATCTGTCTGTCTGTCTGTCTGTCTGTCTGTCTGTCTGTCTGTCTGTCTGTCTGTCTGTCTGTCTATCTATCTATCTATCTATCTATCTATCTATCTATCTATCTATCTATCTATCTATCTATCTATCTATCTATCTATCTATCTATCTAATAAACTCCTGAAAATACTGCCAACAATGCAACTTCAGGAGTTGAGGAAATACTAACAGGACTGTTTAAAACCTTACAGGTTGATGCTATTAAAGTGCTACTAACAGTTTGTAAGTAGCTACAAAATCTCTGTGGGGGCTAAGGGATTAGAAAGGATTAATTTATATTCCGAAATAAAAAAGGCATATGCTATGGTCAAACTACTGAACAATAGTACTTATGCCACATGTGAAATAATACTTTTTTTGCAATCTAGATTTCAGTCATACATGGAAAGAGAAATCTCACATATACAATCTGGATTTCGAAGCAACAGCACTTGATAAACAACTTATACTAGACAATGTAAAAGACAAGGGATTTCTCAAAAGGTATCTGGTTGGTTTAACTTTATTGGTTACATAAAAGCTTTTGATTATGAACCATAACAAATAGTGCATAGCTGTTAAAACCCTTTGTATAATAGACCACCTTATCTGTTTATTGAAAAATGTGTATGATAAGCTAGACTTACCAATCAGAATGGAATATAGATCAACCCCTAAGGAAAACAATTGATTACTTGATTTGACTGCAAATTATATGCAGAATTTCACCATGACAATTGCTACATTATAAGAACCAGCAACTGAAATTAAAAATACTGGAAGAAACATCAACAACCCCAGTTATGTGGTGATAACATTGTGATGGGTGGAATGAAGAAGAATTAAAATATCTTTTGCTGAAGTTTTTTTTAAAAAAGAGTACAAAAGCTGACAAGCTATTCAATATTTAAAAACAACTATACTAAACTAAAAGTACATCAGTATGAATGCCATATGTAATGCCCAGTACAAAAAATATAGAAATGGCTTCCGGTTCCGGTTTTCAGCACGGCCAGACGCGTGAGGGAATGCTCCCCACGTTGTCTGGATTTCTTCATCAGGGGTCCCCTGTAAAGGGGTTGAAAGTTGCCCTGGAGGGGTGATAAGCAGGGGAGAGGTCTCTCCAGTCAGCAGTAGAAGGGCAGCGGCCTTCCCATCATCTTGGAGCAACTCTCCGAACCGACGAAGAAAGGATCGGCCACTCCCATGGCCCATCGTTTCAGCCGTTTCCTGCTGAAGCCAAAATTACAACAAAGCATTTGAAAGCACTTGAAAACTGGGTGAGAATTGCCTTCTTCCTTTCCTAATTGTCTACTTTTTCCTGCCAAAAGCTCCTTGAATTTGCTTCCCCCAGTGAGGAGAGAGGGAAGGGAGCTTTTTTCCCCCCACCCTCCTTAAGGGCAACCTTTGATCATGCCAGGAGAAAAAAGAAAACCTTGAACAGAATAATACTATTTAATTCAACTTACTTCCTTTCTATTTTTGGCGACCCAAAACTCCTATCCTTACAGAAACTGGCTATTCTGTCTATTTGGTTAAAAAAAGGGAGAAAAGAGAAAAAAACTACTTAAAAGTTACTTAAAAGTACTCAAAACTGATAAATTTACTCTGTCTGAAAAACATTTTAAGTATGCTGGGGACATCTTGTGGCCTTTTTGGCAAATAAACCTGTTTATTTTGGAACTGCCCTTGACATTATCAGCTAAAGATAAAAACCTGAAACAGCTGGAGGTGAACTCAAAGATTGTGGAGGTGAACATTTACTGACTTTTGTTTAAAAATTAGCCTCCACTAAGGACTATTTACCACTACTTCAAAATGGAGACTGATCAGCCACAAACGTCACTTGACTATAAGCTCATATTAGAAACAATCCATAAAGTTTCTGAGATGTTTATCTCCAGGCTGGAAAATTTAGGTGCCAACTCCAATTTACAAGCTGTAACCCAGACTTCAAATTGGGTTTTAACTTTTGTATGGTTGTTTTTTAACTCCCTGTAAACCGCCCTGAGTCCTCAGGGAAAGGGCGGTATATAAATGCAATAAATAATAAATAATAACTAAAGAATTTACAACTCAGAATATAACAAAACTGGAACAAATTACTACTGAGACAGAGGAACACAAGGTACAACAAGATATTGAAAAAACTAATACAAAAATTTTTGACTCTATCCAAAGAACCGACAACTCTAAAAGTACAAGGAACTATCACTATGGCAAATAACCTTAAGGACCAACAACAAACTATGGGAAAACTTAATACTCAACTTTTGACTCCATCAAAAGAGCCTATAACTTTAGAAGTACAGTATACTATGTGCAAGATAGTGATGCTAACATAGAGGACATGGAAGATCAACAAAGACTGTTTCCTGAAAGCCTGGATAGCCAAGCACTAATTACAAAACTAGAAAAGACACTCTATTTAAAGCAGATGAACCCAGATGGAAGAGGAATCCAGATCGAACTGAAAATAAAGTTTTTAGAGCAAATACAGAGACTAGAACTAACAGGGCAACAACATAATGATTACAAATGGTTTGGTTTTTGTGGATCACTGGAGCGTTCGGTTCTGTAGGCCACAGACGAGCTGGTCGCTCCTCTACGTCGGAAAACTTACAGAGGCGTGTGGCCTGCCTCAAGGCCGCGATGTATTCTGACGCTGTTTTGCCTGGCTGCTGCATTTGCTGTTCAAACATGAAACGCCAAGCAATCACCGACATCTTCGGCTGGAAATGCTCTCCCAGCTTTTTCTTGAGGTTCATGTAGGAAACTGACTCCAGTGGTGTCGGGGCGAAGAGGTTTTTGGCCAGGTCGAATGTATCTGGGCCGCATACACAGAGCAGTGTGGCAGCCTTCAGCCCATCTACTGCGAATTGGTTTGCCCGGAGGTAGTTTTCTACTTGGGACAAGTAGGAAGGCCATACCTCTGGATGCTTGACATCGAATTCACGTAGTCTTCTGACTTTCAGCATTCTGTTTTTGGCTGGTTCCTGCGGTTTTTGATCCTGCTTCTCCAAGGCCCAGGGACTGAATCCGCTGAGCATGTGGTCACTAGTATGGCTTGCTAGCTGAACATATGGGGGGGGAAAATGCCTTTTTCCTTCAGGCATGAGCTGCCTCTCCCCTAGTGAACTTCAGCTCTTTTGAAGAAGCAGGACCCCATCCTCGTCACCAGTGTTGTGTAGTGGGTTCTTTGCGCAGGAAAGGAGACGAGGCAAGTGAGTTCAACAAAGTTCATGGTTTATTGCTTGCAGGATCTGAAATGAGAATTGGGCTGCAGCCTTCAGCAATTTATAGCCTGGCCCCTAGGTGGCAGCCAATAGGTTTGAAGCAACCCATTCCGCTTAGGGGCAGCCAATAGCAGCTCAGGAGACAGAGAGTCTGAGCTGCTGGAGAGCTGTTAGCTGCTCCAGTTAACCACGTGGAGTTACAACTGAGCCCAATACATAACAAATGGGATGGTCAATTTCATGCTGGTATAATTTCCTGCTGACTCAAGGTTGTGGCTCTTCAACACAACAGTGGAGAAAGGCTCTGAGTGAAGCAGTTGCTTTCAGAACCTGCTAAGCAACAATAAAGAAGCATATGGAGGTGAGTGTGTGATATTAAGAGCTTGCACAGACAGGACAACAAAATATATACTATTTATTTGAAACATATCATTGTGACAGTGCTTGTCCTGTCTATTTTTCTTCAGGGGGGATTTTGAGCAATTGAATTTTTTAGGTATGGATTCCTCTAATCATATAGTGACTGATAAGTATTTCATAGTTAGGGCTTCTGCTGGCATACAAAATGCCTTGGGCACAATTCTACTTAGTGTCTCTTCCTGCTAAAACACCATTCTTTAAAAAATATTCAAAATATTATATTTCCTTTTTCTTAGTCTCTTTCTATTCAACTATGCAATGCAGTAAGTATGCTGTATACCTTTGGAATTTTGCAAATATCTCTCCCCCCCCCTCTTCAGTGCACAATTAGTTGTGCTGACCCTGCGTATAGCACATACTATAGGTGCTATAAGGAATGGAATGGTTTATAAATGGTTGGTATTTTAATTGTAAGGCTATTATTGATTGCGGTATGACTAAGTTTGGTGATTCCAACTCATAATTTGAGGAGAAATGCCTAGTGCTCACAAAAGAATGTCAGTGTGCCAAACTTTTCCTTTGGAATATGCAAAGCTTGAATAAGATGATTTGATTGAATCATCCCATCAAGTCTGTTCCACAGAGCTCTGCAGTGAGTTTACTTATTGGATCAGAGCAAAAGTTCACTGTAGTTATTTCTCTGGCCTTTGAGTGATCTCTTGCACATGAACATAAGGCACTTGCAAGAGCTGAGGAAAAGTGTGTTCCCTCCAATGCCAGAAGCTGATGCAGACCTCACCATATTTTCATGTTTTCTATCCATTCTATACATGTATCATTCATTCAGAGGTTGCCACAAAGAAGAGGCAGTCAAGCTATTCTCCAAAGCACCTGAAGCTAGGACAAGAAGCAATGGATGTAAAGTACTCATGGAGAGAAGCAACCTAGAACTAAGGAGAAATTTCCTGACAGTTAGAACAATTAATCAGTGGAACAACTTGCCTCCAGAAGTTGTGAATGCTCCAACACTGGAAGTTTTTAAGAAGATATTGGACAACCATTTGTCCAATCGCTTGAGCAGGGGGTTGGACTATAAGACCTCCAAGGTCCCTTCCAACTCTGTTATTTTGTTATTCTGTTAAGTATCCTTCTTAAATATACTCTGTGGATTGCAATGTACTGTATATTAATCAGGCTCTTGACAATGATGACTCTCTTAGAAATATAACAGAAAGCATTTGAATGGTTCACAAGGCAGTTGGCACATGAAACATGTAATACCTGCTGACTTACTTATAAAGAACTTGTAACCACATTTGAAGGGTGGACATATTACCCTCACAGTGATCCACCTGCAGATCCAAGCCTTCATTTATAAGATTTAATAGTGAGGCATAGTGGGGATCATGGATGTTCCTATATAGACAATGAAAGAAATTTGGAAGCTTTCCCTGTCTTTTTGTTGCATTGGACTTTTTTCCCCCCTGTATTAAATTTTGAAAGGCAAAGTAGAAGCCAACAATAGTCCTCCAGGATGGGACCCAGGTTGTAAGAATAACTGTCTAATGACTCTCATTTCCTCCCCCCCCCCACACACACACTAATGACAGACAAGCAAGTCCCAAGGTGTCCTCCATGCTTTTCCTCCCTCTTAAAATTTAGCCAGTACTAATTGATTCACCAAAATAATTGTAAATAATAACTTACATCCCTTGAAATATGCTAAGACTCCATTTTCAGCAGCCATGGAGAATGGGATTTGGTGGCATGAAGACTGATGGGAGCAGCTGTGCTCTGGGACAGCATCAAAGGTGACTTGCCAAGTCTCACCATTTCTGGTTTTCAGAAAATCAAAGTCATAAACTGAGTACAGAACAGAAACAAATGATTGAAAGCTATTTTCATAAAAAATATCAAGAATGCTTCCAGATATTTCTTTTATATAATTTGGTTCTTGTTTAATGATGGGTGACTCTTCTTGAATCAAATGGCTGTTTTCAGGGATCTCTGAAGGACTTGGGGGGGGAATGCTTGTTTTCTGACAGTAGTCTCTTGGTTTTTCATGTCAGACAGGAATGAAATATCATAGTCTATATGTATCTTATTTAATGGTTTTCTTATGTTCTTATGGGAAGAGATATAGCTCAATGAGAGAGCAGATACTCTGCCAATAAGAAATCACAGTTTTGGTCCAGGGCGTCTCTCCCTCTAAGTTTTTGACCCTCTGGGGCATTGACCTCTGCCAGTCAATGTGGGTCAGGGTTGGGCAACTTATGGCCCTTGAAACCATTTTTCCCAGCTCTGAGTTTCTCTAATTACATTACTGAAAAGCAGCAGCATGATTATCAAAATAAGCAGGGGGTACATTTTCCTATCACGTTGTGGCAAGAAATTAGAATCTAAACCTGAAAATAAATACAGCAGAGGGATTCTTTTAAAAAAATCACTGAAACTCTGAAGAATAACAACAAACAAATGTGTAATATAGCTCTGGCAATTTATGTCATTGCTTAATCTCTACTGCTTCTCTGTCACCTTCAAAAATTAAGGACTGCTCCTGACCACTCTATAGCTACCTATTCTGGTGTAGGCAAGATTGTCAATAATAAAGGTTGGGAGGAGTAAAGTTTAGATCTCCCTAGCAAACTTCTGCAATGTAAGATCATTGCAATGGGTTGCCCCAAGTCAGCCTATGCAGCCTGGTCTGTCTTGTACCCAGGGCTTTTTTTTCCTCATAGAACGCTCAGAACGGAGTTCCGGCACCTTTTTTGGATGGAACCTTGTAGGGTAGGCAAGGCGGGTTGTATGACATGTATGAGTTCTGGCACCTTTTTCTTTCACAAAAAAAGCACTGCTTGTACCCAGCAACACCTCTTTAGCTCAGCCCCAGGAAGACTAAAAAGGAAGATTCTTTCAAAACCCAGAATAGCACCATGTAGCAGGCCTTGTGCCAATCCTGAAACCCAAAGATGTAGCTGTGTAATGTAGCTGCATCTGTAGCTTTAAAGGGGAGTTTATTAGGAAAAGAGAAATATTGGGAAAAGAAGAAGAGAAGGCAACAACTACATACACAGAATTCCAAACAAAATAAATTCAACCAGCCTAGCTAAACTAGTTACTTAATGCCTCCTTGAATAAGATTTGGGGGTTTTAGTGGATATTAAGAAGACAGAGGATGGCTAGAGACAGATCATTTGGATGATTAAATTAGGTCCTCCTACTTTTCCCCTTTCGTTTCCTTGTTGCTTCCTTCTCCCCCAGCACTAAGCCTCAGGTTTGTGTGTGTGCATGTTTGGGGGATAAGTGAAAGCCAGCTTCTGTAGAGAGATTGACCAAACAAGGACAATGCTTCATCTACAGCAGGGGTGTCAGACTCAATTTCATTGAGGGCCGCATCAGCATTGCGGTTGCCCTCAGGGGGCTGGGTGGGTATGGTCAGGGTGGGTGTGGCCTACTGGGTGGGCGTGGCTAGAGTGCATATGGCCTACTGGGTGGGCGTGGCCAGCTCTACATCGTTGGCATCAAGGGTGCCTATGGGGGCCTGGGCAGGAGTGGGACAGATCTGAGGGTCTCTGGCAGAAGGAGGGTCTCTGGGCCAGGGCTGAGGCAGTGGGGGCCATTCCCTCACTGTTTCCAGGATGGCTTCGTGGGCCACATGGAACCACTTCGCGGGCCGGATCTGGCCCCCGGGCTTTGTGTTTGACATGTCTGATCTACAGTATCTGATATCTACCAGCAAATGCAAAATTATCTTGGGTCTTTCAGACCTATAAACTGCCCAGTGGGAATATGGCAGCATCTGTCCATGGTGGAAAACCTGTTAAAAGGTTCAACTTTCTATTCACTTGAAACATAGCACAAGAAAACAAGGATTTCTTTTCCAGATCCTCATGTTTAACAACATAAAGATAAACCATTTATTAGAAAGAAACATAATCAAACTCAGGATATTTTTACCAAATTAAAAACTACTTCAAATAGAAAATATGCTCACCATATAAAAAAACACCTGCTTCATCTTTTTCAGAAACATCCATTATAATTAAGAGTGTCAGTGAATAGCAGTGATGAAAGAAATGCTGGGTGTGCTAAAAATGTTGTTAAATCACATTATTTACACTGCTGGAGGAAGTCTTTGGATTAATGAAAGAGCAACTATCATGAAGTAGAAGGCACTGCAGCCCAAATTCCTGTTCAGATAGATCACTGGGGAAGAAATGTTCTGACTTGGATGTTGGCCTTTTTGGCCTTGCTGATAACAACTCTCTGAAGCAGAGAGGCCAAAATGGGTCTCTAGCAGGTGCAAACACTAAATTTGCCCGAGGATACTGTCTTATTCATTAGTACTGTGCAAAGAAAAGATATCATGATAAAGATCTAAGAAAGTTGGTTTTTGCATCTGTCAGTCAGTGGCTTCCCACTGTGCTTCCTGCCTTTCATGTTTTTCATCGGAAGCTGCCTTAGAGCAACTGGTTTTTTTTTCTATTCCAGTACAGTTTGAGTTACTGCAGGGTCCTAGGCAAAGGTATTGAAAAGTATCTGCTATTAAAGTGTAATGTGGGCTTGTGGGTGTGTCAGATTAAAAACCCATCGAAGACAGCAGTCTAATCTTACAATGCCCATTATGAATGGTGTGAGGCTGTACTTTAAACTCCCAGTGGCCAAATCCTTTCTTGCCCAGGAAAATATAATTTCGAATAGGGTGAGATAAGTGAAGTTACACTGTTTCACATCTCATAGTCTGTCTGAACTATGTCAAACATCTCCCTCCATCCGAGAAAAAAAATAGAAGGGAAGATGTTTTTAGATTTTCTGCCCTAGGTTAGCAATAAAGAACTTTAACAAGCCTTGTGCCAATTCTGAGATTCAAAGACCAGCTGTGTAACTATACAACTTGCATTTGTGAAAGGTTTAATGAGAAATTCCCTAGAAAACAAACTTTCTAGATGTTAAAAAGAAAGATATGGGGGAAAGTGGAATACCATTAAATCAGAGGAAAACAATAAATGGAGTTTCAACTGAAATCAGTACAGTCACATCACCAGACTAGTTATTTATTGAATGCATGAATTAAAACTTAGGTTTCTGTTCATGTGCCAAATTTAGTGTAGAGAGAATTGCATCTGGAGGTCTTGTTTTCATCTTCTCAGCTCTTTTGATCATTTGTTTTATAGAATATATAGGATAACTTAATGCTAGCCTGTTTGGGGAGACTAACTATTGCTTTGCCTAGTCAAGTAGTATCTTTCATCTTTGATACACTAGTTTTAAATAGAAAATCAAATTTCACCTTCCTAATAATTCCTAGTACATGATAATGATGCTGAGTGACCTTCATCTTTTATACCATAGAAGAAAAAGAATTTTATGGGAGAAACTTCTATTAAGAAAGCAAAGTAATTCTATCTATTCAGACCTATCAGCATGATGCTTTAGAGAATCCAATTATGTCATGTGAAGAACCAGGCAGTTGCCACGTGAACTAATGTAAGACAGTGTTTCTGGAAAGTCTACAAGGTTTATGAGAAGAATTGTGCTTTCTCATTCATGTTCTCCAACATCATCTACTAAAAATATATGGAGATTACAGTCTATTTAACATGAATATGACCTTTTTCCAGAAAAGATTAGACTGAAAAAAATCAGTCTCCACAGCACTATTTCAGGAAAATTGTGACTCTCCCATTTTCCTCTCAAGTAAATACAACAGTTGCCACCATTTAGAATTTTATTCTCATGTATTTCTTTATCCTCTTTTCAAGCTATGCAGATTAATAGCCATGTTCTTGTGACAACACATTCTATAGTTTTTTTAAAAAAAGCTAGCTTAAATCTTCTATTATTTAGCTTCGTTGGATGCTCCTAAGTTCTAGTATTATAAAGGAAGGAGACAATTTCTTCCTTTTAAATTTTTTCCACACTGTGCATATTGTATGTCTTCCTTTTCATTTGTGAGGTCACAGCTTTCACAATCTGAAATGTGCCCATCAGCTCAAAAACAGTTGGCTTGAATTGGGAAAAAAAACATGAGAAACCCAATTACACATTTCAGTGCTGTCGACCTATCCAAAAGAGGGCTACAACTTCATAGAAAGTCCATTGCACAAAGAGATTGTCTCCCATCCATATCACTCTTCATATTTCAGCAGGTCCACAGTCTTTCTAAACACTGGCTTTGAGAAGGAAAGATCATGTTGGTTTGTTTACTCCTTCAAGTGCATTCCCTGAAGAAGAAAGTCTAATGAAGCAAGCCATATCTCTATTTTTTGTTTGCAACTTTGGGACAACCTGAAAAATTGACAAAATGGAAAAAGGAAGCACCAATGGGAATCCAGATGTGTTGCAATCCTTCCAGCTCCCAACTTGAGGCCCATGATGCTCAACATTGTGTGTAAAATGCTGGGACTTATGAGCACAAGAGACATTTATCTTCTACATGAGGTACTTTAAACTTTCCAGAGACATCTTTTATGATCCAAATAGGAACCAGCAAAAGTTAGTGAAAGGACAATTTTACAAGAAAGAAGCAGTTCTGAATATGACTTATGGGCTGCAGAAGCCGTTTACTGTTTTCTTTTTGAACATCATAACTATCTACTCTTGGTTAAGTCTGTCAAGTTTGGATTTGCTGATTTTCTCTGAGGTTAAAGTAGAATACTCAGTTCAAAAAGTTGCAAAGAGGAGAGGAAATATAAGATTTTCATATTGGTTTAGAAAAATATTCCATCACATTCTATGTCTTGCTAGTGACAACTATGACTTTTGGATTTTTAAAAATAGCCCAAGTTCTTGGCCATCTATGAATACACAATTGTTCTACTCAGCTTTTCCCAGAGGGTCCTAAAGTTAATATGTGAGCTTTGAAGTCAGGCCACCTAACCAAGTATTTTCTACATTGCCAAGGGCATAACTCAAACATTCTGTGGGATCTAATGTTATCGTTCCCTTTCTGAATTTCATTTATTTATACACTGCATTTTGTGTACTTAAAGTGCACCATGTCACTTAGCTTGTATGTCCCCATCCCTCACTAAACGTCCAGAAATAAATAGGTTTTCTACCTGTTTAGGGAGACAGAAAAGAGGCATGGCTCTCAGAACCTCAGTAAAGAAGCAATTTCAGGCCACCAAAGGAAAACATTCTAATAACAGATGCATAATTACAAAAACATCATGATAGCTCTCTGTTTGGATGAATTTTAAAGAGAAGTAGACAAATTCAGGGGATGCGATGGCTCAGTGGTTAAAGATGCTGAGCTTGTCAGCTGGAGAGCTGACAGTCCAGGTTTGAGACCTGAGCTCCACAAAACAGGGTGAGCTCCTGTTATTTGCCCCAGCTCCTGCACACCTTGCAGTCTGAAAGCATGCAAATCCGAGTGGCTGAATAGGTATCCCTTGGGTGGGAAGGTAATAGTGTTCAGTGGGGTATAGCCATGCTGGCCACATGACCACAGAAATTGTCTTCAAACAAAACTGGCTCCCTTAGTCAAGAAACAGAGATGAGCACCTAGAGTTGGACATGGCTGAAAGGGAAACCTTTACCTTTTTTAGAGAAATTCATGGAAGGTAAGGATAGAGTCACAAAACCAGGAGACCTTTTTAGGTCATTACACCCAACTCTTTGCTTATTGGAGTATCCCAGATGGAGGTCAGAAAATGAATTTTTAATACTTTAAAGTTGCATTTTTGAATGGTTGCTATCTGAGGCAGTTACTAAATGGGGACTACCTGTATTCAACTTATTGCAAAATAAGCAGTGAACTCTTCTGAGATGAAACCATTAATAATTCTCTAGGGGCAGACCCACATGAAGGAAAATATGTCTGTCATAGCTTAATCTTAAGGTTTGATTCTTTCCAGTCATTTATAATATTTTGTACAATTTGAGGTTTAAAGTAAGGTAAAGGTAAAGGTTCCCCCGCACATGCGTGCTAGTCGTTTCCGACTCTAGGGGCCGGTGCTCATCTCCGTTTCATAGCCGAAGAGCCAGCGCTTGTCCGAGGACGTCTCCGTGGTCATGTGGCCGGCATGACTAGCATGGAACGCTGTTACCTTCCCACCGTAGTGGTCCCTATTTAAAGTACTACAAGGCTAATTTACTAAAGTAAAATAAATGTGTGCTTTGGTTTTTTTTAAATAAACTAAAATTAACTTGTTTCTTGTCACTTCAGTTAAGTAAGGTTCTAAGAAGATAGAGAAAGGAAAGGTAACCACAGAAAATACAATCATTTTTGCTTTCATAAACTCTGATAAAGACAGAAGCTTAGAATAATATCACACTTCACCTTAGATCCAAGATGAAGCTTTGTTGCTTCTTTTTTAAAAGCCTTAGATGTTTTCCCTATTAGCTACAAAGGAAAAACCAGCAAAAGCCTATACATCTTTGGATTTTTTTAAAAAAAATAGAATGCGTGCTAGCTTTTTTGTGGGAATAAAGTCTACCAAATGTCAGACAAATAGTTCAAAGACTTATGTGCTACAATAGGTACTTTCACATTTCTTAGTGGAAAATCTGCAAATTCCTATACTTTGGGCAGAATTGGATAAAATGGTAGGCATAGATGGCTTTTCTCACTAATGGAGAAATTCTGTGTTAATTCAAGAAGAAGCCATGGTGGGAAGGGGTTGTGTAAGGGAACTAGTTGTGCTTACATTAAAAAGATTCCATCTGTGGTTTTTGTGGAAAATTTGTAGTGTTTCTGGTATAGGTTGTATTTGTTTTCTTCTTGCTCCATGCTTCTTTGAAACATTCTTCTCACTTCAAAGAATTCCTTCAGATTTACATACCTAAAAATTACTAATACATGAGAGTTAGCTCTGAATTTAGCACATGGTTGGCAGGAGAGAGATGAGCTCAAATTGTTTTCCAAGTTAACCAGACGTGTTCATATATAGTACTGGATTTTGCTTTATGAAAGCCTGTCAATGAATGTAAAAGTTATGGACTCAGTTTTCCATCTTTTTAAAAAATAGTGATCTGAGTGATCTTAGGAAACTCCTTCTCTGTCAATTTCTTGCCTGTCAAAATGAATGGATACTGATTTATTTAACAAATTTGTTTCTGAGAAAACATGAATGTAAAAGTGCTTTCAGATGAACTGTGTGCTGGCCTCAGTCTAACAATTTCATAGGGTGAACAGACAGCATTTTCATCAATTTGTAACTTTCCCGCTACATCAATTCCCTCTTTTTTGCTTCTTACCATAAAATGAAAAAATAATGAGGTGAAATATAGAATCATTGCAATGTGTCTTAGGAATGATAGTATTAGGAGCCTTCAGTCTGGAAGCTATGAGAAAAAATATGACTTGACAATTCCTGAAACCCAAGGCAAAGAAGGTTATCAGTCCACATAAAAAACTAAGACATATTATGAAACATCACTGATAAAACTACAAGGAAGGGATAGGGAGAAAAATGGAAGGATTTTCTCAAGGATTGCTTAAGTTTGATAGGTTACTAGCCAAATGCAGCCTGCAGGTTGTTCAAAAGGATCTTTTTTGAAGGCTTTGCTTATGCAGTTTTTTTTTCTAATGGGGGCAGCTTTTTGGTGCTTTCTGAGAAACTTAATGATCTGAAAACAAACAAAAGGAACCTTTTTTTCCTTGAAATATTTATCCCCAAGAGTGATGTGCTGCAGAAACTAGGAACTGATTTCTGCTCCCTTTGTTTCTATAGATCATGGATAGTTTTGAACACTACATAGTAGACTTTGCAAACTTTATATTCCACAAAAGCAGATCATAAAGAGGAAGAACTGCTAATCCATGATGCTCCAGAGCATTTCCATGGCATTTCACTAACAATGAGGTGGTATGGGGGCATCCCCCATCGGAAAGTAGGCTGTGGATCTCCCAACTGTCACCAGCAATGGAGAATGCCTCAGGTAACCTCACAATCACAGTCTTAGGTGGGGGTTAACTCATTTTATAGCCTGGTCAATCAGGGTGGATCTTCCTTAGGTTTCTTCCTCTGACTGTTAAGCTACTACCGGCTCTTCCACCTCTTTTCTGTTCATTCCCTAGGCAGTATCTCTTACCTTTGCCCCATATACCATTATACATAGTACCAGGATGTAATGGTTTATGGGTATGACCTTGGGAGACATGGGGAAATCAAGGTCAGATAAGATGTAGCTTAGTCCACATCAGGAATGTGGACATGGCAAATGTCTCAGAAGGAACTAGTTTCTTGAGCTATAAAGGCAATAAGTGAGAAACAAACTTTCAGACTAGCAAGATTCTCTATTGTAAAGACTTGCAACTTTACAATAAAATAAAATTAGTTCATCTGGTTGTGCTTCATGTCTGGATTACTTCACAAGACTGAGACAAGCAAAGGGAGGAATTATGTTAGGTTAATTATGTTTTTCGAAGGAGTGAAGAGACACTGTAGCTAAAAATGCAACTGGAGAGTAGACATTAGCCTATTAAATCTCTCTAGAGCAAAGGGAGATAATGACATAACCCATTTGCACTCCAAACAGTGGCTTCTTGTGAATATGCTCCAAAACCAGAATTTTTTTTGCAGTTGTTTTTCTAAATTTATGGCCTGATTATGGATTACATCCTTGCCTATTTAACTTATATGCAGAGCACATCATGAGAAAGGCAGGGCTAGATGACTCAAAAGTTGGAATTAAGATTGCCGGAAGAAACATCAACAACCTAAGATATGCAGATGATACCACTCTAATGGCAGAAAGTGAAGAGGAACTAAAGAGCCTCTTGTTGCGAGTGAAGAAGGAGAGTGCAAAACTTGGGTTGAAACTAAACATTAAGAAAACCAAGATCATGGCATCTGGCCCTCTCAATTCCTGGCAAATAGATGGGGAAGAAATGGAGGTAGTGACAGATTTTATTTTCCTGGGCTCCAAGATCACTGCAGATGGGGACTGTAGCCAAGAAATTAAAAGACACTTGCTCCTGGGGAGGAAAGCCATGGCAAATCTAGACAGCACACTAAAAAGCAGAGACATCACCCTGTCAACAAAAGTGCGTATAGTCAAGGCTATGGTCTTCCCAGTTGCAATGTATGGCAGTGAAAGTTGGACCATAAGAAAGGCTGAGCGCCAAAGAATTGAAGCCTTTGAACTATGGTGCTGGAGAAGACTCCTGCGAGTCCCTTGGACTGCAAGGTGATCAAACCGGTCAGTCCTAGAGGAGATGAACCCTGACTGCTCTTTAGAAGGCCAGATCCTGAAGCTAAAACTCAAATACTTTGGCCACCTAATGAGAAGGAAGGACTCACTGGAGAAGAGCCTAATGCTGGGAAAGATTGAGGGCAATAGAAGAAGGGGACGACAGAGAATGAGGTGGCTGGATGGAGTCACTGAAGCAGTAGGCATGAGCTTAAATGGACTCCAGAAGATGGTAGAGGACAGGAAGGCCTGGAGGAATGTTGTCCATAGGGTCACGATGGGTCGGACACGACTTCGCAACTAACAACAACAACAACAAATAAATGGAGGACACACTTCTCAAAAGAGAAAAAAAATCAATATTTTAACAAATTAAAACAAGAGGTTATTTGTTTACAAGAAACTCATATAAGGAAAAAGAATAGAAAATATTTCATTTATAAAACTTTAGGTGAAGTATTTATTTCAGCAGATATTAACAAGAGGAATGGAATTGTTTTGTATATTAACCTAAACTGTAATCAGAAATTGTACTGACTGATGAACACGACAGACTTTCAGGGGTAAAAGTTAATTTACATGTGGTCAAGACTATGCTGTCAGAAATGGTCAGCCCTCCCAGGTAAACCAGACAGGAAACATGACTAGATGAGCTAATTCTACATTAACTACATTAACAAAATCTTGCAAATCAGAAGTTACAAGTCTCCCGCTGCCACTTTTAACTGTCAGCTCTATTAGGGCAGATCGTTCCTAAATTTTTTCCTCTGATCATTAAGCCACTGGGAACTTCCCCTTCTCTTGTGTGAAAATTTCCTAAGCAGCATCTCTTTCTTTCATCCCTCAAGGTCATTCTCATGTACCATTATGATAATCAATATCCCAAATGAAAATAAAGTGATGTTCTACAAACAACTAATGTAGAGATTAATTAACTTCTCTTATGAAAGTTGGTGATGGGGAATTGAAATAGAGTGACTTTCCTGCAAGTAGCAGACTTCTGAAAAAGTTTTAAAATTACTCAAGTTAAACTACCAAAAGATTTTTTTAAAAAAAATTATAGGCAACTTAGGATTTTTGATATATGGTGGCAGAGAAAGGATAGTTCAAGAGAACATGCTTACTTTTCAGAAAGACATAGATCTTTTTCAAGAACAGACATGATTTTGTTCTCAAGAGACTTGGCCTCTTGTTAAGGTGGCTAAAGTGGAGACTGTACCAAAGACTTTTTCAAAAAATAGGTTTATGAGTTTGGTTTATAAAAGAAACTCCATCTTTTAGATAGAGATTAAATATAGTGTTACAAAAAGATGTAATTCTTGAAAATTCTAAAAACACATTAAAATATTTTTTTGAAATTAATCTATATAAATGCATTGATTTGAGAATGCTTTAACATGTAAGTAAAACCTTTATTAGAGGCCATTTGATATAATATAATTCTGAAGGGGCAACAGAAAATATTCTGGATGAGATAAAAATACAAGAAGAATTAAAGAGTGCCCCAGGTATGATGAAATGTTCACTAGTGAAGCAGTGGAGGAGAGTTTTGGCAGCACAGAGTTTTCCCAGGGAGATGGCAGTAAATTCCATCAGAGAGAGGCCCAAATAAAGAGACTGCAAGCTGGATGAGGCTAAAATCTTTCAGGATATATCTAATGGATTAGAAGGTTATATCTTCAGTTTGGCAAGATTCTGTCAAGTTGAAGTCCACAAGTCTTAAAGTTGCCAAGGTTGAGGACCCCTGGAATAAGAGATAACTTTGTGACCATACTTGAATTTGCTATAATAATAATAATAATAATAATAATAATAATAATAATAATAATAATAATAATAATAATAATAATAATAATAATAATAATAATAATAATAATAATAATCAGTGCTTTTTTTGTATAAGAAAAAGGTGCTGGCACTCACACGTCATACAACCCGCCTTGCCTACCCTACAAGGTTCCATCCAAAAAAGGTGCCGGAACTCCATTCTGAGCGTTCTATGAGAAAAAAAGCCCTGATAATAATAATAATAATAATAATAATAATAATAATAATAATAATAATAATAATAATAATAATAATAATAATAATAATAATAATAATAGAAATTTCTTTATATTTCTTTTCACTTTTTCTTTTTGCCCTTTTGTCTTTATTTTATCTTCTCTTTTCCTTCCTCATTTTCCTTTATGTTATTTTTTAAAACCTTCTTTTTAAACTTTCAAAGGCTGACATAGAGAAAGAAAATTCTCCTATCAGAGAATCATTACTGGATGCGCAGAGCAATATGCCCTGGATCTACTCTGCACTGTAGAAGGATTCTACCACAATGGGCTCTGGGTAAATGGCCGCCTTTCTAAAATTGTCATGGCAGTGGCTGCTTGGTCTATGAGGTTATACGAGCATAAAATGAAGATTAACCACCAAATTCTACTTGTCACACCTAATTTTGCTTTCATCAGACAAAAAAGAAAACAGCACCAGGCAATAAAGCTTAGTTTTATTTATATATTTTTTCTGGCAAGATCAGCCCACTTCTAAGGAAGTTTTTTGCTTTCTATAGGTGTTTAGTATGGGAGCCATGTTAGAACAGAACAGTTGTTGGAAAAAGAGATGACACTGGAGGCCTGCATTCAGTTTTTCAATAGATTGGCTGCACCCCTCCCTTTCCCCCCCCCCAATTAAAAGTGTATTAAATCATCAAGATATGTTAGACTTTCCCTCTCAGAAAGGTTTTTATTTATTTATTTTTGGAAATCCAGGAACTGCATTGTAGAGTTTCCTACAGTCCTTTATCTACAAGGTTAGAATATCAAGCCATGTCTTTCCTAGAAAGTGCTTAGTATTTTGCCGAGGACAACTTGTTCTGACAAGAAAACATGTTACTTTTATGCCAGAGCATGCTGCTTTGCTCAATCAGATTGATCAAGACATTTATTTCAGGAAGGGACCAGTCAAGGCATCAGCTCCACCTTAATGCTTCTATCTATTGAAATAAAGCTGCTCATTTGAACACCTCTATATCGGTGTGCTAGGAACATTTGAATCTGAGTGTGCACATCCTGTGGATCTCCACAACCCTACTTGAGAAACTGGTAATACTGGGATGGATGGCACCTCTAAATTATAGGTCTTCAAGTCTTTCTTGAAAGCCTTGAACATCAGTGTCACAGACAAACAAAGAAAAATAATGATACTATCTGATACAGTCTCTGATACTTTCCTTCTACATCCTTTTCTCAAACCCTATGATTGGAATTAAACAGGAGAGTCCTGATATATGTATTATTTGTGTGGAAGCTATAACCATCAGTCATAATCCTACATGAAATGAAGGCAACCTATCAGCCTGAGCTAGTTTGACAAAGCAGTTTGGCAGGAAAGAAAGAAAGAAAGAAAGAAAGAAAGAAAGAAAGAAAGAAAGAAAGAAAGAAAGAAAGAAAGAAAGAAAGAAAGAAAGAAAGAAAGAAAGAAAGAAAGAAAGGAGGGAAGGACGGAGGGAAGGAAAGAAGGGAGGGAGGGAGGGAGGGAGGGAGGGAGGAAAGAAAGAAAGAAAGAAAGAAAGAAAGAAAGAAAGAAAGGAAGGAAGAAAGAAAGGAAGAAAGAAAGAAAACTCATGTGACATCATTCTAAGAATGCAGAGAAAAGATACAGACCCGGAGGACAAACTCCAATATTATGGCAAGATTTTTCAAGAAATTGTGAGGGAAGGGAGAAGTGGGGGATCGAGAGCTCTGGTGTTTGCCAGAGGATCCCTCTGAAGTCCTTCCTATCTGATTTTCATGGGGCAACCTCAATGTGTTAGAGTTCTGAAAATGAACTGCAACTCACAAAAGCTTATGCCTTTTAATAAAATGTGTTAGTCACAAGTTTCTGTAATCCAGATCATGACAGCACCTTGTTTATTGCCTCCTATATTTCTATACCTTGCAAGGTTGACAAAGTTCATATTGTTCCAGATGTGCCCGTTTCTTTTTTTTATTATTATTAAAAAGTTTTACAATACATTTTATCTTTAACAAACCAAAAAAAAGAAAAAAACCCTCCCAACCCCCTCCCCCCCACCCTCTTCCCCCTCCCCAACCCTCCCCAACCCCTCCCTCCCTTTCCCCTCCCCCCCGCTTCCCAGAGCAAAACACAGGGTATAAAAATACAAGCAATCATGATCTAACTTACACAAACAATCCTAAACTATTCAAACTATCAAACTTTAACTCATATAGGTAAATTCCAAACATACATATATATATCATATCAATGATTATTCAAATACAAAATAATACCTTCCAATCTGATACCCAATAAAAACAATCTCAAATAAACCAATTTATATCAATTGTCTAAAACTATTCCTCATTCCAACTAAGCTTTAAATTCACATTATCCTAATATGTTATACAACTTAAAATACCATAGATTACTTTCCAAACTTAAGAAATTTTTATATAATCACATCATTCTTATATTCTTATATTCTATTACCTATTGCAATATTACCCATAAAAATATTACCAATTAACTTCAATCACAAAGAAAATTTATATCAATTTTATAAAACTATTCTTCTGTCCAACTAAAAGCTTAAAATTTTTCATCCAAATAACAAATCATAACCTACAGAATATCAATAAACACTACTACAAATCTTCCCAATTAACTTTTCATAATCATCTTAGAACTAAAGCAACACGAAATAATACATAATTATTTTATAAGGGTAAAAAATATATCCCCAAATAAGTCCTTCTAGCAATTCCAATTCCCATAATCCTTATTGCATTATTGTCTCTTACAGTTATGTGACTAAATCTTCAGGCTTGATTCATTCGTCCAGAAGCAGCACGCCTCTTCCAATTTCTGGCCTTCTCCAGTGATAATGAAATTTGACCCACTCCTGTATCTTTCACATCTGCCTGCGTTAACCCTTCAGCAACGTGCGGGTTCTCTCTGGAACGTTGAGACTCTCTCTCACCTTTTTTCTTGGTAGATTCCAAAGATGGTATGGGGACTACTTTTAAAACATTACTGTAGAAATCACGTGCCTGAATCTCCGTGGTGAAACAGTACCTCGTACCTTCATAGGTCAAAACCATACCCACTGGTATTTGCCATCTAAACTTAATATCACGTCGTCTCAATTCTTGTGTCAAAAAAGCAAATTCCTTCCTTTTTCTTAAAATCTTTGCAGGGATCTCTTTTAAAATCAGAACTTTTTGCTCAGCAATTACAAAATCAATATTGTAGGAGGCCTGGGTAACTTCATTTCTAATCATTCTCTTTGTAAAATAAACCACCACATCTCTGGGTAGTTTCCTTTGTCTTGCGATCCACGAATTAACACGGAAGATTTTATCTATATCTTGCATTATTTCATCTGCTGGTCGCTTCAACACCCCTTCCAAAGCCTCAGAAACCATTTTCTCCAGATTTTCCTTAGGATTTTCTATTAGGCCTCTGATTCTTAAAGCAAACTCCATCTGAGAATACTGTGTCGAAATCAAGTCATAGTCCATTTTCTCTATTACATTTTCAGTTTCTGTCATTTTGGCTTCCAATCTAATATCATTTTGAGCAAGATCTTCCACTCTTTCATCCAAAATCTCAATACTTTTAACCACGCTTTCTATTGCAGATGTGATGTCTGCTCTCATTTCTTTTAATTTCTCTGTAAACTTCTCCTCCAACTTTTTCTCCATTATCTCAACAAATTGCTGCATTTGCTTTTCCATAGTCTCTTGTAACAGATTCTGCAAATCTTTTGCTGTAAAAGCTGATACAGATTCAGATGCAGAGGACAATGAAGTTTTCACCGAAGACTGCTGCCTCAGGGCAGGAACTTTAGAAAATATAGCCGCCATTTTCACCCTCTATTGTTAACTACGCACTTTCACATGCAGATTCAGCAAAGTCCATTGAGTTAAAGATCAAAACATCATCTTCACCAAAATCTCCTGCATCGCTCTGCCTGCGTCCTCGTTCTCAAAAGCTCTTCCTTGCTAGCAGGGATGGTTGCGAACGCCCTGTTCTGCTCCAAAAAACCTGGAGCAGAGGCGCCTCGCAGTCCGGAGCATGCCCAGGCTTCGGGGGGGGCTCAATCCTTCCGCCGCCAAAACTCTAAGTTCTGGCGGCCCTGGAGAGCTCTACCCCTACCTGGACGCTCACCCCCTCCTCTTCTCCCGAGGTGGGGGCTTCCGAGCCGCCGAACAGCTGATTGGCGCTGTTTTCGGCAGCTCTACGGAGCCGCGAGGCTGACAGCCAAGAAATGGCTGCCTCCAGCGTCGCCTTGCCATCCGGAAGCCCCAGATGTGCCTGTTTCTTTTGTGTCTTGGATAGGAAGGATGAGTAAAATGGGCATTCCAGCCTTATACTGATGGGGACCAGAGGATGAGTGGAGTCCCTCTGTAGCCTGTTGTTTTCTTCAGAATGGGTGGAAATTTGGGGAAAATCTATGCTTTGATATTGTTGTTTGAATTAATTGCAGTATACTATATATCTCCTCCTGAGAGGTATTTATGTTTTCTTGGTGTGTTCTATCTACATGTCTCTGATCCACGATGGCCAAAAGTTGAAGTTTTCCTTCTTTTCTGCAAATAGCTTTAAAATCTGGGTTAAATAGATATTTGTAATCCAAAAAAGATTTCAAAAAAGATTTTTTTTCTAAAGTTTATAATTCTCTCTTTGTCTGCAGCCCAGATTGATGTCTTTTTTTGTCACAGCTGTTCTTTGTTATTAAAGCTTTGAAGGTCACAAACAGATTTTCAAGATTTTGGCAAGTTCTCTATGGAGATCATAACTGTCATAATCTTCATCTACCACTAGGTGTCAGCATCTATTTAGTTTTCAATATGAACAATGGTCATTAAAATGAGTCTTAACCATTCAACAATTTTAAACTTGTCCAAAATTAAATTTTAGCTTTCAAGTTTATAAATTTATTTCACTACCATATATTTTGATCCTCCATGGAAATTTTAATTTGCTGCTTCCATTAGTATAAGGGTGGGGCAGAAGTCCTCCTCCACTTTCAGAGGTATTTTGCTTCTTGGGGATCTTTTCCAGGAAATTGAGTGTGGAATGGAAAAGACAAAATCAGATTCCTTGCCCAGTTTCAAGCACGCTGTTTAGTGTTGTGCTGGTTAGTTCTTTTGGACTTTGGTTGCAAGTAGCTTGGGCTGGTCGATGAAATACAGCCTTTCTCCTGTTGGGTTAGAAGGCTTTCCCCAAGACGAACGGAACGACCATCATTATTCCAGAGTCGCCAGGGCATCCTTCTTTCTTTGCCACCTCTCCAGGGCGGCTTGGACCCATTAGGGTCTCCAGGCAGGACGAAAATTAGCCATGGGGGTGCGGCGGTCCACAAGCTCGTGACCAGTTGCTACCACGCAGGACCAGAAGTCCTAAAATGCATTTATTTTAGTAGTTTAGCTCAATTACACAAGAAATACTGTATCATATTTTCCAGTGGAGAGGAGCAGCAGAGTTGGAGAATAAATACCCTGCCCTCTGGTAGACTTCCACAGGTAAGCAATTATCTAAGTAGAAAACTGAATGAGTAAGGAGAAAAGGAGTCATGGTTGTGCCAAATGCATGAATTACACTTGAGTTTGTCCTTGATGTCTACCTTTGTAAAGGAATGATAGGCTGTTTGCAGATCCACTGATCCTAATTTAAATGGCATTTGTATTCTAACATGACTGAATCCAGTTTTCTTAAAGATGTAACCCCATCTGTATTTCATAATGTCATGAATATTCCCAGGGAAAATCCTTTTTCTAATATGTCTTCAGGATACTGCCTTCAACACCTCTACTATATCTGAAGCAGCTTAGAAACAGTCTTTTCTTAAAAGCCTCCAGTAACGGAGCACCCAGAACTTCTGAAGGCAAGCTTTTCAACTGGTTAATTGTCCTCACTGTTAGGAAGTTTCTCCTTAATTCCAGGTTGCTCCTCTCCTTGATTAGTTTCCATCTACTGTTTCTTGTCCTGCCCTCTAGTGCTTTGGAAAATAAAATGACTCCCTCCCCTTTGTGGCAGCCTCTTAAATACTGGAATACTGCTATCATGAGGGAGAGGGTTCATTCTCCAAGTTTGTGGGTTGGTTTCCAATTGAAATGGAAGATGTTACCTGAAGAAGTTGTTGCCTGAAGAAGGTAACATCTTCAGAGGAGTTTAAGGGATTTCAGTGTCAGTTTTCTGCTTATAAGGGCTTCAGGTATAGGTGTGTCAAGTGAGGGTCTTGTGATGAGTCAGGTATGAGGGGCTTGTGATGGGTCTTGTGTTGAGGAGGTTACTAACCCTACCACACACAAAAGAGGTGTCAAAAATGACAGCCAGAATTCTCCAACCCCTAGGAATAGCAATAGCCCACAAACTCACAGCGACCGACACTCCTCCTGGAATTATGCAGAACCAAAGTACAAGATACAGAAGGATGAAGGAAACAATGCAATCTACCAAATAAACTGTAACAATTGCAATCAATTCTACATGGGACAAACATCATGTCAATTAAAAACCAGGATCTATGAACACTGGCTGGCAGTCAAATACCATGATCCCAAATCC
Organism: Vipera berus; assembly: GCF_964194415.1. NCBI lineage: Eukaryota > Metazoa > Chordata > Lepidosauria > Squamata > Viperidae > Vipera > Vipera berus. The sequence goes on along the minus strand of NC_138203.1, from coordinate 178,978,475 downwards.
TTAATCTCTATCACACTGACACCAAACACCAGTTTGATTGGAGCAACACTGGCCACGCTACCACCTGCCACACTTGTGAGTTCATTGAAGCCTAGCACTCCACAAGCCATTCTATCAACAGACACATCGACCTACAACTAGCCTACGAACCCCTCAGAATCCAAATCAACTGCACAGCCAATCAGAGATAGCACTAACCCTCAACCAACCCACACAAGGCCCCCCTTCCCCTTCCACCAGCAGATCACCTCCCAATTACCCTGACCCCATGTAACCTCACTGTAACCTGTAGCTACACCTGAGCTACAGATATTCGCCACTATTGCAAATACTGCTCTCATGTCCTTCCCCCCAGTCCTTTTCTCTAGACTAGCCAAATCCACATGCTTTGGCTAGTGTCAGCTTTGATAGTATCCTGCTACCATGTTCTTTGATAGCCTGATTTCCTTTTACTGCTAAATCTTCCAAACAAATTTGCTTTCTCCAGTGAATTCCCCCTTTGACATAGCCAAAGTAAGTGAGACGTAGTTTTGTGATTTTGCCTTCCAGTGACATGTCTGGTGTTATTCGCCCCAGTACTTGCTTGGGACAGGTATTAGAAATCTCATTTATTCTGTAGATCTCTGTGTGGATGAATCTATCTATGTGTGAGTGTTTCCTGGTCCCAAGAACACATCTTTTCTCCCCTACAGGCAACCTTCAGCATTCTTCTCTATAGTAATTATTCAGAATATCTTTCCTTTTCTCTAGCCATCATAGCAATAAGGTACAGCTATTGGAAAAAGCACTTTGTAGCAAAATTACTAGCTTGCTATCCCTTCACCATCACAGCAGACAATAGCATTTAAATAAAACAGAGGAAAAGTGGTTTTATGGCTTTACCTAAAAAACAACAACAGACAAGTTGTTTTAGTTTTTGAAGCTACCAGACAAATGTATGTCATATTCTTTTGGAGTGTGGATGGGGAAAGGTGGATTATCTGTTTAGTTAGAGTTCAGGGCGAAGAGATTCTTATTGTTCCAGGGCTTGCCTTGCTTTGAAGAGAAGAACTGTGGCCTATTGCCCTCTCCCATTGGTCAGCTGGAGGAAAAGCAGTAATGGCCTCGTAGCATGGATGATTGCACTGCTAGTTTCAGATGGGTCTGGAGGGATAGAAAGTACGATCATGTAGAAGTGCACTTGAATAAGACATTTTCCTTGATGACCAAACGGTTGGCTCTTTTAGAAGTTGCTAAAACAGAGAACAAATAAGAGTCCACAAAACAAAAGTGAAGAGTTTGTTTTCATCGGGAAAGACTGCATTCAAACTATCAGATTCATTTGCTTTTTGAGTTACATTTAGAATCATTTTTGTAAATTTGTTTCTTACACAACAGTAGTTAGATATTTTTGCTGGGATACATTGCTTTAATTATATCCAAATTTTGGGCAACCCATAGTTCCATTATAGTGATGCCTTCTCTGGGAATAGGTCTCTACCCAGGTCCACCAGTAATTATCCTTTCAGTATAAAGCCATGGGTGACTGTGACGGTTTATAGGCAGTATAGAACTTTGCATGAGTTCTTGAAACATAAAGAGATGAATCAAATTAACTTTACAGAAGGTGTCCCCAACCCCTGGGCCAAGGCTCACTACTGGGCCACGAGCCATTCGGAACCAGGCCACAAAAGCAGCTGGCAAGCACAAGTGTGCAACCCCCACTTGCATGAGCAGCAAGTGAGCATATGCTTGCACACTCCATTTGTGTGAAAGGTGGGTGTGCATGACTGCCACTCACACAAATGAAGCTGTGTGTTCATGTGCATGCTTGCCAGCCGCTCATGTGGAACCATCTCCTCTCCCCCCCCACCCCGTCTGCAAAGCTGGAAAGATTGGGGAACTCTGCCTGACAGTATTTTTGTTTAAGTACTGAGTAGGTAATTTTTAAGTATTTATGTGGGCTTTTAGGAGCAGTTAAAAGAAAAGGCCAGAGACATGACAATGTTTGTGACTATTCCATATTATCCAAATATTTAAGCAAATCAAACGTATAATTTTCTGCAAATTTGTTTTTTCAAAATCCAAAAACTAGCAGGTATTCATTGGCTGTTGTTTAAAAAAAACACTTAAAAATCAATATTAATATTTTGTGGCAATCACATTCACTTTTCAATGAATAACTGTTCTGACCCAGGGTATGCAGGTGGGTGCAGGCACCAATAAAGTTTGAAATAATTGCACCTCTAAACCATGATAGATGGCCTTCCAGGGGTGTTAGTAAACCTCCACTCCACTTTTCCGTCCAAAACAGCCATCCACAGTCAGTGTAACACAGTCCCACCAGATGAGTGCAACAGTCACCAAAACCAAATGGAGAAAGTCTAAGTCCACAAACCAGGTGCAGAGTTTGCAAAACAAGGTCCATAAGCCACAATCCAGATTCAGAGTCCACAAAGCAAGATATGCAAATCAAAAGGCTGAAACATGAGTCAACCTCCACAAGCCAATATTTCCAAGAGTCAGGGGAGTGCATGCCAAGACAAACAGTTGTTCCTAATAAACACACCCTCCTCCAGCATCTAGTTAAATCGCCTTGAGCCAGGTGTTCCTCATGAGAGGGTTAGGGCACCCTTGAAGACTTCCTCTGAGTTTTCCTCCACTCCACTCTTTGTGCCCGCAGATTGGGTGGGGAGGCAACTGTTCCTCATAAGAGGAGATATGTTGTCTTCCATCACCGCTGCCCATCTGCAGATGATCCTCCCCTGCATTCATTAAGCAGGCAGCTCTCCCTCCAGTTGACCACTTTCCCCAATGTTGGAGGGGCCTGGGACAGCATCGTCCTCAGCCCCTGGGCTCTCCAGACAGCCCAGGAGAGACATGCCATCCCAGTTTCAATTCCTCTTCTTCTTCTTCTCCTCCTCCTCCTCCTCCTCCTCCTCCTCCTCCTCCTCCTCCTCCTCCTAACGGGTTTCCAATAGGTCAGCACAATAACAGATTTATTCACAGATTATCTAAGTCCCTTTCTTTTCATTTTTTTCCTCCTCAATCATGGAACGTTACTTCAGAAAACTCATTTGGGAAGACAATTAGCTGCTGATTTCTCTTCTTTGCTGACTTTGCGCTTCTGAGTTGATTATTAGCCAGATATATGAAGACAAGTAGCACCTTCTAATCTTCCTATAAGGTAATGCATAGTGTTCCTGGGCTAAATGAAATATTCATGGAGCTGCTGTTTGACCTTAAGAAAGAAAAAGATAAATGAAGGAAGAGGGGGAAAAAGAGCACATCAACTTAATGAAATCTGACCCTGATATATATTACTTTTGATGCTAAGCTCTATAGAACGGCTGGGCAATTGGTAGAGACGTTAATTCAAACTTTGTATTTAATTCCACGAGTAGTGATGTTGGAATTTCATAAAGAAATACTTAGGGCTGATAAAATAATCTGAACTTGCCATCATTTGAGATTTTTAGAGCTTCCACAGATTACACCCCTTCTGTAATCTGTGGAAATTATCAAATTATCCAGGTGTTCCTTGACTTACAACTATTCATTTTGTGACCGTTCGAAGTTACAACGGCATTGAAAAAAGTGACTCGTCACAGTTAATCACTCTTGCAGCCTTCCCATGGTCATGTCATCAAAATTCAGGGATTAGCAACCGGTGTGTATTTACGACAGCTGCAGCTGCATCCCCGATCATGTGATTGGCATTTGTGACCTTCCCAGTCAGGTTCTTACAAGCAAAGTCAATGGAGGAAGCCACTTAAAGGCCACGTGTTTCACCTAACCCTTGCAAAAAGGGTCATGAAATCAGGCATGTTCACTTGACTGCTTTGCATAGCAACAGAAATTCTGGTCCCATTTGTAATCATAAACCGGGACTACCTGCAATGCTTAATAATGTAGAGTTGTTTTTAACACTTGATTTGGCATTTGAAGAAGATCCCAAAGAAAGATTTAAAGATGGAAGGTTAAGTGGCATGACGGACTGACCTGATGACATGAGAGAAATACATGATACACCAATGCTATCTCTTTATGGAAAAGCAAATCTATAAATACAGTCAAGTCTAGAGTTGGTGTATGCACCTATTATTTCCCCATGTAATGGAGGCGTGCCACCTGAGACATACCACTTGGAATAAGAACGGATTCAGCATATGGTCAGATTCCATATTCTTTGAAAATGTTGATTTTTAATTTCTTCATGACTGCAACGTTTCCAAAAGTGAGTTGCGGTTTTTCAGTCATGGAGCAGGCACAGGATAGCACCAAAACTGGTCAGTTCCACAAATTTGACACATTATTTGATTGCATAAATCAGTATGTTCCTTTCCACTGGGTTTTAATGTGCTTCATGGCTTTCTCCTTATCTAGCCTTCACATCTGCATTTCAGGCAATATCATACAATAATAGGGACAATTGACTTCAGTGATTATGAAGAAGCTCTCTGCACCTGTGAGACAGAATCAACTCCCTTTACTGCTCCCTTTCTGTGCCATTTATTTTGCAGGTTTATAGCACTTAGTTTGAGCATCACCACTTTTGACCCCTGCTAATGAGTACACTGAAGACCTGTCCACTTTTGTTAGCTGGGAGCTATGGTGTAATCAATCCTGACTCCACAGACATATCAGTTAATGGCATTAAATACCGAGTTAGCAGGAAGGGTCATCAAGTGCAAAGCAATATTATTTCCTTTCTTTATAAAACAATGACAGGAGAGAAATCATTTGGGATGGTAAAGCATCATCTAGGAATTATGGAGATGGAAGCAAAATTAAAGTCTCTGAGGAACAATGTTGGCCGTGTTTCATTTATAAAGTTCCAAATGACTGCAGAGTCATCAGGCATCCCGAGCAGCTGAGCAAACTCAGACTGTCACTTGCCATATTGTTCTTGATGTCCCATTATTTCAGCATCATTGTCTCGAATGGCTCTACATTATGCTGTTATAATGTGCATTTTATTCCAGAAGATAAATGTTCATAAACATGCTCTAAAGAAGCAAAGTCTAGCTTCAAGTGTGAGAAAAGCCTTAGCACTTTCTATCTATCTATCTGATAGACCTATGCAGACATAGTAGCCTCTGAATACGATAGGATGGGATGGGATGGGATGGGATGGGATGGGATGGGATGGGATGGGATGGGATGGGATGGGATGGGATGGGATGGGATGGATAGAATAGAATAGAATAGAATAGAATAGAATAGAATAGAATAGAATAGAATAGAATAGAATAGAATAGAATAGAATAGAATAGAATAGAATAGAATAGAATAGAATAATACAGTTGGAAGAGACCTTGGAGGTTTTCTAGTCCATTTCAGACAGATGGATCTTCTTAAAATCTTTCAGTGTTGGAGCAGTCACAACTTCTGGAGGCAGGTTGTTCCACTGATTAATTGTTCTAACTGTCAGGAAATTTCTCCTTAGTTCTAGGTTGCTTCTCTCCATGATTAGATTCCATCTGTTGCTTCTTGTCCTGCCTTCAGGTGCTTTGGAAAATAGCTTGACTCCCTCTTCTTTGTGGCAGCCCCTGAGACATTGGAACACTTCTTCATTTCACCTCTAATCCTTCTTTTCATTAAACTAGACATACCCAATTCCAGCAACCGTTCTTTATATATTTTAGCCTCCAGTCCCCTAATCATCTTTGTTGTTCTTCTCTGCATCTTTTAAGAGTCTCAACATCTGTTTTACATTGTGGCAACTAAATTTACATAGTGGCAACTATACTCTAAATGGAGTAGCAAGCAACCAGTGAACATTGCCATAATAACATTGAAATAGCACTATGGGAAGTGTACATGGTGTCTATGGTGGCTCTCTATAAAGCTGTGCAGATTAGAAGACAAAAAGTACAAGTCAGCTACAGGTCCTGTCACCTGCTTAAGCCTATCTAGCTTTATTCATCGATGTAGACAACAATGCAATTTGAAAGAAATGTTTGCATTTAGAAGGCTTCGTGTCTAAGTAAAGATGAATGGATTAAAGCTATCCTCATATTCCAAGGAGAATGAAAATGTCTTAAGCCTGATATTGAATGTTATTTTCAGGATGCAACCAGCTGAGTTTGGACAGAAAGTTGATATTCTCAGAAATGTTAAAACACTATTATGGGCCCAGTGATTGGACAAACATGTTTCTCAGATCTGAAAAATATAAATGGATGTAATATTATAGGAATAGCATAAATCATTTCACATACCTTTTTTATTTCCTAATATTTTCTGTTAAGCCTCTTAAGAACACTTTTGCTCACTGAGTGTATTAGATACATTCAAATTAAATAAAGAATTTTAAGGAAAATCAACAAATAAATTGCATAGGATATTAACCCAGGGATAGAAATTCTCATTTTATCAAACCATTTGAAAGCAAAGTAGTCTTATTCCTCTTCTGAATCATGGCACCTCAGTGGAGGAATCCAAGAGCTGAGGTCTTCCAGGAGCTGCTGACTAAAACCTGAAATAGCTCAGCTTGCAATAGCAAAGGATGCTGGGACAGGTAATTCAGCAGCCTCTGGAGATTCAAAGTTTCCCCACAGTTGCCTTAAAGAATATTAATTGTGATATAAAATTGTATGGATGATATCTTATGAATTTTGATGTGTGTCTAAATTTCAGCAGTTTCAAAAATAAATTTAATCTTTGGCAGAAGTTAAGAAAGTGAGAATATGAATATGCCTGGAAACCATTCTGAAATATGAAGGTTTCAGATTGCTGTTTCAAACTCAACAGAAACTTCGCTCTGAGTCCGTACATGATTTGAAAAAAGCCTGATTTCTCTTGCATTAAATCAGGATGGCTGAATTTGTGGTCTTCCAAAGATTGCTGAACTGCCATTCCCATCAACCCAATCAGCCTAACAAGTGATGAGGATTAAGGAATCCATATCCAGAGAGCCACAGTTTCCCAACATTATGTTAAATCCATTTAGAAGAATGTGCAGAGATTTAGAACCAATTGGTCCCAATACATAGAATGAGCCCTCCTTGATTCCTACCCTTGTTTTATTGCTAGCTAAAAACTCTGAGGTCATATCAAAACTACATGAAATTGTTATGTGTTTAAAAAACAATTACCTATTTCATCTTTATTCTGCTTGTGTTTTAAACATGAAAGTCAGAGAAGAGCATTTCTTTGACAGAAGTCTCAGGAAAACTCAAACCAATGAATCGCTGAATAAACTTGTTGAAAGTAGTACAATGTTTGCTTACTAGCAAGGGACGAATATCTTCAATCAAGCACCTAAGTACTGGTCTAAGTCACTGTAATAAATATGTTACCTTGTGGTGGGGAGGGGAGAATTGCATCACTCAAAAGCTGGTAGTGAAACAAAAAAGAAAAAAAAATCTTTAATATCCTACCTCTTTTTCTCATTCTGCCCCTATTCATAGTGTCATAACTATAAAGAAATTAAGGCTCTCTTCAGACTGGTGCTACAGAAAGTATCCATAGCATAATAAGCTTTCAGCCAGCAACAGTCTTCTAGATTTCATAGTAGGGGGACCAAACACTTCTAGTAAGGCAACATGGAGATTTTCACAACTAATTCCATCCAAGTGTGTTTTAACTGCATCTGATGCCATTTATTTACTAATACCAGTCCACTTTACCAGCTCATCTAATAACTGTTGGAAGAACTCTGGGACAATGAAGAGAATGTGATTTTATAGTTTAAAGGTGACAGCTCAAACACATCCCATGTAGAAAATAAATAAATATCTTCAAGGTGAAAACATTATTTTTGGCAAGCTCTTTCATGATATCATTTTCTGAGATAAAGTAGTTGCATTGTTCCCCAAAAGCAATAGTATTGTGTTGTGGATGGGCCTTCTGAAAAACCGAGCTCCAGCGTATTTCTGCTTTCTTTTACAAATCAAATATATTCTTCTCTGACTATACAGATCCAGCAACATTAGATCTTTTTCTCTTCTTCTGCGACTGAGAAAGAGGTAGAACTGGAAGCCAAGATGTGTTGTATTGTTTCAACTGCCCACAGATGGAAGCAGGTGGCAGCCTCGAGCAGAACATAATTCCTTTACTCTACATTGCAATTTCCCTCCAAATTCAGGTTCACAAGGAACAAATGAAACAGTCTCAAAAGATGTTGCAGGCTGAGAAAATAATGAGAACATTAAATTGTGCTCCTCTGTGGTTTTGTCTGGGATCTGCCATCATTCCAGCTTTCTGCAGTGCATGGTTGTATTTCTCAGTAAAATTACAGATTCATACGTCGTGCCTCTTGCTGGGGTAAAGAGACCTGGGAGATAAGGAAACCAGGCTGTGTTCCACTGTACAGCAACAACCTCTCTTTTTCTGTTCTTCCTTTGCATTTTAACCGGTTTTAGCACAGAGCAGCTGAGCTTTGAAAGACTGGTTATTGCTGATAAACGAAAGCTCAGCGGAAGCTAGCAGCTGTGATGCCAAGCAGATGAAACTCGGTGAGCAGCTGGCTAGGGCCAGGGGCAACTAGGAAAGTGACAGTGAAGAATTCTATTCCAGCAGTGAGAAATAGGCTTCCAGAAAAGGGAAACCACTGCTGAAAGAGAGTGGAGTTGCAGCTGCATCCACTGGATGATTGCCCTCATCAGCCTGGGCAAGTGGAGGCAGGGCCAGTTAGGAGCTGTGACAGGCTAGGGAGGAAATTCCTGCCACATTTCCAAGCTCTCCGGATACCGTACTTTCTACTACCAATCCCAGTTTTATTTCGTAAGAAGCCAGGTACCATTTTGATCTTCACAAGACAGATTTGAAACTATTTGGGCTCCAAAGGCATTATGAATAAAGTCCAAGTTAGAAATGGGTGCTTCGTTTTGCAACATACCAGTTTTTCAGGGGGGAGGGCGTTCTCTGTGGGCGTGCCGGATTTATGGAACCATCTTCCGGTTGAGCTCCGGATGGCACCTGGCCTTCGCTCCTTCCGGCACGATCTAAAGACCTACCTGTTCGAACAAGCCAGCCTGGCCTGATGGGTGATGGGTTTGGGTTTTATTCCTTTTTATGTATTTTAACTTATTGTTATAGTTTTGGGGCATCTTGTTTAATCTCTTTTAACTTTTGTATTCTTGTTTTTTAACATGTATTGCCCTGTTCACCGCCCTGAGTCCTTCGGGAGAAGGGCGGTATACAAATAAAATTTAAAAAATATATATGTAAAACTGATTACCTCCTTCAAAATTATATGGATGTGCGGCTCTTGGATTCTCCTGGGAAACCAAATAGCACTCGTATGTCCTTAGAAGGATTTTACTGCATGATTTCTCAAAACCTTTGGATACTGTGGACTTTGTGTAGTTGCTTCTTTGTCTCCGAAAAGATTTCTGCAGAACAGGCACAACAGGCAGAAATTAGCAGGTGAAACTTTTTGACAATCTATTCCTATGCTGAGAAGTTATGTCTTTTACATTTCTCTTAGGTGTCTCTTCAAAGGAAAGGAAATTGTCCTACCTACATGACCTATTTCTGCTAGATTTAAGCCAGAATGCTTTGTATTGTTGTTCTCTGTTGGTGCACAGGGGAATATCTTGATTTAAAACAGCACCAAGAGCGTGAATGAACGTTGCTTTTTGTTTTTTAAAAAAGTCTTAATAAGTTTAGAATATAAGTGTTGACATTCCTGTAAATATTAAAAAAATGTATGACAGAAAAAAACACCACTATAAGCAAATTCATTCAAAGTATTGTTTTGTAAGGGTCTCAGAAACTCAGTACATTTGGGATTTTAAGAACATACCATACAAAATGACTGCTCTTATGAAATGACTGCCATAGGTGGGAACATGTTTATTAAAAAAAAGTCCATTATTGCTAAAATATATACATTTCTGTTAAGGTTCAGAATGATCATAGAAGAATACATTAAAGAGTTTATGATAAAATGGGCTAAGAATTTTAGTTATAACTAGACAATCCATCACCTGTTGAATCATCCTTTCAGAGATATTTCTTCATCTAAAATGATAAACAGAAAGCTTCTGGGTAAGCAAAAAAGCAGTAGGGCCAGAAGTGATTTCTACTTACTGGCTTCCTTCTTGACTTTTCCTTGTGGGAAGTTGGCAGAGAACACTGAAAACCACAATCACATGACTACGATTGCTTTTGTTGATACAATTGGTCATAAGATCTTTGAAATTTTAATCCAATGAGAATAATGGGTCCAGATTTCGGAGCCATTCTTGAATCTACCCCAGTTAAGGTATCTTGATTCACTCTTTTTTTACCTATGATGCACCATTTTGCTCAGAATAACAGACTAATAATAACAGAGTTGGGTGGGACCTTGGAGGTCTTCTAGTCCAACCCCCTGCTCAAGCAGGAGACCCTAAGTGGTTGTCCAGTCTCTTCTCAAAGACCTACAGTGATGGAGCTCCCACAGTTTCTGAAGGCAAGCTGTTCCACTGGTTAATTGTTTTCAATGTTAGAAATTTCTCCTTAGTTCTAGGTTGCTTCTCTCCTTGATTATTACCAACAGACAGGAGAGTTTTAGTAGTATATAGATAATACAAATGGATCAATGGGAAAGATTGTGGTTGAAAGGACTGAAATTCACATCGTCTTATCATCTAAGACAGGGGTCCCCAAACTGTGGGCTGCGGCCCAGTAGTGGGACAGGCTGGCCAGTGTGCACACATGTGCGCACCCCCCACTTGTGCTAGCGCTGCGGCCCCAGGGTGTGAAAACAGGATGCTTCTGTGCCTCAGGGTGCAAAAACAGGACACCACTGTGCCTCAGGATGGAAAAAAGGGACACCACCATGCTTTGGGGCATGAAAACGGGATGCCGCCATGCTGTGGGGCACAAAAACGGGCTCTGTGGGGTGCAGAAAAGGGATGCTGTAATGCGCAAGAACAGGCCTAGCGAGTATCATGCAAGTCCTAGCCCTGCCCCATTTGCATCACACGCGTGCTCGCAGCCCTGTGCACATGTGCATACATGTAAAATGCTTCCCCTCCAGTCTGCCAACCCAGAAAGATTGGTGACTTCTGATCTAAGAGATATTTTTTGATAAAATTGTGTACTAGTATTTGTCACCAGAGAAATTATCTAGAATCTGTAAAGTTACTCCTAGTTGTTGGAAATATGAAAAGCATGAAGGTAGATTTTACCTTGCATGGTGGGCTTGTGGGGAAAAAAAACACCACCAAAAATATTAGACACAACTAAAAATGATGCAGGGAGTTTTAAAAATTAACATTTAGATAAAACAAGATTTTTTTCTTATTTGGATTTATGGATAATCAAATAAAAAGGCTCATGTATGATTGATTTTTCATATTGTAACTGCAGGGAGGTTATTACATGTAGAATGATGGAACAATACAGAAATAATCATAATGGAGGTATGGATTTTGAAGATGCCAGATCTTGCAGATATAGCTAAACTGACTTGTTTGATTAGGGAGGGATTATTATTAGAAGGTAAAATTGTGTCTTGCCTGTCCTTTCAGTAGAGTCGCTCTCCACTGTTTCAAGCTTAGCTTATCTATTTTCTGCTCGTTTTCAAACAAAGCCCCAGATGGCAACAACCTGTTTTTATTTTCTAAGACTGCTTATAAAGGCCCAAAATATTCTTAAGTATCATTGAGGCATTCCCCCCCCCCACACACCATGTATGGATATAACATGATTATTCTCCTTGAGATTAAGGGGCACTGAAGTTGACCTCCAAAGGTTCTTCACGTTACTTTGCAGCTTTGACTGATATTTGCGTAGAAGCCACTTCTGGCTATTGCAACTGGCAGCTAAGGCAGAAAGAGTCAGTGTTGTAAAACAATGTAGATGCTTCACTTTGATGTCAGGAATTGAAAGACAGTGTTGCTTTGCTATCCAACTTTAAGGAAGTGCCTCATTCAAGCCTTCATATGGGGTGGGGGTGGGGGTAAGTAAAGTTTTCTCTCTCAGCCCTCCAATTTCTCAGACGCTCTTCTCACCTGCCTCCATTCCTCATGAAGAGAAAGTTCAGGCACTCCTTAAGCTTCAGCAGTGGGGAGTTCCACATTCAACAGGGGCTGCTACTAAAGCAGTGCTTGACTTGGGGGCACCAATAGAGGAAGAGATGGTGTGGTGTACCATTAATACCTGCTCCTGCTTCAGTTGTCCCATTTCTGATCTCTGTGCCTCTTTTATCTTCCCTTTTGGACTGCGTGGTCTAGTTAGGTTGTTGTTGTTTTTTTAAGATGGAGAAGTGGGTCAAGGGAGTGTCTATCTTTATCAAAGCTAGCACCCCCTCAAAGTTCTGCTCAGTTGGCCTTTTGATATTCAGTGCGGCAGCAAAATCTCCCAGAGTGTTCCATAACTGCAGAACAGCCTCTGGGAAATTTCTCAGCAGAAAAATGTTTACCTTTATGTGATATGCTATTATGTTTTCTTGCAGTGATATGAACTGTCCAAAATAGAAAGTTGACCTTAGAATGAGAAATGGACACCTCTGATTAAAGAAATTCATTTGTGGTAGCTTAGTAATTGCCTTTGGACTTCAGTGCCCCTTATGAAACATGCTAAATCAGAGGTTTACATCTGGATTATGATCAGTTGCTTTGATATTCTGCAAGGTATACCATGGATTGTCTAATGCACACATCTCTACAGTGTTGGCACTGTCTTGGAACATTATTTTTTACTTTAGGCCAGTCTTTTCCCTCTTTTAGAAGTGTAGCTCTGAGCTCCCATGCTGGCTTAGGAATTATGGGAGTTAAATACCTATTAATGATGCCAAAGTTGAGACACGCTACTTTAGACTAGCTTTTGTTTGTTTGGGCTTTTGTGCTTCATTGTATCATTGCATTGCACTCTGAGATTTATGTGATGGCCTAGTATTTCCCTCTAAAACTTTCAATTGATGAGCCTAATTTCAATTTGATTACATAAAAAGAAAAATAATGCAGACTTTCTCCTGGCATACCTCTTGTGCCTAATCAGAATCATTATTAGCTTCTTTGACCATTTATTGCTAACTTACAAGGGTAGCATTTGATGTGCTCAAGATGTTGAATGTACCTAGCAGCTGTGTAAATCTGAGAATATATTTTGGATCAGTTTAATGAAATCTTGTTTATTCTAGAATTCTGATGTATCTCCTTAAAACAGACATACTTGTGTTTGCCAGGTACATAAGTATGACCAAATGAAGGAGAGGCATAACCATGAGACAACATGACTCCACAATCACTGAAGAATTGTGTAGATATAATTTATAGAGGATTCTTTACAAACTGCGTGACAGTAGATTTGAAATGCAAAAATTTGGCAGTAACAAACTGAAGGTATTTGGGAAACTTAATTGATGTTTCTGGTCACTACGAATCAAGCTGAATTTCAAGAGATGGGGGTTATCTTTGATAACGAGGAGGGAACAGAGACCCCTACAACTCCCGCTAAAACCCTAAATAGATCTGTCAAGTAAAGATGAGTATCTACATGGCAGGTCCTTCAGCTTGTGATTGACTACCCTTAATATAACTGAAGGAAAATAACTAATGAATGAAGCTAGCCAATGGAAGAACAGTCAGAAAAAACTAGGTAAATATTGGGTAGTTATTATGGCAGGCCACATTTCTGGTGGAGACACTATAGTTCCCAATAGTGGAATTAATTTCTCAGGTGTTGGCAGGTATTTGGAAAAGATGTGAGATAAATGTCCTGCATCAGCACGGTTGAACATCTTGGCCATTCCTGTGCAAATGATCTTACTGCTTGGAAAAGAAACCCTCTGGGGCAGCTGACTGCCCTTGTACTCAATCAGTACTGCATTATATAACATGTTGTGCAATTACTGAGCCTACACTTAAGCTTCATTTGGGGGCCAGGGGAACAATTTTTTGATTTATGGAATAATATCTTTCCTCTTTTGTGCAGTAAATATTTGGTGAGCGGGTGAGTAGATTCTCATTCATATCTTGCCGCAGGCCATGTTTTGCAATAACATCACTCAGTTTGCAATATAGACAATGGCTTGGAAAGAAATAAGGAGAATTCAAGGATTGTCCAAAGTTCCAGGCTGCACCTCTGAAGGAGGCCCAAGTGGAAAAAAAACCCATGCTTGGAATAATGAAGCGGAGGCAACAAACAATGACTAAGCTGCTCAAGTGTTTCCACCTCTGCTCATGTTTCTAGCAGCTGAAATTGTTACAGGTCCCCTTGGGCATTGAACTTTTTCTCAAGAATTTTAATCAGCTTGGTTTCAATTGCTCTTGTGTTAACTGAAGGGGACACAGACCTATGATGTCTATGCATTTAGAATTACTTTTAGAAATAAAAGTCCACACTATTTGAACTAATGCATTTCATAAAGGTGTCAACTAAAGGTCCTTAGAGACTTATTATCACTCTTAAGCCTGAAAGATACGCAGAGAAGAATCAGTTGTATTTCTGCATATCTAGATGCCTGTTGCACCACAGGTATCACTAAAACTCAATATAGATATTTTGCCTCTATTAGGTGGAAGTGTATGTCTTCTTTCTTTCAATGGAACATGGAGAAATGGGAACCCTTGAATCTCTTAATCAATTACAGTATTTCCAGTTTAATATATGTGTTTCAGTAATATGTGTGGTGCTATGAATTTTGTGCTGAGTATACAAAAACCAAATGATCAACCGGAACTGGTGGCTAATTTTTTGTTGCTCAGGCCCAGAATGGACTTCCAGAAGCAGCATCCATACAGAGAACCAGTTGTTCACATATTTGAATCCCACCACTGGATGGGTGGCTATATAAATGTTTTAAATAAATAAACAAAGAGACATCCAGTGACAGACAAATATTATAGAAGTAGTTCTATTGGCCACGTCTGAATAGAAAGAACTAAAACTATGATTTTGATAGCTTTTTTGTGAGACTACTTCATTCTGCTACTTTCACTTGAATGGGCCAAACTGTCTTTGTTTCCTGGCCTTGAACTATTTAGTACATTCATCAACATGGTGCTCCTATGGGAGATAGTTGTGTTCATTAAGGGCCCCTAAAGAATGTGTGGGACAGCACACACTTGCCACTTCATGCAAGAACCATTTTGGCTTTCCACATTCTGAAGAAAGTGTTTACTATTGTTAGCAGAGAAAAGTCATCATGTTTTAGACAGAATGTCTTCATCCTTTTTCGGGATGAAAAAAAATCAAAAAGTAATTGGATCCAGTTGCTTCCTAAACAGCTAAATATTTACATGGAGGCAGCTTATTAATCACAACCCCATGTGGCAGGAACGCTTGCACAGACACTTTGGGCAAGTGGTTTGTACCAGTCAGCTTGTCTCATGGATGTCTTCCTGACAGCTCCACTTCCATCACAATCAGTTGTGACACCATAATTACAGATTCGGGAGGTTTGCTGCCTCCAAATGATTGATTGTTTGATACACACAATTTAGGAGATAGATGTTCTTATGTAAATTAACTGTTTAGCAAGGGACACAGCTAAACAGCAAAGAGAGTAAAAACAAGTAGCTATATCTTGCTAGGCCAGTGTGTCGCCATGGAGATTTCGATTTCTTGAGAAGAACTTGAAGTGAAGCTTCCTTTCAGTATCTTCAGGATGACAGTGAGAAATTCCCTACTTAGCATCAGCCACAAATATTAGAGATTATTTGCCTTTGTAACCTATTTTGTTCCTATGGATGCCAAGAGCTTATGAGTTTGTTAATTGACATGGAGTCTGACAATAGTTTTTAGAAGGAGCTGAAAGCTATACAATGGAGTTCTTACTGCTTGTTGTGTTTACACTCATCCTGCAATTGTCTCTGCTCACTGGGTCTGTTCAATGACTTAAAAAGATTGGGCATAAATGAAAGCAGAAGAGAACAAATATATTTATACACCAGAAATTCCCTCACCTGCTTTCCTTTAAATGTGTTAGGTTACAGATGTGTTACATCCTTCTGGAAAAGTAAACCTTGGCTGAATTATTTTATATCAAGAGAGTCTTATATAAAGTCTAGTTTTATTCTCCCTTTCCTACAACTGAAAGTAGGCTTTCTTTTTTGACCCTGCCTAGACTGGATCTGCAGGAAGTCCCAGGCAGTGAAAACGATACATAGGAACTTATGTACTAGCAGTTCATCCATACAAGGCTGTTCAGAACTATATTGAACTGTTTCTGACTTTTAGTCACCTGGTGACAGAATCTTGTTACTTCACTTACCATCAAAATAATCTTTTGGTGGAACACAAGAAGTAGATTTCTACTTAAATATGAAATCAAAAATAAGGGCAGCATTGGTTGCTGTTCTGATTATTAATCCCTATATATGAAGTGAGGTATTATGAGGTTTTTGAAGTAGGGAGTAAATTATCTCCTGGGTATTTATTAACTTATTTAGGTAATACCACTCCTCAATGCTACTGTTTTAGGGAATGTTCCATACCTAATCCCAGTTCATAAGACATAGCATAGAATAAGACGAACTGGAATGGGGATTCATTTTGCATTTATTTATTTATTTATTTATTTATTTATTTATTTATTTATTTATTTATTTATTTATTTATTTATTTATTTATTTATTTAATTTATTTATTTATTTATTTACATTTATATACCGCCCTTTCCCGAAGGAAGTTACAGGGTGATTAAAAACAAAAATACAAAAGTTAAAAACAGATTTAAAAAATTATATTCGTCCCTGCATAAGTAAAACCCCAGTTAAAATTAAAATTAAAACTAAAATTAAAATTCTCAGCCTGGGCCAGAGAGCTCGAAGAGCCAGGTCTTCAGGTCCCGGCGGAATGAACGGAGGTCGGGGGCAGTCCTCAGCTCCACTGGCAGCTGGTTCCAAAGGGCAGGCGCACCCACTGAGAAGGCCCTATCCCTGGGTGTCGTCCGCCGGCAATCTCTTACCGGTGGCACCCTGAGAAGACCCTCCCTGTGGGAGCGCACTGGACGAAGGGAGCTTGATGCTGGCAGCAGGTGTTCCCTCAGATATCCCGGACCCAAGCCATTTAGGGCTTTATAGGTCATCATTAGTAAATCATTCTATCCTTAAATTATCCTCAAAATAGTCAAGTAACTGTGCTCCTGTTCCTTAAAAATGCCTTCTTCTTAAGTACTTTTCCTTAAAAATAGTTTTTCTGTTTCATACTACAGTGGCACCTTGGTACTCAACTGCTTTGAAACTCATCAAATTTGACACTCAATGCACTTTAATGTGAAAACTTTGTCCCGGTACTCACTGTTTATTTGGTACTCACCCATAAGTTAGAACTTGTCAGTGTCAGATGCCTTGTGACTCACTACATTATTTGTTATGGGAAAAATTGATTTGGTACTCATTAGTTTTGATATTCAATGCGCCTCCTGGAACCAATTAATGATGAGTACTGAGGTACCACTGTATTAGGAAAAAAACAGTTTCATCCCCTCAGATGATAGTATGTCTAGATAGGCATACCCATTGATGCTTAACTCTCATTATTTGCTTGTTTTCAATTGAAGTCTTCTCTCATCTTGACAAGAGGATGAAAAAATTTATCACTAAGCAAAAATGATTTGATGGCATAATAATGTCACTGATGAAAAATAAAGTTTTTTCTTTATTAGATTTATATCCTGCTCTTTTGCCATGGCAAAGCATGGATAGTAGTTCTTGCCTTCTAAAGGCAAGAAACAGCACAAATGAGATAGAAGCTGAAAGGATTTATTGAGCAGAACAAAGCAAAAGAATAAAAACCTTAACAGACCAAAAACTTTCATAGATGAAGTAGCAAAATGAGAAGTGGCAACATTCAATAGGGAGTGGATGTGGTGGCACAGAGGCTTAATGACACTCCAGCAGTTTGAGCCTGGCTCTGGGAGTTGAAGTGAGCTCCCATCTCAATCCCTAGCTCCTGCCCACCCAGCAGTTTGAAAGCATGCAGTATTGTGAGTAGATAAACAGGTACCATTCACGGGAAAAAAGCTAGCTGTATTTTGTGTATGTGTGTGGAGAGCGGATACAAGGCATCATGACATGATTAGGTGAGGTGAGATTGGTTGAGCAGCCCAGAAGAGCCAGCAACTTGAGTGCCACTAGTTAATTGGTATAAAGCTAGTTTGCCCCCACGGTGCACCATGGATAGACCACACAAGCGCTGAACAGAATGAAGTAACAATCTAGTTCATTCTGTTCAGTGCTTGTGCATCTATCCTTGGTGCACCATGGGAGCAAACTAGTTTTACACCAATTATCTAGCAGTGCTCGAGTTGCTGGCTCTTAATGGCTCTTCCACCTAGCAATCTAGGCTGTCAGGACCGCATTGTGTCTAACATGTGTAAATTTCCTTGACATTGTAAAAGCCATATGCTAAATAAATAAATAAATTCAAAAGAGGAATGTGAATACAGAACAGAATCCGACATTCCTTCAGCAACCCATCCTCTTCAAAGGCAAAGCAAATGTTTCTTCGGATACTCCAGCTGGCACATAGCGCCTTTCCTAAGCATCAAGTCTATGCTGAAGCTCATAATTAAGAGGAGCTTCAAAGTTTATATAATGTTTTATTGCAATTGTTCAGACTTTTAATTAAGCGCATTTACTGTTTATACTGCTTGCCTATTAGCTGTCAAAAGTTTCTGTGAGACAGTACCAGCTCATTATATCAAACCCTCCTGGCATAGGTAGCTGGCCTTGGAGTTAAAGGAAGTGATAAATCTTCAAATAAACTGCATCAGAAGAGGGGGAAAACAAAAGCTAACTATGAGAAAGTTATAAAGTGGGGAAAGGAAGCAGGAAAGCTCTGAGGCTTGCATTAGAAACCTAAGGCTTTACCAAACCATGCTGTCTACAAGAATACAGAAGAAATGCCATATTATCCAGGAAATCACAGACAAAAAATGGGGCACACCATCTACTGTATTGTACTTTGCCTGCATAATCCTCTTCTGCGGTAGTACTACACTACCTTTCCTCCAGGAGCTGAAGGTGGTATAGATTGCAATCTTTCTCCTTTTTGAGAAATGGCAGTTCCCACTACCAGATTAATTTCACTGACTCTGTGTGACATTATCACACTGTCAGGTTCCAGGTGAAGCTGAGGAATAGGATTTAGCACTTACCTTAAGAAGAGGAAAACAATGTTATAATGTCCCCATCCTCACAAGAAGGCAGGCAAGGTTTGCTATGAGTGTCAGGGAGAGAGGCCAGAAGGAGAGAGGTTGGGAGGTGGGTGGGATAAGGGAATTATTTCCCAGATCTATTGGCCCTGAGGAAACTACTTCCATCATCCTTAGAATAAAACCAATATGTGTGCAAGATTTATGGAGCAGAGCAATTTAGGGCAGTGTACTGTTATGACTGAGAGACATGAAGGTCTCACACCAGCTCAGTGGTTATTGAAGAATCTCACGAAAGCTAAAGTGTTCTCTTAGGATGCCCAGATTCCCCAGCACTAATTAAAGGTGGAGAACTTTATAGTAGGCCTCTTAATTGTGGAGTGCCTCAGGGTTCGGTGCTCTCGCCCCTCCTGTTCAACATCTATATGAAGCCGCTGGGAGAGATCATCCGTAGCTTCGGGGTGAAATATCATCAATATGCTGATGATACCCAGCTATTCATCTCCACCCCGAACCAACCCAGTGATGCCCTCGATGTGATGTCCCGTTGTCTGGAAGCGGTACAGATTTGGATGGGAGAAAACAGGCTTCGACTCAACCCGGCCAAGACTGAGTGGCTGTACATACCGTCATCTCGTTTAGTCCAAGAGGTTCCATCTCTGACTATAGGAGGAGAGATGTTACCTCCCATTGATAAAGCACGCAATCTGGGCGTCCTCCTAGATTCACGACTCAGTTTTGAAGATCACATCGGAACCGTGGCTAGGGGGGCATTTGCCCAGATTCGTCTTATATACCAATTACGCCCCTTTTTGGACCGAGATGCCCTACGTACAGTCACCCACGCACTCGTTACCTCCCGTATTGATTACTGTAATGCTCTCTACATGGGGCTGCCCTTAAAGACCACCCGGAGGCTTCAGCTGGTGCAGAATGCAGCTGCGCGGGTTGTGATGGGAGCTTCCCGATACTCCCATATTACACCCCTCCTGCGGGAGCTGCATTGGCTACCAGTTGCCCTCCGGGTGAGATTTAAGGTGCTGGTACTTACCTTTAAAGCCCTACATGGCTTAGGTCCGGGATACTTGCAGGACCATCTGCTGCCGGGAACAAATTCCCATCGTCCAGTACGCTCACACAGAGAAGGCCTCCTCAGGGTACCGTCAGCTAGGCAATGTCGGCTGGCGACCCCCAGGGGGAGGGCCTTCTCTGTGGGAGCACCAACCCTATGGAATCAGCTTCCCCCTGAGCTTCGGATAGCCCAAAACCTCCAATCCTTTCGCCGCGGCCTCAAAACACACCTGTTCCACCAAGCTGACCTAGACTGACAGGCATCTTAATTAATTTATATTTAGTATTTTTAATTCATTTTTAAATTCTCTAATTTTTTATTGCACTGATGTTCTCAATTTCATTTATCTTGATTTATGCACTTATTATATGTTTTATTGTGAGCCGCCCTGAGTCCTTCAGGAGATAGGGCGGGATATAAATCCCATCAATAAATAAATAAATAAATCTCTTGTCAGCAAATTCTAGCCAGGTTTGAATTTTGTTGATAAAGTGCAAACATAGCTGGAATTTTCCATATGAGACATTAAAGAAGGAAAAAGCAGTTATCATATATTGTTTATATTTGGAATAGGGCAATTGGGAAATTCCCAAACAGTCCAGGGAAAAAAAAGGTTGCTTTTAATACAGAGTGCACTTTCTGTGATCTAGGGAATAGGTTTCAGTTATAGTGGAAAGAAAGGGACGCGGTGGCTCAGCGGGTTAGGACGCTGAGCTTGTCGATCAGATGATCGGCAGTTTGGCGGGTCGAATCCCGAGTGCCACATAACAGTGTGAGCGCCTGTTACTCTTCCCAGCTTCTGCCAACCTAGCAGTTTGAAAGCACGTAAAAATGCAAGTAGAAAAATAGGGACCACTACGGTGGGAAGGTAACAGTGTTCCGTGCGCCTTTGGCATCTAGTCATGCCGGCCACATGACCACGGAGACGTCCTCGGACAAGCACTGGTTCTTTGGCTTTGAAACGGAGATGAGCACCGGCCCCTAGAGTCGGAAACGACTAGCACGCATGTGCGGGGGAACCTTTACCTTTACCTATAGTGGAAAATTAAATAGAGATTTGGAAAGGCAGCAGCTGGAAAGATTCTTAGTAGAATCTGTTTGTTTTTGCTAAGACTGGACATTCAGAATGGTTTTTTTTATAGTACACGGATGAAATATCTTGCCCAGACAATGTGTTTGAAGTATTACAGCGAATTGTCTCACCACCACTAGTCCATTCAAGGTGCAACAGTTCAGAGCTGCCAAACCTATTTTGGCATCTTTCTAGGGGATCAAAATAAAATAACAGGTTTAAGAGCAATGTTTTGCTGACTTTTCATACCCTTCAAAATAAGCTGCCTGTTCCTCTTGTTAAGGGTCCAGGGCAGTCTTAGGAAAATACAGAAGTGCTGTCTGTCAAATAATAAAAAGGCAATCTGACCACTAATTTGGAAATTTTCATGGGCAAGTGCAGCAGGTCAGAATGACATAAAAACAACTAAACTTATTTGATGTCACTAAAGAAGAAATGGGCTTGCAAAGTTGAATCCTAGGTACATGAGTTGTTGGGTATGTTCCTTTTGAACAAATTATAACTGGTTCCATCCCATTAAATTTTGATAATAGAAACAATGCCATATCTGCTCTCAAATACTAGAACAGGGCTTTTCAACCAGTGGTACGCATACCACCTGTGCCACATGGCAGGTGGTACATGACTGCTAGCCAAGTGTAGTGGGAGAGGGGAATGAGCCAAAGCGACCCAAGCCTGAGGGAGAGGAAGCTGCAGCTGCAGGACTGCTGGAGCTCGGCAGACCCCAGGAGCTGGCAGGGGTCTAGCTGATTGGCTTCAGCTAATTGGGGCTTCCTGAAGCAGTGCGGAGCTGGAGGTGAACTGAAGAAAAAGGGGGGAAGGAGAGGAGAGGCTATAAAAGAAGGTGGTTTGGGTGGGAAATGGAGAAAAAAAGACAACAGGGAAAGAGAAGGAGAGGTCATCAGGCAGGGAGGAAACAGGGACAGGGAAGAAGAGGCAGCTGTTGCTGGAAGAAAAGGTCCCCTTGTTCTTTTTCTCCAGCTAGGAGAATGCAATCAGTGCTGATGAAATGAAAAGCCAGCATGTCAGAAAGGAGGTGGGTTTATTTAGTTCTGGATCAGCTGGCAGCTTGATTGGGTTACCATAAGGATTTTTGTACAGTTTTTACAGCATTTTGTAATTCAGAGGCTCCTTTGTGTGCTTTGGTTATTGGAATATTTTAGTCTGTACTTTAGGCTAGCAAAGTGTTGGCTTCCATAGGTTTAATCCCTTTTAAACAAATGTAATTAGTTTTACCCCCTTATCTTGAGTCTGTCTATGAATTTTAGAAAGTTTTCTTTGAAGGTAAACAGGCTTAATTTAAGACTAAAGCTTTTTGCAATTGCTGGAGCCTTTCATTCTCATTGCAACATTTGAGGCAGCTTAAAGAAAAAAAGCTGGAGTTTATGTGTTTCTTTATTTTGTGAGCCTTTCTTGCTTTGCACTTGATTCCTGTGTCTTTAAGAGTACAGGGAAGGGATGGGGGTTGCATTCTTATTACACTGGAAGGAGAGCTCAGAAGGGATAGAGGAAGAAGGGCTGACCAGCTAGCTCAGGGGTCTACAAACTTAGCAATTTCAGACCTGTGGACTTCAACTCCCAGAATTCCTCATCCAGCCATGATGGCTGAGGAATTCTGGGAGTTAAAGTCCACAAGTCTTAAAAGTGCCAGGTTTGAAGACCCCTGAGCTAGCTAGTAGTGGTGCACATGAATAAACATGGATAAATTCATCATACATTTGTCAGTGCAAAGGGAAAGTGATTCAGCAAAGGAACAGTCACCAAAGAAATTAAAACTGGTACTTTTTTCCTTTTTTCTACAGTTTGTAACATTTTATTTGATTATAGAATAAAATACAAGAATACAAAAGCAAATCTACATGGGGCTGCCCTTGAAGACCACCAGGAGGCTCCAGCTGGTGCAGAATGCGGCCGCGCGGGTAGTGATGGGAGCATCCCGATACTCCCATATTACACCCCTCCTGCGTGAGCTGCATTGGTTACCGGTTGTCTTCCGGGTGAGATTTAAGGTGCTGGTACTTACCTTTAAAGCCCTACATGGCTTAGGCCCGGGATATTTGCAGGACCGTCTGCTGCCAGGAACGACTTCCCATCACCCAGTGCGCTCACACAGAGAGGGCCTCCTCAGGGTGCCATCGGCTAGACAATGTCGGCTGGCGACCCCCAGGGGAAGGGCCTTCTCTGTGGGAGCACCAGCCCTGTGGAACCAACTCCCCCTTGAGCTCCGGATAGTCCCGGATCTCCGGTCCTTTCGCAGCGGCCTTAAAACATTCCTTTTTCATCACGCTGACCTGAACTGACGATAAGGTTTTTAAAAATGTTTTTTTTAAATTTTTAATTGTTTAGTTTAACTTATTTATTGGGGCTGTTTATTTAATTTCTTTTAACTTTTGTATTGTTGTTTTTATTGTTGTTAGCCGCCCTGAGTCCTTCGGGAGATAGGGCGGCATATAAGTCCAATAAATAAATAAATAAATAAATAAATAAATAAATAAATAAATAAATAAATAAATAAATAAATAAATAAATAAATAAATAAATAAATAAATAAATAAATAGTTAGTAGGACACAGTGGGGAGGGAAAGGGGGAAAAAGTGAGGGGGAGAAGGGAAAAAGAACAGACTTCCTCTGTTGCAGTAGAAGGAAGCATTAACATTGAACCTCAACTTTTTTACTTTTCCATAATATTACAAACTAGCCATTTCTACCACAACAAATGAATCTAATCAGTAAAACCCAAAATCCCCCCGTTTTTTTAGTCATCAAGTTTTTGACACCTTGCTAAACACTGGTGGTACTCAAATATTGTCATGTCCTAAAAATGGTACAATCTGTGAAAAGGTTGAAAAGCCCTGTACTAGGACATCAGATTCTCGTTATTTGCTTCTGCTACTTTGACCATTAGTATACAGCATCTGAGCCTTTATGGCTGACCTTACATTTGCTAGCTGCATCTCCTGGTTTGTATCTTTTTTTTTTAATCCCATTTATATCCCGCCCTTCTCTGAAGACTCAGGGTGGCTTACAATCTAAGCACAATCAATGTGCTTAGCAATAGCCTTTATTCTATGTATATGCCTGCTTATTAGGGCTTTCGCCCCCCCCAGAGGCATTATTACAAAGTCAGCTTATTGCCCCCAACAATCTGGGTCCTCATTTTACCTACCTCGGAAGGATGGAAGGCTGAGTCAACCTTGAGCCTGGTGGGATGCGAACCTGCACTAATTGCAGGCAGCTGGTGTTACTTAAGGAGGCATTAGCCCACTGCTCCACCAAGGCTCTTCCTGAGTCTTCCTGAGTGTCCCTTCCTTCTCACTACTTCTTTCCAGATTGACAGATTCAGAATAACGGAATGATGGAATGACGGAATTACAGAATAACATCCCAACGTGAAAGAGAGATAATAATCAATGAACTGGATCAGTTTGGGCAAGCCCCTCTGTCATGTCTTTGATCTTTGCATCTGGGAACCAACATACTTCACTTGATAGCTTGTCTGGTCTCCAGATTGTTGATTCTGTCCCTCTGAGAAATGTGGTGTCACCAATCCCCACCACATACCTTTTCTTCTTTGGGCCCCCAATGGCCTCCTTTTCTCTGTGACAGACTGAGCAACATTTCTCCCTGTTACTGGAAGACTTCTACAGATATCTGCATATCTTTTTCCAGAGCAGTATGAAGCTGACTTTTCAGTCCGGTGGCATTTTTTGTTCTCCGAGTAACATGCTGATGTTGCTCCTCCTCTAGGGCTCCATTTTTCCTGGTAATTGTTTCTTGTTGTAGCATTCAGTTTGTAGAGAGATGTCTGCCTTTTCCACAAATTTCTCATGTTCAGGGATGAGTCTGAGTGGCTAGACATGGACCCTGCACTTTCTCCCCCAGCAGTCTGATCAGTTTGAATGGTAAAATTGGAGTTCTCTTCAGGAAGGAGTAATTGGAATCCTCCTTGGGGAGGAGGACCATCTAAGTATAGACAAGACTGGGTAGTGAAGAAGGATCCTTCAAGAAACCAATGGCAAATCAATTCTATGCTGCCATCAAGAAGACTAATTTCTAGGGTTCTCCAAAGCACAGTTGAAAATTCACTGTTTTGGTCCAAGAATGCACCAGTTACATTGCCCTGAGGACCAGGCTTTGTGCGGTCTGTTGATCACTGTTTTATGAAAGTGAAAATGTCTGGGGAATCTAAACACTTTCAAAATTGACAGCGCATTGTTTCCTAACACCAACTCTATTCAGGCTATGGGAGGGCTGCATTTAGCCCCAGAGGTGCAGTTTCTGCACTGCTGATCTAACCCCTGTGAACATAGGGGAAATAATGTCCACATCTATTTAATTCCATGTCGTGGAACTTCTTGGTGTTATGGCTATTCTTTAATCCTACTGGACTGCAGATTACTTTATGGGATTTGTGGTAATATTATCACTTTCTCTCCCAAAGCAAAAGAGTGACTTCTCTGCACTATTATAATACTAAGCTCTGAAAGTACACAATGATGTATAATCTATAATTATAATATTATGCATTTTAAGGAAAAAGGTAGGAGAGACATCCTGCAGCAGAATTACCATGCAGTGAATGGAAAGGGCTACTGACTTTTCTTTTTTTTAAAGTGGAGGGGAGTAAGTGTTTCCAAAACCTCTTTTTTTCCTGCTTATGAGTTCAGGAGGAAGCCTTGCAATGACAAATGTGAATTAGAATTTAATTCAAATAGACAGTCTGTCGCTTTCTATGGGATTTTTCTCTTGATGTCCTACCAGTGGCAAGTGCAGATGATTAAGTCATAGCTATAGAATCCAAAATGTTGATCCAATGGCTTCTCTGCCTAGGTAGAAATCCTCCATTTGTTCAATTAACTATCCAGAGGTGAGAGAAATCCTCTTTGGTGTGTGGTTAGCCATTACTATCTGTCAAGTGTTTTCTTTTACTGCTATAATCTAGGTGGATGGCTTTTTTTTATTGCCTGACAAGCTGGATCTACAGATTTCTTCTCTAGCCTGCTGTTAGGATGACTTGTGGATTCTATGCTCTATTCTGTTTTATGGGTTTGATTACTAGTTAGTTTTATGACAAACTTTATTATATATCCTCTATTGTAACTTTTAAATTAGAAATAATGATTTTTTTTATTGGTAGTACTTGTTGCTGCCTTTAAAAAGACATATCTAGTGTGATATTGAAAATATTTAGTGCCAACAACCTTCAAATGAAGGTGCTGTTTTATTTCCTGGCTCTTGTCTCTTTCACTTTATGAGTTAGTACCATGGATCACATCCAATTGGGAATGACATCCTATCATTATGTTTCCAGTTTGAGTTACCTAAATGATGATCACCCTGAGGTGAATTCAAGTGAGAATGAGAGCAAGAGACAGCAATTTAAATCAATAGACAACTATGTCTTTGCAATCCTCCTATTACAGTATATTCTTAAACTGTTGTAATGTTCCTTGAACAACATATTCGGTATTCCAGCACTTTTATTTGATTGTCACTTAGGGAACATGATTGTATACATGAATATCCCACTTCTAAACAGAGACAAGTATGAGGATAACAGAATTTACCATAGATTCCAAGATGCCAAAAAAAGCCTATAAGGCTTATGGAACCAACTGCCGGTGGAGCTCCGGATGACATCAGACCTCCGAACCTTCCGTCGCGGCCTGAAGACCCATTTGTTTGAATTAGCTGGTCTGGCCTGATGGGGGATTATGGGTTTTTTTAAATTGGTGTTCTTAGTATTGTATTATTGTTTTTTAACTGGGCATTGGTTTAATTTCTTTTTAACTTTTGTATCGTTATTTATATATGCCCTGTGAACCGCCCTGAGTCCCTAGGGAGAAGGGCGGTATACAAATCAAATAAAAACTAAAACTAAACCAATGGTAATATGAAGCATATATATCCCAGATACTTAATGATCATAAAGAAAATCTATGCGGTCACTAAGAGTTAACAATGACTTGATAGCGCATTTTGTCTGGGTTACAAGTAGTCAGGCAATAACAGTGATTAAATCAACAAAATCAGTGAAAGTATAATTTATTTATTTTATTTATTTTAATTCCATTTATATCCCGCCCTTCTCCGAAGACTCAGGGCGGCTTGCAAGCTTAGCAGTAGCCTTCATTCTATGTATATGCCTGCTTATTAGGGCTTTCAAACACCCCCCAAGCGGCATTATTACAAAGTCAGCTTAATTGCCCCCAACAATCTGGGTCCTCATTTTACCTACCTCGGAAGGATGGAAGGCTGAGTCAACCTTGAGCCTGGTGGGATGCGAACCTGCACTAATTGCAGGCAGCTGGTGTTACTTAAGGAGGCATTAGCCCACTGCTCCACCAAGGCTCTTGAATAATGAATTCAAGAGGAATTCAACTGTAGTTGTAAGGTTCATTCTGGAGGGAGTCATGTCACGGTCAATCTACTTGACCTATGACTATTGCAGTAGATATTCCAGTGGAGGTTCCCCCATCTGAGGGGACCTTAATTCTGCAAGTCATTGGTCCTTTCTCAGTGTTCAGCTAAAGCTGAAATGCCTTAAATTATGGTGTCAGATTTTCAGAACTTCATCATCCAGCAGGTATGTTCCCCATCCAGTATCCATTCTCATGCCTTCCACATACCGTCATCACTTTTGCTGAAGCCTCAGGTTCCAGGTCAGAATCCTCTACCTGCGAGTGGTAAGGCCAGCATCTGTTTTCTTCTATGCTGATTTTTGGATTCAATTCTTTTGCTTTAAGTTGGCAGGTTTATTGGTACCACCTTCTAAGGAAAATGTGTCCAGGTCAGGGCTTTTTTTCTCATAGAATGCTCAGAACGACGTTCCAGCACTTTTTTTGCAAAAAAAGAAGAAGCTTTTGCACAAGCTGTGCTGCTATTGGCTTTCGAAAGCCTATTGCAGGGATAGGCAACCTTGGCTCTTATGACTCGTGGACTTCAACTCCCAGAATTCTTGAGTCAGCTATGCTATTGGCTTTCGAAAGCCAATAGGAATTGCTGCTAAGCGCGCCAAAAGATCCAGCCAGCAAATGTTGCACAGGCAAGTTGCAGCGAAGGCAGGAACTTTGCAGTCCTCCTTGCTCCCCAACTATACCATCTCAAGTAGGTAAGTAAGATATTATTTGCAAATAGGATATCCAAGTATGACTCAAGGAAGTTTTCCCTGCATGGAGGGAGTAGTGGTTTGTTTCACTTTGTTTTACTTTTCAAATTGTTGTAGGGAAGAAATGATGATTAGAAAAAGGCAGGAAGTTATTTTTATTAGGAAGAATTCATTTATCCCATGCTAGATCTTTGGGAGCTTAGTATCACCAGCACAGAACATTTGCTTTTCTGAACGTTCATTCAAATTCAATTCCTGATAGGGGCATTTGAAAAAAAAGTTATTTATTAAATTTATATGCTGACTATCTCACCAGGATAACTCTGAAGTCAACTGTGAATCCATGCACAGTGGGGCCATTAAGCCCATTTTTTCCACTTTATCAAAAAGGAGACTATGATTTACTTTATCAAATCCCTTTAAATTAACTTCAGCCCTTACAATTGCTAGCAACCCTGGCTCTCAATTATTATAATGAGAGGCTATTGTATTGTGAAAAAAAGGAAAAATCTGTGTTGAATTGCTTTAACACACTGCATTTAAAAGTTGATATCTTCAAAAAGAAAAACAAAAAAGAAAAATCTCACAAAGAAAAATAACAGAAGGAAAAGTCCAAGAAACAGAAATGGTTCATCCAGTGGAAAAGTGAAACATATATTAGCTCAGAAGAAATAAAGTTTTGGAAAGAAAAACAACAAAGAACAACAGATTTGTTCTAGGTTCAAATAAGCCACATTAAAAAAAAATGAAAGACACCAACTCAGCCCTAAATGTCAGCTGACATTATGTGTCAGGAAGTGTTCCCTAAACCACATTAAGTCCTTGCTTAGATCTTCCATATTCTTTGTATATTTCAGTTAAGAATCTCATCTCTTTCTCTCTCTCACTCACTCACTCACTTTTCCCATAATATCTTCTATTTTGAAAATGCTGGAACCATTCATGGCCACACATACATGCACATACATGTAGTTGTGGGTGTGTATGCACTTCTGTGTATTAAGCCTGATAACAACTCTGGCAAGAAATGTTCAGCTTCTCTTCAATTATATAATCAATTTACACTGTTTTATCAACCCTGCTAGATCGTATTATATCAGCTCAATTACAATTCCAACTTTTTATAAAAAATAATCAACGTTTTCACTTTTTCTGAACACGCATAGCTCTACACATGCCATTTGCTCATTCACACACTCACTTACTGCCCTGTTGCTTCTAAATGCTTCCAAATGCCATTTGCTCATTCACTCACTCACTGCCCCATCACTTCTAAACGCTTCCAAATGCCACTTGCTCGCTCACTTACTGCGTTTGGAAGCGATGGGGCAGTAAGTGAACAAGTGCCAGGGCCGGAGGCCATCAGCTGTTTGGCGCTGGAGATGCTGGGCAGCCCGACGCAGCACTCCGTGGCTGGGGCATCTTCAGCTGGTGTCAGGGACGGTGTCGGAGGCCGTCAGCTGTTCAGCACTGGAGACCGCTGGCACAAGGAACACAGCTCTGGGTCGGGGTTCGGAGCAGCTCCGGGTGGGGGTTCAGCATGGGCTGCGGCATGGCAACTGCAAAGAGGGAAATCCCCACAGTGGCTGTGGGGAGGGGAATCCCTGCAGCCTGTGGCTCCAAGCTGCAGGGGTGGGGGTGCAAAGGACAGGCGGCGACACCATAGCAAGAGGGGGTTCTTACAGACACCGGCATCACTCTCAGTGACAGCACCTCTGAGTCCGGCACCTTTTTTTTTTTTTAGAAAAAAAGCACTGGTCCAAGTGAACTCTGACAAGGATCTCCTTGCTAAGATGTTGATTGAAGTCACTGGACGTAGTCTATAATTGGACTGTCCACTTAAAATGTATAAACATAAACATTGGTATCCTTATGTCCTTGCTCCAAAATGTATGTTTCACACTATTTCTTTGGTTGCTTCCATCAAACTTCAACTGCAGTTCCAAAGTTCTCTCTCTATTCCTCTATGCTTGAAGAAAACGTATTCAGCTCTATCTGCTCCACCTTCCATTTGTTGTGTCCTATTTTTCTTTCATTTATGGGCACCGTTTGGTCACAGTCTGTTCTCAGGGCTCTGGGCTGGATTTGGTAGGCTTTCCTGTTAAAAATTTGTCCTTGGATATTTAAAATGCAGATTCTACCCATGTTTTAGCTGAAAAAAATGAGTTTTTTTAAAAAAAGAGAAAGATAGATCACTTCTGTGTCTCAAGATTGAATTCATTATTAATCATTTATCTTAGTGAAATATTTGTGGGGTTGCTTAAACCCAAGTCAATGTCAAAATATTTCTTCCCCAGAAAGTCTAAATGAAATAAGATAAAGTGGATTCAGGCTCCTTTCCAGAGCACCGCCCCGCAAGTGCATCTAGCAAATATTCCTTTGGTTCCCTGCCATCATGAACAAAAAAGGTTTATCTTTTTGGAAGCGTCTGCTGGTGCTGATGCAGAACTTCATAAGACTGTTGATGAGCAGCAGACAGTAGATAATTAAGAAGGTAAGAATGGAGCCTTTGATTCTGGAACCGCTTTATGGCTATTGACTAATATTTAATATCTTCCATTTCCCAAACTAGCTGTGTGATTACCGTCACAACAAATTCCAGAACTTCACTTTGTATTGAATAAATAATTGAGAGCAATGTGGTGACCTAGTGCGAAAATAGTCACCTCTCCTTGGGAAAGGAGAATTCTCCTTGAGAATTCAATCCTAAGTAGTGGCAGATGTATCTTTTCTAAGCCACAAAGTAAAAAAAAAATCTGCTGTGAACTCCACAATAGGCTTCAGGAAGGGCATCTGGCCAGTAAACACTTGGTTTCATCCAATCACCCTGATTCTATCCCAAAAAGGGATTACAGGGTTGTAAAAGGGAATATTTAGTAAATATTTTTTTATTTGGTCTGAAGCCTTCTTAGATTTCTTTAATGGATAAGCCTGAGTTCTAATACTGTGAATGGAAGAAAAATATTTAACCATTTTTAAGATTATGCTATATATCATTATACCAGGTTTTATTTATGTGTCATGTCCTCTTTTACCCACATTTTTAAGCTAAAACCCCTAAATGTTCTGCCTCATCCAACATGGCTACTTCTCACCATTCACCACATTTTTTTCATCATCTACATAACATGGGGACCCCTTGCTGCTGTTCAATAATACGGCACAGAGAGCCAGTTTGGTGCAGTTGTGAAAGTGCTTACTTAAAATCCAGGAGGGTGTGAATTCTAGTTCTCCCTTAGGCATCAAACCTGGCTGGGTGATTTTGGGCCTGTCACACAGCTGTTGTTGAGGGAAAAACAGAAGAATTAGGTATCTTCACCATATTGAGTTATATATGAAAAAGATGGGATAAAAATCTAATAATAACACCTTACATCCTGTAACATACTTTTAACAACATCAAACAACCTGTAGTATTTGGGAAAGACTAGATAGGTGAATAACAATGCTAAATATAGTTTGGCTGACTGTGCGACCAATCATAATAATAATGACAACATCAAGCACACTAAAGTTAGGAAAAAGGTTAGTAGCAAATACGGTATATAAAACAGTGAAGAAGATCTTAAAGTCCAAATTTGGTGGAGGAAATACTATCAAGGGGTTTAACACCTGGGCAATTCCAGTTATTAGATACACAGCTG
The DNA here is from genome assembly GCF_964194415.1 of Vipera berus. NCBI lineage: Eukaryota > Metazoa > Chordata > Lepidosauria > Squamata > Viperidae > Vipera > Vipera berus. Next base: position 178,946,557 of record NC_138203.1, on the reverse strand, counting down.
GAACAGTGGAGTGGACTCAAGCTGAACTAGAAGCCTCAGATAGGAAGCTCAGAAAAATAATAACAATAAATCATGCTCTTCATCCACACATAAAGTTGACAAACTCTACTTATCAAAGGCATAGGTGTGCATGCAATGTTGCAAGTACACCAGACAGTTGAAGAAGAAAAAAGAGCTTTGGAAGAGCATCTGAAGGGCTCTGAAGAAAGTGCTCTAGTATACCAATGACAACTTACTGGATACCAAAGGACAAAATTGGCCTATAAAAAAGACCAAATGAGGAATAGAAAACAGATGTGGCAAGGCAAAATATAACATGACCAGTGCATTAAAAAAATTTCCAGCTGGCAAAGTAGACAACAAAAAGACCTGGAAATGGCTAAGAGCAGGAGTATTGAAGAAAAAGACAGCTAGGGACTAATTCTGGCTGCGCAAGACCAAGCCCTAAGAACAAATGGATATTAAGCCAGAACTTAGAAACAAGAAGCAACAAATGCTGCCTGGAGATAGTAGAATAAGAAAGAAAGAACTGGAGAAAAATACAAAAAAGAAAGACCTGCAAGTAGAAGTAGAATGACTGAGGCACCCTTCCTCAAAAATACCCCAAAGATTGTACTAATAGTAATAGCTTTCTTTGCTCCAATTCCAAAACAAATGTAGCACCGTTTGTTTTATTCTCCACTGATTGGATTCAAACTCAGCTTCCACTTGGAAACAGCCCGTTATGTCACGGTAATAAAAATGAACACTTGGTTATAACATTTATTGCTATCAATAATGAAATGCTGGCAAGGACATTACTCTTTCAGAGGTTTTGTTGATTTTCTCAGCTGCCCTCTTGCCTTCTCACTATGTTGACAAAGTTGACATGATGCGGCCTTGCGGCCCCTGACCCGGCGCAGATCCCAGTGGGCTCCATGGTTCTCCGTGGAGCTCCGGGAGATGAAGCGTCGGAGACGGGGCCTAGAGAGCGGTTGGAGGTCCAGCTGATCTGAATCCGACCGATTGCGACTAAGAACCCATATTAGGTCTTATCTCACAGTGATAAGGGTGGTGAGGTCTAATTACTTCGCTACCCTTATCGCGTCCACAGATGATCACCCGGCCGCCCTGTTTAGGGTGACCTGCTCCCTCCTTAATCAGGAGGTGAGTGAGGAACCCTTGCAGGGGCGTGCCGAGGAGTTTAGTCAACATCTGTCGGACAAAATCGCTCAGATTCGGACCGGTTTGGACTCCGACTGGGCAGAGTCAGATGATCAGGACACGGGTGGTCTTGTCAATGTTATCTGGGAGGAGTTCGATCCTGTAACTCCGGAGGAAGTGGACAGGATTATGGGGAGGCTGAGCTCCACCACATGTTTATTGGACCTGTGCCCTTCCTGGCTGGTTTATGCAGCCCGGGAGGGGACACGAGGCTGGTTCCAGGCGGTTATATCTGCCTCTTTGAGTGAGGGTAGTTTCCCCACCACCTTGAAAGAGGCGGTGGTGAGACCTCTTTCGTCCGGTCTCCAACCTTCGCTTTCTTGCGAAGGTTGTTGAGAGTGTGGTGGCGCATCAGCTCCCTCTGGTTCTGGATGAAGCGGATTATCTAGACCCGTACCAATCGGGCTTCAGGCCCGGGTACAGCACAGAGACAGCATTGGTTGCTCTGGTGAATGATCTCTGGAGGGCTCGGGACAGGGGATATTCCTCTGTCCTAGTCCTATTAGACCTCTCAGCGGCTTTCGATACCATCGACCATGGTATCCTGCTGCGGCGTCTCAGGGGATTGGGAGTGGGAGGCACGGTCCTTCAGTGGTTCTCCTCCTATCTCTTGGGATGCTCGCAGTCGGTGTTGGCAGGGGGGCAGAGGTCGACCGCGAGGCCTCTCGTTTGTGGAGTCCCTCAGGGGTCGGTCCTCTCGCCTCTCCTGTTCAACATCTACATGAAACCGCTGGGTGAGATCATTTGTGGTTTTGGAGTTGGGTATCATCAGTATGCTGATGATACCCAGCTTTTCATTTTGACCCCAAACCACCCCAGTGATGCCCTTGATGTGATGTCCTGCTGCCTGGAGGTGGTTCAGGTCTGGATGGGGAGGAACAGGCTTTGACTCAACCCTGACAAGACTGAGTGGCTGTGCGTACCAGCATCTCGGGATATTCAGGATATCCCATCTCTCTCTATGGGGGGTGAGTTATTACCCCCCATAGATAGGGCTTGCAACTTGGGAGACCTCCTAGACTCACAGCTTTCTTTAGAAGACCATATAGTTGCTGTGGCTAGGGGGGCCTTTGCCCAGGTCCGCCTGGTGCACCAGTTGCGGCCCTATCTAGACCGGGATGCCTTACGTACGGTCACTCACGCGCTTGTGACCTCTCGTCTGGACTACTGCAACGCTCTCTACATGGGGCTACCCTTGAAGACCACTCGGAGGCTCCAACTGGTACAGAATGCAGCCGCGAGAGTTGTGTTGGGAGTTTCCCGACACTCCCATGTTACACCTCTGCTCCACGAGCTGCATTGGCTTCCAGTTGTCTTCCAGGTGAGATTCAAGGTGTTGGTAATGACCTACAAAGCCCTACATGGCATGGGTCCGGAATACCTTGGGGAGCACCTGCGGCCGGCGTCAACTTCCCTCCGCCCAGTACGCTCCCACAGAGAGGGCCTCCTCAGGGTGCCACCGTTCAAAGAATGTCGACTGGTGGCCCCCAGGGGGAGGGCGTTCTCTGTGGGTGCGCCGGATTTATGGAACCATCTTCCGGTTGAGCTCCGGATGGCGCCTGACCTCCGCTCCTTCCGGCGTGATCTCAAAACCTACCTTTTTGAACAAGCTGGCATGGCCTGATGGGATGGGGTTGTGTTTTATAAATTTGTTTTTACCTTTTTAATGTGTTCTAACTTATTTATGGGCATTGTTGTTTAATCGTTTTTAATTTTTGTATCTTGTTTTTTAATATGTATTGCCCTATTCACCCCCCTGAGTCCTTCGGGAGAAGGGCAGTATACAAATTAAATTAATAAATAATAAATAAATAAATAAATGATGAAATAAGAGAGCTAAAGAAATGGGAGTATTGCTGCAGTACTGCCCTCCCTGATGTGCAACATCATCTCAAGCTTGAGCTGCTGGAGTCTGTCACTGGACTGGCTTTTGAAATCTCAGGCTGTTGGTCAGGAACTTTAATTTCTGCCTGGCAATGTTGAGAGATGGGCATCTTGGGAGTTCATGGTAATCATAGGTCTGTCCTAAGTTGTTATGGTTAGTCATTGGGTCTACCTTTTGCTTCAAGACAGCTGTGGCACAATATTGGAAGATATTACTATCAGTGCCTGGAAAGATCACTCTCTGATTACTTCCAGATTGCTCCCCATTGTGGAAGCCTGGTTTTCACTGAGGATCCAATGGGCAGTTTAACTGAGGCCTAATTCAATATATGGAGGCTACTTGGGTCCGGATGGGAAGGAACAGGCTTAGGGTCATTCTGTCAAGACTGAGAGGCTGTGGCTCTTAGGAACTCCTGGATCCAGGAATTTCTCATCTTTAATTTTAGATGGAGTAGCACTTCCTGTTTCAAAGACACTTGGGGTTTCTCTTGGACCCCCAGCTACTGCTCAAAAAATAGTTATAGCCAGGAGGGCCTTTGCACAGGTTTATCTTGTGCACCAGTTGCCCCCACTCCAACAACGGAAGACCCTTCAGACAATCACTCACATTGTAGTTACCCCATGATTGGACAATTGTAATGCACTCTATATGGGGCTGCCCTTGAAGACCATCTGGAAGTTGCAGCTGATCCAAAATGCAGTGTTGTGGACAGAAATAGATACATTATAGCAGACCAATCTATCTGGAATTCAGTTTGCTGGTTGTCTCTTATAAAACCTTTCATGGCATAAGGCCTGGCTATTTGGAGGACCACCTGTCTTCAATGGTTTCACCCTTCCAATAAGATCAGGCAGCCTGGAACTCCTCAATTAAATAATGTTGCCTAATGCACCTTCACTGTCATAACGCCTCCTGTCTGCATTTCCATGAGATGGGTCCCACCCTACAAGGGTTCCATAAGTGTCTAAAAACATTGCTTGATCCCATACCTTGGACCAGGGCATCTGTTGAGTCCTTGGAAGTTTTTGTAAGGTATTCTCAGCTACTGGATGATTTTTTTTTAATCCATGTCCTCCTCTTTCTTTTAATTGCTTTTATCTTCTCTTTTTATTTACTGTATGTAAGCTGTCTAAAATCATTTCTGAGTCAGACGACCTTCTAAAATCTAAAATAAAATAAACAAGCAAAGCCAACTTCAACTATTGTTGGTACAGTAGAGAACAACTATACTTAATATATATCTAAACTCACATCAGTTTTCACACTTTTAGCCTTTCTGCCAGTGCTGATTCTCCTTCTTAGCGCTTGTAGTAATCTAGTAATGGCAGTGGGGAGCTGTGAATTGCCATTTGAAATGTCCATATTGCTTTGAAGCAGCAAATACATCTTTCTTTGAGATTTTGTGGGAAGCATTCAGGGAGCCCTCCAAATATTGTGACTGTCTTTTGTTGCTGGTATTGTTACCAGATAAATCTGAAGGACTCCCCCACCTATGATGATGTGCATCAAATATTAATCAAAGCACATTCAAACCTGGATATCATCCTATCTATTTCTGATAAATGCTTGACAAAGATGAATTTCTTCAGGGTTTATTCCCTGCACTCTCCCACCCTAAATAATCAGGGAGAATCATTGTCTTGGCTTATGAGAAATAAAGAAGCACATGTATAACAGTGAAAAGAGAAATTACCTAATTCATTGAAGAATGCTAAAAACATTTTTGTTGCACTTTATCAGAAAGGCAAAAGCTGGGGTGACTATAATTCTACAGACCATAAAGTAAATAACTAAAACTACTCATCCACCCAGACAGATAATTATAATGCAAATTATATCACAGAAAATGAAGAATATTGAGTTACTGTTGCCCTAGTTTATGATAGGTTGCTTTGCTCTTTTTCTCACTCACATCTGAATTCAGTTGAAGCCAATTATAATTAGTCACAATTTTTTCTTGCATGGGATGAGTAGATACATCTAAGCTCTGAATAATTCCATAGTTTGTGTACTTATTCTCAAGGAATTTGTCATTTCCATAATTTTACCTTGTTTGAAGATGGTATTGGTACAATGGATCTAATAGAGATCTTACTGAGAAGATGGCAAGCTGCAACACCAAAAATAGCAAGAGCATATTGACTTACCGTATATACCAGTCCACAGTGCTTGACAGCCCTCTCTAAGCAGTTTACAGAGCTAGATTATTGGCCCCAACAATCTACAATCCTCATTTTACCAACCTCATAAGGGTGGAAGGCTGAGTCAACTTTGAGCCCGTCAGGATCGAACTCCAGACTATGTGGAGAATTAGCTTGCAATACTGCATTCTAACCACTGTGCCACCATGGCGCTAATCTGAGGGCCAAATGATTTGAAGCTGCTTGTGTTTAAGATGTTGTAAGTAAAATGTTGACATATGGGATGTAGTACCCAGCATCTTCTTTAGGTTGTATAAATCATAAGGCTTTCCATATTTATAGTCTTATGATTGGTAAAAACCCACAGACATGTGAAACATTCATCTTTGTTCTCTTTTTATCATGATCTTCCATGAAACTTGCATTATATCTATTGCTATTACATACTTACCAGGTGAGTGGAAGGAAATCTGATTCTTTCTTTTTGGAGCTATTCTGGGATGTGGGGCAGGAGAAGGTGAGGTGGGTGGGAGAAGAAAAGCAAGAGTGAGAGCAAAAGCAAGAGAGAAAATTCACTGACACAGTCTTCTGTGATTTATTGTTCCACTTTTCCTTTTTTGCTCATATTTTATTTTAGTCACCTGAAACCGTGAAGAGAACCCATTGCTATGGCTTCTGTCAACACTATTAATTAGTGTTCCTAATTAAAGACATATCTGGTGACAGATGTAGGAACTTTTCATGACATATATGTGAACCAGCCATTTAGCAAGCTGGTATTCCCCTTATTCTGAGATCAACGAATATCCCTTCCACATTTCCTCCCTGAATATTTCTATTCTATAAAACTGTCAGAATGATTTGTAGCAAAAAAAGGAAATAAACTGGAACGAGGGAGCAGATTTTCTCTAGGCCAGGGGTAGGCAACCTTGGCTCTTTTATGACTTGTGGACTTCAACTCCCAGAATGCTGGCTCAGGAATTCTGGGAGTTGAAGTCCATGAGTCATGAAAGAGACAAGGTTGCCTACTCCTGCTCTAGGCCCTTTGGAGTTCCTCATCTGCTCAAGAGGGGCTCTTTCTTTTTCTGCTGATGAAAAGGCTACAGAGGAAACTTTCTTCATGGACTTGCTGAGATTGAGAGTTTATGGGAAGCATCACAAGAAGATGTTGGGTTCTGTTTCAGCTCCTTCCTCTGGGAGATCTATTGTGAGATTTAGATTCCCAGCTATCTTTCTGTCATACACATATATGTGCAAATGCATGCATAACACAATGTGAAGGCCCACAGGAAAGATGTTGGAAAAGTGACCAACTTGGTGCCTATGGTGTGGTGTGAAGGAAATTCTATTTGTGTAGATTGGTCCGAATACATATTTCACTGAATGGCATCTTCTGGAATCACCATCCTCCCATGTGTTTGGTATCTAGTTTGATGATGCATGTTAGCTACCTAAAACATAATATCACAGCTTATCTCAAGCTTGGTAACTGGAGTGGGGAGGATGAATAAAATAGCCTAAGTCATGGGCTTGATTGAGATACAGTATGGTAACAGCAGTACATGGAAAACTAAAATGTTGTATATAATAATAATAATAATAATAATAATAATAATAATAATAATAATAATAATAATAATAATAATAATAATAATAATAATAATAATAATAATAATAATAGTTGGAAGGGACCTTGGAGGTCATCTAGTCCAACCCCCTGCTCAGGCAGGAAACCTTATACCATTTCAGGCAAATGGCTGTCCAGTCTCTTCTTAAAAACCTCCAGTGTTGGAGCATTCACCACCTCTGGAGGCAGGTTGTTCCACTGGTTAATTGTTCTAACTGTCAGGAAGTTTCTCCTTAGTTCTAGGTTGCTTCTCTCCTTGACTAGTTTCCATCCGTTGCTTCTTGTCCTGCTTTCAGGTGCTTTGGAGAATAGCTTGACTCCCTCTTCTTTGTGGTAGCCCCTGAGATATTGGAACACTGCTATCATGTCACCCCTCACCCTTCTCTTCATTAAACTACACATACCCAATTCCAGCAACCGTTCCCTATATGTTTTAGCCTCCAGCCCCCTAATCATCTTTGTTGCTCTTCTCTGTACCCTTTCTAGAGTCTCGACATCTTTTTTACATCGTGGTGACCAAAACTGGATGCAGTATTCCAGGTGTGGCCTTACCAAAGCATTGTAATGTGGTATTAGTACTTCACTTGATCTTGATTCTATCCCTCTGTTAATGCAGCCTAGCACTGTGTTGGCTTTTTTGGCAGCTGCAGCACACTGCTGGCTCATATTGAAGTGATTGTCTACTAATTTAATTTTAATAATTTAATTTAATAATTTGATTTCTATACCGCCCTTCTCCCGAAGGACTCAGGGCGGTGAACAGGGCAATACACAATAAAAATATTATACAAAAATTAAAAAGCCATTAAACATTATGCCCTTAAAATTAATACATATTACAATTAAAACTATTTATAAAAACCCAACCCCATCCCGTCAGACCAGGCCAGCTTGTTTGAAAAAGAAAGTTTTGAGATCGCGCCGGAAGGAGCGAAGGTCGGGGGCCGTCCGGAGCTCAACCGGTAAGCTGTTCCAAAGGTCTGGCGTGCCCACAGAGAACGCTCTCCCCCTGGGGGTCACCAATCGGCATTCTTTGATCGGCGGCACCCTGAGGAGGCCCTCTCTGTGGGAGCGCACTGGACGGAGGGAAGTTGACGCCGGCCGCAGGTGTTGCCGTAGGTAATCTGGACCCATGCCATGAAGGGCTTTGTAAGTCATCACTAACACCTTGAACCTCACCCGGAGAGCAACCGGTAGCCAATGCAGCTCGCGGAGCAAAGGTGTAACATGGGAGTATCGGGAAACTCCCAAGAGTTACTAAGACTCCGAGATCCCTCTCACAGTTACTACTATTGAGCAAGGTACCACCTATACTATACCTATGCATTTGATTTTTCCTGCCTAAATGTAGAACCTTACTTTTTTCACCATTGAATTTCATTTTGTTAGATAGTGCCCAGTGTTCGAGTCTGTCCAGATCCTTCTGTATCTTAAGCCTATCTTCTGGAGTATTGGCTATTCCTGCCAGCTTGGTGTCGTCTGCAAATTTGATGAGTTCCCCATCTATCCCCCCATCCAAATCATTAATGAAGATATTGAAGAGCACTGGGCCCAGAGCAGAGCCGTGGGGCACCCCACTACACACTTCCTTCCATGTAGATGCGGTTCCATTGAGGACCACACGCTGAGTACGGCCTGTCAGCCAGCTACGAATCCATCTGGTGGTAAAGCTATCTAACCCACATTTTTCTATCTTATCAAGTAGTAGGTTGTGATCTACTTTATCAAAAGCCTTACTGAAGTCCAAGTAAATTATATCTACAGCATTCCTCTGGTTCACTAGTTTTGTCACTTGGTCAAAGAATGTAATAAGATTTGTCTGGCATGATCTGTTTTTGACAAACCCATGTTGACTTTTAGTGATGACTTTGTTTGCATCAAGGTGTTTGCTGATTTGTTGTTTGATTATCTTTTCTAGAATCTTCCCAGGTATTGAGGTCAGGCTGATAGGTCTGTAGTTTCCTGGATCTATTTCTTTCCCTTTTTTGAAGATGGGAACTACATCAGCTCTCTTCCAGTCCTCTGGTAGTTCCCCAGTGCTCCAGGATCTTTGAAAAATATAGTTCAGTGGTTCTGAGATCACGTCTGCCAGTTCCTTGAGAACCTTGGGGTGTAATTCATCTGGTCCTGGTGATTTGAACTCGTCTAGGCTGGACAGGTGCTCACTTACCATTTTCTTGCCTATCTTAACTTGCGTTTCTATTCTGTTTTTTATGGCACTGGTTTGGGTAGGTTGGACTGTTTTTTCCCTTTGTGTAAAGACAACATATGTATGTTATACATATGCTGTATATAGTATGTTTTAAGTGTGTGTTATGCATGTGTACGCTTTGAGAGGAAGCAACTAAATTTCATTTTTAATGTGTGCCATTGTGCCCACAGGAAAAAAGTACAATAAAGGTTATCTAAAATTGGTTCAAAATCTCCCAGATTTTATATTTAAAAAATGATGGAGGGACCAGACTCAGTTTGAATATTTGTCTGGTTCATATAATTAATCCAAGAAAAACAATCTTATCCGTTTCAAAAATGAAAAATGTAGTGGTTTATAGCAAATAAGCAGGAAGGAAAATGGTTGCCCCCCCCCCTTTTTAGCTGAAATTTCTTCATTCGTTCACATACTAGCAATGAAGCCATCATATATTTTGAACATAAAGAGAATAAACACTATTTGGAATGATTTAGTGACATCCGTAATTTATAAGCTTGTTGTGGACAGTTACATTTCTTTTATAATCATATACCCTATTGTCTATTACCCTGGTTTGAAAGGGTGTATCTTAGAATTTGGATAACATCATTCTGGGCTCTTGTTTTACTAAGTAAGATTACAGAAGTTATTCCTTCTCTTTCCAGGTTTATTATCAACTAAATAGTATTCTCAGATTTTTAGGACATTTAATTATAAACATTGGGATCTCTCATAGTGGCATCAGTTTGTGGGTTTCAAGCCTTCACATTAACTTGCACTTACAAATGTTCTCACTGCACTACATATTTTTAGTGTATGTTTCATTACTATTCATATACTGGAGCAGCTTTTTCACAGCTACTTGGATTCTAGTAAAGAAAATAAAACAGCCAGATTGCATCTACAGAGAAGAAGGAAGAAGTAGAATTACATCTGGATGGTGTTCTCAGATTTCTAGATTGAGGTTCTCAATAACCCCGTTGGGAATTTTGAAGAAGGAATGGGAGATATAGAAAGTTTCTAGATATTCTTTTACTACTACTTCTAGACGTGCAACTACCATTTTTATAGTGACAACTGGTTTTTGCTGGGATGATTTATTGATGCAATAACCTTTGGTGTATTTCACCTGGAAATGTATTAACTCTGGTGTGAGATGTCAATTTTCCTTAAAACAGAGCAGTAAACCTTTTGCTACTACAGGTGGCCGAGATACACATTGCTTTGTGGTAAACATGGCTTCAAAAGAATAATAATAGCAGTAAAAATAACCTGATTAAAGAAGCCTTCCCCCAAGCTTGAGTGAGGTGTGTCACCAGAACAACTTTGAAACTGCATTTCAGCACTGCGTTCTGGCTGTTGCCAGCCTTCATTACAAAGTTTTCAGAAAGTTAAGATAGCTTCACAATCCTGGGATGGAACTGGAGACACATTTGGGTGAAACTAGCATAGGGGAAGAATCCAGATTTCCCCTCAGACCTACAGTATGGGAGGGGAAAAAAACATTCCCATCAATTACCAGACTGTTGCTCCTGAAATGGCACTGCACGTCTGTGTTCCTCTACTGGTGTCCAAAATTTTCTATAGATTTTCATGCTCCCCTGAAGGAAGGAAGGAAGGAAGGAAGGAAGGAAGGAAGGAAGGAAGGAAGGAAGGAAGGAAGGAAGCAAGCAAGCAAGCAAGCAAGCAAGCAAGCAAGCAAGCAAGCAAGCAAGCATTTGTTGGCCCATCCAGTGGCATTTTGGGCTTATGATAATGAGTACTCTGATGAGGCAGTTTGGGAGCATTTTGTGAGTTTGCTGTGTGAGAATTATGGTGCAATAGTCTAAAAATGCTCTTAGACATTTAGAAAATGTAGAGTACCTGAATGAGGCAGGCAAAGCATTTCCCCTGCTTGATGTTCTATTATCCCAGGTGCTTACCTTTTTCCCAGTGTGTTCCAACATCACAGCATGGAAACAGATGTCCTGGAATAGAATTGTTAAAGAGAGAATACTGAACTTCTTTTCCCCAGCTAAGCCTTCTGATATTTAGTATTGTGCTGGATCCATCTTAAACCCATGGCTTCCCATGCTTTGGTTAAGAAATACATCAAAACAGATCAGATCTTTTCCATCCTTCAAGAGAACATAAGAGGCAGTCTTATAGCCAGGAACATAAGGCATCTATTTGCAATGGTTGAAAGTGGTTCTCCAGGAGCTCTGCAGATGAACACTGGACTTTCTACCAGAACAAAGTCTGTGTTGTCTGACTGAGCTACAGACTTCCCCAGTGGCTAATAATCAAGATAATTTTTCTTGCCTAAAATATTGCCAGAAACATTCCAAAAACAAGGGTGTAGAATTGCTTGTCTCAATAAAAGTAGTTTTAGCCTTCCTGTGGAGTTGATTTTCTCATCTAGTGGGGCTGACTGCTTCTTTTAGTGGACAATTTTAACTTGTTCCTGGATTTTGAAATGGGCGAACAGAGATAATATCAATGTTTTGCAGAGAACTCACTAAGAAAGCTATGGTGTCAAATGGAAGGGTTGTTGTGAGTGCACATGTTTAAACTATTGGTTCTATTTCTTAAAAAAAAAGACATTTGCTTTTTGTCACTCCCTGCATAAATATACATGTTAAGCTGTTTGACAGTCTAAATATTCACAATTTGTCAAATAGAATAGAATAGAATAGAATAGAATAGAATAGAATAGAATAGAATAGAATAGAATAGAATAGAATAGAATAGAATAGAATAGAGTTGGAAGGGACCTTGGAGGTCTTCTAGTCCAGCCCCCTGCTCAAGCAGGAGACCCTATACCCTTTCAGACAAGTGACTGTCTAGTCTCTTCTTAAAAACCTCCAGTGATGGAGCACTGTAATAAATATAGAACCTGACCAATTGTATTTTTAATGCTTGACTGCAAAAGGTACATATTGTTGGCACAAGTTATCTTTTCACATGAAAACCAAGTTGAGCTAACCATTTAAAAGTGATTTTCAATGTAAAATTGAATAGGATGTGTTGGGTTTTTGTAAAAGCAGGGCTTGGGGGACATCATTCATAAGATATAAAATGGATATTGAAACTATTAGACCTGTTTTTTCTCACCCTACGTCAGTGACACTTCTGTGCTTTATTAAAGCAGGCCTGCATCAACTGTGAATCTTGTAAAATCAATGCAAAGGATCTCCATTGTATTCTTGGGGTTTTGATTGTCCTCTAGTCCCAATGTCATGAGTGGGAGGATAATTGGAGAAGCCCTACTTGCATGCAGTCCCCTTGGTAATTGATTGGCAGTTCATGAAGCCTTGTTGCAATTGACAGGTGCTTATTTTCTTATTTTGCAGTGTGAGCAGAAAGAATAGGGAACTGCCTGAGACAATAACTCATTCTTTCCAGGCTATTAGTGAAACACTTTGTAATGGGAGAATGCCCAGGGAGGTAGTTTGAAGGCTGCACTGAATTCAAAATATCATTTCAAGACTGAGGTCTTTGATGATCAGAGCTGTAACTACAAACTTGAAAAGAAGCACAGGACATGGCTGGAGTCAATGAAATGTTCCAGTGAATTCTATGTCATATGCACAGACCTGCCATGGGTCCAAAATGCTGTCAGATATCAAAAGCAAACCAGAAAAATAAGATGCAACCTTGTATATACAGTTATATATACTTACAAATTTAGGTCAAGCAACACATTGTTTCTTATTTATTTATTAAATTTCTATGCTGTGCATCTCCCCTACAAGGTGAATCTGGGCAGCTTACAAATTACAATATATTATCATATATTATGATAATGTATATCATACAGCTGTCATTTTGATTCTGTTGATGATCATGCAATCAGGCCGGATTCCAACTCTTTTAAAATTATTATTTTTAAAACAAAAATAAACAGAACATCAAGTATAAAAACATGAAAATAGGAAAAAAAGAAATTTAAAAAATAGTAAACAGAATAAAAATAAACCCAAGGATAAATCTTGGAAGTATACATTCATGTAATCTTAAATCCTTTTACGATATTTCTAGCCAGAAAAATATTTGTAGAGATATTATGCTTACTGCTCTATTCACTTTTCTTTGAGTGGGATTGCTCATACTGATCCAAAGAAAGATGTATGTGAGTTTTCTAGTCTTTTGCAATACTTAATCTGACAGCTAACAAGAGAAATTGAATTACTCTGTACTGCTGAACCAATCAAAAGCAGGATTAATTTTCAAAGGCTATTGAACGATTTTCCCAATTTCTTCAAAAACATTTTACCAAAATGCTGCTGATTCTTAAAGGTCTAAACCAGTGTTTTCCTCTTGGATGAGGGGGGTTTAAATTATTCAGAGGAGTGTTAGACAGCTAAGGGGCAACAGTAGGGGCAATTAGGATTACAACAGAAGATTGCATGTAATTTACTTCCCCCCCAAAAAAAATATTGTGTATAAACTGTAGATATATATTCAATTTTATATCAATATATCAAACTTTAGAACACTCAAAATAGTATAATGTTTTGGAACACTTTGATCACATGCTGACCACATGAATTATATGTTTGTACTACTGTGGTGCTGGAGAAGACTCCTGCGAGTCCCTTGGACCGCAAGGCGATCAAACCGGTCAGTCCTAGAGGAGATCAATCCTGACTGCTCTTTAGAAGGCCAGATCCTGAAGCTAAAACTCAAGTACTTTGGCCACCTAATGAGAAGGAAGGACTCACTGGAGAAGAGCCTAATGCTGGGAAAGATCGAGGGCAATAGAAGAAGGGGACGACAGAGAATGAGGTGGCTGGATGGAGTCACTGAAGCAGTAGGCGTGAGCTTAAATGGACTCCAGAAGATGGTAGAGGACAGGAAGGCCTGGAGGAATGTTGTCCATAGGGTCGTGATGGGTCGGACACGACTTCGCAGCTAACAACAACAACAACTGGGTACTATGAAAATACTCGAGTATTCTTGATATTTTGAAATAAGCATACTAGCTATTAAGATATGCTATATGGTTTGGTATAGTGGGTAAGGCATCAGGCTAGAAACCAGGAGACTGTGAGTTCTAGTCCCACCTTAAGCACAAAGCCAGCTGGATGACTTTGGATCAGCCACTCTCTCTCAGCCCTAGGCAGGAGGCAATGGCAAATCTCTTCTGAAAAATCTTGCTCAAGCTTGCAGGGACCTTGGATATAATTGAATGTAAGAAAAGAAAAATCATCATGCTTCAGTCTTTATATTGGATGCTTCACACACACACACACACACACACACACACACACACAGAGAGAGAGAGAGAGAGAGAGAGAGAGAGAGAGAGAGAGAGAGAGAGAGAGAGAGAGAGAGAGAGAGAGAGAATTTGAGGCATATTTGTACATTAAGATCAAAACTTGTTGATCATGGAGATTTATGACTTCTGCTTATGGATATAAAATCTAATACTAACATACTAATTAATCTTCACCAAGCACACCCAACATTAAATATTAAAATAATATCAAATTACTTATGATTGCTATGATGACTGAACTAATTTGTAATTATAAGCATGAGTTGACTGTATGTATTTGTAATTGTTTGCAAAGAAATAATAAATGAATCAGGTGGGGACCCAGGAGCCAGCTATTATTGGCAATGGATTGAGCACTGGCAAATAGTTCTGTTCCTCTCTCCCTTTTTACAAATCTATACTTAGAAGGAAGTTCCTATGAGAGAAGGACTAGGAATACCACGTAGAATTCTAACAAGTCAAGGTACAAATTGTAAACTAGCGTTACTCAAATACCTGAATGCGTTTTGGGGATAGTGGTAATGTGTACCAATTTCTATCTCATGCAAATAGATGGATTCACCAAACATCTACTATAAATTAGACTTTGAGAAATAAGTTGTAATAATATGCTTATGGCAGATCCAAACATTGGGATATAGTATTCCCTTAACTATTAGTTGTTTATAGGAAGGTACTTTCAGGAGAAGACCAGGGAGAATGGGAGGGCAGAGTTAAATGCACCATCAGTTTAAAGCCCTTGTGTTGCCACAAGAGATCCAAATCCAGTCCCCATGAATTCCATGGGCCTTTATCTATTGCCAATTTAGTGCTGACCATTGGTTGACTAGATACATATGTAAAGGCTTGAGTAATAAATCTTTCCAAACTGCAATTTAGCCTATGGTTCTGATCCTTTGCACCTCACAGTACCACAGATTTCCACAAATTTTACCCTAACTTCTTTTTCTCTTTTTCTCTACAGCTCTGGGCTCTGTTGCTTCTTGCCTTGCCCTCTCTGTAGAAAGTGCTCCCTTCTTCCTGGGAAACTGATCCTTCACTGCAGTTCACAATACCACCTTTCCCCTTTGTAGACACCATCCATCACATCAAGTAGTAGTTCAGGCATCCACTAGAAACTGGAGGTTTGTGAGTTCCAGTCCCACCTTGGCCAATGGATGACCTTGGGTTAGTCACTTTTTCTCTGGCCTAGGAAGGAGGCAACAGCAAACTACTTCTGAAAATTTTGCCATGAAAAATAGAGAGATTTGTCCAGCTGGTCTCTGAGAAGGGAGAGGAACTCCAGTACTGGGCTGGAGAAATGAAGTGGGAATCCTGAAGATCCGAGTTTATCTGTGAGGCCCACCATAAGAATTCCCTTCCACACATGGAAGCAACTCTTTCACTCTCTCCACTTAATTCTTCATGCAGATGCTTAACAACTGCAACTGGGAGAACCAGGGTTGCAGTTATTGAGCAAAGCGGTCATGTGGGTATGTCACTAAATGACCACTTTGCTCAATGATCAAACTTCTGGTTCCAGTTGTAGTCATAAGTCGAGACTACCTGTACAGTATTTGTTCCCAAGCTCAGGGAATTTCATCACAATATCAGATACATTAGTTCTCTGGAGAAGCTCTCATACTGCATTCCAGAAACACTAAGGATAGTTTACAAAAAGAAGTAAAACCCATCTTGAAACTAGGAATAATTGAACCTTCTTGAAATAGGTGAGCTTTACCTACAGTCTTACTATCCAAGGTCACTGGGGGACAACATTTGTGTAGATGGAAAGTGATTCAATCATCTATTCTTAGCTTAGTGAGCATATACCAAGAGTAGATGAGATTAAATAACTTAAGAAAAACCTGATATAAACTTTTGGCTTATTTATGCATTTAACAGGGACGCGGTGGCTCAGTGGGTTAGGACGCTGAACTTGTCGATCGGAAGGTCGGCAGTTTGGGGGGTCGAATCCCGAGTGCCGCGTAGCAGAGTGAGCGCCTGTTACTCGTCCCAGCTTCTGCCCACCTAGCAGTTCGAAAGCACGTAAAAATGCAAGTAGAAAAATAGGGACCACTACGGTGGGAAGGTAACAGCGTTCCGTGTGCCTTTGGCATCTAGTCATGCCGGCCACATGACCACGGAGACGTCCTCGGACAAGCGCTGGCTCTTCGGCTTTGAAACGGAGATGAGCACTGCCCCCTAGAGTCGGAAACAACTAGCACGCATGTGCGGGGGAACCTTTTATGCATTTAAGTATCTTACTGAATTTCTGGAGGAACATTGTCCATGGAATCGCAATGGGTCGGACACGACTTCGCAACTAACAACAACAACTGAATTTCTGGGCATATGCCAAGTTATATTGTGTCTTCCTCTTCCTCTTCCCTCCTCCTCTTCTTTCTCTCTTTCTTTCCTCTATCCTACTTTATCCTACTTTAGCTCAGAAGAAGCTGAAGACTCATGTCAAGCAGAAGTGAAATTTTGCTCTTTTTTATGGTTCCTTTTCTAATTGTTTGTTTTATCAAATATTATGCTTACTTTATTTTTCACTTAGTTTTCTTTCTTTAATTATTATGAGCTTGTATTTGTTAATTTTTATTCCGGCAGTTATCAATTATTCATGTGCAACTCAAGAAACAATAAGAATGCTATCCACTGTATATTGTGTATAAAAGGTATAATTTAGAATAAAAGATTAGTATTTGAGTAATAAATACTTAGTCCAAAAGAATATATTTAATTGAATTTACTTAGTCTTAATGTCAAAAGACAGAGAGAATGTAGGAAACCACAAATCCTGGAAGGCTGATATTGTCTTTTTTATAGAAGACACATCTAATAGGGGAAAAAAACTTTGGACTAGCTTGGACAGGTGTATTTGATGTATGCTTCCACCAAGGCAAAGTGGGTGGTTACCCTGATTTATAAATATTTTTCTCTATAGGTTCAACGTTGAAACTCACATAAATAGTCTTTTAAAAAATTATAGTTGGTAAAGTATCTCATATAAGTATGGTTATGATCAGTATTTTATAATCCTAATTTAGACTCGCCAGGCATGTTCCAAGAGTGCGTTCATCATTTAATCAACGTCTGTTATGACAATATTATCATAGCAGGAGATTTTAATGAAATATTGGATTTTGACTTACATACGAACACACCCATCTATAAAAGATCAAGATTAGTTGTTATTGTTGTTAGCTGCGAAGTCATGTCCGACCCATCATGACCCTATGGACAATGTTCCTCCAGGCCTTCCTGTCCTCTACCATCTGCTGGAGTCCATTTAAGCTCATGCCTACTGCTTCAGTGACTCCATCCAGCCACCTCATTCTCTGTCATCCCCTTCTTCTATTGCCCTCAATCTTTCCCAGCATTAGGCTCTTCTCCAGTGAGTCCTTCCTTCTCATTAGGTGGCCAAAGTATTTGAGTTTTAGCTTCAGGATCTGGCCTTCTAAAGAGCAGTCAGGGTTGATCTCCTCTAGGACTGACCGGTTTGATCGCCTTGCAGTCCAAGGGACTCGCAGGAGTCTTCTCCAGCACCACAGTTCAAAGGCCTCAATTCTTTGGCACTCAGCCTTTTTGATGGTCCAGCTTTCACTGCCATACATTGCAACTGGGAAGACCATAGCCTTGACTATACGCACTTTTATTGACAGGGTGATGTCTCTGCTTTTTAGTGTGCTGTCTAGATTTGCCATGGCTTTCCTCCCCAGGAGCAAGCGTCTTTTAATTTCTTGGCTACAGTCCCCATCTGAAGTGATCTTGGAGCCCAGGAAAATAAAATCTGTCACTACCTCCATTTCTTCCCCATCTATTTGCCAGGAATTGAGAGGGCTGGATGCCATGATCTTGGTTTTCTTAATGTTTAGTTTCAACCCAACTTTTGCACTCTCCTTCTTCACTCGCAACAAGAGGCTCTTTAGTTCTTCTTCACTTTCTGCCATTAGAGTGGTATCATCTGCATATCTTAGGTTGTTGATATTTCTTCTGGCAATCTTAATTCCAACTTTTGATTCATCTAGCCCTGCCTTTCTCATGATGTGCTCTGCATATAAGTTAAATAGGCAGGGCAACAGTATACAGCCTTGCCGGACTCCTTTCCCAATTTTGAACCAATCAGTGGTTCCGTGTCCAGTTCTCACTGTTGCTTCTTGGCCCACATATAGGTTTCTCAAGAGACAAATAAGATGGTCTGGTACGCCCATCTCTTTAAGAACTTGCCACAGTTTGTTATGATCCACACAATCAAAGGCTTTGGCATAGTCAATGAAGCAGAAGTAGATGTTTTTCTGGAACTCCCTAGCTTTCTCCATGATCCAGCGTATGTTGGCAATTTGATCTCTAGTTCCTCTGCCTCTTCGAAATCCTGCCTGTACTTCTGGTATTTCTCGATCCACATACTGCTGGAGTCTTGCAGGATTTTAAGCATAACTTTACTAGCATGAGAAATGAGTGCAATGGTGTGATAATTTGAACATTCTTTGGCACTGCCTTTCTTTGAAATTGGAATGTAAACTGATCTTTTCTAATCCCGTGGCCACTGTTGAGTTTTCCAAATTTGCTGGCAAATTGAGTGTAGCACTTTTACTGCATCGTCTTTTAAGATTTTGAATAGCTCAGCTGGAATACTGTCACCTCCACTAGCTTTGTTGTTGCTCAGCTTTTCTAAGGCCCACTTCACTTGTCATTCTAGGATGTCTGGCTCGAGGTCAGTGACCACCTCATTGTGATTATCAGGGACATTAAGCTCATTCTTGTATAGTTCTTCTCTGTAATTTTGCCACCTCTTCTTAATCTCTTCTGCCTCTGTTACGTCCCTACCATTTTGGTCCTTTATCATGCCCATTTTTGCATTGTTCATTTAAAAAGGCATTCTTATCTCTTCTAGCTATTCTCTGGAATTCTGCATTCAATTGGGCGTATTTTTCTTTTTCTCCCTTGCCTTTCGCTTCCCTCCTTTCCTCAGCTATTTGCAAAGCTTCCTCAGACAGCCATTTTGCTTTCTTGCATTTCTTTTTCTTTGGGATGGTTTTGGTTGCTACCTGTTGTACAATGTTGCGAACCTCTGTCCATAGTTCTACAGGCACTCTGTCTATCAAATCTAATTCCTTAAATCTATTTGTCACCTCTACTGTATATTCAACAGGGATATAATTTAATTCATACCTGAGTGGCCTAGTGCTTTTCCCTACTTTCTTCAGTTTAAGCCTAAACTTTGCAATGAGAAGCTCATGGTCTGAGCCACAGTCAGCTCCTGGTCTTGTTTTTACTGACTGTATAGAGCTTCTCCATCTTTGGCTGCAGAGCACATAGTCAATCTGATTTCTGTGTTGACCGTCCATGTGTAGAGCCGTCTCTTGGGTTGTTGGAAAAGAGTGGTTGCTATGACCATCGTATTCTCTTGACAAAGTTCTATCAGCCTGTGCCCTGCTTCATTTTGTACTCCAAGGCCAAACTTGCCTGTTATTCCGGTTATCTTTTGGCTTCCTACTTTAGCATTCCAATCCCCCATGATGATAAGAACATCATTTTTTGGTGTTAGTTCTATAAGGTGCTGTAGGGCTTCATAGAACCGGTCAATTTCATCCTCTTCAGCACTGGTGGTTGGGGCATAGACTTGAATTACTGTGATATTGAATGGTTTGCCTTGGATTCAAACTGAGATCATTCTGTCATTTTGAGGATTGTATCCCAGTATTGCTTTTCCTACTCTTTTATTGACTATGAAGGCTACTCCATTTCTTCTGAGGGATTCTTGCCCGCAGTAGTATACCTAATGGTCATCTGAATTAAATTCACCCATTCCTGTCCATTTTAGTTCGCTGATACCTAAGATGTCAATGTTCAGTCTTGTCATCTCTTGTTTGACCACGTCCAGCTTTCTTTGATTCATGGATCTTACATTCAAGGTTCCTATGGAGAGAAAATCTTTACAGCATCGGACTTTCCTTTCACCACCAGACACATCCACAGCTGAGCATCCTTTCGGCTTTGGCCCAGTCACTTCATTCTTTCTGGCGCTACTAGTAGTAGCCCTCTGCTCTTCCCCAGTAGCATATTGGACACCTTCCGACCTGAGGGGCTCATCTTCCAGAGTCATATCGTTTTGCCTTTTGGTACTGTTCATAGGGTTTTCATGGCAAAGATACTGGAGTGGGTTGCCATTTCCTTCTCCAGTGGATCATGTTTTGTCAGAACTCTCTGCTATGACCTTTCCATCTTGGGTGGCCCTGCACGGCATAGCTCATAACTTCATTGAATTACGCAAGCCCCTTCGCCATGACAAGGCAGTAATCCATGAAGGGGCAAGATTAGTAACAATTACTAAACTAAACTATTAGATCAGACATGAATTAATTAAATTTGATTAATCCCTGAACTTTGTTACATCCCAAACAATAGAAACACACTTTTTACTAAGAGTTCCTCAGAACATTTTTAAACGGGATTACTTGTTTGTTTGTTCAACATTCCTCCAACGAGTTCAAACTTGTATCCCTTATATATCAGATCACAGCCCAATCAGTTTAAATTTATAACTACAAGTTATTAAACTATATGGAAGTTGATATTTTAATGTGTTTCTATCGAAAGATAGTGAATTTATAGAGCAGATGAGTTCTAAGACACCACAATACTTTGGATTTAATCCAGGAATGTCTATAAGGCTGAAATGTTTTGTGGTATTATCACTTTTGCATCATCCAAGGAAAAACTCAAAAATAAATATGAGACTAATTTGAAAGATAAATTGAAAACTCTTCAAACTTAGATGGCTCACTATCAGCCAATACATTAATGTACAACTAAATAAGTATGTATTGAATAATATCTTAGCAAACTAAAATATATGTAACATGTTTACATCAAATGTATCAGGGAAAATGGTTAAAAAAATCTGGATCTTAGCAAACCAGGTGAAGGAAATAAACAAGAAGGAAATAAAATTTTCATAGCTATTAAAGATGGGGACAATTGGATATATAGCTCAAAGCCTTAATTGTCAGATTTACACAGTAAACCTAAGAACTTATCTGATAAATTATTAGAGGCTTTCAAGTCAAAATTGAGCTTCCACAGTTGGATTACTCACAACAACAATTACTATTTGCTTCTTTGGCCATGCATGAGATCAAAAAAGTGCTTTTAAATATGAATAATGGTAAAAACGCCAGAATTGAATGGCTTTCCTATGAAATGATATAAAGCATTTATTAATATTCTTGCTTCTACACTCTATCAACTCTATAATGAATTATTTAAGAACGGATTTTTATCTTCATTTAGTGAAGTACATACTACTTTCATAGTGAAACCTGATAAAAAATCATAATGTTATATGCTAATTATTGACCTATTTCTTTGGTTAGGGAAGATATTAACATTTTAACTGCCATTTTAGCTAATAGACATGCACAAGTAATTCTTTAGTATTTTGTTGTTGTTGTTGTTAGCTGCGAAGTCATGTCCAACCCATCGCGACCCTATGGACAACATTCCTCCAGGCCTTCCTGTCCTCTACCATCTTCTGGAGTCCATTTAAGCTCACGCCTACTGCTTCAGTGACTCCATCCAGCCACCTCATTCTCTGTCGTCCCCTTCTTCTATTGCCCTCGATCTTTCCCAGCATTAGGCTCTTCTCCAGTGAGTCCTTCCTTCTCATTAGGTGGCCAAAGTATTTGAGTTTTAGCTTCTTTAGTATTTAAGAAAGAACAAATGAAGTTTATCAAAATTCAGCACATATGAGATTAGATTTGACTGATCATAGATTTGATTGATTGTAGATGATGTAGATGATATCGATTATAGTTTTATTGTTAGATACAGGAAAGACTTTGATAAAATTTATAGGCAATGTATGTATATTACCTTAGCCAAATATGGTGTTCCTAGAATTTATAGTCAGTCCAGATTTTTCAGAAGATCTTTAAATTCAATGGGAAATTTAATTATTTATGTCTTCTTTTTCCATATAATATTTCTCCTGTGACTATATAAATATGTTTGTATGGTCTGTAATAGATGGGAGTCATTACATTTACCCTCTGGAGTAGGACAATCATTCTTAAAATGAATGGTTACATTATATTTTATATAGAATTTCTATATACATACCTAGAAAATATTTTCAATACCCGCAAGAAGTTTCCTAAATGTATATGGGTTTCTTTAATTTCAAAGTTTTTTTTTAAATGAGTTTTCAGTTAAATATGGGGAATTGTTTTCCAAATCTTGAATTTTATCACTAGACATATTTTTTATTAATATCAAATGTATTTCATGTAATATAAATTCTCCTTCCTGGGCTTTTTGAAATATTTACATACAGTGGTACCAACTACTTTAAAACTCATTGAATTTGGTTCTCAGTGCATTTTGAAATGAAAATTTTGTCACAGTAATCATCATTTATTTGGTACTCAGTGCATAAGTTAGAACTTGTCAGTGTCAGATGCCTTGGGACTCATTACATTATTCCTTATGGGAAAAATTTGATACTCATTGTTTTTGATACTTATCACACTTATTGGAACCAATTAAGGGGGAGTACCGAGGTACCACTTGATAACACCTTTAGTTAACTGTATTATTTTGAGTTTAAGATGTAACATATTTGCTAACCCTATTATTACCATATTGATTTGAAAGCCCTAGTATTTTACTTCTAGAACAAATGCATTTTGATATTTTTTTTCCAACTTGGTGCTGTGGCTTTTCCAAAATAGAACATCCAAAGTCACTTTAGATAGTGAGATGGATGGCATATAATTAATTAATTAATTAAGCAAATAAATTTTTAATTAAAAAGTTTTTTGGAAGAACTGGATGATACTGAGATTTGACATTAGATCAGTTAATGAGTGATTATGAGCTTTTATCATTTTCTGTTAAGAAATAAATATCATTTGATACTGGCCATCCACTGTATTATTTTCGATTACATTTGTTAACATCTCGATATGGACCAGTGGAATTTTCAACCTCAGAAATCTGTGTTAACAGAATGGATCATTAAATCTTATGAGACCAAATAGCCAACAATTAGTCTTTATAAATGTTTGTTAAATCAATTTGATATGCCATTTCAATGATAGAGCCTTGGTGGAGCAGTGGGCTAATGCCTCCTTAAGTAACACCAGCTGCCTGCAATTAGTGCAGGTTCGCATCCCACCAGGCTCAAGGTTGACTCAGCCTTCCATCCTTCCGAGGTAGGTAAAATGAGGACCCAGATTGTTGGGGGCAATAAGCTGACTTTGTAATAATGCCGCTTGGGGTGTGTATGAAAGCCCTAATAAGCAGGCATATACATAGAATGAAGGCTACTGCTAAGCTTGTAAGCCGCCCTGAGTCTTCGGAGAAGGGCGGGATATAAATGTAATAAAAATAAATAAATAAATAAATAAATTTTAAAGCTGAATGGAAAAAGAAACTGGATTCTTCCATTTTGTTTAAACAATGGGGAAATGTTTTAACTTTAATACTAAAAGCCTCATTAGGTCTTAAAATATGGCTTATAAAACTAAAATATATGTTTTAATTTATTTTACCCCACTGTGTTCATACAGAAAAAGGAATGAGTAAATCCAGAAAAAGGAATGAGTAAATCATTCTATAGAATGAAATGCAACCAGGATAATGCTTCATTAATATATATGTTTTTTCAATGTCCTAGAGTTATTATGTTCTGGGAAGATGTAATTTCATATATTAATTTGACTTTGAATCAAAGTTTAATATTTATGGATGCACACATTATTTTGCACTATATGGAAATTGCCAGCTGGACAATGGAAATGGATTCTCAGTGCCCTTATTTGCCAGAAGGGCAGTTCTTCAACATTGGAAATATAAATCTATAATCCCAATTACCCAGTAGATTGAAGACTTGAAGTTATTTGCCTCTTATGTATGAGTTCCCTACAGATATAGATAATGCACAGATAATTAAAACATAATATACTTATCTTTTATTGAAAATATTACGTAAAAATTATCATTGTCTCTCATACACAAATACACAGATATACACATATACACAAACACACACATCCAAGCACACATCTGTTTATGCATATAGGGATGAGATGTCTTTATATATGTCATCCTGATGCAGTTGCATCTTTATTTTTTGCTTTTTAATTTTTTCCCCTTTATCTTTTCTTGCTGTTCTGTTTTTTTCATGAACAACACAATCCAGAAACCTACCTGCCCTGGTTTTATTTATATATATATATATATATATATATATATATATATATATATATATATATATATATATATATATATATATATATATATATATATATATATATATATATATATATATATATATATATATATATATATATATATATATATATATATATATATATATATATATATATATATGTATATATATGTATATATATATATATATATATATATATATATATATATATATATATATATATATATATATATATATATTTTCGTAGATTCTCGCGGGTGTCTGTATGTGTAGGTCTAGAGTCTCGGGTTTCTTCCCGCGTTCCTTTCATCTTCAGAAAGTTGTGGCGACGTTTCGACGAAATCCCATTCGTCATCATCAGGCCGGAGTGTTTCTCCTGCTGCTACCAGGAGCAATGCGTGGTCTGGCTGTTCCTTTCTTTCCAACTGCCGGTGGGGCTGTGTTCTGACTGGGAGGAGGCGTGGCTGCTTTCTGATTGGGTGGGGGTGTCCTCTGGCTGGGTGGAGGCGTGGTTGTCTTCTGATTGAGTGGAGGCGTGGCTGTCTTCTGATTGGGTGGATGCGTGGCTGTCCCCTGATTGGTTGGGGGCGTGGCCGTCTTCCGACTGGGTGGGGTGTGTTCCGAATGGGTGGGGTTCTTTGTTGTGTTGTAATATCCTGAGTGTTGTGATTTGGTCCTCGAACTCGGAGCCAAACCAAAGCTCTGAAGGCCACTACACAGCCCACTCCTCAGGACACACTTTCTGAAGATGAAAGGAACGCGGGAAGAAACCCGAGACTCTAGACCTACATATATATATATATATATATATATATATATATATATATATATATATATATATATATATATATATACCGTATATATATATACCGTATATATATATACCGTATATATATATATATATATATATATATATATATATATATATATATATATATATATATATATATATATATATATATATATATATATATATATATATATATATAATGTACCGCCAATGGATCTCAATGGAAGGTGGTACAATAAAAAAACCTGAATGGCCTGTTAAATGTAGTTGGCAGGCATTCAGCAAGTTAAGCATAAAAACAACCTCCCCCTATGCCTGAAGAGAAAAGTTTTTGATCAGTATGTACTACCTGCTCTAACATATGCCAGTGAAACATGGACACTAACCTCACAATCAATACAAAAGCTACAAGTGGTGCAAAGAGCCATGGAAAGATACATGTTCGGCATTATAAGACAAGATAGAAAGACAATATTGGAAGAAGGATAGTTTGCCTACTATAGAAGAATGGGTGCTTAAAGTTTTGAATCTTGCAGAAATGTCTAAGATTTCTGCTTACTTGAAAGATCATTCACAGGAAAGATATATTTCAGTTTGGACCAGATGGATAGATTATATTCAGAACAAATATGGGACTAAAAAGTTCCACTTAGCTTATGAGTAGATTTTAGTGCGATATATTGTTATTGGTACTTTGTATGTAGTTATGTTAAAGGGGAGTTAAAGCACATTATGAATTTGGTTAATTGTATATTATGCATAATTTTTATTTAGAATATGATTATTATAACTATAATCCTGTATTTAGCTCTGGGAAGTGGGGGGGGAAGTGGGCGGGTTTGGGGTGGGGGGGATTTGGGGATATATTGTAAAATTTTGTTTTTGTAAAACTCTTTAATTAAAAAAAAGACAAGATAGAAAGACCTGCACGTGGATTAGAGAACAAATGAAAGTATATGATATCATCAAGAAGAGTAAAAGAAATGAAATGGAAAAGGGCCAGTCACATAGCAAGAAGAACTGATGGCAGGTGGACCAAGGCAGTCACAGAATGGATCCTGCTTGATAAAAAGTGTTCACGGAAGAGACCTAAAACAAGATGGGTCGACAACATAAGCAAGTATTGTGGGCCCAACTGACAAAAGAAAGCTCAGGAT
Organism: Vipera berus; assembly: GCF_964194415.1. NCBI lineage: Eukaryota > Metazoa > Chordata > Lepidosauria > Squamata > Viperidae > Vipera > Vipera berus. The sequence continues at coordinate 178,920,084 of NC_138203.1, read as the reverse complement.
TGTATTGGTTGGAAACATGCGGAAGAGGCCTTCGTCCTGCAGTGGATAGACAATGGCTAAAATGATGATAATGAATGATGATAATGGAACAAATTCTATCTCTTCCGACAAAATTCTGACTGACTTCCATAGCAATTTATAGCATCATGTTGGAGAACCTTTTGTGATCTCTCAGGAGTGTTGTTATAGGCACAAAGAAAGCTTGTCTAACTTATTCACCAGGCTAAGTGTCCCTTAGGCTTTTCAGAGTTCAAAATCTGTAATGCAAACCTAAAGCCAGGAAAGCCCATACCATATAGCAAACCACTGCCCTACAGGTAGTCCTCAACATACACAATGGCCACAGTTGAGTCCAAAATTTCTGTTGTTAGCGAGACATTTGTTAAGTGATTTTTGCCTCATTTTATGACCTTTCTTGCCCCAGTTGTTAAGCGAATCGCTGCAGTTGTTAAGTTGTTAAGTTAGTGGCCCAATTGTTAAGTGTTGATCACATGACCCCAAAACACTGCAACCATCATAAATATGAACCAGTTGCCAAGTGTCTGAATTTTGACCTCAGGGACACGACAATGGTTGTAAGTGGGGAAAATGGTCATAAGTCACTTTTTTCAATGCTGTTGGAACTTTGAACAGTCACTAAATGAACTGTTGCATGTTGAGGACTACCTGTACTACAAAGGAAGAATTTTGCTCATGTTTAGGTGATTTTGGTAATTATGAATGAATTTCTGCCCAGATACCTGATGCCTTGTACATCGTCTCATTTGGAGGGATCCCAACCTAGCCTTACAGAGTGCCTTTTCATTCAGATTTTTAAAAGAGCAGGTGTTGTTTTTCTTAAAAAAAACCAAACCAAAACCAAACAGAATTGCCTATATTCTTAGATGCCACCTTAATAATTCTTAGATGCCACTTTAGGAATTCCTAGGTCCTTGGTTAGGACTTGAATTATTAATTATTTCCACCAGTCTTACTCTATGAATCTAACTAGAGATTACTCACACATAATAAAAATAATAACAGTCAAAACATCTGGCTGACTGTGCAACCAACCTTAACAGCAGCAAAAACTGCCTACCCTAGATTCTTGGGAAGGACTCAATAGATGGCTAAAATGCCAAATCTAGTCTAAACATCTGGCTAATTGTGCAACAACAACAACCACTACAACAACAACTTATCAAGCTTGTAAGCTTTCCGACTCTCAATGACTCAAGGACGATATAAGAAATCACTAACAATACATCACGAACATATGATGACTTCCACAGGACAATAGTTTATTTCATCATTCACAGCTATAAATTGTTGGTTGCTTAACACATTTGCAATTCCTGACCAAGTAAGTAATGACTGGACTCTTAAGTAGTGGAATCAGCTTGAAGTATGGCATGTATTTCTGTCCCTCCAGCAGGATATAATAATACTTCAAGGGGAACTTGCTACAACTATCCTTAGGATCCAATATGTGTCAGGCCAGAGCTTTAGTCTTCCGAGCTTTTGGACTCATGCTGGAGCCCATCCTCAGGAAACTTCTCTCTAGCAAAGTGTGTATTTGGGCTACTCTGTGTGTGATTTATATGGTGCCTGGTTGTGTATAGTTTTCAGTTGTTCACTGGGGTGTTGAAGGCTGACTACTATCTTTCTTAGGTTTGTGGAAACACAAAGAGGGCTCCTCTGAATAAAGGATTGTAGGTTGCCTCACATTTTGAAGGTTGAATAAATCACTGTTTCATTTAGAGTCTGAACTCATGAAAACTTGTTGTGTGTGTGAAAGGGCCTGCATGTAGGGATAAACACAGTACGATCAACCCAAGAGGGCAATCAGAGGTGGATATGACCTTCCCTTCTCAGCTCAATGCAACATTTCCTGAGGCAGCTTCTGTTGCTCAGGGCATTTTTGATCACAGAAGCTTGCAGTCTAGTCATCCTCTGGTGTATTACAAACCAAATTCCACATCCTATTGGTGGAAAGAAACAGACTCAGGCTGAGCCAGAATGTTCTATATTCATTGCTGACAGCTGTCACTCTCAGACACTAACTATTCTCTAGTGTTACTGGTTTTTTTCAGTTGTTCCTGCTTCAGGCAATCATCTATTTTACAAACTTGCCAGTTCCTACAATTTTTAATTCCAAGGTGTCTGACACACAGACCTATTAAACAAAGAAATAAACACCAAGAAATAAATAAAAACACAGAGAACGTAAGTAGGAAAACAGAGGAAAATACCATAAAGTATATTTTTCTCAAATCCTAATTTCAATATAACGAATTCTAAGAATATTGTCATAAATTAGCAAAGTCCTGTTTATTACCCAAACAAAGCATTGAAGGGTGCTATAATAACAATAGGCAAATTCGACTTCAGGTCCTGCACAGCAGCGCAGCAGTTGAGGGGTTTGGGACTCCGTGCCCTTTGGCTGAGTTTCTTCCTGTTAGGGGACCCTAAATGGGCCAGAAGCCACCCTGAAGAGGCAGCAAAGAAGGAAGGAAGTCCCGGCGACCTCGGAGAGATGGCGGTCGACCTGATCAGTCCAGGAGAAACCTTCCAGAAACCAACAGTAGAAAGGCTAGCCTAACTTCAGAGTCTAGCCCAAGCTCCAAGCAGCTGAAGTCAAAAGCACTATTTTAAGTTGATTGTAAACAGTACGTTTGAATCTGGGTAAGAACATTGATTTTCTCTATCCTACTTATCAACTTTCCTGAAGGAAAATAAAATCCTAAGAAGCAAAAAACCTGTAAAAGTGAAGGAGGGGGATTTTTGCCCCACCCTTTTACTAATGGAAGTGGTGAATTAAACCTTTTATGGAGGACCAAAGGTATTGAAATGAAATGACTATAAAACCTAAATTTGGATAAGTTTGAAGTTATTGAACTTTAAAATTGTCATTTTAAAGACAATTTGTTCATTTTGAAAATTTGAAAAATAAACCAGTGCTGACATCTACTGGTGGATGAAGACTATGACAGCTATGGCTTTCATCCATGACTTGGCAAAATCTGGAAAAAATTAATCTCTACTTGTGAGCTTCAAAGTTGTAACAATAGAGAGCAGCTTTGACAAAAAAGAAAACGATCTTGGTTGCAGACAAAGTGAAACTTACAAACTTCAGGGAACAAAAAAAACTTTTTTGAACTTTCTGGATTACAAGTATCTGTTTAACTCTGACCCCAAAGCTATTTGCAGAGAGAAGAAAAATTGGATTCTTGGTCATCATGGAAGATCAGATATTTATAGAAAGAACCTACAAAAATACTTTTCAAGAGGAGACATGTGATATGTTGTAACTAATTCAATAACAATGATTTCAAACCACAAAGAAATCCAAAATAACTTTGAAAATATAAACCAATTCATCTCCAATTTAACTTTACAACAACAAAAAATCCCAGGAAACAACAAAAGAGAAGTAACAGATAAAACAGACAACTTGAATACAAATCTGAGGATAGAGGCTTAAAGATGGAATCTAACAAAACAAAGAAGTATGATTTAACCCAAGTGGAAATTTTTTTTTACAAGAAATACTAGATTTGGAAAAGACAACTTATACTTTAACACCACAAAAGAAATTTGAGGATAAGAAAAAAGATTGGACAAAATGGACTGCAGAGATGCCAGGAAAAACACTAGAACTGGAGAGAGAGAAAATGATAAGAGAAGTACAGAGAAAAAGGAAGAAAAAGATTTTCAACAAAAATGAATGGGCAAATGCCTCTCACAAAGATATTGTGCTTGACCTAACTTTTATATCTACAGTAACACCTACAAGAATACGGAAAGATTCTTTGACTCAGCAGAACATATTGATTAAGAAAGATACTGGGCAAAAGAAAAAGGCTAAAGTGAAAATTAAGAAAATAGACAGTGGGGCCTATCAGAGAGAATATTTTAAAAAGAAACACATGTTCAAATATGGTTAAAGAAATAGAAAAATTTTGTATGTGAATTTGACTTTAAGAGGGAAGAGCCTCTCAAATAACAGTACTTAGCTACTGTTCTGCTGAACTGGTGTGAACTGGCTGAATCCCACCACTGAGCTAAGGGCATTACATGTTAACCACATAATTACAGAGATCTGATTTCTCTTACAATAAGTTCAGCATGGTCCTAGAAATATATTTAACTAAAGTACCCGGAATTTCCAGTCATCCAGAGGGCCATATGTTGGGGAATGCTACTTTACACATTCTTATCTCATTCACTGTATACTCTTGGGTTTCATGTGTCAGAACATGGCAGAGGTAAAATAAAGAAATCCAGCACAAAACTATCTTTAACTATATTTAACTGTGAATAGGGTTCAAATAATGAAAATAATCATATGCCCAATAAATTCTCCCTTCTATCATAGTCCATGTAGCAAATCTGTGGCAAATTTTGGAAAGGTCCTTGGGTCCACATGCTCGGTGCATCCCTATGTTACATAGTAACATTATTAGGTGCTACCTTATCCTAAAGTCTGCTTCAAATACTGAAGAATGATCCAGCTGCTGGGATATTCAAGACTTCAGTGGTGCTTCAAGTACGAGCAGTTCCCAAAATCAGAGATTATATGTCATGAAGTCAGCCAGTGACTTGTGGCCAGACCTCACTTCATATGGGATTGAGTGCATGGCCCAAATATTGACCCCAAGGCCAATGGTCCCATGGCCCACAAGGTAGCTGCTAGGATATCTTTTTGGTAAGATGCCTAATGTGCTTTGCAATGAGATCCTAACTATTCTGGGTATTGGATTAAATTCAGGATGCTAGAGATTGCATATATCTCAAAAGCCTGTGCAGTTGAGCAGTGTTTTCCCTGAGCTACCAAGCTATGATTAAATTGAGATGCTGGAATTGTATTGATTTCAGCTGTTAGCAAAGTTGTCATTAAGTTAAAAGATGCTTGAGCGCCTCAGAGGCAGCAGAGGTGCTGACTGCCTTCCAGCACCATTCAAATAAACTGAATTTTAGAGAAGGGCATTAGTCCTTCTGTACCAAGCAGCTGCATTAGACCCAGATATGCTTGGCAGGATTTATCAATGTTTAATGCAAGAAATGAGGGAGAGCTGCTTCAAAGCCGATGCCCTGTTCACTGAGTGAAGACTGATGAATGGGTGCTCTCACTTTCTTCTTCTGACCTTGGAAGATCAGGAGCTTTGACCTCCACCATGACAGGCAAAAGTGAAAAACTGGATCAAAGTCCACCTGCAAATATGTTCTCAGTTCCCTTCATTAGTAAAGCTATGTATTAATGCTCATAATCCTTAATGGACCTTGTCCTTGCTAGCACTATACATTCTATTACAGGATTTTTGTTCTCTTCTCACAGGATCCACTATTAGCATGCAAGCAGGGAAAGATAAAGTGAAAAAAAATCATTCACGTGGCTTTTCATTTGTTATCTTAATTCTGCAAGATATCATTTACTACTTATGTACATATTATAGATCCTGTTCTCTCTAAGGCAGGCATAGGGAATCAGAAGCTAGGTCTTATGTGGTCCTTAATCCACCTATTATAATTGCCTAACCCAATATAATTCCCCAAAGAAGCTTTATGAACAATTTAAATTCTCCTTTTCTCCCGACTGGGGGAGGAGGGAATCACAGTTGTATGGGATATGACTCTACCTAATTGTCATTGCTACTCTGTCCCCTGCAGCTTTCACTCCCCCCAAAATATGAAAGGTGATCCCAGCAATCTAAATGTTGTTCTTCCCTGGCCTCAAGTCAACCAGCAACTTCAGGGTAAATATAGGATTTGAACTAAAGGTTTCTCAGTCCATCTCCTCACTCGGTATATGCATCCACCAAATGGTTAGAGGAGAAATTTCCTGACAGTTAGAACAATTAATCAGTGGAATGACTTGCCTCCACAGGTTGTGGGTGCTCCATTAGTGGAGGTTTGGACAACCATTTGTCTGAAATGGTATAGGGTTTCCTGCCTGAGCGGGGGAGGGGGATTGGACTAGATTGGACTAGAAGATCACCAAGGTCCCTTCCAACTTTGTTACGATGTTCTTCTGTTATATAGGCTGGATATCCTGGAAATTGATCTCCACGCACCTTCCTCCTCATTGGAGAAACTTTATATATATATATATATATATATATATATATATATATATATATATATATATATATATATATATATATATATATATATATATATATATATATATATATATATATATATATATATATATATATATATATATATATATATATATATATTTGTGTGTGTGTGTAAATTACTAACAGAGAATTAAGGGAGTAATTTACACAAATATATGAGCTGTTAGTAATTTACACAAATATATGAGCTGTCCGGTGTGACTACTGCCTGTTCGATGGCCTTCAAGATAGGCTGAAAACAGGAAATAAAGATTTGCCCCATGTTTGGGGCCTAGCAAGGTAATCTAAATAGTTAACATGTGACATATATATATATATATATATGTTTTTCACTTAATACAGAACAATAATACTCCAAGTCTAGCAATTCCTCCTAATCCTTCAGCTACCTCAAATGAATTTCCCCTCAGCCTCTCATAGACATTCATTCCCTCTGTCTCTAATCAATCCAAAATAGATCTGGATTTCTGACAGCAGTAGCAGGCACAGCATTACTTCCAAGGAATCTCACAGAAGGCTTTCCCCCCACTGAGTCCTTCATTTTTATTTTTATTTTTATTTATTTATTTGTTTATTTAAATAAAGAATCTATCCCCAGGCACAGGATCTCATGGACAGCTCTGAATACTGGATTGGGACTTTGCAGAAGAAAGCAGATCAAACTGTAGGACACTTTTTATAGCTGATGCCAAGAATGCTTTTAGAATCATTACTTGTGATTGTTGCTAATGCAGGGCAGAAAGCAGATGAGAGCCATTTAAAAACTGAGCACACATTTTAGTCAGTGGAGCTGAACTCTTTAAAGGCCAGTTTAAATACCTCTCAAGACTCAGGACACATGAGGCTTAAATTGGTTTGCACGCAGATTGGACTGCAATGTGATGGTGAATCCTGAATTGTCAGGACCCTGCATTTCATTTATTTTCTTTCCCATATTCTATCTATATCACCCAGGTTTATATTATGAAATGAATACTAAAAAGAAAAAAGATGCTCAGGTGCCTTTTTTCAGCATTGTCTATGAAAATTACTTTGCAATAAGAGAGTGGACTAAGACAAAGTATATACAGCAGAGAGAGAGAGAGAGAGAGAATGTGAATGTGAGTGAAAGGAGGGAGATAACTATTTTAATACCTTTTTCCTACACAAAGAAATGAAAAGGCAGATGCCCAGATAAAATTTCCTGCATCTAAGTCTTTTTCTTTCCTCTCTCAAATTGGACCCAGAAGAAGGGGGGGTTAAAAAAAGTGTGAGCAAATGAATACAAATATTTTTACAATTGCCACTTTTGGCACTCTTGAGGAACTCACTGCAAAACACTAATTTATTTCCCTATTAAGGCAGCAGATGGCAAAGTGCTAATGAATGTGAAAGACACATAGATCTGCTGTAAACAAACAGAATTATGCTGGGAAAGAGGAATCAAGGGGGTTTAAAAGAATGCTACAGATCTGAGCAAAAGTTAATCAAAGGCCCACTATCCTTCTGTTCAGAAAAGGGAGAAGAGACTCCAACAATTGCTGGTAGCAGAACATATCCCAAAGAAGTAGCACCTAATGGAAGGATTTCTTCTGAAAGCAGAGGAAAGATGAAGCCAAAATTCACCAGAGACTAGTGAACACCATACTTTGCACTACTTCACTGCCAACAGAGGTAAAACATACCCAAAGTAGGGACATGGGATATTTGGGTGGGTCTACGAACTTGCCACTGGACAATTCACCACAGGACCTAAGTGTTACACTAATATCAAAGAAATGGTGGAATAGAATCATTAAAGAAAGGATGCCAAAGGAGGGACAAAATGAAAATGACAAAAATGGAAATAATTTTTAAATTATTTTAAACAATTAAATTGAATTGTTGAATGGTCTTGCGGTGAGTTTATCCCATGGCAAATTGACCGTGGCGAGTTGGCTGCGACGAGTTGTCCCATTCTGTTTTTTGGGTCCCCTTCACAATCCTCTTTGCAGAAAGTGATCTCTCCCCAGTAAACTTCCCTGGTTACATTTAAGAATAAAACAAAGAAAAGGAAAGCTTCGAAGTGACTCATTCCGTTGAACTGATGAAATTGTGTTTTATAATAATCGATATCCTGCCTTTCGAGATGATAAGTCTCCCAGAGTAGCTTACAAGCAAATCACCTATCTTAGGATCTCGATGAGATGCATTGCAAATCTAACGATACGTTGAAGTAAACACGACATTATGCAAAACCATGCGTTTATTTTTTGCCAATGTGTTGTGCGGGTGATCATCCTATGAGAAATCATATCTGCACATGGTACTTTGAAACAAAATCCAGATCAAAGCAGTTTACTCCAGTCTCTTCTACTATTTTCCTGACCAAATTGCTACCCTTCCTCTTTCAGTTGTTCTTATTCCTGCAAGTACTTTTTACAACTGCTCTCCCGTCACCCCAGCTATATAGTGCTGTGCCAAGTAGCAATTTTCCATAAGGAAAGAAGCTTCATGGGAAAAAGAGAATAAAATATGCAACCCACTCAGGGTGCTTTTCTGATCGAACCTGATTTTTAAAGTCACAAAGAACAAGAAAACACCTAAACAGAGATCTTTGCTGAGTTGCAATCTTAAATAGTCTTGTTAATAGGAAGGCAATTTCAGTTCAGTTGGACTTGGTTCCAGGTAAATGGACAGAAAATCAGAATACTTGATTTCATGTCATACTTTTGGACTGGAAGAATTTTTTTCCCCCAGCAGTTTAAAGCATGACTGGACACCATTACTCAAGAATCTAATTAAAACAGGAACGAAACTGATTCCAGGTCTGTGAATGCGAGCAAAGCAAACCAACAAATAAACTCTAGGAAAGTTCATGTAAGGACACAAATGAGCAGGACTGATACATTCGCTGATGTGCGGCCAGCACAGATTGTCCTCATGGATCTTTGTGCGTGGTTGTTGTTTTTTTACTTAATGATTTGTTATCTTGTTGTTCACATTTAAATACTACTTTTAAAATAAAATATTAGATTTCAAGCTAGAGATTTCAAAATTTATCACCACCGGGTTGTTGTTGTTTTTTTTTACAAATTGCTTTTCTCTTTGCTTTGTGCTTCCCTGCAAACCTAATCTCATTGTTCAAAAGCAATACCTCATTAACTGGATGATGCCAACCATTTCTAGATGAGGGAATGAAAGTGAAGATAAAGTGATAAGTGGGAGGAGGGGTGCGTCAGAAGAAGATGCTTCACTTCTTCGTGCAGCTTTCAGCAGATTCAGATAAACTGAACAAGTACTGCACTTGGAAACTATTGTGTGTGGCTTCAAACATTTTAAATCATATTTGCTCTTTCACTGCTTGGATCCATCAGTTTTGCAAATCTGTTTGTTTTGAAGCAGAGCATAATTTTGCAAAGTCAAAACAGCATTCACAAGGGAAACTGACTGAGATTCATACTTTCAGCCAAATTAAGCTGAATTTATTTATTTTATTTTATTTATTATATTTTTATATTTTATTTTTTGGGGCTGCGGTAGAAGAACCACGGAAGAATTAAGAGTCTGGCTTGGAGTTTACTATCAAGCTTGGCAGATGAGTTTAAGTGCAGCAGTTGGTCATATAAGCAAAATTGTGCTGATTAAAAGAGATTTCTCTCCACTTAAAGAGCAAAAAGAAAGAAAGAAAAACTCCAGAAAAACAAATAAACACGATTTATAGCATGTTTACTTAAAAGTATATCCCACTGGGTAGAATGAGACTTAAGTAAGTATGTTTGCAGACTTAGCAATTCTGCTCTATCAATTCCTAGATTTTGAACTATTCTTCATTATAATAAACCAGACTTAAAGTTTTGAATCTTGCAGAAATGTCTAAGATTTCTGCTTACTTGAAAGATCATTCACAGGAAAGATATATTTCAGTTTGGAGGAGATGGATAGATTATATTCAGAATAAATATGGGACTAAAAAGTTCCATTTAGCTTATGAGTAGATTTTAAAGGGATATTGTTATTGATTGTTGGTACTTTGTATGTATTTATGTTAAAGGGGAGTTAAAGAACATTATGAATTTGGTTAATTGTATATTATGTATAATTTTTATTTAGAATATGATTATTATAACTATAATCCTGTATTTAGCTCTGGGAAGTGGGGGGGGGAAGTGGGCGGGTTTGGGGTGGGGGGATTTGGGGATATATTGTAAAATCTTGTTTTTGTAAAACTCTTTAATAAAAAAAACCCTGACTTTCTACCTGTTCTGTTTTCTAGCACATGGAGGTTGTGTGCTAGGCTGCGTGAGCCACCCAACTCATTTTCTTTCCCATATAGCGTAGGCCCATCCCAGGCCCACTGCCCTCAAAAAAGAGCAATGCAAACCACTTTAGCAGCTTGAGATCCACCTGAAATATTGTCAGAATCAGTTGTCACCTTATTTAAATAATACCCTTGGTCCCATAATTGCCAGAGTACCAGATGCAGGATTAAATTTCAATCCTGAGATAATCTTGTGAGGGTTTTTTAAAATCTGTCTGCACTAGACCCTCTCAGAGGGAGATAGGTGGTTTAGAAATAGGATGTGTGTGTGTGTGTGTATTCTCTTGCCGAGGACACTGATCAGTTTATTATAGAGGATTAAACAACAAACAGCAAAAGTGAGAGGCTATTGCAGCATGAAGGGAAGATGAATTCCCTTTCTTCAAAATTATGTAAATTGAGAGGTTACAAGTTGTCATCAAGTCACTGTCAGTGGAAACCCAGGTCTTTAAGACCATCAAATAGTTATGTACGTTATAGCTACATCTATGTATTCTTTATTTTTCCTATGATATTTTGGGGGTTCCTTTCATTATTGCAGGATCCAATCTGGGTCGATCACCAGGATCAGAGGCTTAGTCTTCCAAGCTGTCAGACTCATGCTGGAGCCCATCCTCAGGGAACTTCACTTCTTTCATTATGCTTACAGTATAATGTACAGTAGTTCTTGTAAAACTCTATGTATTTCCTACTTCTTTTCCCTCTGTAACCAATTGGCAATGAAGATGGGATTAAACAGACACTGATACAGAGTCACTGTTTAATCCCATCTTCATTGCCATTGATCCTACAGAAGATGGTCTTAAACCAGTGGTGGGATTCAAATAATTTAACAACTGGTTCTGTTCATTATCAACACCAGCGTGATGTGCTTTGCATATTTGTCATCACTGCATTGTCATCATCACCAGCGCGATGCATGTCGTATTGATGTCATCACTGGTGCAACGCACATCGCATTGACATCATCACGCCTCACAGATTTATTGTTAAAGGTTCACCGAATTCAACAAAAAGTTAGGCATCAGGTGCGAACTGGCTGAATCCCACCACTGTCTTAAAGAGAGACTGATAGAGAATTTTACAACCAGTTTATTTACTAGTATTTATATGCTGACCATCTCACAGAAGCACGGCTCTGGACGTTGTGCAATTAAACTACAAAATAACAATAATTACAAAAATACTCTAAAATCAAACATAAGTGTTATTATTCTAAAGTTAAAAGAAGACTCCTCACTACACTACACCACTGTAATACTTGTAATAATTGGTGGCTCTGTATATAGGGGAAATAGAGGACTGTGGAGGGAAGAACTAGAATAAACTGGTCCATCAGTCTTGAACAATATTTTGAAAGATGCTCCCCAGGGAAAATATGGGACCATGACTCAGTGTAATGAGTGTAAGGGGAGGAAAACATAGTGCACAGTCTAAAAGCACCAGAGCACTAAGAGCCCTAAAGAAAGAGAACAAACTGCACAAGAATGCGGCATACCCAAACTCCTGGTTTCAAAAGAAGGTATAGATTTTGTAAAAGAAATCAAAGGGAGAGTTGCTGTTGCTTGCTTGCAATTGAATCCCAAAAGTCAAGTTGAACAATGTGACTTTGGGGATGTTCTTATCGTAGATTTGTCTGTGGATAATGTGGACGTCCCGACACCTACAATCAAGATGGCTAACTGGGGGAAAACATTATTGGAAAAGAGCTGTGAAATGGGAATGGTGGTGATAGTGGCTGCCAGAGAGGTGAAAGAAGTGCCGATCAAAATTGGAGCCAAGGGAGCTAAAGCAGTAGTAGAAATCCCCAAGATAGGACCAAGGCAGGATGGAGGACCTGCTTTTCAGGTTCCAGAAATGTGTTATATATGTGAGAAAAGTTTCAAAATCCTTCACTCTGCACTTCTAAAGAGGTTCACTGAACAAAATGTCATAAAAAAAGTTTATTGGAATCAGATGAATCCACCTGAGCCCACACATGGAAACGTATATATTGTAACATACACATTGTTGATAGACTAACAATTATTTAACCGAGGACAAAAGCAGAGTAGCCAGTCTCTAGGTATACTTTAAATATAGTATGCAGGACAGCAAGGAGAGGTCACTTATTGAATTGACCCCTGTTAAGCTGGAATTAGACACAGAGTCTGCAGTGCCAGTCATCACATGTGCAAACTGTTTAAAGATAGTAGATGTCGGAAAAATCTCATTATTATTAAGGGTATATCTTGGGCAAAAGATCATACCCTTTGTTATATCAACAGGCACAGCTTATCAAAATTCAAAATGTATATTGGACTGAGACAGAGTAGAGAAAAGTAATCCATAGATTTGCATAGTTGTGCAGTAAGAAAAGAAGCAATATATTTTGCTGTCATCCTGTTGATAGGTCATGAAACACTGAGAACAATCCCTTCCTGCATCACAAGCAAGGAGGAGATAATTTTCTTCTACCCTGCTGACTTATGGTTTGATCGCTGTACTTTAACTGGGCATCTCTCCTGCAAAAAAGCTCAGCACCTCCTTTGACTTCCAAAAATAATCCCATTCCTCGCTGATTCAGGGGCTCTCTCTTCCAGCCTTGCTGCTCTATGGATATTGCTTTTAAATCCTTTCCTTCTTGGCTCTGACCTCTGTGATGACTTTGTGTCATTTGGCTTCTCCTGTGTGTTGCATTCAGAAATTTTAAGTGCATCTACATTTTTTTAAAGGGCCAGTGGCACATACAGTAGCTAGCTACATACAGAGCCATGTTGGCGGAGTAGTTAGAATGCAGCATTGCAGCATTGCAGGCTAATTCTGCCAACTGCCAGCAGTTTGATCCTGACTGGCTCAAGGTTGAGTCAGCCTTCCATCTTTCTGAGGTCAGTAAAATGGGGACCCACATTGTTGGGGGCAATATGCTGACTCTGTAAACCACTTAGAGAGGCCTGGATAGCACTATGAAGCGGCACATACATTAAGTCTAAGTGCTATTGCTACATATCTCCATAACCCCTCTGAGCAGAGTCCAAACCCAGAACCAAGAAGAGGGTAAGGTAACATAAAAGCCTCTTTGGGACAGTTGAAGTCTTGTGGATTGGATTTTGTGAGCCTGCTTAAGAAGCCCACTGGGAAGCTATTATCCAAGAGCTAACTCTCCAGTACATGACAACCAGTGGTGGGATTCAAATATGTGAACAACCGGTTCTCTGTGTGGATGCTGCTTCTGGAAGTCCATTTTGGGCCTGGGCAACAAAAAATTAGCTACCAATTCTGCCGAAGTGGTGCGAACATGCTGAATCCCACCACTGATGACAACATTGTGGTTGGCAACCATCCTCAGTATGATACAGCTTAGGACACTGGAACGACAAAAGGGAGACTGGTACAGGGATCACTTTGTACAACATGAAAAGCAGCTCAATCAATTTTTGTTGAGCCTAGTGAGCTGGCTAGGGTATTCTGGGAGTTGAAGTCTGTACATCTTAAAGTTGCTGAGGTTGAGAAGTATTGCTCTACGTTCTGTGGTTAGCCTGACAGAAGGTTTTTCTGTTACTTATCTATCAAATCAAATCAAATCAAATCAGTTTATTACAGCCATATGGCCAGAAACAGTAAAATATCCAATTGTAGGCTACTTACATGCATACATATATAAAAATGCACTGAGTACGATCTAATGATGAGTAAGAACACATATAATAAAATTAATTTTTAAAGGATTATTAAAATGATCTAAAAATATTTATCTTATTTATGTTTCCGATGAATCCCCAGTGCTGCTGCACAGAATCTAGCCACCTGTGCTGTAATCACAGCCTGTTCATCCTTAAGCAGCCACTGGAGATAAGTAGTGTCAGAATAGCCAGGATAGGGATACCTATCGATTATTGGGAGGATAAGGTTTTTTCGAATATCTCTATAGAAAGAATATCAAAGGTGTATGGTCTCCACCTCTCCTGAGCCACAGGAGCAGAGTCTTTCAGTCAATGGTATCTTTTTATACTTGCCATTCAGGGCGCCTGATGGGAGCTCATGGCACCATGTGAGCGAAAATGCTTTCCGGTGGTTTGCTGACTGCAACTGGCTAAGATAACTGGTGGGAGTAACAACATATCTAATAGGGCCTGGAGCCAGAAATAGCGAAGCTATCCCTAAGTTCACTTGCACCTCAATGTCCTCTATCCTTTGTTTGCAGTCCAATTTGAGTATCGAAGCTGAAGGGAAACCTAGTTTGGCAAGGTTGGACTCGACTGCCTTGATCCATGATGAGGAAAATTTGTCTTGGAGGTTTAATGGAGCAAGGCCTTGTGGAAAGAAATTAAGCTTTAACCAGATATTTAAGGAAGCTATACAGATTCTTGCTTTGACTTTTATCAATGCTGTCTCCAGGTGCAGAATTGCATTTGAGATACAACGTGGCATCTGGAGAACTGTTCTAATAAACTTGGATTGAACTCTTTCCAATGGTGTGAAACACGAAGCTGAGGGTCCGAGCAAGGTCCCGTAGAGAAGCTGTGCTAGTGACTTGGCCAGAAAGAGCTTAATTGCAACTGGAACATAGTGTCCTCCCTTTGTGTGGAAAAAATTGAGGATGGCGTTCGCTGATCTTTGGCCAGAGGCAGCCGCATATTCTCCATGTGCTTTTTTTGAGCCAGTTACTTATATATAATTTGTTCACTAAGTTTAATATTAACCTCTAATTCTTGAATTAAAAGAGTAGTTTGGCATGCTTGAGTGATCTCATTGAGCACTAGTCCCTTGAGGTATCACATCACTGCCTAAGCCTAGCTGCTTGGTTGTGGATTTTTCCTCCATCCTCATCACATTCTTATTCTTATTTTGTCAGGGGAGAAGAAAAACAAGGGGATGGCATCCTATCCCCAAAGAGA
This sequence comes from Vipera berus, assembly GCF_964194415.1. Classification (NCBI taxonomy): domain Eukaryota; kingdom Metazoa; phylum Chordata; class Lepidosauria; order Squamata; family Viperidae; genus Vipera; species Vipera berus. The sequence continues at coordinate 178,904,806 of NC_138203.1, read as the reverse complement.
CAATTGTTGCATCAGGGAGTCAACTCTCTTGATTGGCATTTACCCTGACAAAGAAAGTAGAACTTCCAGAAAACCAAATAAAGAAATTGAGATAGCAAATTGTGTCCAATCCCAGGCTGCAGATCAGACTGGTCCGCAGCCTGCCAGAAACAGGGCCACACAAATGTGTGAAGCCCCATCCACACACATGTGGAAGGCAGGCAGCACATGAAACCATGACCTCTCTGATCTATGGGAAAGTGTCTCTCCACAGAACCAGTACCTGGCACCCAAAAGATTGGGGGCCATTGTTGTAGGCCATTGTCAACTTAAGTTGTAAGAAAATATAAGTGGGTAATAATAATAATAATAATAATAATAATAATAATAATAATAATAATAATAATAATAATAATAATAATGATGATGATGATGATGATGATGATGATGATGATGATGATGATGATGATGATGATAGAATTGCTTTTTTTGCACATTGCGATTCTTGATGATTCTTTGAGACATTTTGGAAACCACACATCTAACTGCCAAGCACAGAGTCTAAACAATCAATCCTTATATAGCAGTTTATTCTATGCTTTTGCAATAGATCCATCAGTGTCTCCTGTGAACAATTCCCATGTCTCTTTTGTCAAAATGAAATCTTAATTAAATGTCTCTCTTGCACATATTTTGAAGCATTTCCTCATGATTTCCTTATGTACAACTAAGGTGCCCTCTTGCCTGGACACTTCTAGTGAACCAGTATGTAGGAAATTCTAGGGTAGCATGTGCTCTGCTTATTCCCTGCAAATTACACAGAAAAAAAGCCCCATAAGTGGTATGTAGGACACAAACCAAAGACTATGGTGCAGGAAGCAGTTGGATAAATTGGCAGAGAAACACAAAACATTTTCATTGAAATTACAGTACACAGAAAACATGGGTTAAAAGACTTTCTGTTTCGCGGCAGTCCTTATTCTGATTGCACTTTCCCCTATTACTGTTACTTATTTAAAACAAGAATTGGCATGCAATGCCAAAATGCATATGTAATACAAGTTGCAAATTGGCCCTGAATTCCATCCATCTCTGCTGTGATGCTGAAATCATTCATAAAGGAATGGTTTGTTCCTCTCTAAGCCACCTTCCATTCAGCAAAGAGTATGAATTTAGAGGTAAAGCCAAGATATTATGTTGCCATTCTGCAGGCATTTATTTTCTAATGGGGGAGTCATTCCCATCTTGAAATGTTCAGTTTGTATCAGACTAATCTTGGCTGATACAAGCAAGTTCTGGTATTTTTGATAACAACTTCCCAAGAAGCCAGAAATGGGTGTCTTCTTTACTCCCCGTGAGTATCAGGGATCTGCTTAGTTTCAGCATACAGGTAGTCCTTGACTTACAACAGTTCTTTTAGTGACTATTTAAAGTTACAATGACCCTGAAAAAAGTGACCTATGACTGTTCTTCACACTTACAAGCTTTGCAGCATCCCCTTGGTCATGAGATCAAAATTTGGCCACTTGGCAATTGGTTCATATTTATGATGGTTGCAATGTCCCCGGGGTCACATGATCCTCTTTCGCTACCTTCTGACAAGCAAAGTCAATGAGGAAGCCAGATTCACCTAGCAACGATGTTACTACCTTAACAACTGCAGGGATTCACTTAACAACTATGGCAAGAAAGATCCTAAAAAGGGGCAAAAGTCACTTAACATATGTTTGATTTAGCAACCTAAATTTTGGGCTCAATTAAGGTCATAGGTTTAGAGGACTACCTGTATTGTAAAAATTTTAAGTTTTATCAGGTGCATCTCACTGCTTGAAATATATTACAAAACCCCATGTTAAAAGGGGAGGGAGTAGAGACAGTGATTCAGCTTGTTCGCACCGGTTCGGCAGAACCAGTAGCTAAATTCTGCTGAGTTCAGAGAACCAGCTGAATGCATACTGTTTCTGGAAGTCCAGTCTAGGCCTCAGAGGCCTGGAGGAGGCCTCCCAGACCAAGAAGGCCCACCAGGAGTGCATGGATGCCACTTCCAGAAGTCCTCCCAGGCCTAGAATGGCCCACAGGAAGTGCATGGATGACACTTCCAGAAGTCTCTTCTAGGCCTTGGAGGCCCAGGCCTGCATCCAATAAGAGAACCAGTTGTTCAGGTATTTGAATCCCATCACTGGGTGGAGATGTATGGAATATGTCTACCTTTTACACATAAAATTGATCTTTCAGAAGCTCAACCCTCCAACAAAAATTAAAAAGCCAGGGCAGTATGATGTAGAAGATCACGTCCTTACTTGAACATGTGGTTCATTTGATGGCCTTAAGTTAATTGCTGTCTTACAGCCTAAAAACTCACAGAATTGTTGATGCAGGGATAAAATGAATGCAAATTATTCCCTCCATATCTGCCGTTTTGGGTTTCTAGTATTGGACATCAATGTAATTCTACAGTACATTTTGTAAATATGAAATAATTTTAATTTTAAAGTTGAGAAAAATTCCTATTTATGGGGTAGAGGCTTCTGTGATATTTTAGGGACTTGTTTAAGAAGAGAATGGGTCCTAGCACAATTTCCACTCCCAACCCAAAATGGGTTATTCTACAAACCACATGATTTGTAGAATAGATTGCCCCCCGTAGATAGGGCTCGCAACCTGGGTGTCCTCCTAGATTCACAGCTCTCCTTAGAAGATCACATAGGAGCTGTGACTAGGGGGGCTTTCACTCAGGTTCGTCTGGTGCGCCAACTACGACCCTATCTGGACCTCGATGCCTTGCGTACAGTCACCCATGCACTTGTGACCTCTCGTCTTGACTACTGCAACGCTCTTTACATGGGGCTGCCCTTGAGAATCACTCGGAAGCTTCAGCTGGTACAGAGTGCAGCTGCACGAACGCTTTTGGGGCCCCCCCGATACTCCCATATTACACCTCTCCTTCGTGAGCTGCACTGGCTTCCAGTTGCCTTCCGGGTGAAATTCAAGGTGCTAGTGATGACATACAAAGCCCTACATGGCATGGGTCTGGATTACCTGCGGGAGCACCTACTGCCAGCGTCAACACCCCTCCGTCCTGTGCGCTCCCACATAGAGGGCCTCCTCAGGGTGCCACCGGTCAGAGAATGCCGGCTGGTGACCCCCAGGGGGAGAGCATTCTCGGTGGGTGCGCCAATCCTCTGGAACTGCTTACCAGCCGAAATCCGGATGGCCCCCGACCTTCGCACCTTCCGGCGAGATTTAAAAACCTATCTATTCCAGCAAGCCGGCCTGGCCTGATAGATTTGGGGTTTTATTTGATTTATTGTTGCTTTATTGTATACTTACTTTGCTCTGTACACCGCCCTGAGTCCTCCGGGGAAAGGGCGGTATATAAAATAAATAAATAAATAAATAAATAAATAAATAAATAAATAAATAAATAAATAAATAAATAAATAAATAAATAAATAAATAAATAAATAAATGATTGCAGCACATGATTGCCAGCAATGGTTTAGAATCTTGCATATATTCAAAGAGTTCCCTGTATTTTTTGAGTAAACTGAAAAAAGAAAGAGAATGAAGGGATGAAATTTGATAAATTTGATAAATGGTATATTGGCCAAAAAAAAAATATTTCACCTAAACTGTCTCCATAAGAAAAATGTAATGGGAAAGTAAAAAAAAAATTGACTGAAAACTGTAATTTCTAATCATGATCTAATCAGTCTTTAGTCAGAATGCAAGCTCTTTCTCGTTCACTTCCCCAGAAGCAAAACCAAATATTTTAATGGAGATAGCAAATAAATAAATAAATAAATAAATAAATAAATAAATAAATAAATAAATAAATAAATAAATAAATATTAAAACATCATATTATTCCATCTCCATTTTCTGCATCAGCCTTATCCTAGAGTTCTTTCTGTAAATGGATGCTAAATACTTTCTAAAACATGCCCCCCATCTCCTTTGGGACTAACACACCTGTTCTTATTTTCTGGTGTGCTATGTCTTAGATATTCTGGACTCAGATGTTTTTTTAAGGCTAGAAATATCCACTGTTTTATTGGGTTGCTTATGTACATTATATACACTGAGGTGGGCTATAAGCACTGTTAATCAACCAACCAATCAATCAGAAGCTTTAAGTTGCCTTTGTACACCTATCTTGACATTCTCTTTTCCCAGATCTCAGAGACTAATTTGATGGAATTTTAAAGAAGTATAATTTGTCTTTTTCCAAAAAAAAACCACACACAGAGAGAAGGGGAAACGAAGACCTCCTTTCCATCTAAAAGATGTTATTATGCAGGTTTCATAGCCAGCACCATTCTTTGTTGAATGTCTTTTTTCATAACAGTCAACTGCAAAGAATTTAAGGTGAAGAATAATTTGGTTTTAGAAGACCCCAGAGTTTGTTAATCTTAAAGCCTGCAGTCATATAAATACCCTAGCATCTGTTCATATGAGAAATGTATGTACTGCTCTGTACTGCACTAGTGAGACCACAGTTGGAATACTGGGTCCAGTTCTGGGTCACCATGATACAAAAAAGATGCTGAAGCCCTAGAAAGAGTTCAGAGAAGAGCAACAAAGATCTGAAGGGGTCTGGAGGCTAAACCATGCATTAATGGCTAAGGGAACTAGCTATGTCTAGGTTAACAAAGAGAAGGATTAGGGGTGACATGATAGCAGTCTTCCAATATTTGAAGGGCTGTATTGGGGGGGGGGAGGGCTGATTTATTCTCCAAAGCACCTCAGAGCAGGACAAGAAGCAATGGGTTGAAACTAGTCGGACAGAGAAGCAGCCTAGAATTAAGGAGAAACTTCCTGAAAGTTAGAACAATTAATCAATGGAACAACTTGCCTCCCGGAGTTGTGGGTGCTCTATCACTGGAGGTTTTCAAGAAGAGATTGGACAGCCATTTGTCCAGGAGGAAATAAAGACTCCTGCCTAGGGCAGGAGATTGGACTAGAAGACCTTCAAGGTTCCTTCCAGCCCTACGATTTTATGAAACTTGGCAAGAATTCCTTAGAAGATCAGTGCAGTCTCAAAAAATCCAATTCTTGCAAGACACACAGTTAGTTTAAAATTGCTTTTTTTTGGGGGGGGGGAAATCTATAAAAGCGCCTAATATGAAAAAAGCCTCTTCCCATTTACCTGAAATTTGATATCCTTCATTTCCTTATGATGATTTGCTATACTTGAATATTTCACAACATAAAAACGATTAATTTCTTCACTGATGGTGATTGGTAGGCTATCCAGAGATTTGGGTTTTCAAATTGAGATTAAATCAAAGACTCCAGGTATGCTCAGAAGATCTCTGTAATAGTCTAAAGGCAAATAACATTGTTTTATGAATGGCTGAAATGGCTCCAAGCATCTTTATGTTCAGCCTCAGTAAGTTCAGGTGAATAAATATTTAAAACCACTTCTCTGTCTGTTCATTTCCATATCAGTGTTCATAGATCCCTCCAAAACAGAACACAAAAAGTTTCACAAATTGCACATAGGTCCCACAGAGGACCACCCACGCCTATTCCCAAACTAAAGCTTCAATTTAGAGTGATCATGCTAAGTCCAAAACTAAGCCTGAAGCATCATAAAGAATCTGGAAACTGGCTTCTGGGCAAGAAAACGTGATCTTGGGCAAAATAAGAGGCTTTTGGAAATCTAAGTGTTGTGCTTCTCTTTCAGTGTTATCATTATAACACATTTTGCTATGTGTTTCATGTATAGTTTGTATTGCATGTATTGCAGGGGCAAGGGAGGGTAAAGAGAGTGCACCTGGGATTTAGGAGTCTTTAATATTTAAATTACTAATCTATATGGTCTGTAGAATCTAAGAGCCTTCAAATCCATTAAATATGCATTCAGATTTATGGGTAGCATGTTTCCTTGTGAAAGTGCACGCTAGCAATACTGAAATCCAGTTGGAAATCCCCAGTTCTTTTGTTTCATTTGCAATTCAAATTATAAACTGGTTTGTTTCCTAAGTAATGAATTTTGGTTCAGCTAAGAGAACAATGGGGGCTACCTACATGCTGTGATGAAAAAGAGAGAAAAAGTGTTACATATTCACACACACAACAACCCCCTCACATCTATAAGGGATCCCCGGCAGCCGTTGACAGCCGTCAAAAGGCTGCCGCGGCATTCCCCCCCACACACACGCGGCTAGCGGCCGATTCTGACAGCTGTCAAACTGCCGCGCATGCGCAGTACACTGACAGCTGTCAAACCGGCCGACTCTGACAGCTGTCAAACTGCCACGCATGCGCAGTACAATTACAGCTGTCAAACTTCAGAGAACCGCGCATGTGCAGCTCAGCCGGAGCTGTCAAAGCTGCCAGCTGGCCCCGGCAACAAGCCGCTACAGCCGCGCCTACCTTTAGCCGGTCTCTCTCTTATTGGGTGTCCTTGTTAGGCGGGAGACCCCCGTTTGTTTATTGGTTCTTGATGTTGTTGTTGTTGTCCCTGTTCACTATAAATACGGGGGATTCCCGGCGATGTTTCGCCCGGGACCTCTGCCCAATAAACGCATTGTTTGGACCGTGCCTACTGTCTCCTGTCGTCCTTCAAGACAATCCACCTGGCGACGAAGGTGGGATACGGGTCTGCTTGTTAGCTGAAGTCACTAGCTGAAGCCACAAGTGAAGGAGGGAAGCCGTCCCACCAGCTGACACCGCTGAAGTCACTTGCTGGTCGGGAGAGCCCTCCACGCACACCACCCTAAGCAGACCCGTGGACCTGACAGTATGGCAAATCTTGGGCACGTCCGAGAATTCGATGTCTCCCAGCCCGAGGGCTGGGAATCGCATCTCGGGCAAGTGGAGGGGTACCTCCTCGTCAACAACATTGTCGAGGATCGCCCCAAAGCTGCGGCGCTCCTTTGCCTCAGCGGGCCGGCGGTCTATGATGTCGCCGTAGGGCTCTGCGACCCTGCTCCGGTGGCTTCTGTGCCATACGCCGAGCTGGTCGACCGCCTCAATCGTCATTTTGCCCCAAGACGGTCCGAGTTGTACTGGCACCTGAACTTCGCCCGCCAGTACCAACGACCAGGCGAGCCGGCCAAATCTTTCATAGCAACGGTCCGACAAGCGGCCCGACGCTGCCGTTTCCCGGACCTCGAGGACTGCATAAGGGACCAGGTCATCGTCGGTCTGAGGAACCTGAAGCTCCAGAAGAAGCTCGTTACTAAGCCGACAATGGACCTGGCCGAATTAACAATTGAAATCATGGCATATGAAGATAGCCATCGGGAAGACGCGCTGCCACCGGGAAACCCCTTCACAGGGTCAGTCCACCACGACTGCCCTAGAAATGCCGACCCAGGATCGGCCGAGCAGAAGACTGAAGTGGACGCCATCCGTCCGAGACCCGCCAACCCCCAGGCTCGACGAGAGGGTGACAAAAGATCAGATCGTCCGGCCGGAGGCCCAAGGGAGACCACCAACCGCTCCAAGTGTGCCAGCTGCGGAGGCAACCATGCCAGGGCATCATGCAAATTTCGAAACGCCAAGTGCCATGGCTGCGGCAAAACTGGCCACATTCGCTCCGCCTGCCGCAGCACCGGCCGCGAGACCCTTCACGACCTGGAGGCGGCCCCGGAAGGTAAAATTCCCTTCCCCAAATTGCCAGGGAAGTCCCTATGGTCATCTGTCATGACCACTAGCACGGACCAGGGGCCCTTAATCACCAGCTTTATCCGCCCCAAAATTAAAATTCAGGTCCGGATTCAGGGAATCCCCTGCGAGATGGAGGTGGACTCTGGGTCCTCAGTCTCCATTCTTTCCTGGGACACTCTACAAGGAATCGCGCGTCAGTGCAGACGCCGGTTCCTTATCACCCCCTCAAAAATTCTCCTAGCCGATTTCCAGGGCGCCCCTATCAAATTGAAAGGGGAAACTAGACTCTCCATTAACTATCAACAATTCCAGGGAGACCTAACAGCCCAGATCGCAACTGGCAAACGAGCCAGTCTCATTGGCCTTGACTGGTTCGAACCTCTAGGGATAAAAATTATGGGCATAAACCACTCTCAGCCTAACCAATTACAAGCCGTCTGCCAACAATACGCAGACGTTTTTTTTTTTATTAAAAAGTTTTAACATACAATTTTTCCTTTAAAAATCCCCCCTCCCCCTCCCTTCTCCCTCCCCCCTACCTCTCCCCCCTCCCCCCTCCCCCCCCGACTTCCCAGAGCTAAATACAAGGTATATAAAAAAAACAATCATAAACAACCATATACTAACATCCATAAACTCTAAAATCCATCACTCTCTAGCTTATATAGGATAATATATATATATATTAAATATATATAGAAAAACAAAAATAGAAAAAGAAGAAAAGAAAGAAGACTTATTCAAATGCTACATGAAACTTCTTAACCCTATACTTGTTCTGGATAAACTCAATCCATTTTCTCCATTCCATAATATAGCGTTCTTGCGAGTGATCTTTCAAATAGGCCAAAATCTTCGCCATCTCAGCCAGGTCGGAAACCTTTACAGTCCACTCTTCTATGGTCGGCAGTTCCTCTTTCTTCCAGTACTGACCTATCAAAAGTCTTGCTGCCGTAATTAAATTCAACATCAACTTAGTGTCCACAACTGTAGCATCTGTAATTATTCCCAACAAAAAAAGTTGCGGACAAAACTTTATCCTCTGTTTAAAAATCTTCTGCATGTTCCACCAGACTTTTATCCAAAAGGCCTTAACCTTTTTACAAGTCCACCATATGTGAAAATATGTTGCGTCTTCATCACCGCACCTCCAACATTTAGGCTGATAATTCGGATACATACTTGCAAGCTTTTTAGGATCTAAATGCCATCTACAGTATAAAACATTTTGTAAAAATTCTCTCTTAGATTTTGAGCTTGTGTAAATTTTACATTCCTCACCCAAATCTTTTCCCATGTGTCCATTGTAATAACTTCCTGGATGTTTTGGGCCCATTTTATCATACAATCCTTAACAAGTTCTGTTTCTGAATCAATCTCTATCAACGCAAGATATATCCGTTTAATATGTGCTGGTCCCTGATTTCTGATTTGCTTTATCAAGTTTTCATCAGTCATTGTAAATCCATTTTTCTGGTCTTCTTTCCACCTGGCCCGTAACTGAGTATATTGAAACCAATTTTGAACAACCTTCTCTTCTCGCAAGAGGCTATATGATTTCAAACACCAAACATTTCTTTCCAAGCTTAGGATCTCCTTGTACGTAGTCACATCATGTTTGAAGCCAGCATGTATATTTTCTATTGCGTGTTTTGGGATTGCCCACAATGGTATCTTGCAGTCTAACTTATGTCTATACTTCTTCCAAACTCTCAACAATGCCTGTCTTAAAATATGCACTCTAAACACATTGTCTACCTTCTTGTCATACAACAAATATGCATGCCAGCCAAACAACAAATCGTGGCCCTCAAGATTTAATAATCTCTCTTGTGACAAATTAATCCAATCACTTATTCCTACTAATGCAGCAGCTTCATAATATAGTTTAAAATTAGGCATTTTGAGACCACCTCTCTCACGAGTATCCTGCATAATCTTAAGTTTAACTCGTGGCCTTTTCCCTGCCCAAACAAATTTATTGATACCTCGCTGCCATTCCTCCAGATTAGAATCTTTCTTAAGAATCGGTATCATTTGAAATAAAAATAAAAATTTAGGCAGGACATTCATTTTCACTGCTGCAATCCGTCCCAACAAAGACAATTGCAATTTTCCCCAACTCTCCAATTCTTTTTGAATTTTCCCCCACAATTTTTCATAATTATTTTTATATAACTTTGTATTAGAGGGCGACAAAAGCACCCCCAAATATTTAACCCTTTTAACAATCTCAAATCCAGTTAATCCTTCTAAGAGAGCCTTTTGCGAAACTGTCATATTTTTGGCCAAAATTTTAGTTTTCTGTATATTAACTTTAAATCCAGAAACCTTCCCATATTGTGTTATTATCTCCATGAGGTCCACAACAGAGTTCTCTGGCTGGGTCACTGTAACAACCAGATCATCTGCAAATGCTCTCAATCTATAATCCTGATCTCTAATTTGTATCCCCTTAATTTTTTCCGAATTCCGTATTTTAACCAATAATATCTCTAATGTTAACACAAATAACAAGGGCGATAACGGACACCCTTGCCTTGTGCCCTTCTCAATATTACATACTTCTGTCAGACTATTATTAACTATGATTCAGGCAGTTTGTTTTTGATATAATGCCCTAATCGGTTGTAGAAAATTTTCCCCAAAATCCATTTTATCTAAAACTTTCGTCAAAAATTGCCAATTCAATTGATCAAAAGCTTTTTCAGCATCTAGAAAAATTAGCGCCGCAGGGATCTGGTTGTTCCTTTCCAAAAACTCTAACACATCAACTATATGCCTCACATTATTTTTCATTTGCCTACCACTAATAAACCCCGTTTGGTCCCCATGAATCACCTGTTGCAGAACCCTCATCAATCTATTAGCCAAAACCTTAGCAAATATCTTGTAATCTGTATTTAAAAGCGATATTGGTCTGTAATTTTTAACTTGAGTAGCATCTTGGTCTTCCTTCGGAATCAAAGAAATAAAAGCTGTTCTCCAAGACGGTGGCACCTTTCCCCCCCTCTGGATTGTCTGGAACAGTTCCTTTAACGGTTTCATCATCTCTAATTGTAAATTTTTGTAGTAAGCCGCAGACAAACCATCCGTGCCTGGTGCTTTATCCACCTTCAATTCCTTAATTGCTGTAAAAATTTCTTCTTCTGTAATTAATTGATTAATCTCCTCTTTTTGTACTTGCGTAAGAACCGGGATGCTAGCATTCTCCAAATATATATCAATGTCTTTTTCATTAATCTTCTCCTTAGCATATAATTTAGAATAAAAATCCACAAAAGCACCCTTGATAAGGTCCTGTTGAAACACAACCCTTCCTTTATACTCAATTTTGTCTATATTAGAAGCCCTTTGTTTTTTCCTCAATCTATAAGCTAACCATCTACCTGGTTTGTTAGCGTTGCAAAAAATATTATGCCTGGCAAACCGCAAATTGGTTGCCACTTGGTCAGCCATTAATTTATCAAATTGTCCTCTTAACAGTTTAATAGCCTCCTTAGTCTTCACATCCTCTGAATTCAAAATCAAAGCCTTTTCTTTTTCCTTTATTTCATTCTCCAGATCTTTCCTCCTAGCTTCCACAGCACGTCTATGTTTATTATTCATATATATCAACACCCCTCTCATGTAGGCCTTGCTAGCATCCCAAACCATATCCATAGAGGTACCCTTATTCATATTAATTTCGAAAAAATCCTTCATCCGCTGTTTGCATTCTTCCACATTTCTCTGATTTCTAAACAAATTCTCATTTACGCGCCACGAGCGCCTGTCTCTATTCTCCTTATCAATCTCTAGCCAAACTGGACTATGATCAGAGATAGTTCTTGCACAAATCTTCACCTTTTTAGTCCTTAAAAAAAAATAATTAGTCAACAAAATAAAATCAATCCTAGAAAAAGATTGATGTCTGTCAGAATAAAAAGTATAATCCTTCTCCTGCAAATGTCTCTCGCGCCAAATATCTCGCAGTTCCAAGTCATCCTTCATTTCAAAAAAGGATTTAGGCAGTCTAGCATGACTTGGGACGCGCTTAAAAGCTCCAGCCTTGTCCATCTGTACATCCAAAACACCATTCCAGTCCCCCATAAAAATAAAAGATTTATAATCCAACTGGGTAAGCTTTGTATGAAGTAAACTAAAAAAGTCAGCCTGTTGTTGATTAGGAGCATATAATCCAACTAAAAGCGTCTTTTTACCTTCTAGCAGCAGCTCTATCATAACGTATCTTCCATGCTTATCTGCTTCAATTAAGTCTGCTGTTAAGGCACTTTTAACATAAACAACCACTCCATTTTTCTTATTCATTGCAGAAGCAACAAATTGCGTACCCAACCTTGAGTTCGATAAATACTTTTGATCCACAACCCTAATATGCGTTTCTTGCAAACATATAACATCTATCTTGAATTGTTTTAAATATTGAAAAACTTTCTTCCTCTTCTGTGGTGAATTTAGTCCATTAACGTTCCAGGTTAAAAATTTAGTTGCCATGCATATCCTCCCAAAGCTCTTGGAGCACTGCTTTGATAGGACTATCTTCTTTAGGCCGTGCTCCTCCCACTGCTTGGCTATAAGTACGTTTTGGAAGTACCAAAGACTTTTGCTGGTCTTGTTCTTTTATTTTTTTTGATCGTTTTAAAGCAGCACGCGTTACCCTTTGCTCTCTAGGATCATCCAAAGAAGTTATAGCTTGATCTCCTCCAGCACCGTTTTCCTCTGCTTCAGCCTCTTGATGTTCTCCTTCTCCAGATCCCTTTGCAGCTTCCAGAAGTGTTAATGGGGTTGCTTTTAAAACGTTATTGTAAAAATCACGCGCTTGCTTCACAGTAACCAGCCGGTACCTTTTACCTTCATGCATCACCATCAACCCAACTGGAATCTCCCATCTGAACCTTATATCTCGTTGCTTGAGCTCTTGCACAAGAAATGTAAAATCCTTCCTTCTCCTTAAAATCTTTGGAGGAATTTCTTTTAGAACCAAGACTTCTTGATCAGCAATCACAACTTTAGCATCATAGGCAGCTTGTATAACTTCATCTCTAATTTCCCTTTTTGCAAAGTAAACCACCACATCTCTAGGCAGCTTTCTCTGTCTAGCAATCCATGAATTCACACGAAACACTTTATCCATACCTCCTCTTATTTCAGATGCTGGCTGATTCAATACCACTTCGAGAGCCTCAGAAACCAGCTGCTTTAAATCTTCCTTAATATTCTCTTTCAAGCCTCTGATTCTAACAGCAAACTGCATCTGGTAATATTGAGCAAGACTCAATTCTGTTTCCATTTTGTCTCTTAAATCTTCATTCTCCAATACTTTTGCTTCTAATATGGCATTCTTTTGAGTCAAATCTTCCACTTTTTCATCCAAATCTTCCACACATTCCGCCACTTTATGCACTGAAGACAAAATGTCTACCTTCATCACACTGAACTTCTGTTCCATCCTCTCTTCCATTCTCTCCTCCAATTTCTCCAATTTCTCCTCCATCTGTGCAAATTTATCACCCATTGATTCCAAAATTACCTGGGCATGTTTTTCAAGAGCATCTCGTAAGTCCTTCGGTGTCAATACATCAGGAGGATGCAACGCCTGCAATGATGATTGTTGCACCGGAGAAGTTCCACCGCTCCAAAGAGTTTTAGGGGGAGGTTTAGCCGCCATCTTTTACTTTCAATTATGACGCACTTTCACTTTAGATTTAAAAAGTCCATCAAGCTCGAGAGTAAAATAAAATAATCCTCTTCACCTTTTCCTCTTGTACCGCTCTGCCTGCTCTTATTAATCCATAGTCCTTCCTTCAGGCAGGGGTGGTCGCAGACGCCTGGCTCTGCTCCAAGAAATCCGGAGCAGAGACGCTGACCAGCTGGGAGCAACCCAGGCTACGGGGGAGTTCAATCCTTCAGCCGCCCAAGCTCCAAGCTCAGGCGGCCCCGGAGAACTCGACCCCTACCTAGGGCCTCACCCCCTCCTCTTCTCCCGAGGAGGGGGCTTCAAATTCGCCCGAACAGCTGATCGGCGCTGTTTCGGGCGAAAATCACTCAGCTGAGCCGTGGGCAGCCCGGGAAGGCTGTCTCCGGCGCCGCGCAGCCACCGGAAGTCAATACGCAGACGTTTTTGACGGGTCGCTGGGGAAATTCAATGGCCCCCCCATCGACCTAAAACTAAACCCAGAGGTCCTGCCCATCAGGATTAAGGCAAGAAGAGTCCCTTTCGCTCTCAAATCTAAGATAGAGGCAGAGCTCGACAGGCTAATTGGACTGGGAGTCATAGAACCCACGGAAGGGGGCACTTGGGAAACCCCCATAGTCACCCCTGTCAAGCCTAACGGGGAGGTCCGCCTCTGCGCAGACTATAAAGCCACCCTAAATCGTGCTTTGAACCCCCACGCCTACCCAGTCCCAGCTGTCAGGGACGTGCTTTCCTCTATCCAGGCAGGCACTATATTTGCCAAATTAGACTTAGCCCATGCATTCTTGCAGCTGCCGGTCTCAGAGCGAACGGCCAATGCCCAGACCATAGTCACCCACCGCGGAGCGTTCAGGGTGAACCGCCTGCAGTTCGGGATCGCAGTGGCACCTGGAATATTCCAGGAAACCATGGAGCGTACCCTCAAAGGAATCCCGGGGGTCTGCCCTTATTTCGATGATGTGCTCATCGCAGGGGAATCCGAGGAAATATTAGCTGACAGGCTGCGTGAGGTGCTTCAAAGATTCCGCACCGCCGGCCTCAAATTAAAGAAAGAGAAGTGCTCCATAGGAGTCCCTTCTACTGAATTTCTGGGGTACAAAATTGACGCTAACGGAATCCACCCCACGGATTCTAAGGTCAGAGCCATCAGGGCAGCACCACTCCCCAAAAATAAGGCAGAACTACAAGCCTTTTTGGGTCTCATAAACTTTTACCACGCCTTCCTCCCCCACAAAGCTTCCATAGCAGAGCCACTCCATAGGCTATTAGACAAAGGAGCCCAGTGGCTCTGGACCCAAGCCTACGACGACAGTTTTAACAAATTAAAACAACTCCTTTCGAGCAAATCAACTGTCACCCACTACAAAGAGAAAATGCCCCTCTGTGTCGCTTGCGACGCCTCTCCCTATGGCATAGGCGCCGTCCTCAGCCACCTCCTCAGCGATGGAACTCAATCCCCCATCGCATACTATTCCAGGACCTTGTCCAAAGCCGAGCGCAATTACGCGCAAATTGACAAGGAGGCCCTAGCATTAGTGGCGAGCGTGAAGAAATTTCACGATTACTTATACGGTCGCCACTTCACAATTTTTACTGACCATAAACCCCTGCTAGGGCTCTTCACCTGGGACAAATTGACCCCACAAATTTTATCCCCCAGAATGCTTCGCTGGACCACATTCCTAGCAGCATACTCCTTTAAAATTGAACACAAACCAGGCAAGGAAATGGGTCACGCAGACAGTCTTAGCAGACTGCCCCTGCCCAACTTCGACCCAGACCCCGCACCCGCCGGCCAAATCCTGGCTATCCAGGAACTGCCCGACCTCCCCGTATCTGCAAAAGAAATAGCTACTGCCACCAGCAAGGACAAACTCCTGGCCAGGGTTCTAACATGGGTCTTAACCGGCTGGCAATCCACCACCCCGGGTCCAGAATTCCAGCCTTACTTCCTGAGGCGCCATGAACTGTCAGCCCACCTCGGCTGCATCCTCTGGGGCAGCCGCGTTATCATACCCACCCTGCACAGACAACGCGCTCTAGCCTCCCTCCACGACGGCCACCCCGGGGTGGTCAAGATGAAATCCCTCGCCCGCAGCTACTTATGGTGGCCGGGGCTCGATGCTGACATTGAAAACTTTGTAGCTACCTGCAACTTGTGCCAGCAGACCAGACCACCCCTCCCACATGCCCCTGTCCATAAGTGGGAGGTGACTAAGAACCCCTGGTCCAGAATTCACATTGATTATGCCGGCCCCTTCCAAGGACAAAATTTTCTTATAATAGTGGACAGCTTTTCCAAATGGCTCGAGGTCATTCCGGTAGCCAGCACAACCTCAGCAGCCACAATTAGGGGACTGAGGAGGGTATTTGCCACCCATGGGTTGCCTGATGTCATCGTATCTGACAACGGCCCCCAATTTACCTCGCAGGACTTCCAGATTTTCACCAGGGCCAACTTGATTAGACACGCCACCTCCGCGCCCTTTCACCCCTCCACGAACGGCCTCGCAGAGGCCATGGTGAAGGCGACTAAAGAAGCCCTAAAGAAAATCATCTCCGGCGACTGGCACTGCAGACTGGCGAAATACCTCCTGGCCCAACACTCCACACCTTGCACCACCACCGGCAAGTCTCTGGCTGAGCTCCGTTGGGGGCGCCGCCTGGTCACCAAACTGGACCGTTTGCACCCCGACAGGACAGCCGCCGAACCAACCCACGCGCCTCCTGTCAAGGTCTTCCCTCCCGGCCAGCCCATTTGGGCAAAGAACTTCGGGGCCAGCGACAAGTGGTTACAGGGCGTGATCTCCGACCAGACTGGCCCAGTCTCCTACCTCATCGATTTAGGAGATGGAAGGCTCATTCGGCGACACGCTGACCAACTGAGGAAACGGGTGCCGCAGGACTGCAGTTCCCGAGCACAACCGGGCAAACTATTTTCCCCAGCGACACCACCAACGCCACCTAGCCCAGTACCACTCGTCCCAGACATTGCCGATGACCCCCAGCCTCCGAACCCCAAAACCTTCCCCGCCGAGGAAAGGGAAGACCAGCCCAGCACAAGCCAGCCCAGCCCGAGCCTCCGCCGCTCCACCAGACCGCGGAAGGCCCCCTCGTACTTGGCGGACTATGAATGGGCCGGCAGCAGGACTAGTGGAATTGACCCCAGCTAAACTTCCAGGGGCAAGGGGGGAAGGGGTGTTACATATTCACACACACAACAACCCCCTCACATCTATAAGGGATCCCCGGCAGCCGTTGACAGCCGTCAAAAGGCTGCCGCGGCATTCCCCCCCACACACACGCGGCTAGCGGCCGATTCTGACAGCTGTCAAACTGCCGCGCATGCGCAGTACACTGACAGCTGTCAAACCGGCCGACTCTGACAGCTGTCAAACTGCCGCGCATGCGCAGTACAATCACAGCTGTCAAACTTCAGAGAACCGCGCATGCGCAGCTCAGCCGGAGCTGTCAAAGCTGCCAGCTGGCCCCGGCAACAAGCCGCTACAGCCGCGCCTACCTTTAGCCGGTCTCTCTCTTATTGGGCGTCCTTGTTAGGCGGGAGACCCCCGTTTGTTTATTGGTTCTTGATGTTGTTGTTGTTGTCCCTGTTCACTATAAATACGGGGGATTCCCGGCGATGTTTCGCCCGGGACTTCTGCCCAATAAACGCATTGTTTGGACCGTGCCTACTGTCTCCTGTCGTCCTTCAAGACAATCCAAAGAGGGAAAGGGAGGGAGGGAAGGAGAGAGGGAGGAAGGAAGGAAGGAAGGAAAGCTTTGTTCATCTCTTGATGCAAAGCATTACTCTGTTTTTCCATTATCATTATTATTTATTATTGCACAGGTATTTTGTTGAACTGGACATTTATTAAGAGCTAGCCCCACCTTCTCCTGCCTGCATCCAGCTCCCTCCTTCCCCTTCTTGTGACCATGATTTTACTTGATTGTATTGTCATTTTATTGGGTTAGGAATATTTTTTTTGTTGATTTTAATTTTTTTTTTACTGTAAGACAGCAGTCCCTAAACTTGTAGGCACCAGGGACCGGTTCTATGGAGAGAGGTTTCAGATTGGAGGTGGAGTGGTTTCATGTACTGTCTGCAAACCATGAATGGGGCTTTGCTTGTTTGTGCGGACCAGTTGCTGGCATGTTTTGGTCCATGGACTGGAGGTTGGGGACCCCTACTGTAAGAGCATATCCCTACAGTAGCTTCGAAATGAGATGAGTGGCAAATACATTTAATAAATAAATAAGTAACAATATTAAAAGTCTCTTTTAAAAATTAAAATTTCTCTTGTGTGGATTATAAACATTCCCCCCACTCTTGTATGAATCCCAAACACACTTGAATGACCCTGAGGATGAAATGTAGCAACGGAAGGATAGATCTGTTGAGCACAGCACTAGAGGACATGGCTGGCAAAGACAACGTAGAACAGAACATTATCATAGTTATAACAGTATTCTGGGAACTTTTTAAAATCTGTCTCTTCAGTCTTCATTTGTCTTCCTTAGCGGATTGGGAAGCAAACACTAAACCAAGAAGTTTCCTAATTTTTGCTGGAGAAATGAAGTGTTAATGAGTAGAGTTTCTTCTCCAACAGTATATCTGGAAAATGAGTCAATGACAAGCTAAGTTATGATTGTGCTCAAACTCCTGTAGAATGAATTCTGTCCCAAGAGTTTGCTCAGAACCCTCCTATGATGCTAAGTGACACTTGAAAGTCAAGACAATTAACAGACACCAGAAACTGTGTAGGGAACACAAAACAGAAGGGAAGCATCTTTCCTGACTGAGAAGAGTCAAAACAAATTTATACCCAATTAACTTACTTCATTAAAAGTCCTGGGCTAAATCAGAAGTGTTTTGTTCTATAATTAGAACTCTTAAGGCCATAGTTCTGGGCATGCTCTGACATAGGGATACACAAATTGCTCTCTATCCAGTCTACATCAGTTTCACATCATGTTCAATCATAGATTCGTTCCATCAAATCTAAGCACCATGCTGCACATTAAATAAATAAATAAATTAAACCCCAGCAGAAATAATGCATTTATTTTCAGATGTAACTCTTCATAATATACAACATATATCTTAGTGTGTGTATTACATCAATATAGATGTCTGTCTCTAGGAGGACAAGATATGGTACATCCAATGACCTTGACAGTGGCAGAGACAAGACTAGGACCAAAAGCTTGTAATAGGATCACCTTCACTGTTAAGGTCAAAATGGAAGAGTAGAAGCTAAGAATGATCTACAGTGATCATTGTACAGTGAGGCTACAGTGAGGGTACATGGGACTTTGGAGACATGAGGGAAGTCAACTGAGTAAAAGAAAGAGCTCTAAAATAAAATCTGGAAGAAAGGAATGACAAACCACTGTTGCCAAGAAAACTGGAACATGTAGACAAATTATGGCATCAGATTATCACACCTTCCTCCCAAATTAGGAAGATTTGCCAATAGAGGTTCCTATATAACACCTGTTCTTTATTCTAAAACCTGCTTCAAGCAACATAAACACAGACACTATTCCTGAATTATACTGGGTTATCAGAATCAAACAGTGCATGATACAAAATAGAAAACGAAGAAGTGCATTTCAGCCAGCTGGGACTCTTCCAAATGCAGAGTATGAAAGAAACGATGAATTATTGGTGTCAAAAGCTCAGGTTAAATTTAGACAATGAAAGACAATAGGATTGCCAAGAAGATATCACCTAAAAAATATACTGTCATGATGTAAGGAAGAAATTTATAATGCTTAACTTATCCAAAATGAAGTTGAAGAACCGGGGGCAAAAACTCCAAACCTGAGGAAAAAAATCCAAAATTTCAAGGAAGAAAAGAATCTAAATTGCTTTCAACCAAGCTAAATTAATAGCCAGGAAAAGAGAGATGGATGAAATCCTTGGGCAGCAAGAATGTAAGACAACTGAACACACTTTGAAAGTCATGTAAGCAAGGACAAGGAATAAAACTTTAGTTAAGTTTTAGTTGTTTAGTTGTTTATAGTTTAGTTGTTTATAGTCATAAACAAATGGATGAATATGGAGGTGTGTTTTTTTAAAAAAAATATCCATTTAAGATAGGAATACTCAAAAGTAATTAGGAAAGCAATCTGATAGAAGTCAATGAGATTAAAGGAATAAGAAAACAGTATACTAAAACCTTAGAAACAAGATTATAAAAGAAAATAAATATTCAAAACCAATGGCTGCAGGACTTGGGTTTGGCTAGCTAGTCTAAAGAAAAGAAGAAATAGGGGAGACATGATAGCAGTATTCCAGTATTTGAGGTGCTGCCACAAAGAAGAGGGGGTCACGTTATTCACCAAAGCACCACAAGGCAGGACAAGAAACAATGGTTGGAAACTGATCAAAGAAAGAAGCAACCCGGAATTAAGGAGAAACTTCCTGACAGTGAGGACAATTAACCAGTGGAATAGCTTGCCCCCAGAAATTGTGGGTGCTCCATCACTGGAGATTTTAAAAAAGAGGCTAGACAGTCACTTGTCTAAGATGGTATAGGTTCTCCTGCTTGAGCAAGGGGCTGGACTAGAAGACCTCTAAGGTCCCTTCCAGCTCTATTCTATTTTTCTAGAAAGTGGGGTTGCGCAGGCAGTAGACCAGCTGTCCAATAGGAAAACACCAGGAATAGCAGAAATACTCAATTAACTTGTTTAAAAATTCAGGAGAAGTCAATGAAAATGTTAATAGCTCTTGTCAGCAAATATTGGACAGGACTATGTGGCCTAGAACTCAGATAAAATTAATGTATATAGTTGGACCAGAAAAAGGTTAATGCTGGAGAACGCATAGATTACTAAACTGTTTCATTAATTCCAGACACAAGTGGGTTTTTTTTAAAAGATCTTACAAAGAACAGAGTCATACATGGAAAGAGAAATGCAAAATGAACAGACAGGTTTTGAAAAGAGCTACAGCAGCTCATGCTCACATATTCAGAAGCTCCTTGTCATACTCTGTCAGCAATGTCATAACTCAAATGTTCATTTTGCTTGGATCACATGGCTGCTGTGCAAGCTCAGGAAAGACATCACTCCTTTACAGAGCCACAGATGGGTGGGACATGTGCCCAACCTCACTTCAAATCACTTTTTTGACTTTGGATATAAACCAGCTACTGAATGAGCAGGAAAAAAAATATTCGGTAAGCCCGGCTGACTAGCAATGGTATTTTTATTTAGTATATCTAAGTGCAATGTATTGCTAAGCACATTGATTTGTGCTTTAGATTGTAAGCCGCCCTGAGTCTTCGGAGAAGGGCGGGATATAAATAGGATTTAAAAAATGTAGCACTTAGATAGCAAAGACAGTTCTTGGGTAGAAAGAAATGATCAAAAAATATCAATTAGATTTCAGACATAATTCTTTAAAATGATGAATATCCAAATTTATGTTCCAACCACTGATGCAGAAGAAGAGCAGGATGACAAGTTTTGTGGTCAAGTTAAACCTCAAATCAACAGAACAAGCAAGCAACAGACTGGAATGCTAAATTTGGAAATATAAAGGAGGAACATGTAGTTGCTCTGCATGGCCTAAGAAACAGAAAAGCACCAGGGTAATGTTTCAATTATTTTTTTTCCATTGCTAACAGAGAATTCAAACCAAAACCTGTATACATGGACATACAAAAATAAAAACGAACATATTTTGGGTACAAAAAGCAAAAATGTGGCAAGCGAGCTGACAGTAGAACAAATTAAAAACTGCTGGTGTTCAAGTTCCATGTCAATTTAAAACAGGAAAAAGAAAGCCAATCAGTTTCCACAATATAAAAATGAGCACCTACTAATAATTTTCAAGGAGATCAGAAATCACTTTGAAGTCTTTAACCCTGTTGATAAGGAATCAGATGAACTATAGAATAAAATCAAAGATGTTGTCAAGATGTGAATTTAAAAGAGATCCCCAAAGACAGAAGAAAGCAATCTGGATGTCAGAACAAACAGTGGAAACAGTGGAAATTCAGAGAGCTGCTAAAAGAGACAAGAAGCAGTATTACAAGACCTGTAAAAACATTGAAGATGGAAACTGTAATGTATTGGGCCTTGTTTTAGTGAGTATACCATGTGGGGTTTGAATGCACGGAGGTTGTTTAAGCAGGGAGCTGGCTAACAGCTCCCAGCTCCTCAGACAACCCGTCTCCAGCGCTGCCATTGGCTGCCTCTAGGGTGCAAATAGGTTGCTTCAAACCTACTGGCCGCCACCTAAAGGCCAGGGTATAAATAGCTGCATTCGCAGCCCTGTTTCCCAGTTCAGTTTCTACAAGCAAATAAAGAATGTTCCTGACTGAACTCAATAGCCTCGTCTCTTCATTCAAGCAACGAACCCAGTACACAACAGAAACAAACATGGTAAAAGAAGAAAACCTTTCAAAAAGAGCTCTAAACTCAGAAGGAGAATCTAACTTTGAACTGCAATCCTGAAGAACATCAATGGAGAGAAACAATTGCTTCAAAAGAATCAAGTAGATCAAATAAGTAGTTGGAACATTTTTTACAGTAGAAGTGTCAGCATGAAAACTACCTTAGAAAACATTCCATAATTATAAGAAACTCTAGTATTGGAACTTGAAATTAGTTTAATTCTTTGGTCATTAGAAAGTCAGAAGTCTATAGTAACTGGTAGAATATCTGTATAAATGTAGTGAGCAAAGGAAAAAAGAATATGTAAAGGATGTAAACAATTTCAACAGATTGACATAGTGGTCAACAGATTGGAAGTGGTCTACTTACAAGTATCAATCATCTTGATAATGAAAACAGATAAAATGACCAGCTTTAGAGATGAATATATTGAAGTGGTGGATAGATTCTACCTTTTAGGTTTGACTAAAAACAATAAAGGAACTATTAAAAAATACATTGCAGACTATAATTTCGTAGTGCAATAATAAAAACTTAGAAAATACATTCAGATGATGTATATGCATACCTTCAAAGATCAGAATCATGAAGGCAATGGTTTGCCCTGTGCCATTTAATGGAAATAAAAGTTGGGCTTTGAAGAAGGAGGATAGAAAGAATGTTGATGATTTTGGATATTAGTGTTGGAGAAGACTGGAGAATGACATGGATAAAAAGGAAAATAAACAAATGGGTCTGTGGAACAAATAAATTCAGAATTCTTATTTAAGCACAAATTCCAAAGTGAAATATTCATATATTTGATATGTGAAGATCTAGCTTCCTTTCCATAATGCCAGGAAAAATAACAGGAAAGAGAAGAAGGACACAAGCAGTGAGGCAGACAGCTTCAGTTACAGCAGCAAGGGCTGCTATGTTGCAAGACCATCAAGTTATGGTTGGTGACAGACCATGCCATATCCTATCCAATATTATAAACTTCAGAAAACTATATTTAAAGATATCATAGAATTATCAATCAATTAAAAAACAACATGCAATAAAAACACCAAAACATAGCTGGAGTTTCAAATACCATATGCCTGGCAATACAATAAAGTCATTATAGTCTTCTTCAGTTTTAGAAGTGTAGAGCCATCTGGCCAGGCTGGTAACAGACTAAGAGTGTAAAGGAGGAAAGGCTTTTGTAGATTTTATCCTGAAAGGATCCTTCCTTCCTTCCTTCCTTCCTTCCTTCCTTCCTTCCTTCCTTCCTTCCTTCCTTCCTTCCTTCCTTCCTTCCTTCCTTCCTTCCTTGAAGGTCTTTAGATTCAGTAGATCTTCAAGCAATAACAATAGCAGTTAGAATTAGATAACGCTCTATAGTGCCTTACAGCGCTCTCTGTGTAATTTACAATGTCAGCCTATTGACCCCAACAATCTGGGTCCTCATTTTACCGACCTCAGAAGGATGGAAGGCTTAGTCAACCTTGAGCTCCATCGGGATTGAACTGCAGATTGTTGGCAGAGGTGGCCTGCAATACTGCATTCTAACCACTCTGCCACCAGGGTTCTTGCAAGCCCTGCTTGCGTGCTTGTGTTCACACCCCTTTTGCCCACAGCCTGACCTGACAATTTACAGAGTCTAGAAAGTGACTTGAGAGACTGACAGATGAATAAGAGGTTTTCCCGAGATTGGATTTTCCATTCTGTGGACAGAACTCTCTATGCAACAGTGTTGAGGGGAGGAGGGGAGAGTGTTTGTGTGCATGTGTGTGTCAGACTGACAAAGCAATGCTGTGACATTGTGCTAGTATTCTGTTCTCTTTCACGCCTGTGTCATGATGTTGCATGCATGTCCAAAAGATAGAGAGCTTGTAGTTTGCTAAAATTATGCTTTGGTCATATTATGTTGGGAGACTTTAAATTGTCCAACAGCTGCTTGTCACTTTCTTTCACAGTGAGCTTTCCTCCTGACTCCCAGCTCAGAGACCTGGATGAGCCAGAGCGGCAGCTGACCATGAGTGGCAATGGAAGAAGTGAAGCTGCCCAGAAAAGTGGAAGGAAGAAAGGAAGTGGGTCTCTTCTCTGCTGCTTTACCTTTAACTGTCTCAATGTCTGTCAGCTCTTGTGAGGGCTAATTTTGAGCATGGTGCCAAATCCACCTCCAAAAGGAGTTTGACTATTAGCCATGGTGTGATACAAATGTTTTGCAAGGATGTATTCAAAGAGAATCCAATAGGTCTTTTGAGGCTTAGTACAAAACCACCATCCAAAATAGTAGCTAATTGTCTCATTCCCCTTGAATGCACCCCTGCAAAACATGCCAAACCAGAGCAAATTTGGACAGTTATGAAGACTGTCAGTCTAACCTTCTGTCCAAGCTTGCTTTTTCCTGCAACCCCATCCCACTTTAAGAAGAGTGACTGGTGGTTTTTTCCACTCCTGTTGGTGAACTTTAAATAAAAGGGGAAGGAATTTAATTGAGAGAAATCCACCAATCTCTTTCCTTAATATGCTATGTACACTATAAATTAGAACATCACCATATGATGATCATTGATAATCAACTCAGAGTCTTAATAATATTTTAACTTGTTCATAAGGATGAGTCTATTGCTGTTGTTATTTTCTTAACAAGTTAAGAAGGGAATGAAAAAAATTACAAAATTCAAGAAAGAATAGGAAAAATATACAGGTAATATTGTGTAGTGGGTCCGACGCAAGAGAGACGCCAGCCGGTGTGTGAGTTCAGCTCTTTATTGGAAGGGGAAGTGAACTGAGGAATGAGGGCTACCTGGCCTCCTTATATACCTGGCCAGGTAAGCTAACAGCCAATGGGGTTGGCCCTAGGTTTCCCACCGAAACTGTCCAGGCCAACGCCCCCTGAGGGCTGTTGCTATGCAGATGCCTGCATACATAACACCCCTCCCCCCTTAGAGAAGACCCACATAACAACAACAACATGCAACTACTATAACTATGAGTATATATATAAAAAAAACAGTGGTGTCCTTGTGTGAGGATCACTTGCACACATAGTCCGACAGGTAGGCTGGTGTCCTGTGTGGACGGGTGGATCGTCTGGGTGTGCTTGGCCCCTGGGCTTGGACCATGGGTTCCTGAGGCCTTCGTGCAGGGCTGCAAGGAGCCGGCATCAGGAAGTCTTCCTCCTCTGGTCCCTGCCCTGTGACGTCCACAGCTGGGTTGACCCCTCCTGGAGTGTGGTCCTCCTGTTGATCGTGTGCGTTGAGTTCAGGGACGTGTGTGACGCGCTCAGGGGCGTGTGTGACGTGCTCAGGGACTCTTCCTCTGAGCTGATCGATGTGTCGCCTTATGCGTCTGTCCCCCTCCACCCCTACAATGTACGAAAGGGGTCCTGTTTTCCCGACCACTGTCCCCGGAACCCAAGGATGTCCAGCCCCATAGTTCCTTGCCCAGACCAGGTCCCCCAGGTTGAGGACCCTGTGTGGATGATGATGGCAATGGTGATGGTAGTGATGCTGGTGGTGATGGTGATGATGGTGATGATGGTGATGTTGCCCTACCGGTTTCGGCTGCTACCCGGTCTGGGTGTAGGCGGTCCAGTTTGGTGATGAGGCGCCGTCCCCATCGCAGTTCTGCTGGGCTCTTGCCGGTAGCCACGCATGGTGTTGTGTGTTGGGCTAGGAAAAATTTGGCCAGTCTGTGGTGCCAGTCCCCGCTGATGATGCGCCGGAGTGCGTCTTTGGTCGTCCTTACCATCCGTTCGGCCTGCCCGTTGGTAGATGGATGGAAAGGCGCAGAGGTGGCGTGCCTAATCCAGTTCGCCTTCAAGAACGCCTGGAAATCAGCAGCAGTAAACTGAGGCCCATTATCAGACACAATTACGTCGGGGAGGCCGTGTGTGGCAAAGAGAGCTCTGAGCACCTGGATTGTCCTCCCCGAGGTCATGTTGGGGACAGGGACTACCTCTAACCACTTGGAGTGACTGTCCACCACTACTAAAAATAGTTGACCCTGGAATGGCCCCGCATAGTCAATGTGAATGCGGGACCATGGCGTGTGTGTGGCCTCCCACCGGTGTACTGGTGCATGTGGCACTTCTGGCCTGGATCTCTGGCACGTATAACAGGCCTTGACCCGATCCTCAACCTCCTTGTCCAACCCGGGCCACCAGAGGTAGCTCCTAGCCAGTGCCTTCATCCTGACCACCCCCGGGTGCCCTTCGTGTAAGGAGTCCAATACCCTGGCGCGTAGTGCGGGTGGAATGATGACCCTGCTACCCCAAAGGAGGCACCCTTTGTGTGTGGAGATTTCATCGCGTCTAATGAAATAGGCCTGAAACTCTGGTCCCAGGGATTTGTCCTGCCACCCTGTGCAAACCCATGAGTGCACCCTGCCCATGATGTTGTCTGTGGCTGTGTGGCTGGCAATGTCCTTGGCAAGAACTGGGCACTCGGGTAGTTCCTGCAGGGCTAGGATCTGTGTGGCTGGTGCTGGGTCTGGGTCGTGTGTGTCTAGGGGGAGCCTACTTCGACCGTCTGCGTGGCCCATCTCCTTCCCTGGCTTGTGTACCAGCTTGCAATTGTATGCTGCAAGCAAGATAGACCACCGGAGCATCCTGGGGGACAGAATCTGGGGGGTTTGCCTGTCTGTGGTGAACAGGCCCAGGAGTGGTTTGTGGTCCGTGAAGACAGTGAACTCCCTGCCATATAAGTAATCGTGGAATTTCTTGATTCCTGCCACGATTGCCAGGGCTTCTTTGTCTATTTGGGTGTAGTTTCTTTCTGCTCCAGACAGTGTCCTAGAATAGTATGCTATGGGGACTTGTGCCCCGTTTGGCTCAAGGTGGCTTAGGACAGCGCCCACACCATAAGGGGATGCATCGCAGGCGATACAAATGGGCTTGGACTCGATGAAATGGGTTACTGTGGACTTGTCCGACAGCAATGCCTTCAGGGCCTTGAAGCTCTGATCATGGGTGGCCGTCCAGGCCCATGTTGCCTGTTTGTCTAGCAGCCTGTGGAGCGGTTCAGCGATGGCTGCCTTGTGTGGGAGGAATGTATGGTAGAAATTCAGCAGACCCAGGAATGCCTGAAGCTCTGCTTTGTTCTTGGGTGTGGGTGCTAGTTTGATGGCCCTCACCTTGGACTCTGTGGGGTGGATTCCCCTGGCGTCTACTCTGAACCCCAAAAATTCTGTGGAAGGAACGCCTATGCTGCATTTTTCCTTTTTGAGTTTGAGGCCAGCTGTGCGCAGCCGTGCCAGCACTTCCCTAAGCCTCCCTGCCAGTTCCTCTGCTGATGCTCCTGCGATCAGGATGTCATCAAAATAGGGGCAGACTCCTGGAATGCCCTTGAGTGTCTTTTCCATAACCTCCTGGAAAATGCCGGGAGCAACGCTGACTCCAAACTGCAGCCTGTTCACCCGGAACGCCCCCCTATGGGTTACTATGGTTTGGATGTCAGCTGTTTCCCTAGTGACCGTGAGTTGCTGGTACGCCTGTGCAAGATCGAGCCTTGCAAAAATGGCGCCACCTTGGAGGGAAGCGAGAACGTGGCTGACCGCGGGAACCGGGTAAGCGTGCGGGTTTAGGGCGCGGTTTACCGTGCACTTATAGTTGGCGTAGATCCTTATTTCCCTGTTGGATTTGAGGGGGTCACGATGGGGGTTTCCCACTCCCCTCCATCTACAGGCTCTAAGATTCCCTGGGCCACCAACTTGTCTAGTTCGCGCTCGATTTTGTGTTTGAGCGCAAACGGGACTCGCCGCGGCCGGACCCTAACGGGGGAGATGTTCGAGTTAAGCTTGAACGAAATGGGGCCCCCGGTGTACTTGCCTAATGACCCGTCGAAGACATCGGCGAACTCCCGGCAAACGGCCTCAACGGAGTCCCCCTGGATCCGATGGATCCCAGATACTGAGATTCCCAGGGCCTCAAACCAGTCCAGCCCGACCAGGCTGGCTCTGCGGCCCTCTACCACTACAACATCCAGGTGCCCTTCGCGACCCTTAAACCCCACTGAAATGGTGGCCTCCCCCTTCACCTTGACCGGCGAATTCTGAAAATCGGTCAGGGTTAATTTAGTAGGCCGTAATTTAATCCGTTGCTTGCTCCGGCTAATTATGTGGTTAAGGGTCTCATCCGAAATAATCGAGACCGCTGATCCGGAGTCAAGCTCCATGCTGCAAGGGACACCTTGCAAACGGATTGTTAATCTAATTTTGGGTTTGAGCAGCCGGCGGCTACCCGTATGGTTAATGGCCAGCCGGCTCTCGACATAGCCAATTTTTGTTTTGGTGGGGGCCCCAGTACCTACGAACGGCGGTTTCTCCGGCTGCAGCTCGTGGATCTCCTCTCGGGGGCGGCGGCTACGGCAGACGGTGGCTATGTGGCCTGTTTTCTTGCAGGCCCGGCACGTGGCGGACCGGAACTTGCAGAGGCTGCGCATGTGGTTCCCACCACACCCTGCGCACCTCTGGGGAACGGCAGTGTTGCTGGGAGGCCTGGGCCTGTCTGGGCGTCTGGCTCGCTGGTCGGGGGTCGACTTCCGCTGGAGGAGGTCGATGCTCAGGTCGTCCTCCTCTGTGGCCCCTTGCCGGTGGACGCTGGTTGCCTGGTTGCTGGGCCGGGTTCCCTGGCAGGCTTGGACGGCCCCGCAGGCCGCTTCGTGGGCTAGGATGGCGTCCTCGGCTTCCTGGAGAGAGACCTCCTCTCTTTCGAACAGGCGCTCCTGCAACCGCCTGTCGCGTAGGCCGCAAATCAGCCGGTCCCGTAGTCGCTCCTCCAAATTTGTGAACCTGCAAGCGACGGCAGCTTCCCGTAGGGCAGCGAGGAAGTCGGCGCCGGTCTCGTCGGGGCGCTGGTCCCTTTTCTCGAATTGTGACCGTGCGGCCACCGTGCGGTGACCGTGCGGCACCGGGGCCTGAAATGTGCGTTGAGCCTGGCCACGAGGTCTCGGTACGCGACGGTGTTGATGGCCTCCTGGGGGAACAGGTTCACGGCGACTTCCAGCAGCGCTGGTCCCCCAAGGCAGAGCAGGGCGGCCGCCTTTGCACCGTCCTCCGATATCTGATTGAACCGCATGTACAGTTCAACGTGAGCCAGGTAACGGGTCCAGGTTTCGGGGCGGCGGGTCTCGAATTCGTGGGGTTGTCCGGCTCTAGCCATGGCGGCAGTTGGTCGTGGATGTGGCGCTTGGCGTTGCCGGTTTGGCTGGCGGTCGTGGGGGGAAGAAGGAAAAATGCCTTTCCCTTCAGCTCGCGGAGCGTTTCCCCAGTGACTTCAGCTCTTGGTCGGCAGCATCCCACCTTCGTCGCCACTATTGTGTAGTGGGTCCGACGCAAGAGAGACGCCAGCCGGTGTGTGAGTTCAGCTCTTTATTGGAAGGGGAAGTGAACTGAGGAATGAGGGCTACCTGGCCTCCTTATATACCTGGCCAGGTAAGCTAACAGCCAATGGGGTTGGCCCTAGGTTTCCCGCCGAAACTGTCCAGGCCAACGCCCCCTGAGGGCTGTTGCTATGCAGATGCCTGCATACATAACAGGTAAGACTACTGGATGGAGTCACTGAAGCAAAGGCATGAGCTTAAATGGACTCCAGAAGATGGTAGAGGACAGGAAGGCCTGGAGGAACGTTGTCCATGGGGTCATGATGGGTCGGACACGACTTTGCAGCTAACAACAACAAGACTACAAAAAAGCTCTACATAATTTTCTAAATTTACCTTAAGAAGGAAAATAATTTAGGAATGTCTAGCATTACACAATATAAATTAAAATGATATTGGGATCTTTAACACTAAAAAAATTCCTCATAAATCTATTTATATAGAGTAAAATATTATTTCAAGGGATTGTTAATGATTCAGAAACCAAATCGTATTAGTTAATGACTCTTTAAAACAGATAAAATATTATGTCCATCCTTTCGAATACATTCTTCGCAGGTGTCCAATAAACTCAAATTCTTTTAATGAATCAATTTTAATTTCAGATTCACTGAAGCAAATTTAACATTTTTTTTAGAAATGCATACTTTGACTTACTGTTATTGACTTCCAGTTGTTTAATTCATAAGAATGTTTAATGTCTGCTTAAAAATGTTCTTTAGTTCCCCTCAAGGAAGATTCTGTAATTGAACAAGAGGAAGTAGCAAAACATTGGGGAAAAATAATGCTGTAATTCTGTCAGTCTTGATTTTAAAGGTAACTAAAAATGCATATAGTCAAATACTGTATGTACCTAGGAGTTTTAACAACTTGGAGCAAGTATAGTAGGATCCCACAACAGGAGAAAATAATAAGAAAAAGGGCATAAGATGGATGGAAATTCATAAAGAATGTGTTGTCAAAAACAAATTAATAAACAGCTTTAATGAGAAGAAAAGCCATTGTGGCTAAACAAAAAGCGTAGTGAGGATCTGAAACACAGAAAAAGACACATGTAGGAAATGGAAAGAGAGCTAAGTCACAATGGAGGAGTATAGACAGTAGCCTAGAACTGTTAGATGTTGATGTTAGAAAAACCTTCTTAACTATAAAATCAGTTCCTCAGGGAAACTAGTTACCCAAAGAGATGGTGGGCTGCTTTTCACTGATGTGGTCAAGTGGACATTAGTCATAAAGATGCATAAAGTTAGACTCTGCATTGGGTTGGGTGACCATCCCAACTCCACAGTCCCATTATTGTAGCTTTCAAGGCTGAAATCAAAAAGACATGGAGCTCCTATTAACTACTAGGCGCCATTCACCAGATGTGAATACAATGGCTTTGAGCATGTCTGCATCACGGTATGTTTTCCCTGGATCTAGGTACTCCCAAGGAGTTGCCTTTTCTTTGAAATATAGTGTGGAGTTGCAGGAAAATTAACATAAGCTACAGAAGATGGTAAGATGGAGGTTGTCACAAAGGTGCTTTTTCAAGAGGCAACTACTGGACTTCCTTGTTTTTCTTTGAAGATGTTTCACTCCTTATCCAAGAAGCTTCTTCAGCTCTGACTGGATGAACCCATTCCCCACCATCCAGTCAGAGCTGAAGAAGCTTCTTGGATGAGAAGCGAAATGTCTTCAAAATAAAACAAGAAAGTCCAGTTGCCTCTTGAAAAAACACCTTTAGACAACCATGACCTGGATGATTGAGAATCTCTAAGTCTATGAGTCTATGAGTTTTCATCAGTGACTACAGTCACATTATCCCACTCTCCAGCATTTAAACAGCAAGTCTCCCGCATTTATTTTATTTTCCCTCTTCCCACAGTAAACCCAGAAAAATACATTTTTATAGTACATGTTTAAAAAGTTAATGCCTTTTAAAATCTCTCCATAATCTCATAAATATAAATTATGGTATTGTGCAGAGTCACAGAGCGCAAAGAAAGCAGGGCAGCTAAATCCGACGTACATTTCGCTGGCCTTTTAACAGTGCAAGGCAATCCTTGATGTATAACACTGGAGATTACCCATATGGTTGTGTGCTGCATTTGTGATGCGCTACAGAGCTGTCGAGATGTTTTGCTGCCACATTTTCCTATCCCTCAGCCTGATGACTCAGCCAGGATTAGGGAAAGGGCTGAATGAGAGAACTTCTGTCCTCCAGAAAAGGTAATTTGTTGCTGCTACCACAGAAGTGTTTTGTATAACAAGCAGTTCTGGAGATCTAGAGCACATCCAGTGGTTCAATAACTTCATAAATGTTCCAGGAGTGCCACTTCCTTTGAGTGCCTCTGGTGCCTAGTGAGGCTCAAGTACTTAAAAACATGAGAAGGCTCCTGCTACATGAGACCAAGAGCTTGTCCAATCCAGCATTCAGTTCCCCCAGTTACCAACCAAAAACTAAACAAAAAGCTCATCATGAATTCAGTGTTAGCTCCAGTTAATGTTCCCTAGCCATTAAGAAGTGCAGCAATTATTACTACGACTTTCTGACAGTGTAATCTTCTGAGAATCCACTAAATCCACTTACAAAGCCATCCAAATTGCTAACCATCCTACATTTTATAACAAATTTCATAGATTAACAGCACACTGCCTCCCCCCCTTGCTATTTCTCTCCCAACTTTCAATGTCATTTCATAACCTAGTATTTTGAGAGATGGCTTTCTTCCCCTTTTCTGTACAGCCATATACAGTATAGTTGTTTTTTCCTATGTGTCCTCTAAACTAAGAATTCTGAATTTATAGGCTGCCCGACTCTGGGCAGCTTCTAATTAAAAGGAAAAATAAATACAAGCCACAAAAAAAGAATCATGAACCTCTCCAGAAACAATATATGAATGAATGAAAACCTAAAAGCAGAGGCTCAAGTTTTACTCTGTCCCAGGGCCTAAGGAGAACAGCCAGATTTTCAATAGCTTCCTGAACATCATCAAGGTAGGAGCCATTCAAATCTCTGATCTGGGCTAGACAAATGGCATAATCCCTTTCTGTTAGTTGTGATGGTTGGGACTGATGAGAAGTGAAAGTTGTTTTTTTTTAAAGTTGATTATGTTTGCTTTGGTCCTTTATCATGTTAAACAGCTGGGGCTGTTCCTCCTGATTTGCTGCTTGGTCCATCAGAAGCCTAGGTCCCACTTGGAATAATGGGGTAGCTGAGGCCTTGGATTGGATTGCGCTCCTGGGACCTCTTCCCTAATATCATCACTCCCCATAGTTTACAAAAGAGTTGAGGGACATGAAGAGATGAATAGAGTGTCTCTGGCACTCAGCAAGGAACAAATTTGTTAAACACACGTTAGAGCCACTACTAAGGCCTACACTGTGGTGATAAAGGTGGTGATCAGTACTTGCCACTTATAGTGTCCACAGATAGCACCCCACTACCTTGTTTTGGGTAACACGAGCCTTCATGGGTAGGGGGAAATCAAGGGTGGAGGAATTTGTTCACCATCTGTCAAAAGACAGCTAGATGCTGACCTTGTTGCAGGTCCAGGGGAGATGCATGGAGAGGAATCTTCCCCATTTATCTGGGAATGGTTTGGGCTTGAGAAAGTGGAAAGGGTCTTTTAAAACTGTGAGCTCAGCCACCTGGTCTTTAGATTCATGCCCCCCCCCAGTTTGTTAGAACAGCCCAGGGAGCACTATATGAGTGGGTTCTAGCAGTGGTTAATACTTCTTTCAGTGAGAGGGTTGTTCCTTTTTCCCTTTAAAGAGGCTTTGTTTCATCCCCTCTTCAAGAAGCCATCACTGGACTCTGCTATACTGGACAATTTTTGTCCAGTATCTAACTTCAACTGTGAGGGGAAAGCAGTTGAACAGATGGTTGCACAGCAGCTTCAGAGAGCCTTGGAAAAAGGAAATTATCTGAATACCTTTCAGTTGGGATTCAGACCCAGGTGTAGGATAGAAATAGCACTGGACACACTTTGGGATGACCCCTGGCAAGGACAGGATAGGGGTTGCACATCCATCCTTGCCCTACTTGACCCCTCTGGAGCTTTCAGTATCATTAAACATAATATTTTTCTGGTCTGGCTCACACGAGTGAGAATGGGCAGCATGGTGCTGTGGAGATTAGCCTCCTTTCTCCAGAATTGATTCCTGGGGCTGGTGATTGGGGAAGAGAGATTCTGCTTGTGGAACTCCTACTATGTGGAGTGCCACAGGTTTTGTTGCTCTCTCCTATTCAACATCTACATGGGACCATAGGGTGAAATATTGTCAGGATGCTGATGATACCCAATTATGTTCATCTACCCTTAATGAATTAAACAACACTGTGAACTTCTTATCCTGGTACTTGAAGGCTGAGAGAATCTGGAATAGCAATAGCCAGGGCTTTTTTTCTCATAGAACGCTCAGAACGGCGTTCCGGCACCTTTTTTTTGCAAAAAATAAAAATAAAAAAATAAACCCCCAGCTCCCTTATTGGCTTTCCTAAGCCTATTGCAGGGCTAGCAATCTTGGCTCTTTTTTATGACTCGTGGACTTCAACTCCCAGAAATCCTGAGCCAGCCATGCTGAGGGGAAAGGGAGAGGTTTCCAAGCTGAGCCATGCTGGCTCAGGAATTCTGGGAGTTGAAGTCCTTTAGTCATAAAAGAGCCTGCACTAGAGGAGGACATTAAAATTATTTACAGGATTACTTCTTTAGGAACTAAGCTTTTAGAATCTAAAACAGCTAATTCAAAAAAGCCAACAGGAAAGAACCTCATATTTTTCATCTGCTTCTGTCTTTTGGAAGGTAAAATTAGATAACAAAATAATCTATTTCTTATGTTAACATCTCTGCAATGAAATCAACGGTAACAGGAAAGAAATGAGAAACATTTTTCTCAATGTAATATGTCTAATTTAGCTGATTCTAGAAAAAAATAGTATCTTTTGTATACTCTTGAAAACTATTTTGAATCTAAACAATTCTTAAGAATGAAATATTCTTAATTTGGACTTTACTTTTACTGTTTGGACTGTTGTGCATTTTGAAAAATAGATTATTTAGAATCTAGTTATGTTGCACTTCAGTCTTTAAATAATTAACCTAGTATATACATAACAATATATGATGTTTTCCCTGGTGAGCTTAACATCAATAACAACATTTATTAAAAAGGCTAAAATAATTTCTGGTGGTATTATCTGTATATTAAAAGTTTGGACAACCAGTGTTCATGTATCCTAGCAAAAAATGTTACATATGAGCATAAGCGTAGTCAGTAGCATATGCCTTTTTAAAAATATCAAACATGCAAAGAAACAAAAATAAGTCCAAAATATCTGTATTACATCCAGAGATGCCAACTCTGCAACCAATATTTCTCATCCATAACTATGGCACCCTAAGGATACCTGCATACATGCAAATGCTTCTCTGGGATCAGTAACGCAGCAGGGATTGCTTTTTCCTTTCACTAACATATACCTAAAACCAGTTTATTGCATTTGGCAACTGTACTAAAAAAAATCATTGTCAACCAATATAATTCATTTAATTTGAAATCAAGTGAAAAATTGATTTAAATTATTTTATTAAAACAAATTAATGGCAACTTCTTTTATAAGAAGTTGCCTCAAACAAAATGAGTTTGACATGCCTGCTCTAGATAGTTGAATGCTCCAAAATAAATTCTAGACCAGGCCTGTACATGCAGCCTACCAAGCACCCTTGGACAGAGCACAGACTTTTTTTTAAAAAAGTAATAAAATCACCACCACTGCCCTGAAAGTCATG
Organism: Vipera berus; assembly: GCF_964194415.1. Classification (NCBI taxonomy): domain Eukaryota; kingdom Metazoa; phylum Chordata; class Lepidosauria; order Squamata; family Viperidae; genus Vipera; species Vipera berus. The sequence continues at coordinate 178,869,977 of NC_138203.1, read as the reverse complement.
TTGCCTAGTGCCTCCATGGCTTACCATGACCACAAGCTCCAACACTGTAGATGCTTCTCTAGTCACCAAATCATTGATTAGCCCACCAGCATTCCTTTGCAGACAAAGATTTTTAATTTATCAGTGTGGGCCTTTCCCTTCTACAAGTTGCACAGATGTCTTCTAGATTTTCCTCTTGCCTTTCCATGTTAACTCCTTGGTCTGTCATTGAGCAAGAATTGACTTTGTAGGGAAGCATATTATCATTTGATGTATATTTAACATATGTTCTACCTTTATTTATTTTATTTATTTATTTATTTATTTTTATTTTAATTCCATTTGTATCCCGCCCTTCTCCGAAGATTCAGGGCGGCTTACAAGCTTAGCAGTAGCCTTCATTCTATGTATATGCCTGCTTATTAGGGCTTTCACGCACACACACCCAAGCGGCATTATTAGAAAGTCAGCTTAATTGCCCCCAACAATCTGGGTCCTCATTTTACCTACCTCGGAAGGATGGAAGGCTGAGTCAACCTTGAGCCTGGTGGGATGTGAACCTGCACTAATTGCAGGCAGCTGGTGTTACTTAAGGAGGCATTAGCCCACTGCTCCACCAAGGCTCTTTACCAATTATATAATATTTGTATGCAATCCACATGGTGAGGTTTGGGGCAATTTACAGTAGAAAAAAAATATTTTTAAAATCATAAGATTAAAACATAAAAGCAGGGCTTTTTTTCTCACAGAACGCTCAGAATGGCGTTCCGGCACCTTTTTTTGCACACACACAAAAAAGCTTTTGTACAAGCTATTCTACTCCCTCTATTGGCTTTCAAAAGCCTATTGACTTTCAAAAGCCAATACGAATTGCTGCTGAGCGCACCAAAAGACCTGGCTGGCAAACGTTGCACCGGCTAGTTGTCTGCAGAGAAAGCGAGTAGGCAGGAACTTTACATCCCTCCCTGCTGCCCAACTACACCATCTCAACCAGGTAAGTAAGAGAGGACAAGGAGTGGGAGGTGGGTTCTGCGGAGTCCATGTGCACTCCTTCCTTGTGCTCACCCGTGTCAGCCAGACTGGTGGCCTACCTGGTGCTGGACCTGCATCACCGTTGCCTTGCCCTATGTGCCTAAGTGGCTGCCCTGCATTGCCTGGCCCGCACTGCCTCTGCTGCCCGCCCAGTGCAGCCCCGCCATATAGAGCGGGCCCTGCAGCTCCCACAGCACCAGCCACGCTGGCTCCGGCCCTGGGGGGAGCCCGCCGCCAACACCCCTCGCACCCGTGACCGCAGCAGTGCCGCCCTACCCCACCCACCCCCGCCTCCTGCGCCTGCCAAGATGAGAGTTCCGGCACCTTTTTTTTTATAGAAAAAAAGCACTGGCAATAGCAATAACACTTAGACTTATATACCGCTTCACAGTGCTTTACAACTCTCTCTAAGTGGTTTACAGAGTCAGCATATTGCGCCCAACAATTTGGTCCTCATTTTTTCAACCTCAGAAGGATGGAAGGGTGAGTCAACCTTGAGCAGGTGAGAATCAAGCAGCCATACTGCTGGCAGCCGGTAGTCAGCCTGCAGTACTGCATTCTGACCACTGCGCCACCAGGACATGGAAAAGGGACAACAGGCTTCAGCTGAACCCTGACAAGACTGAGTGGCTTTGGGTTTGGAGCCTCTTGGTTCTAGGATTATGCCATCTTTGATGCTGAAAGTGTGAACTGCCCTACAGAGACTTGGTGTGCAAGTGAGGTGTCCTCCTGGATTCACAACTCCTATTTGAAGTGAGGATGGCCTTTGCACAGCTTCATGCCCATTCCTGAATTGGCATGGGACTCTGTTCACAATGAATCATGCCCTAGTCACTTCCCAATTGGACTACTGTAATTTGCTGTACATGGAGATGCCCTTGAAGAATATCTGGAAATTTCAGCTGATGCACAATACAGTGACATGGGCAGGTATGTGTGCTTCTAGAACAGCCTATGTTTCATTTCTGCTCCAAAAGCTGTATTGGTTGCCAGTTTGTCCCTATGTCCAATGCAATGTGCTAGTTTTAATCTCTAAAGCCCTTCATTGGCTATTTGTTACCTGAGGAAACACTTCACCCCAATCATATCTGTGCACCCCACCAAATCTAACAGAAGAGGAGGCTGCGTTTCCAGTGTGTTAGGAAAGAACACTTGGTGGGTTCCAAGAGGTGGGACTTTTGTGGCATGGTGCCTGCCTTGTGGAACATTCTTCCCCCTGAAGTGAGCTTAGCTCAGTGGTGGGATTCAAATATGTGAACAACCAGGATATTTGCAGGACCGTCTGCTGCCAGGAACGTTTTCCCATCGCCCTGTGCACTTACACAGAGAGGGCCTTCTCAGGGTGCCGTCGGCCAGACAATGTCAGCTGGTGACCTCCAGGGGGAGGGCCTTCTCTGTTGGGGCACCTGCTTGGTGGAATCAACTCCCCCGGGAGCTCCGGATGGCCCCAGACCTTTGGTCCTTTCGCCATGACCTTAAGACATATCTTTTCCAACAGGCCGACCTGGACTGATGATAATGGGGTTTTTAATTATGATTTCCCCTTCATGGATTACGACCTTGTCGTGGCGAAGGGGCTTGCGTAATTCAATGAAGCTATGAGCTATGCCGTGCAGGGCCACCCAAGACGGACAGGTCATAGCCGAGAGTTCTGACAAAACGTGATCCACTGGAGAAGGAAATGGCAACCCACTCCAGTATCTTTGCCATGAAAACCCTATGGACAGTACCAAGAGGCAAAACGATATGACGCTGGAAGATGAGCCCCTCAGGTCGGAAGGCGTCCAGTATGCTACTGGGGAAGAGCAGAGGGCTAGTACTAGTAGCGCCAGAAAGAATGAAGCGACTGGGCCAAAGCCGAAAGGACGCTCAGCTGTGGATATGTCTGGTGGTGAAAGGAAAGTCCGATGCTGTAAAGATTTTTTCTCCATAGGAACCTGGAATGTAAGATCCATGAATCAAGGAAAGCTGGACGTGGTCAAACAAGAGATGACAAGACTGAACATCGACATCTTAGGTATCAGCGAACTAAAATGGACAGGAATGGGTGAATTTAATTCAGATGACCATCAGGTATACTACTGCGGGCAAGAATCCCTCAGAAGAAATGGAGTAGCCTTCATAGTCAATAAAAGAGTAGGAAAAGCAATACTGGGATACAATCCTCAAAATGACAGAATGATCTCAGTTCGAATCCAAGGCAAACCATTCAATATCACAGTAGTCCAAGTCTATGCCCCAACCACCGGTGCTGAAGAGGATGAAATTGACCGGTTCTATGAAGCCCTACAGCACCTTATAGAACTAACACCAAAAAATGATGTCCTTATCATCATGGGGGATTGGAATGCTAAAGTAGGAAGCCAAAAGATAACCGGAATAACAGGCAAGTTTGGCCTTGGAGTACAAAATGAAGCAGGGCACAGGCTGATAGAATTTTGTCAAGAGAATACGATGGTCATAGCAAACACTCTTTTCCAACAACCCAAGAGACGGCTCTACACATGGACATCACCAGACGGTCAACACAGAAATCAGATTGACTATATGCTCTGCAGCCAAAGATGGAGAAGCTCTATACAGTCAGTAAAAACAAGACCAGGAGCTGACTGTGGCTCAGACCATGAGCTTCTTGTTGCAAAGTTTAGGCTTAAACTGAAGAAAGTAGGGAAAAGCACCAGGCCAGTCAGGTATGAATTAAATCATATCCCCGTTGAATATACAGTAGAGGTGACAAATAGATTTAAGGAATTAGATCTGATAGACAGGGTGCCTGAAGAACTATGGACAGAGGTTCGCAACATTGTACAAGAGGTAGCAACCAAAACCATCCCAAAGAAAAAGAAATGCAAGAAAGCAAAATGGCTGTCTGAGGAAGCTTTGCAAATAGCTGAGGAAAGGAGGGAAGCAAAAGGCAAGGGAGAAAAAGAAAGATACGCCCAATTGAATGCAGAATTCCAGAGAATAGCTAGAAGAGATAAGAATGCCTTCTTAAATGAACAGTGCAAAGAAATAGAAGAAAACAATAGAATAGGGAGGACCAGAGATCTTTTCAAGAAAATTGGAGAGATGAAGGGAACGTTTAATGCAAAAATGGGCATGATAAAGGACCAAAATGGCAGGGACCTAACAGAGGCAGAAGAGATTAAGAAGAGATGGCAAAATTACACAGAAGAACTATACAAGAATGAGCTTAACGTCCCTGATAATCACAATGAGGTGGTCACTGACCTCGAGCCAGACATCCTAGAATGTGAAGTGAAGTGGGCCTTAGAAAAGCTGAGCAACAACAAAGCTAGTGGAGGTGACAGTATTCCAGCTGAGCTATTCAAAATCTTAAAAGACGATGCAGTAAAAGTGCTACACTCAATTTGCCAGCAAATTTGGAAAACTCAACAGTGGCCACAGGATTGGAAAAGATCAGTTTACATTCCAATTCCAAAGAAAGGCAGTGCCAAAGAATGTTCAAACTATCGCACCATTGCACTCATTTCTCATGCTAGTAAAGTTATGCTTAAAATCCTACAAGCTAGACTCCAGCAGTATGTGGATCGAGAACTACCAGAAGTACAGGCAGGATTTCGAAGAGGCAGAGGAACTAGAGATCAAATAGCCAACATACGCTGGATCATGGAGAAAGCTAGAGAGTTCCAGAAAAACATCTACTTCTGCTTCATTGACTATGCTAAAGCCTTTGATTGTGTGGATCATAACAAACTGTGGCAAGTTCTTAAAGAGATGGGAGTACCAGAACATCTTATTTGTCTCTTGAGAAACCTATATGCGGGCCAAGAAGCAACAGTGAGAACTGGACACGGAACCACTGATTGGTTCCAAATTGGGAAAGGTGTCCGGCAAGGCTGTATACTGTCGCCTTGCCTATTTAACTTATATGCAGAGCACATCATGAGAAAGGCAGGGCTAGAGGAGTCAAAAGTTGGAATTAAGATTGCTGGAAGAAATATCAACAACCTAAGATATGCAGATGATACCACTCTAATGGCAGAAAGTGAAGAGGAACTGAAGAGTCTGTTGTTGCGAGTGAAGAAGGAGAGTGCAAAAGTTGGGTTGAAACTAAACATTAAGAAAACCAAGATCATGGCATCCGGCCCTTTCAATTCCTGGCAAATAGATGGGGAAGAAATGGAGGTAGTGACAGATTTTATTTTCCTGGGCTCCAAGATCACTGCAGATGGGGACTGTAGTCAAGAAATTAAAAGACGCTTGCTCCTCGGGAGGAAAGCCATGGCAAATCTAGACAGCACACTAAAAAGCAGAGACATCACCCTGTCAACAAAAGTGCGTATAGTCAAGGCTATGGTCTTCCCAGTTGCAATGTATGGCAGTGAAAGTTGGACCATAAGAAAGGCTGAGCGCAAAAGAATTGAGGCCTTTGAACTCTGGTGCTGGAGAAGACTCCTGCGAGTCCCTTGGACTGCAAGGCGATCAAACCGGTCAGTCCTATAGGAGATCAACCCTGACTGCTCTTTAGAAGGCCAGATCCTGAAGCTAAAACTCAAATACTTTGGCCACCTAATGAGGAGGAAGGACTCACTGGAGAAGAGCCTAATGCTGGGAAAGATTGAGGGCAATAGAAGAAGGGGACGACAGAGAATGAGGTGGCTGGATGGAGTCACTGAAGCAGTAGGCGTGAGCTTAAATGGACTCCAGAAGATGGTAGAGGACAGGAAAGCCTGGAGGAACATTGTCCATAGGGTCGCGATGGGTCGGACACGACTTCGCAACTAACAACAACAACAAATTATGATTTTAAATGTTTTATTGGTTTTAGTGGGACTTTAACATAATTTAATTCTTTTTTAATATTTGTACTTATTTGTATTTTATTGTTGTTAGCCGCCCTGAGTCCTTCGGGAAATAGGGAGGCATACAAGTCTCATTATAAATAAATAAATAAATAAATAAACTGGTTCTCTGTGTGGGTGCCGCTTCTGGAAGTCCATTCTAGGCCTGGGCAACAAAAAATTGGCTACTGGTTCTGCCGAAGTGGTGCAAACTGGCTGAATCCCACCAATGGCTTAGCTCCATACTCTTAATGTTGCAAAAGTCCCTCAAAATCTACTTTATCATTAGCCCTGAATGTATCAGGGGATCAGCGAGACATTGAGGTGGATCCATGACTGTGGTTAACATTTATTCTCTCTTGTGCTTTGTGGTTTTTACATGTTTTAATAATTGTTATACACAGCCCGGATTCACTTTTTATGAAGTGAGTAGCCATATAAATTTGATATATGAATAAATGTTTAGAAAATGTATCCAATGTTTTTTCCTACTGGAAATACAGGAGGAACTTTTTCAGAACACCACCCAATGTCTTCATCATATCAATGTTGTACCTTGATGACACAAATAATTGTGAATTGTGGCTGTCTCATACAGGTCTACCAGTCTATTTAAAAGGGGGTCTATTTCTCATACTATAGGCTAATTTCTATTTAAAAGGGGGTCTCAAGGAATACAGTTCAAAAGAGTAAACCTATAAGTAAAGGAATTTGGAGGAATGTTTCATGACAACTTAGTAATCAATGAACAATTTTGTTTTGGGATATCACTATTCTCTAATAAAAAACAAAGAATGCAAAATAATGCAATGCTTCTTTATTTAAAACAATATAATGCTTCTTTTTTATTTTTATCTTGGGCTGTGGGTTTAATGGCTTACAGGCATTAAAGAAAAAGAGATATAATGCTTTAAAATCTGGGCAAAGAGTTCTGACTGAATTTTAAATTTGTGGCCTGTAAGAAGCTCTGCTCTGAAGCTTTACACATATACACATTAAGTCCCATAAATTACCTCTATACATCTCCCAAAAAATCAGCAGTAGATCTTTGAGTCTTTGCACTGAATCTAAGGATCCCTAAATGATTATTTTAATCAAATAATCCCTAAGTAGGATAAAGAACAAAAGTATTAAAAAGCTTGTAAAATAGTTCTAGGTAGAATACTGTACATTTAATTGGTTATTATTCTTTATTATCATCATTCAAATTGCATTCAGAGTATAAATTTAAAAGGGACAGGCCAATTCAAAATCCTACTTGTTTATTATTTAGGAGAAGACAATTGAATGTGAATACCATCTTCCAGTCCTATAGACATTTGACCAATAGCTATTTATTAGACTTCCATTTTCATCTTGAACATGGTGCAAAGATTCTGATGGTAGAATGAATGGAACAAAGGAACAGGGAGGCAGATTGTTCACGCAAATCAGAAATTTACTATTCAATGTTTCTGATTAGCTATATAGTATAGGTAATTCTGAGGTAATCCATCATTACAGTGCCTATCTATGAAAGTCAGTGGATCTTTAGTGACACTTGAAAAATGGCTGAGGTGACGATGTGGGGGAAGAGAGCTTGCAATGAAATAAACTAGTTTTATATAGTAAGATACTCTGGTTATGTTGCTCCAACAAATTTGATTTTGTTTTTTTTCCAATTTAGCCAGCTTATCCATATAAGCAACAAAATTTCCATTGACACAAGATTATTTATATTGTGTGACAGTGGATACTTTAAATTACTAGGACGCTTTCCCATCTAATTATGTCCTGCTGAAACTGTGAGGAAGTTAAGTAAATTGTGATCAAACATTACCAGGCTGCCTTAAAACATTAAAGAAACTTTTTGATTTTCAGAAATCCATTACTGGGAAGACATCTGTGCTCTGAGCTCAGTCCTTGAGAATGAGGCTCAGACTAGCACCGGCTAGCATCCTTCTCTAATATGCTGTCGACACATGCTACTGTGCTAATACAGGATTAGCATTTGCTTATGAAGTCCCCCTGCCTTTGAAATGCAGCTTTAATTAAAAATGTTCTACTTGCTGAGGAACACAAAGGGAAAAAATTCATAATGTTTTGGGAGAAACTTTTGAGCGGTTAAGCAGGAATTTCAGCAACTGATTTATGGAAAAAGTTTTGGGATACTTGGATACTCCAATGAGGGTCATGGAAGAATGATGTCAAGGCTTTGGATATCTAATATTTGTGGTCCAATTATTTGTGCTCTTCCCTATTTTTTTATTTTTTATTTTAATCCCATTTATATCCCGCCCTTCTCCGAAGATTCAGGGCGGCTTACAAGCTTAGCAGTAGCCTTCATTCTATGTATATGCCTGCTTATTAGGGCTTTCACACACACACACCCAAGCGGCATTATTACAAAGTCAGCTTAATTGCCCCCAACAATCTAGGTCCTCATTTTACCTACCTCGGAAGGATGGAAGGATGAGTCAACCTTGAGCCTGGTGGGACTCAAACCTGCACTGATTGCAGGCAGCCGGTGTTACTTAAGGAGGCATTAGCCCACTGCTCCACCAAGGCTAATAATCTAGTGGAAATGAAACTAGGGTGAGTGACAACCTGAGTAGAAAAGGTTAGCCTAGGTTCCTTAGCAATTGTATTGTTCAAACCCAATCCAACAAATAAATAAAGATTTCAGCAACGAAACAGCATCATTTCAGAATCACTATACTTCCATTTTTTAATATCCTGTTGCATGGAAATGGCAGCAAATTTGTACTAACTGTCAACCTGTTGAACTATAATTCCCACAAAAGTTCATGTAAGGGTGGTTTTTGGGGGGTGGTTTTTGGTGCTCGCACTTTAATCCTCCATAAATGCTGAACAATTTTCTTTTTGTCTTGTCTTCTTTGTTTATCACTGGCTTTTTGATGAAACATAACAAATAGTTTTTAAGGATAACTTTATGATTACCAAATCTAACATTTGCTGAGTGGGTACCACAGTGAGCTTTAATTATGTGGAGTAGCTATCCATCTGTCTCAGATCCACATCCTGATGATGACTTTTCAACAGAAAGTTATGTCACCATCAACTCAAGAATTCTGTCCAAGGTAGGTCCAGAAGTAGATGCATCCCTGCTAGGAGGACAGATCCCCTTTATTCTGTTTTGATTGTGTGTAAGTCTCACACAAAGCAAGACTGTGAAGCCTTCACAACAAGTGTGCTCATTTTGGTTTGTTCTCATTTTGAAAACCTTGGATTGTCTCTACATAATTAATCAATTAAACAATAATTAATTCCATCTTTTTGTGGAGATGTGATTGCCATATGAATTGCCAAATCTATTGGAAGCTACCAGCAATTTTAAGAATAATTACCCTCTTCGTAATATGCATTTTTGGGATTGCATGACAATGGTTCAGCTTCACATAATTGCATAATTAATCCCTTAGGAGATTCAAGAAACTTCCTAGTTGAATGTCTCTCTCAGTAGTCTGCCAGTAATTAGCTTCCACAAAGTGGCCATTAATAAGAGATATTGTATAGTCCTATTCAATACTACCAAATAATTACTAGTCCTGTGCTTTTTCTCTCCTACTCTCCATTGTATACATCTACTGCTCTAAGAAACTATTCAGAATGCTTCATTTCGCTAACATCTGGATATGTGTTGGATTAGAGGAAGGAGAAGGCTATAATTAATATTTCAAGTGCATTAACAGTATTTATGGCGCTTTGCCCTCTAGGCTGTCCCCAAATATTTTACTGCTTGAGGCACAGTAGCAAATCACAGCTTCTCCAAGTCAAGGAACATAGGAACCAACGCCAGCCAAGATATCTTGGCACATGAGGCAGACCATCCCTTAAGGGCCACTCTCCAGCCTGGCAGAAAAAGTCAATAATAATGAAATAAAATATGAGCATTTCCTGAAGTGGCTGCCTCAGACTGTTAAATTACATGGGCACCCTGATGGTTTGTTGTAGGCTAAGCTCTTAGCATTTCAGAGGCAGAGGAACAAATGGCACCGCCTTTTTATTCCTGGAAGAGTAGATAGGAATATCAGAGGTAGACAGACTGTTATTTTGGCATTGGGGAATAATAATACAAATAATAAATATTAACAATTTGCTACTATTTGTAATGTATGCTACATAAGGTGTCTGCCTTGTTTTACATAAACCAGTTTTAATCTTAGTCCATGATCAGCCAAAAATAATTGGAGGATCTTATTTTTGGAGTGACAATCTATTGAATCAAGATCAGAAGAAATATCAGTTTGAAAGACAAAGGCAATTTATACTCTTTTCCCGGAAGAATGGTTGCAGGAGTGAAAAGAAGTCTAATGAAAAGAAAGACTAGGGATGACATTACAGCAGTGTTCCGATATATGATGGGCTGCCACAAAGAAATGGAAGATCAACCTATTTTCCAAAGCACCAGGAGACAGGACAAGAAGCGCTCGATGGAAACAAATCAAGGAGAAAAGCAACCTAGAACTAAGGACAGTAAGAACAATCAACCAGTGGAATGGGTTGCATTCAGAAATTGTGGGTGTGCCATCCCTGGAAGTTTTCAAGATGAGATTGGACAGCCATTTGTCCATAATGGTATAGGGTGTCCTGCTTGTTCAAGGAGTTGGACTAGAAGATCTCCACGGTCTTTTCCAACTATGTTATTCTGTTATTATTCTGTTAAATAAATTATTTCTCCTCCTTGTCAGGGACAAAGGAGCAACTAGAGAGGATATAGAGTAAAGGCCAAAGTGGTCCCATATTGTATGTACAGTGTAACAGTGTGTGTGTATAAATTAATATATCATATGTTCAATAGCTCAACCCCATCCCTAACATCATTCTGACATTGTCTAGCAGAAGATAATAGATCACAGAATTTGTTATGATGAATCATAAGGGTTAGTGGGGAGGGACAGGGAGGTGAAGTGACAAAATGCATATTGTGACATTGCAATGAAAACTCCAGCCTTTTTGTACTGTACCTGTGTGAGACACTGCGATGCAGAGAGGAACTTGTAGTATATCGCAATGCACGTTTCATCACATTGGGCTGCTAACAATTAGAAGCAAACATTTATATGATGTGCCATTGTCGATATCTTATTGTGGCAATGTCTAAATTACATAGCCAGCCCTGATGACTTCTGACAGGCTTAGCTCCCAGCATTTCATAGCCTGAGGCAGAGGAATAAATGGAACCCCCTAATGAACCCTGAAAAAGTAGGAAGCTTTGAAAGTACTAGAGCTAGACAGATGTTTTTATTTTGACATATGGGAATAATAATAAATAATCAATCATCTGGGGGATAGGAAGAGCGGGAGACAACACAGCAATGTAGCCATGAGATTAATTGGTTGTGGAATAAGAATAAATCTGCAAAAAAAAAAAACAAGGAAGAAGTTCCAGGGTTTCCTCTAACAAGATACATGGTAAACTATCTAAGATAGATCTTCTTTCCTTTCTCCTAACAAACAATGGTGGGAGAATGATTTTTGAATGCCACAATAAATAATGCTGTTAGTAGCTAGTTGGAAGAGAAAAAAAACCATAGATGTGCAAAGATGGGAGGCAGTGAAGTACCTTTTTTTCGTAGTGCACAGCATTTCTCTTAAAAGATCTATTCATGGTATTTAGACAAGTAGCTGTCCAGTCTCTTCTTTAAAATTTCCAGTGATGAAGCACCCACAACTTCTGAAAGCAAGCAATTCCACCGGTTAATTGTTCCCACTGTTAGGAAGTTTCTCCTTAATTCCAGGTTGATGGTTATTTATTTAATTTTAATTTATTTGATGGTTAGAAAGAGAGAAGCTAGGCTGCCCCTGTGATCTATCTGCTGTGTTATGGGAAAAAAAGCATATATCTGCATATAGAAAACTATCTAACCCCAAACATTTTTTTAGAATAATTGCTGATCCTGACAAGTAGAGTAAAAGATTCTATAGAAAATTCTGACATCAGGAAAGGCAATTTTGAGAAATGAGATATGGGGGGGGAAAGCTTCAGCCTTCTAGAATGTTCTGTCTTGGCCCGTCTTGAACAAAGTCTCCTCAATGGCAGATTTCAACACAAATCAAAGCAACTGCATTTATCAGGAAATTCAGCTCTAAAAATTGTGCCAAAGAAATTCATTACTGTATCATGTGTTAAGTAGCTCAGCAAATGAAAAATACATACATGGGTTTTCCATAATATCTGTTTTGTGAGTGGTCTGTGTCTGTGACTCGTCCTGTTTTCATATATATGTACATTTAACTATCTATTGCATAATTTATTGGGTAGTCTTTATGAGTCATATGCTGGTTCATCTAGCCTGGAACACAGTTAGAACTGATTTTAAGTTGAGTATGTACTGTATAAAAGTAGTTCTCAACTTATGACCACAACTGAGCCCAAACTTTTTGTTGCAAATGAAACATTTGTTAAGTGGGTTTTGCCCCATTTTATGGTCTTTCTTGCCACATTTGTTAAGTGAATCATTGCAGTTGTTAAGCTAGTAGCCCAGTTGTTAAATGAATCTGGTTTCTCCATTGACTTTGCTTGTCAGAAGTTTGCCAAAGGTGATCACATGATCCCCGGACACTGCAACTCTCATAAATATGAACCGGTTACCCAGTGTCTCAATTTTGATCACATGACCATAGGCTGCTACAACCGTCATAAGTGTGAAAATCATAAGTCACTTTTTCAGTGCTGTTGTAATTTTGAACGGCCACTAAAAACGGTTGTCAGTCGAGAACTACCTGTAATATGCTTATCAACAAGTGCTTTGTGAAGGATCCACAAAAACCTCTTCCACAGAAAATGCTTTCTTTCTCATGGACATTTGCTAGTGGAAAATGCACTGTAGATATTGTAAGTTCTTGACCATTGTCAAACTTGTTGTTGTTAGCCTGTCAGAATGGCACTTTTGAGAATTGCAATTGCCTCATATGGAGCCAAGCTTATCTAAAGTCACTTCAGCATAAAGTCAGCTTGACTGAACTGACAATTTTCATTCAAGACCATGAATTCTGACCATCACTTTCTAATACATCCTTGTTAAATAGGCTGATGCTTCTTGTCATTAGAAGTGCAAAGCAAGTCATTAGCCCAGACATTTATTAGCACTTGCTCACTTTTCCATGCCCTTCTCAGACTGGATAATCAATGCGCTCATCTCAAGTCCTGTGACACTGTCAGCACATAATCCATCCACTTGGCTATTTGTGAACAGAGAGAAATATCCATTTGTAAGTTCCAGTTCAGAGATGGTTAATTTCTTAATTTAAAAAACCAACTCTTTTTGGCATCCCCTGGTGGGATCAAAGGTGAAAATCGCAGTCATAATTATATGATTGAAGTCCTTTTTCTTTTTCACATTCTTTATTCCTGACATATATCAAAAAGGAACCAGGTTTTAATGTTGCCACTGTCTTGTGTGTCTTGATTTCTCCTCCACCACCAACCTAGTCCAGGACATATCTGGCATATCCTGTTCCATTCCAGTGGAAAAAAAGAAAAAAGTAACTTAAATTTGATAAAGAACAGTTCTCATTTGTCAATGAATATAAAACATCTGGATGGCTATTGATTTCTTTGCATATATTTTGCTTGCTTGCTTGGTTATTTACTTAAAAACTTTACAGTATACAGCCAGCCAATGCAATCAAGGTAACTCTGTGCAGTTCACAAAAAGAAAATGCAATAAAACCTACTTCAAAAAATAAATAAATAAACAGGACTGCAACACTCACAGCAACAAACTGTAATAAAAAAAAATAAACAATGAAATGGGCAGTCCAAACAGCTCTAATATCCTCACCCAATCAGGGCTCCAGAGAATGACAACTCAAAGGCCAGAGAAAAGAGCTGGGTCTTAACAGCCTTTCTAAAGGCCAACAGGATCGGGGCCAGCCATATATCAGAAAAGCTGTTCCATAAAATAGGAGTTGCCACCAAGAAAGTGTGCTTCTTGGCTCCCACAAGATGGCATTATTTTAGTGAAGGGACCTGGAGTATACCCTCCCCATCAGAATATGTGGGCAGGGTAGATACTAGGGAGAGAATACAGTTCCTCAACTAACCTAGTCCTCAGCCGTATAGCAGTGTTTCTCAAACTTGGCAACTTTAACATATGTGAATTTAAACTTCCAGAATTCTGGGTGTTGAAGTCCACACATCTCAAAGTTACTTAGGTTGAAAAATACTGCCATATAAGGTTTAAAGGTGACAACAAGTACTGGAGAACAAGGTGGATTGCACTGGAAGCCAATTGAGAGCAGTAAAGCTCGTGGAGTCATGATGTCAGAAGGGCATAGCGGGAAGTACCCAGAATTACCTGGGTCACTGCATTCTGGGTGGCCTTCAAGATCTTCAAGTCATAAAAGGGGCCAAGTCTGAAGACTCCTGCTCTATCATAATATTTTAGTTTTCACAGTTTTTATATAAAAAGTGAATATCATATAATAATTAGTATCTTAAAGTTTACAGTTCTATATTAGTAATTCCTATAACATTGTTATTCATTCAAGGTTCTTACCAAAATATGCCAGCAATATGCCAGCAATAAATTGTGAGCCACCCAAGGTCACGTTAGAGTCTAAATCTAGTGAAATAAATAAAATAAAATAAACTTTTTTTAATTGAAATGAAATGAACAATCCAAATAAATGTTAGATCTTAATTTCATTAGATTGGAATGTTTGTTTCTATGTGGTTGGTTTTTTTGTTTGTTTGTCAAGATTATACAAGAGTTAGCTTTTAGAATTGTTGATGAGCAGACAAACAAATTTGTTAGTAATTCAATTTTCTTTATAAATTTGTGATCATTTTTTTAGAATTCTGTTGTGATCTAGGTTGAAATACTCACCTTACGCTTTGCCAAATGGCTATTAAGATTTGCTATATGTTAATGAATTTCACATGAGTTACAGATCAAACAGGAATACTCACTTGAGTAATCAATCTATTAAAATGGTTTAATTTTACCTGATTACATTCCATGTTTAATTAGATTTATCAAAATCTCAATATAGCAGAAATATTTTCAAATAATTTGCAACTACTATTTATTGTTGAAAATAAAGATTAACATTAATAATTCCTCACTGTATTAATGCATTAGATCAGTATTAAAGAGTAATGCAAAATAAAAGTATCCTTGAATAGTCCCCTATAACTGAAATATATCCTCACTAATTAAAATTATCCTTACTAATCAATGAAAGTTTTATGTGATTAATTTATCTATTAAACAGAGTATGATTAATCAGAAACCCATTCCATTATTTTCAGCCAGTTTATAGCCAAGAAACTCTGTATAGGATTACATCCTAAATCTTGTGGCTTTGATGATAATTCCTATCCAAAACAATGTTCTATTTTAATTAGGCCACTCTCCCTAATATATCCTTGAACTTCTTCCTTTCCATTTCTCAGGGGATTATGTAAAGTTGCCCCTTCTTGCCTACCAGCTAACCTAAAATCTCAATGAAAGCTTTTAGAGGAAAAGTATTTGCTAATATTCCTGAGGCTGCTTTGGATGGATTTTTTTTTAGAAATGCACTTTGATCTTCTTGGAGGTATTCATTCTGAGGCTTACTTAACAGAATAATAGAATTGAAAGGGTTCTTGGTGGTCTTCTAGTCCAACCCCCTGCTTGTTCTGTTCCAGCCTACGACTGGCCCTGTTTGTGTGTCAGGGACAACCCCTTTTTCCTTTTTACAGTCAATAAGCTAGAAAAACCCAATCCAAATTTATTTACAGTTCAAACAAAAAAGCAACAAAATATTTCCTTCAATAAATGAATCAAAATATCAAACAAGAGTCAACAAACAAGAGTTAAACAGAAATAACAAGAACAGACCAGGATTCTCTTAGAATGTCTCCAAAGAGTTGCCTTTAGCAACCAGCCCCACCCACACTTTCCCCTTTTATTATCAGTCCCAAGGCGTGGCTTCTCACTGTCTTCTCCTCCTCTCACTGAGTTACCTCATTGATTTTCTCTGCTCTGCTCTGCTCTGCTCTGCTGGATTGCCTTCTGCTTCTACCGTCTCTGAACAGATTCAGCTGTGACTCCTCTGAGTCCAATACCTCGTACTCACACAGCTGAGCCTCATGAGGAACATGACTGGAGGCACCAGGCTGAGAGTCCTGCAGTGCATCAGAGCCTCCCTCTGACACCAAAGGCTCTCCAAACCCCACCTCCTCCTCAGATTCATTGGACTCAGCTGCTTGAACACAGGCTGACACTGAATCACAACACTGCTTAGGCAGGAAACCCTATACCATTTCAGACAAATGGTTATCCAGTTTCTACTTAAAAACCTCCAGTGTTGGAGCACCCACAACTTCTGGAAGGAAGTCGTTCCACTGATTAATTGTTCTAACTGTCAGGAAATTTCTTCTTAGTTCTAGGGTGCTTCTCTCCTTGGTTAGTTTCCATCTGTTGCTTCTTTTCCTGTTTTCACATTGTGAACTCTGTTTTCTCCCTGTATAATTTGTTCGTCTTTTATGCTACGAGGAAGTGAATCCAAGAAAGAATGTATATTTTCATTAGCTTGCAAATTTCCTACAAAAAAGTTTTGGGCAAATATATCCCTGGGTGCAATTTTGTTATAGTTGGGAATTAGCAACCATTGTGTTTATTTCTGTTTTCAGTACACTGTTTTTATCATGCACCAATTACAAAACAATAACATATTTTCTTCACTGAATCCTTGATTTAGCTGCACTCTCTAGTGAACATTGTGACTGAGCAGGTCTTCAATATCCCAAAGCCAGAGCCAATTCAGGATGCTCCTCTGGAACCCTTCTGAATCATATAGATGTTCTAGATTGGCTTTTGATTTTAATGTAGCTGTAGAAGCTCCTTTCCTACCATGTGGCTTTCAAAGCAAATTTCCAAAAAACAAATGATGGTGGGGGATTAGAGTCTTAACTTCTGCTGATGTAGATACTTGTGTATGAAAATAGTGGTTCTTCAAGTTTTTTCCTCTCCATATCTTACTTTTATTTATACAGAAAATATAATTAGTCAAGGAAATACATTCTACATATTTCAGGTAATACATTCCATGTCTGATAACCCTGCTAGATTGTTTAATGTTGTACCCCATTTACCTTATGCTGTTTTATTGTCCATGCTCTATCACAGGGGTCTTCCCTCCCTCAGCCAGGGAGTTGACGTCCACAAGTCATAAAAGGGCCAAGTTTGAAGACTCCTGCTCTATCATAATATTTTAGGTTTTACAGTTTTTATATAAAAAGGGAATATTATATAATAATTAGTACCTTAAAATTTACAGTTCCATATTAGTAATTCCTATAACATTGTTATTCATTCAAGGTTCTTACCAAACTAAGAACAACACAGCAACCAGCAGTTTGGAAGAGGTCAATGCACATTCCAATACTAAAAGAGTGAGACTTAACAGAGTGTGCAAACTATTGTATAATATCCTTAAATTCACATGCTAACAAAATAGTTCTTAGGCTCATCCAGCATAGATTAGAGTCCTACAAGGAAAAAGAATGGTCAAAGTGGCTTTAGAATAGGCCATAGAATATAATAATTACTGATGCACCCATGATATAGTAATTGAGAGAGCCGAAGAATATTAAAAAGATGACCTTTGACAGTGTCATTTCTCTCAAGTTGCAGAAAGTGTTCAGAAAGAGGGGAAACTCAGAACATCCCATTATCTTCAGCATGGACTGAACATGGTAAAAAGACTGGCTCCAGGCTGGTAAAGGTATATTTTGCAAGGTTGTATACTCTTGCCTTATTTATTCAATTTATATGCTGACTATATATTAAGGGAACTTGGACTGGAGAAAGATGAGTGTGGTTTTGAAAATGGAAACAGAGACATCAATAAACTCTGCTATGCTGACGACATTACCCTGATAGCCAAAAATGCAAAGGATCTGTAAGTCTTAATAATGAAAGTGACATAGCACGGTGAAAAAAAAGGAGGCGAAGATTAATTGCAAGAAGATCAAAGTAATGACATCAGGTAGAACAACCAACCTTAGAACTGACAATGCAGATATCTAAGTGGTGGGTGGCTTCTGCCTTTTAGGATCAACCATCAATAGTAAAGGGACAAACAATCAAAGAATACACCACAGGCTAGCACTTTGTAGAACAGCCAGGAAAGTTATGGGGGGAAAAATATTCAAATGCTATAATGTGTCTGTGCCTAAAAAAATCAGAATCATGCAAGCCATGATATTCCCTGCAACACTCTATGAAAGTGAAACTTGGGCTTTGAAGAAGCAAGATGATATTTTTGAAATTTTGTGTTGGAGAAGTGTTCTGAGAATGATATGGACAGCCCAAAAACACATCAAAGACATCAACCCAAAACTTTCACTTGAGGCACAAATGATCAGATTCAAATTACCCTGTTTTGGACACATTGTATGAAGACAGTCTCTGGAGAAGGCTCTAATGCTGGGAAAAATGGAAGGAAAGAGAGGAAGAGGACTACCAGCAGCAAGGTGAATGGACTCAGTTATAGTGATGATTAGTGCATCATTGGAAGACCAAATTAGGGACAGATCATCAAGGAGAAAATCTACCTATCTAGTTGATAAGAATTGACAGTGACATGATGGTACATAATTGATACCTAATTCCAGGAATTGCATATAGTTTACATTGGTCTACTCCCAAAATAAAAGGGATGTGGTGGCTCAGTGGGTTAGGACGCTAAGCTTGTCGATCAGATGGTTGGCAGTTTGGCGGGTCGAATCCCGAGTGCCGCGTAACAGAGTGAGCGCCTGTTACTTGTCCCAGCTTCTGCCAACCTACCAGTTCGAAAGCACGTAAAAATGCAAGTAGACAAATAGGGACCACTACGGTGGGAAGGTAACAGCGTTCCGTGCGCCTTTGGCATCTAGTCATGCCGGCCACATGACCACGGAGACGTCCTCGGACAAGCGCTGGCTCTTCGGCTTTGAAACGGAGATGAGCACCGGCCCCTAGAGTTGGAAATGACTAGCACGCATGTGCGGGGGAACCTTTACCTTTACCTTTACTCCCAAAATGAAGACAGGTGATAGAAGAATGAAATGATATTCCTCTTGTCAGGTCTTTTTTTTGTCATAGAACACTCAGAACGGAGTTCTGGCACCTTTTTTGGATGGAACCTTGTAGGGTAGGCAAGGCAGGTTGTATGACATGTGTGAGTTCTGGCACCTTTTTCTTTTACAAAAAAAGCACTGCCTCTTGTATTTTGAAAAGGCACAGCCCCGGCACTGGAAAAGCCTATTTTAGTAACAGATGTTAATGTATAGCTGGACTTTTCATTTGCTTCTTTTGTCTGAGACTTGCTATGGACACCCAAAGAGCCCTTCTTGCCAAATTATACATGCTCAGGGTTTCAGGGCTTATATCACCCAGGGAGGATAGAGGACTGTTTGTAATAATCAATACAACCATCATTTCAATGTTTCCAACATAGAAAGCAATTTGCTCTTGAGGTTTTCAAGGACCTGGGCACTCTTAAGTGAAAGCTCTTGCATAATCCACCCTACTTATTACTTCCTATCCAGGAATAACAGGGAATAATAGAGAAATTGCCCTTTGGGTCCATTACTCTTTTGGCCTGTTAACGGACATGGTTTATAAATTTCACAATAGCTTGTACGCCTAGCAGAAGTATGCAGAAAGAAAGAAATCCTACTCAGTACTGAGGGGAAATGAAAAGAAACATGTACAAGTGAAACTACTTGCCTTAGCTCAGACCAATTCTCTGTTAGTAACTGAAGCACCAGTGGCTGAGATGTTTTCATTAGCTTATCCTGGAAAACATCACATAACTTGCACTTACAATTGATTCACAGCCACCTTTATAACCTTAAATATAATTGCATGTTGCTGCTTCCCTGTAAGGTGCCAGATATTATCAAAGATGGAATAAAAAAAGAAAGTAAATAAAAACAATGGAAGGAAGCAAAAAAATGCAATTCCCTTATTTCCGAATGAAACAAATGAATTAAAGGGCAATTCAGGATTTGATCCTGTGCAATGCTGAATGGAAAAATTATAAACATGAAAGAAATCTACTTGAAATAATATTTAAGTATTGTTTCTGATAGCCTTTGACAAGCAAGACTTACCTGCGGGTAAGACTTTGGCTCCCTGGAAGAACTATGATAGAAAGTAAGTAATAAAATAAAACAAAACATTATGTCCAATCCTGTGTTGTTTTCCAATTTTATTCTATTTGCATCTAATACGTTCCTTGTGTTGTTCATCATCTAACCAGCAAAATTTGGCAATTCAGCAGCTTCGTTTCCCTGAGACATGGAATGAATAACTCTTTCGGCCAGTATTTTTGCTTTTTCCTATTGTCAGCTTGTAGACTGAGATTTCTCTCATTAATTCCTTTATTTGCAATTACTCATAAAAGACTCTCTTGGGATTAACATCAATCAGGAGATAGTTAGCAAATTGTCAACAAGGAGAATAACTTGGACACATGCCACTAATCCAATCCCCAGCTACATTATCGTAATGGATAACATACTGTCCAATGCCAAAGGCCACAAATATCTGTCTATTTCTTCAACTGAACCATAAGTTTTTGTTCATGATCCCATTGTCTGCTGAAATGAGGGCATTCGCCAATCTTGCAAACTTCCTTGTGTATGAAGATTACAAAATAAGTAGCAGCCATCTCAGGGTAATGAGAGAGAACTTTTGATGAGAATAGGTAAAGGTAAGGTAAAGGTTCCCCCGCACATGCGTGCTAGTCATTTCCGACTCTAGGGGCCGGTGCTCATCTCCGTTTCAAAGCCGAAGAGCCAGCGCTTGTCCGAGGACATCTCCGTGGTCATGTGGCCAGCATGACTAGACGCCAAATGCGCACAGAATGCTGTTACCTTCCCACCGTAGTGGTCCCTATTTTTCTACTTGCATTTTTACATGCTTTCGAACTGCTAGGTTGGCAGAAGCTGGGACGAGCAACAGGCGCTCACTCTGTTACGCGGCACTCGGGATTCGACCTGCCAAACTGCCGACCTTCTGATCGACAAGCTCAGCATCCTAACCCACTGAGCCACCGCGTCCCTTTGATGAGAATAGACATGGCTAAACAAACAATCAAAGTCATTTTGACTTCAGTATTCAACTTTTGACTAGGATTTGGGTCTTGGGAGATGAGAATGAAGGGGCTTGTATTTTACCTGCCATCACAGATTTCTTCATCTTGATGGAATAAATTGACGGATCGAGTTCGTGTAGAAATGGTAAACTGAAGAAGACTGTAGGAGAATTGTGAATCTCTTAGTATGTCCCCATGTGAGTGGCTTATCTTTTAGGCCTTCATATACTGATATGATTATGCTACAGGAGATCAGATATGATTTTAAAACAGGATACAGTGGTCCCGTGGTATTCATCTGCTTTGAAACTCATCGAATTTGATACTCAATGCATTTTGACATGAAAAATTTGTCCCG
The DNA here is from genome assembly GCF_964194415.1 of Vipera berus. Lineage (NCBI taxonomy): Eukaryota > Metazoa > Chordata > Lepidosauria > Squamata > Viperidae > Vipera > Vipera berus. Next base: position 178,848,725 of record NC_138203.1, on the reverse strand, counting down.
GTACTTGTTGTTTGTTTGGTACTCAATGCATAAGCTAGAACTTGTCAGTGTCTGCCCAGAACTTTATATTGTCTTTCATAATTTTTCTATAGGGGAACTTTTTCATTTGATTTGAAGAAGTCTGTGAAAGTTTTACCAAAGTTTTAAAACTTAAAAGGGATTTTTATGTCTTCTTTTGTTTTTGTTTTTAAAAATAAACATTGATTTTATTTATACCTTGTGAGATTGATATATCTTTCAAAGAATAGCAAGGTGATTTCCTTGTCACACACTTAAACACTACCATAGTCAAGCAGCAACATCTTTCCAGCTAATGAGTAATAAAACCTATTAGACTTTATCTTCTTTATAGCTGCTTATAGCTGCTCAGTAGTAGTAGTACTAAAGTTGGAAGGGACCTTGGAGGTCATCTAGTCCAACCCCCTACTCAGGCAGAAAACCTTATACCATTTCAGACAAATGGCTGTCCAGTCTCTTCTTTAAAACTTCCAGTGTAGGAGCATTCACAGCTTCTGGAGGCAGGTTGTTCCACTGATTAATTGTTCTAACTGCCAGGAAGTTTCTCCTTAGTTCTAGGTTGCTTCTCTCTTTGATTAGTTTCCGTCCATTGCTTCTTGTCCTGCCTTCGGGCACTTTGGAGAATAGCTTGACTCTCTCTTCTTTGTGGCAGCCCCTGAGATATTGGAACACTGCTATCATGTCACCCCGTGTCCTTCTCTTCATTAAACTAGACATACCCAGTTCCAGCACCGTTCTTTATATGTTTTAGCCTCTAGTCCCCTGATCATCTTTGTTGCTCTTCTCTGTACCCTTTCTAGAGTCTCAACATCTTTTTTACATTGTAATGACCAAAACTGGATGCAGTATTCCAAGTATGGCCTTACCAAGACATTGTAAAGTGGTATTAACACATCACATGATATTGATTCTATCCCTCTGCTAATGCAGCCTAGCACTGTGTTGGCTTTTTTGGCAGCTGCAACACACTGCTGGCTCATATTTAAGTGATTGTCCACTAGGACTCCAAGATCCCTCTCACAGTTACTACTATTGAGCAAGGTACCACCTATACTGGTGGTGGCAAACCTATGGCACACGTGCCACAGGTGGCATACACAGCCCTCTCTGTGGGCATGTGCACCATCACCCCAGTCCTAGGCTTTCAGCTGGGTTTTTAAAAACCTTTTCACTTTAGGCCTCCGCCGCCGTGTGCAAAAACAAAAGGTTCAATCAATCAATCAATCAGTTTCAACTTCTTGTGGAGGAAAAAAAAGATGTCGCAAAATTGGAATTGATTCATTGAACTTTTTAGTCCCACCCAGTCTGCCATTACCACCGCAGCCACACCCACCCAATGGGCCACACCCACCCGGCACCCGACAATACATAAGTGGGTTTGGGGTTGCACTTTGGCACTCAGTCTCTAAAAGGTTTGCCATCACTGACCTATACTGTACTGTATACTTATTTGTTTTTGTTGCCTAAATGTAGAACCTTATTTTTTTCACCATTGAATTGCATTTTGTTAGGTAGCGCCCAATGTTCAAGTCTGTCAAGAACCTTCTGTATCTTAAGCCTATCTTATTATCTTCTGGAGTGTTGGCTATTCCTGCAAGCTTGGTTTCGTCTGCAAATTTGATGAGTTCCCCATCTATCCCCTCGTCCAAATCATTGATAAAGATGTTGAAGAGCACTGATCCTAGAACAGAGCCCTGCGACACCCCACTATACACTTCCCTCCATGTAGATGTGGTTCCATTGAAGACCACAGGCTGAGTATGGCCGGTCAGCCAGCTACAAATCCATCGGGTGGTGATGCTGTCTAACCTTTTTTTTATCTTAGCAAGTAGTAGGTTGTGGTCTATTTATCAAATGCCTTACTGAATTCCAAGTAAATTATATCCATAGCATTCCTCTGGACCACTAATTTTGTCACATGGTCAAAGAATGCAATAAGATTTGTCTGGCATGATCTGTTTTTGACAAACCCATGTTGGCTTTTGGTATTGACTTTGTTTGCCTCTGGGTGCTCACTGATTCATTACTTGATTATCTTTTCCAAGATCTTCCCAGGTATTGAGGTCAGGCTGATAGGTCTATAGTTTCCTGGATCCATTTTTTTTCTTTTTCTTTTTTGAAGATGGGAACTACTTCAGCTCTTTTCCAGTCCTCTGTTAGTTCCCCAGTGCTCCAGGATCTTTGAAGAGGTTCAGTGATTCTGAGATCACATCTGCCAGTTCCTTCAGAACTTGGGGTATAATCCATCTGGTCCTGGTGATTTGAACTCATCTAGGGTGGACAGGTGCTCACTTACCATTTTCTTGCCTATCTTAACTTGTGTTTCTAATCTGTTTTTTATGGTACTGTTTTTGATAGGTTGGACTGTTTTTTCCCTTTGTGTAAATACAGATGCAAAAAATGAGTTGAGTAGTTCTGCTTTCTCCCTGTTGCTTGTCACCTTCTACTACTACTACTCATCTACTATAGAGAGCGTCCTCTTGCACTGTATTGTGGTTTGGTATGCTGGCCTGACAGCTGCAGATAGGAAGATGTTACAGAGAGTGGTGAGCACAGCACAAAACATTGTGGGCTGTTCCCTGACACCACTAGATGACATTGCCAGGACCCGCTGCCTTGGAAGAGTGAGGAAAATTCTCAGGGACGATTCACACCCTGGTCAGTACCTCTTTACTCTCCTACCATCGGGTAGGAGATACAGAAGTATAGCCAGCCGTACCAACAGGCTGAAGAACAGCTTCTATCCATTGGCTGTCAGGCTCCTGAATGGGAAATAACTCTATGTATGATTGACTTGTGAGGCTGGTGTGTTGTGCAATTAGCTCACATGGTGTAACAAGATGGTGGGTTTGTTGTCACTGTGAATTGTGGGGGGGCCACGAAGGGAGGCTCAGCCAATCTCACTGTACACATGTTGTACTTTGATAATAAAGGTTCATTCATTGCCACTTTCTCCCACTAATGGACTAATCATTTCCTTAACTTTTTTCTTGTTTTATACATGAAAAATTCACAGCAGGATTCTCTACTTACACATTTCTCTTGAAATCTGCTACTTGGAAACGGTGTTACTAGAGTTCTGATTTTTTTGCCACTATAGACTAACATGGTTCTTCTACTATAGATACTAAATTAACAACTAAAGTAAACTTACAGAGATGTTCCATATTTCTTTTTAATGCAGTCAATGCAGTCAATGAGTTAAAGATTCTGAAACTTATCTGGGTGTCCATGGCAATTTTATGTATGTATCTATGTATGTATGTATGTATGTATGTATGTATGTATGTACGTACATACGTTTGTATGTATTTACTTATTTACTTACTTACTTGCTTACTTATTCATTTAAGAAGAGACAAGACAGTCACTTGTCTGAAATTGTATAGGTTCTCCTGCTTGAGCAGGGGGCTGGACTAGAAGACCTCCAAGGTCCCTTCCAGCTTTATTCCATTCTTATGGATTAGAATAATACTTTAGAATTCATCAGGGTTCTTTATAATTCAGACTAAAAGAAAACTCCTGCAATAAACTAATAAACCAAATAAAACTGATAAATAAATTCCATAAATATGAATTAGCACTAATAAATGATACCGTTATGTTCAGTTTGTGTATTTATATGCTATTTTAAAAAGCAATCTTCTAATAGTTTTATTATGCTTATATACTAATATATTATATTATAGCTGTAATGTAACTAAAATAGCAATATAATTTAATTAAATGCCTTGCGACCCAAAAGTACATTGCCCTAGTGTTTAAAATATAATGCAACCTCCTTCTCAAAGCTCTAAAACCTCTGAACCAGTTGAAGTAGGGTTCGAACTGTAATTTAGGACTGGTGAGCATCATATTGCTCTCGGAATCCTAGCTTAGTGTGATTATTTTTTTAGAAAGAGTATTAATACTGGCAATTCAGCTCAACCATTCAGGGTCTGCTACAATAGTAAGCTAATGTGGGAAAAGCTCGTAATGATATCTCATACAACCCAGATCCAAAATTCTGACTGTTCCCTCTTTTGCAAAACCTACAAAGAGCACCCCAAAGTCAACTGTAAAATGAAAAAGAGTTCTGAAAAGCTAACAGAGTTAACAGATTTGTGCCTGAAAGTAAGTGATTGGCAAAGTAGGCCAGTTAAATTGATCGATTAAGACCTGAGTCCCAGCCAAATCTTGTGTCCTTTAATCCTCCCCACTGATCAAAAACAGTAGTTTGGAAGTAGAGCAATGCCATTATAATTTATATCAAGTTATTTCAGGAGTGGACAAAATTGTATGCTATGTTGCCTTTGTTGTCTTGCTGAAAATAGCAGGGTTGGGCTTGTTGTGTTTATTGTGTGTTTATTGTGCATGTAAAGATAATCCTCGATTTACAACAGTTCATTTAGTGACCATTCAAAGTTACAACAGCACTGGAAAAAAAGTGACTTATGACCATAATTCACACTTACGACTGTTGCAGCATCCCCATGGTTACATGATCAAAATTCAGACATTTGGCAACTGTTTCATATTTATGATGGCTGCAGTGTCCCCAACGTCATGTGATGCCCTTTTGTGACCTTCTGACAAGCAAAAGTCAATGGAGGAGCCGGATTCATTTAACAACTGTGCTACTAACTTAATGACTGCAGTGATTCACTTAACAACTCTGGCGAGAAAGGTCATAAAATGGGACAAAACTCACTCAGTTGTGGTCGTAAGTCGAGGACTACCTAGGACAAAATGGCAGCCTATGTTATTTGATATTTGTTAATTGTAACTGGGATTTGTTTTTGTTCCTTTGGGTTTGCTGAATAAAGTTGGCCAAATTCTTAATTGAATTATTCACTTTGCTTATTCTGCATATAAGACACCTTCAAAACTGAACCAAATATTGTTCAGTAAAGCTAAAGAAAATGCAATGACAAAAGGGGAAGGAAGCCAGCCCTGAACCTACCTTAGAAAACAATTCCTGGCAGACATAATGTATTCTTTTCTAGAGAGAAAAGAATATACAAATTAAAGCCGGGAGTGACACCTTTTAGAGCATGGATGATCAGGTTCTATTCTTGACAGCTATGATGACTGCAGATGTCAGTTTCTTAGTGGAATGAAAAGAAACAATCTCTTACGTGAAATGTGATTGCGCAATAGGCCTTGCAGCGGACAATGACATGCTATATATATTGTACAAACGAATAGTGAGTTAGCAGAACTAATTGCATTATCTGCTTGTCAGGTGGCTGAATTCCTAGAGGAATGGATATTGCTGGCGAATAGAGAAGGTTTGGCAGCAATGGCAGCCTTAACCCTATGCTTTTTGCACTATGTGGAGAAGCACTGATCCCCTTCCAAGCCAGACCAGACCAGGTTATCCAAACTCTTTGAGAAAATGAGTAATTCAAGACTGCTGCTTATCAACTTGACTTGACACAGAAGCTAGTTGGGAGTGGAAAGAAAAGAGTGGAATAAATAGACTGAATAATTCAATTCAACTCAATTCAATGCAAGGATTTTGGGGAATTATAGTCCAAAGCATATACAGAATATTTGTTGGAATATGCAACAGTTATGGTGAAATGCCCATAAACTAGCAAAGCCACTAGGTGACACCCTTGTACCAGAAATGGGAATAGGGGAAGAAAGTCCCCCCCCCCCAGTTTCTTGGAACAACGCTCTTCCTGAATGCCTGCTTGTATGTTTGTTCTTAGACTTGGCTTCTACCAAGTGTATTGTACCTGTCCAAGCTACCTTTTATCAAGCAGTATGCCATTTACAGACTACTAACTCAATACTTTATTCATTGCTGCTGAACGATTAAAGAACTCACCATGCAACAATACCAACTTAGAGAAGGCTGAAACAGGGTAGTCTTCACCTAGCTATGGATGTGCTGAATATGGACATTTTTAATTCAGTGGAATCCATTATTCATGATGAACTATTAAAACCAAATTTTCTCATTTCTTGGGATCTCTAAAGTATCTGGAGGTCTCTAGAGAGATTCTTCAAGAAGCAAATTCATCAATTACTTTCCGGCTGGATCTACAGGAAGTGATGAACTGTGTTGAATATACAATGCAAAAGCATTCAATTAGTATGTGGGATTTGCAGAAGCATTCAATGGACCAGAGTGCTTTTTAAAATAAGCACTTCCATGTAATCATAGAAAAACAATCTTTCTCCTGTAGTAAAAGTAGCTAATATACATTATATATACATTATATATATATATATATATATATATATATATATATATATATATATATATATATATATATATATATATATATATATGTATATGTATATGTATATGTATATGTATATGTATATGTATATGTATATGTATATGTATATGTATATGTATATGTATATGTATATGTGTATATATATATATATATATATATATGTATATATATATGTATATATATATATGTATATATATATATATATATATATATATATATATATGTATATGTATATGTATATGTATATGTATATGTATATGTATATGTATATGTATATGTGTATATATATATATATATATATATATATATGTATATATATATGTATATATATATATGTATATATATATATATATATATATATATATATATATATATATATATATATATATATATATATATATATATATATATATATATATATATATATATATTATTTATTTATATATGTTTTCTGAGGTTTTATATATGGATTGCTAACAAAATAAATAAATAAATAAATTTACACAAATATGAGCTGTCACTGTGTGACTACAGCCTGTTGATGGCCTTGGGTTAGGCTGAAACAGGAAATAAGATTTGCCCCGTGTTTGGGGCATCTCATCTAGAGGCAAATCTGGACAGCTTACAAACATTAAAACCAGTTTTAATTAAGTTAAAATATTGAAAAGATTATGATTTTTTTAACACACGAAAAGATTGAATCTAAATACTTCTGGACCCCTTTAAAGTTGAATTTGGTCAGAGGTTGTCATTGCTGAATTCTTTCTTATAAAGTTATAATTAATAAATTCTATACTAGTAAGAGTAAATAATACAATAATAGTACATTAGTAATAGTACCTTGTTTTACATTCTTTCTTACACAACTGGATGGCCAAGGACCACAAACACAATATGGGCCTTATCATTTTGAGGACTCATGCTTCTTATGGCCTTGAACTCACGAGTTGAAATCTGTTTTCCTGAACTGGTTCCAGCTTTCCATTGAGCCACCATTTGCCTTCCCCTGATCACTGACAAGATTGGGATGTAGTGGGACCTTTTCAACAACTCGAACATGACATTCACCCTACTTCATGGCTCAGACTGTTAGATCTCTTGTCAGCAAATATGGTGCCTTGAGGCTATTCACTTCTGAAGTGCTTTTTGGCAGTAGAGCTGCAGGGGGTACACAGTAGCCTTAAATGTTTCACAAGGGGCCATCTCTCACTTTTCTGTTTTTAAACCCATGTTTCTTAGCATCTGCTTGAAAACTTTGCCACTAATCTACCTCCAGATTATGAGGCAAAAGATAAAAGATCCGTGGCATCTGTTGAAGAACTCTGGGGAAACCTCCTCTCAATTCAGATCACGGTTTTCAAATCAGATAAAGGTATGAGCTTTATTTGGAATTGCAGGCTCGCATGGAACATCGCTGGATGCTTCCTCCCAAGAGGAATATCTGGGCTATGGGGAATTTGCTGGTAAAGTGTCAGGAGAAGTGAAGGAAAGGAAGAATGGATCATTTGACATGGAAACTTTGACTGTTTATTGTTAGGCCACCTCAAAATGTAATTCTGAATTCCTAGACTCTGTTATGTCTAGGGGAAAAATACAATAACAAGGTACTCTGGGAAGAGAGCTTGGGTGGCTTATGTATTCACTGGAGGAGAGGGGGGCAGTACAAAGCTAGCAGAGTAAACTGAAAATGGAAAAAAATGCAAATAGACATGGACTGAGTTCACTTTCAGAATGCTAATACATGCATCAGATTAAACGGCAGAGGGCAAGAGCATTCCTAGCGAATCTTAGATCAATGAAAGTATCTCATCTACTTGTATTAGAATTACTCCTAGAAGTTAGGATGATTTCCTCTACTTCTCTGGATTTATCACAGACACCCCTATATTATTTTCTCTAAAGTGACCTTGTGATGGAGGGATGCATGGCTGAGTTCATAGGGTACCTTTATTTTCCAAATCAATGCAGTATCCATGGAAAAACAGATACATATTCAGGTTTTCTATATATGATTTTTTGTTTGTTGGCAGGGACTGCTGTTGACCAGAAGTAACAGTCTTTTTTGTTGACACACTACTCATGATTCCTAACTCCTTCATTCTTTTTTCTTCTTTTCACATCTGATCTTCTGTTTAAATACAAATCATCCCCATTTGAATTCTAGACTAGCTGGAAATTATGATGCTGCTTGATATTTGGAGCCAGGCATAAAGAGCAAAATTCTTCCACAAATCAAAGTCGGTGGCTATTGTATTTCTCTGTGGATGGCATAAAGTTGAAAAAATGATGCCTTTTTGCTTCTCTTTGCATAATTATGAACATATTAACAACCTGGAACATCTTCCTTTATTCTACATTTCCTTCATCTCTATGTCTGCTCTGTGGCTATTTTCATAATAGTTTAAAATGTATGTGCAAAAAGCAGCAGAAGGAGAAGTGGAAAAGTTAAGACATCCTTCTAATTTGCCTCTGCATCTCTTCCTTCATTTGGTCAACTCAGAATTTTATTAACTGTAGTATTTAATCTCACATTTTTTGTATTGTCTCCCACTATATTTCAGTCATTAATCACTGTTAGTTTCACAGCCCACAGTGGAAGTGAATTGAACACTTACATGGTTGACAGTTAATTAAAAAAATCATTTTAGATTTATTGGTTGAAGGCACCAAGCTATTCTCCCTAACCTTAGTGAGGTTGAACTGTATCCACTACGCTAATTCTCACAGAACTGCATTGAGTCATAGCTGTAGGCGGGTGAATTCCTTTTATATGGCATTGGTTTCTTTCTAATCTACAGGCTGGAATAGAGACAAATGACAAAAATGTTCTTCCTGAATTTTATAAAATTGTACAAACTTTTCCCAAACAAAATTCTTCTCCCAAACTTGCAGAAGGCTAGATGCAATCAAAAGCTACATATTTCACCCGATTTTTCCCAGCTTCTATGCATCACAGGCAGTGAGGTCATGGTATCACTGGTACAGTATGGAAGAGTAATATAATATTATATTATTTATAATCTTTCTCAATCTTTACAGTCCTGTTTTATTTTAAGTGTGCATTGGAGAGGATATTAAACCTGAAACAAAATATGAATATGCTTTTATTTGCCACTATATTTTAGTGGTCCCATCATGGCTGGCTCTGAGGGCCATAAATTAAGACTAAAGATGCAAACAATCCAGATCATAGGTTCTTTGACCCAGTTATGGAGACGCAGCATTCCCAGATCACTTGCATACACACTTTTTAAAATATTGTGACAAGAGCACATCAAGAAATATACACTGAGTGATGCATTTACTAGATATAAAATGCAGACATGCTCCTATTATATTAGGAAAATTGTTTGGGCAAATAATGCTTTGTTAGGGAAAGCACACCCAACAAGTTGTTTATTGAAAGAAGCACAATTTTACTGAAAATCACAAAAGTAACATATAGAATAAAATGGATACATTTTCCTATCCCCAAAGTGACAGTATTTTTTTCAAGGTATCAAAGATGCAAATATTGGGCTATCCTCTTTCCAACTTTTCTCTATTGCCCTGGTGCAAAAATTATAACAATACTTGTCAACATTCCTTGCCTTTTCTCTTAGAGCACTGTGAGGGATGCCATGAAATACAGGGCTTTGTAGGAAAAAAGAAATAATAATAGCAAGAGTGACTTGCTGATGTTGTTAACCCAACTGCTTTAATTTGAAAAGAAATCAGGATCAGGAAGGGCAGAAGGAAGAGGAAGACAACTGATTGGCAATCTGAGGTCGACATGTGGATGAGTCCCAGTAGAAACCAATATTTTATTTATTTTATTTATTTAATTAAATTTTTATACCGCCCTATTCCCGAAGGACTCAGGGCGGTTTACAGGGCAACATAAAATATGATATAAAAATAGTATAAATTAAAATAGATTAAATTACATAAGCCCAACAATTAAAACAATATTAAAAGCTAAAACCCCTTCAGTCCAGGCCTGATAGATCAAAAAACCAAGTTTTCAGATCCTGGCGAAATGTACGCAGATCGGGGGCGGTCCGAAGTTCCACTGGTAAATCAATAGATTAGGTATTCCTGAGAGGAATTCTTCTGAGCTCCCTGGTTGCACTTTATCCCCATCACTGGGGATGGGACTGTTACCACCAGCTTGAACAGTTCTTCCACTTCCAATGTGCTTGCTCCAAAAACTCTGTGAGTCTGTGCTGCAGAAACTAGATGTGGTGTGTAGCAGAGCTTCTCGCTGAGGGATGTGGATGTCTTGAAACTAGGAATGCTAAATGTGCTTTTTAATTAGCTGTCAGTGGAGCCAGGCTGTTGCCCCCTCATTTCCCTTTCAGTTCAAGTTAAAAGAGAAGGTTGAGAGGTCTGGGCAGAGATGCTGGAAGCGCAATTGCTAACAATGCTACCGCAGAAATGCCATATGGCTTCAAAGGGTGAAAAGAAAAATGGGAGTGCTAATCACTTGGTAACCGCAGAAGACGTCTAGGTGGCATTTGCACACAAGAGTACAAGTGCACACTGCCTCCCTCTTATGGAAATCCCAGTGAAATGAATGAGAACATTTTGGTGTCGCTCGTGGATGGATTTCTATATGAATCGATTTTCAGACAATAAACGAAAGACATGACAACATTTTAAAAACTAACCATTTACAATTATCGGAGCCATGACTAGTGGGTAACCATGTGTGACTCAGTACTTTTGTTATTATTATTCCTTAAATGAAACAAGAGTCTTTCATTTTTGCTTGAACGGACAAACAAGATGATTTTATCATAGCTGGCTGCACGTAGATGGATCTGTGAGTCACTCAGATCCATAATTCAACTTATTCCAGCATGAGCACAAGCCACCCCCATTTCTCAAGAGGCAGAAATGCATGGATTGTCTCCAGCCAACAGCTAACAGAACTTCTGCCACCATTTTTACACTCCACCTTGTCTAGATCAAGCCATATTGTCTCCTTTGCCACCTCATTTCAACTCCAGCCTCTGCCATTCCAGCTGGCTGCTGCCCTCCACTGCCATTTTTTTTTACAAGCGGGCAAATGCCGGGCTTTGTATCTGTCTATGGGAGGGTATGAGCAAGTTCCTTCATGGCCCTGTGCAACAATGATGGATTGTCTTTCCTTTTTTGCTTTTCAACTAGGGGGAATTGACATGCATTCTGTCATTTTTGTCTTCTAAACCAGTTACAGTAAAACTGTTAAAACTTCCTTCCTTCCTTCCTTCCTTCCTTCCTTCCTTCCTTTAAAGAATCAGGGGGAATCCAGATCTATAGTAAGCATAGTCTAAACAGAACATCAGGCCATAACCATGATCAGAAGAAGGTTGGGGTTTAAATCTGCAATGGGGTTTCTTGCCCTGCCTTAACTTCCAGCTTGACTGTGCACTGGAGAGAAACAGCTTAAGGCAGCACTGGGGGAAAAAAAAACTTTTGACAAGATGGCACCAGATTGTTTCTTTGTCTGATCTAATCCCTTTGTGGATCCCGGCACTTGTAAAGTAATTTACAAACCCTTAGCTACCCTTACAATGCATTACAGATTAGCCCAGTAGCTTCCCTCAACATGATGACCAAATTTCCATGTGCCTCAGTAGCATGCTTAATAATGCAGGCTATCTAGAAGGAACAGGCAGGAAAACCTGGGCCAGCCATACCCTTAAGTTGAAGTTGATGTAGTGATCAAAGTAGGAATGTGCATGGACTCATCTGTAAAACATGCCTGGCTTCAAACTTTTGCAACCTTATATCATTATTTGCAAATTCCTGTCTAGGAAATGCCTAGCCATTTAGATGTTACCAAAGTGTATTTCCTAGTTCCCCTTGCCACTAGCTGAACTGGTGGAGATTGTTGGGAGCTATAAATCAACAACAACTGATGGTGTTTATTAGTGAAAACTAGAACAGTTCTATAATAAGCACAAAAGGGCTATGTTATTTTGTATTCCCCCTCCAGCAATGTATAGCCCCAGCGCTTGAAACTGAAAATGGTAGCCTTGGACAAAATCCTTGGATTTATTAATCTGAAATTTGGCAGAATTTGTCTCCTAGAAAGGTTCCACTGTCTGTGGAGTAAATTCCATTTTTCCAAAGCATGTTTTAGAAGTAACTAGCTTTCTTTTATCTTTGAAATTAAACTGTAGGTGGCCTGGACCAAAACTTTCTAGTCTTCAGTCCTGCCCAGGATGCATAGAATCACAGAGCTGGAAGGGGGTCTTTGAAGGTCTTTTAGTTCAATCTTCTGCACAAGGTGGGAAACCTTATACCATTCCAGACAAATATGGTTGTCCAATCTTCACTTGAAAATATCCAGTGATAGAGCATCCACAACCCTGGAGGTAAGCTGTTTCACTGTTTAATTGTTCTCATTGCCAGGAAAATTCTTGTTAGTTCCACATCGGATCTCTCTTTAATGAGGAGTTTTTAGCCACTTCTTCTTGTCCTCCCCTCAGGCACTTTGGAGACTAAGTTAACCCCACACATTCCTGTGAGTGCCCCTCAAGTACCAGAAAACACCTATCATGTCACCTCTAATACTCCTCATCCTTAAGTTAGACATGCCTAATTCCTTTAAACATTCATCTTACAATTTAGCCTCCAGACCCCTTATCATCTTTGTTGCTCTTCTCTGCACTCTTTATAGTGTCTCAGGAACTTTTTTGTGTTGTGGTGACCAGAATTGGATGCAGAATTTCACACGTTGCCTTACCAGTGCAATGTTCTCATGATCTTGATGCTGCTATCTCTCTGTTGATGCAGCCTAGGACTGCATTGGCTTTTTTGGCAGCTGCAGCACACTACTGGCTCATACCTCAGTGGTGGTCCCCTAGGAGATCTAGATTTCTGTCATTACTGTTGAGGCAGGTACTGCCTATTCTATACCTTTGCATTTGGTTTTTCATGTCTAAGTGCAGGACCTTTCTTTTTTCACCATTGAACTGCATCTTGTTGGCTAGGGCCCAGTGCTCAAGTCTAGCAAGATCCTTCTGTCTTCCAAAGTGTTAGCAACTCCCCCCAACTTGGTGTAGTCTGAAAATTTGATCCATTCCTCATCTAGTTCATTTATGAATTTATTGAAGAACACTCCCAATACAGAACCTTGAGCACCCCACTGCATGCTTCCCTAGTATCATTGGTGACTACACACTGAGTGTGGTTGGTCAGCAAAACTGCCAATTCATGCTCACATTGTTCTATCTTACCAAGTAGGCTGTGGTCCACCTTGTCAAATGCTTTACTGGACTCCAAGAACAGTATATCCACAGCATTTACCTGATACACTAATTTAGTCACTGTATCAAAGAAGGCAAAAAAGGTTGTCTGGCATGATCTGTTTTTAACAAACCCATGCTGGCTTCTAATCATTATCTTGTTCATTTTTAGGTGCTCGCAAACCCGTTGGTTGATTATCTTTTCCAGGATTTTTCCACGTATTGATGTTAAGCTGATTGGTCTGTAGTTTCCTGGATCCAGCTTTCCCTGCTTTTTAAAGATTGAAACCACATCAGCTTGTTTCCAGTCCTCTGGACATTCCCCCATGCTTCAGCATCTCTGAAAGATTTTGTTCAGTGGTTCCAAGATTATATTTGCCAGCTCCTTCGAGACCGTTATTCCCACATATTTCATTCAAGTTCATCAAAAAGAATACAGAAACTTGTTTCTTTCCAAGAAGAGTCAAAATGCAGCAATACCAAATATGGGAGTTTCAGAAAGCACTCAAAACCAATCTGTTTTCCAGATCATTGAAATGGGATGGAAACCTAATTGTACAATTTTCAAATTCCTAATGCTGAAGCAAGTCCCAGAGCAAATCCTGTAGCAAAAACAAAACAAAACAGAGACTTCCCTTAAATCATTTTACCATTTCATAAAATACTAGCTTTCTGGAATATGAGCAATACATCCCAGTTCTTTGGAAGAAACCACACTGTTGAAACAGGAAGAGGAGTTTGTTGAATGCATCCTGTATGTCACATTTATCTTCAAATCCTTCTAGATGAAGGAACAAAGAGTGCCTCCATCAGTGAGTGCATCTTTCAGTATTAGCCCACTTTCTGAAATTAATTACTCATTGAAATGGATCAGGACATCTCTGGTTTGACGCCATCGATTCTTCAGCTGTGCTTCTTGACAAGGCCAAGTCAATTGGATGCTCACTGTAGCTTTGTGATTGTTCACCCAAGGCTGATGTGACATTTCTTTCTTTCCCTTTTTGACAACCATAGAATGCTTTGGCAATATGTCTTCCATGTCTCTCATTAAAGTTGATGCGCCAGAAACTCCTTGCTGCCAATTTACTTCTTTGCTTCACAAAAATCTATTTTCTAGACAGCATTTTTTTAAGTAATGCTTTTACAGCCTCTTGTGGAAGATTGTACCCCGTCATTTTAAACAATAAACTACTCTGACTACTTTGATAATTTTTCAAAAATAACGCCATTATTATTTTATATAGTATAGTACATCATACAGCAAGCAATCCCACATTTACTGATCTTTTATTATGCTTGAGTTAGAACTGCTTGAGTAGGATGTATAATTTGAATGATGAGCAATGTAATTTTATGTGAAAATCAGAATCTTCCTGTATTGGCTCCAATTTCTCCTAAGTCTTGCTGGCGATAGCGAAATGCAGGCTGAAAAGAGTAGCAAGAAATATTTGTGTCTTTCGCTTTTAGCTTCAGATTTCAAACTTTTCTTCTAGTTGAAGGCTAAATAGCTAATTTACCCTTCTCCCAAAGACAGGAACGTAGTTGAAAATTGGGCACATTAATATATTCTAGATCCTCAGATCCCATTTTGCTGTCCCCTCTTCTGCTGGGTTTCCCCCCCCCCACAAGGATGGAGGAAGATAGGCACAGGATTGGCTCACATGCCAGATTCCTCCTTTAAGGTTGATGCTTTGACTCCAGCATGAAGAGGAAAGTCAATAAACCTTAGTCCCTGGGTTGGAATCCCAGAGAATATTGGTGTCAACATCCAGCTCGAGAATCCAAATAAAACTCCAGGTTCATTCTGTCTCCGAAAATCTTACTCTTTATTGAATACACAGCTTGATATATAGAATCGAAACTAACTCTGAGGTTCCAACATCAATTTATAGACTTAAACAATAAACGTCTTATGTAGTCCATATAAACAAGTTCACTTTGTTATGGGAACTGTCTGCTTCAAATCCACACCTGTTCTGATGTCCTTGAAAAGGCTCCACGCTCTTACGATCTTCGGTGGAATTGTGGAAGTTTTATTTCTCCACCTAACCCACTTGAAAGTAACACCTCCCCTCCTTTACTCTAGAGCAAGTTGAAACTCAGAGGCATGTAGCTGCCAAAGTTTAATCCTTGACAGTTGGTTTGCTTTACTGGCTGTGTGACAGCATGCAATACAGGTGAAGAAGAGGAGGATGTAGCTCTAGGAATCATTTGTATAATTTTTGTGTGATTTTGGTCTTTTGGTTTTGCTTTGCTTAACATAAGATTTTCCTGACAGGGCTCCAATTTACTGAGTATTTCCATGTCTCTCAGGGCTAAGGGAACCTGCAATCCCTGATAATGTGGTTATGGCAATGTAGTAAACTACATAGTATCAATATTTTGCTAAGAGAGATAGACTGTGCAAAGAGAGATAGACTGACTCTTGTCTTTTCTTGCAGGTCCACATATTTCTCACAAATATCTTCTTAAACTAGTGGCCTTGCCCTTAGCATTTAACTGTTGGTAGCAGCTCCTTTCCCTCTGTAAATAGTCAGCTTGATCAATTAAGAATCCCCAAATCTCAGTATTTATCTTTATTGGCATCAACTAGAATGCCACAAAATAAGTTGTATAGTAGTACAAAGAAGAACAGTGATTTCATTGAGTGGTCGAAGTTCGTGTCTGGCTGGACAGGTTGGCACTATTGTAATGTGGTGGAGTTAGAGATTTATAAAGGCCAGAGGGATAGTACCTTGTTGAAAGGGGCCTGGGTTAAGAAGGTCTGCTGCCTGATTTGTGGCAGCTCTTTCTCACTTTCAAATAAAAGTTTCTAAATGCAAACTGACTGGTCTGCCCTTTGGAAAAGTGATTTCTTCAGTTACCTGAACTTAGAGCAGCTGGGCTGTAATAATATACTATGGACAAGTCTATGCATCAAGCTAAGCTAAAAAGTACTTTGCTTGGTGTGTTATACGAATCTAGGTTTCGTAAATCATGGGTTTGAATGACCTTGGTAACTGTAGCTTACTAGCAAACCACTGTTTAACAAACTATGACATAGAATAATGACTTGATCTTTAATTGATTATTGTTTACATGCCATCAAGTTGGTAATGACTCAGTGATCACATAGACAGGTTTCTCCATGATGTCCTATCCCTGACCTGCTATTTTAGATCTTCCACTGGATCATGCATTGCACTAAATATAATGTGTTGAATGCACATTTATGATTATCTGACTAAATGCAAACAGTAATATTTCTGTTTTTATTTTGAGGATGAGAAGATATGGTTTCATATGTAATTACGCATAAATTTAGCACTCCCTCTCTCTCCCTCCCATCCTTTCAGAAACTTATATAGCCACCCTTCTATAGCAGAAAGGACTCTAGTTAGTGAACAAAAATAAAAGCAGAATACAATTAAAGCAAAAAAAAATCATTTAAAATGAAAAATTGAAGTGCCAATAAAACTTGCACCCATCAAACTTCTGTATCCTGGCTCCAAGACTTGTGGCAAAGCCAAGCCTTTACTGCTTCCCTGAAGGCCAACTGGGTGTGAGCCATCCATATCTCAAGGGACCAGCTGTGCCACAAAGCAGGTACCATGAACAAACAAGCACACATCCAAGACCCCACCTGGTGACTTTGTTTCACTGAAGGGACTCAGAGCATGTTCCCGACCAGTTCTAATGGGACAAGCAGATATTATTGAGGGTAGGTGGTCCTGCAAATAACTGTCCCCATGCCATGCAGAACTTTAAAAGTGACATTCACTGCCTCTAATTGCACCCAGGAGCCATCTGGAATACAGTGCAGTTCATGCAGCAATGGAGCTATGTCAACATACTGCGATGAGCCCATCACTGCCCATACCACTACTTTCTAAACCAACTGCATCTTCCAAATGTTTTTCAAGGGCAGCTCCATGTAGATCACACTGCAACAGTCCAATCTGGAGATGATTAAGCAAGAGCAAAAGCAACAATGGGCAATACCTCCTGATCCAGGAAAGGGTGCCCCAGAGGTATTTGTGCAAGGGCATTCCTGCCACCTTTTTTTTTTACATTGTCTCAGACTCTCCAGCAAACTAAACAGCAGTCAGAAAAGCCCAATTCAGATTTAAAACAGCAGCTACCTCTCTTTCTTTCTCTTTAACAATCGTAGATAGATTCATGCATTGCCCTAATCTTGGATATAAGCAATGTTTGCTAGTCGTTGGGTGACTCATGTCCTCTAACAAATGCTTTACAGTCTGAATTCACACTGCATTGAGTTAATATCTGGATTCTTGGACTGTGACTTAGGCAGTATTCCCTAACCTGGCTGCTTCCAAATACATAGACATTTTTCCCCAGAATGTTAAGAAATGGTTCTGCTTGTTCAGGAATGTTGGAAGTTGAAATTCATGAATCTTTAGGGCATCCAGATTGGGGGCGGCTGATTTAGTATATCATTTGAAGCAGCTACTGTGGTTTGCAAGCCATGTTTTATCCCACAACATAACATGTAAACCCAGCAAACAGTTAGTTAACAAAAGTCATGCCTTGGCAAAAAAAAAAAGAGAGAGAGAGAGATGAATCCATCCTTTATCTGCAGAATTGCACAGCCCCTCCTATTTTCTGCTTAGCTCCCTTTGCAATCTCTTCTAAGCCCTTGCCAACGTCGCCTCTGAATGCAAACCAGGATTAAACAGTATCCATGCACTCTGCATGGTTGGACGGCCCCTGTGCCCTTCACAGTGCCTTCCTGGCTGTTAAATATTCAGGAGGCTGGCTCTGCTGCTTGTTTTAATTTCCTTTGCGGATGGATCACTTAGTTTTCTATCTACAGATTAACTGTGTGAAAGTGGGTGTTTCAGTGGGAGAGCATTTCCTGCCTGCTTAAGCAAATGCATCATCTCCTGCTGTCCTCAGCTCTGAGCACCACAGGTTTTGCCATGCATTAATGCTGCTCTTTGTAACAATGGAGAAGGTTTATTAAGCTGTAGGCACCCGGGAAAGGAAGGCTCATTTCCAGCTGGCTTCTGCAAAATGGACTGCAACCAAGCATTTTTGGCCATGTGGGCAGAGAAGTAAGAAACTGATGTATACTAGAGAGGCAGGCATGGCAAGGAATTCTACCACTGTTTTAAATGTGACATCATGTAGTGGCTAGTACTTGGGGGGGGGGTTTCTGGATGGCAGTGAAATCCCTGTATTGGAATCATATAGACACACACACACAGCGAAACCAACACATATTGTTAGAAGAAGATCTAACCTTGCACCAGTGCCATTGTTTCCCTGAAGGGATAGGGAATCTTTCTAATGTTGCTTCCAACACAGGACTTTCAAGGCACAGTCTATATTTCATCACAGTGATGTGGTGGCCTAGTAATGAAGACACTTGCCTCCCACTCAGAAGGCTGAGAGTTCAATCCTAGGTAGCAGCAGAAGTTTCTTTCCTAGGGAGAAATATTTACTGTGAACTCCACATGGCATCAGGAAGGGCAAATGGCCAGTAAACACTCAGTTCCATCCAGTTGCCCCATCTCTATCCCAATTAAGGGATTAAAGGGTCGTAAAAAGGGAGTTTTCATCTATATTTCATCAGTGGGGTTTCTTGCCTAGCCACCCTCCAGATTTCTAGTCCTTTTGCATAGTAGAATACAGAATAACCGAATTTGAAGGGACCTTTGAGGTCTTCTTCTTGTCCAATCCCCTGTTCAAGCAGGAAACCCTATACCAGGGGTGTCAAATTCACCGTGTCACATTACGTGTCACAACGTTACGTGACTTTTTTTCCCTTGCCAGAACTGGGGTGGGTGCGGCTGCCATGTGACACATTTGGAGCAGTTTGATACCCCTGCCCAATACCATTACAGACAAATGGCTGTCCAATCTCTTTTTTAAAACTTCCAGTGATGGAGCATTCACAACTTCTGAAGGCAAGCCATTCCACTGATTGATTGTTCTAATCTAATTGTTTGGAAATTTCTCCGTAGTCCTAGCTTGGTTCTATCCTTGATTAGTTTCCACTCATTGCTTCTTATCCTGCCTTCAGGTGCTTTGGAGAATAGGTTGACCTCCCTATGTGAATCATTCTTCATATGTTTTAGCGTCTAGCCCCCTAATCATCTTTGCTGTGCTTCTCTGCACTCTTTCTAGAGTCTTAAAATCTTCCTTTTTATTTCATGGAAACTAATACTGGATGCAATATGCTATGATGTGCTGCCATGATTAGGAAAGGATGTCCCAGTCCAGCATTGCTGATATGTCAACATTAAAAGTCATCGTATAGATTTTAATGTCAACAAATCCTTGCTGCTGGGTGTCTGTGAAGATTTTTTTAAACCATTTTCAGTGCAATATAATTTAGCAAATGATTTCCCCGTTGCACTGCTTCCCTTCAAAATCTTTCTGGGTTATTTATTTAGGCAAAGCAGAGAACAAATGTTCACAAATATGCAAGCATATCTACATGGAAAATAGGAGGGAGAAATACAATTTATTTCTGTTTTTTTTGTAAACAGGGAGAAGGACCACACTAAATCTGAGGGCTTCAGCTGAAACGAGAGTAAATTAACACTGATTGGTTAAATGTTTTCTATGCTCAACTGTTGGCAAAAAGAGCAAACAAGGCATAAATCCATTAATATAGAGATGTAATTACTGTATGTCCATAGTGTCTTAATTTCCAAAACTGTCAAGAATAGACAAAACAGAATCATTCACAGAGATTTAAAAAATGTTTTAATACCATACTTGCTGCTATCATTATCTACAATTAAATATCTCACTTTGTGTATTTCCTCCCCCTCCCCTCAACTCTGCTGTACGAGAAAAATTGGATCTTATAGAATGTATAGCCATTTTGGTGATAAACGTTTAAAAAGTGAGATAGCATCTAACAACATAATGACAAGAGTTGAAAGTAGACAAATTGGCCTTTTCCCCTCTCCCCATTGGCAGATAGGTCAATCTCATAGGAGATGAACCAAATTGAACTTTATTTATTTATTTATTTATTTATTTGTTTGTTTGTTTGTTTGTTTGTTTATTAGTTAGATTTATATACTGCCCTATTCCCGAAGGGATGCATTTTAAATATAATGGAGATTTTCCAAGTTGAAGGAAATAAATTACAAACCCTGTTCTGATCTCAGAAAAACAGTCTTTAAAGGAATATTCCCAAAAAAGTCTAAGACAAGATGCTAATAATCTTCTTCAAATGACTGATTTTTGCTCAAAATTTCCATAAAAAGAGACTGGTTACATGTTTCAAATTAGTATTATGGATTATATTCTAAAATCTATTAAAAATTTCATACTTTCATCTATAGTCTAATGTATGGCTAAAAGACTAATATCCACCCCCCTCCAAAAAAACCATAATTTGTACACAGGAATAAGAACATTAGATTTGCACCACATAGAAAAATAAATCAGTAACATGATGCAAGTTCTTAGACTTTTGCCTGTTTCTACTGAAATAAGAGACTTCCTAAAGTACAAGCAACCTCTCCCTCAAAGTTCCTGGATTGCTCCAATTTGGGGGGGCTTCCAAACTTTTTTAATGGTTTTGGGTAGTTGGAAGCTGCTATTCTTTACCTAAGTCTGTTTCCCTACTTCTCCAGAGTCCTGTCTTAGCTTTGCCCCCAGTTCTAAAACATTTTTTTTCTTTAGCAGCACCAAGGTGCTGGACCAGGTTTCAGCCCCATGATGTAGATCCAGCCAATAAACAAACTCCACAGAAATCTGAAATTACTTTTATTAAAATTTTATTACAATTATTAGGGATGCGGTGGCTCAGTGGGTTAGGACGCTGAGCTTGTCGATCAGAAGGTTGGCAGTTTGGCGGGTCGAATCCCGAGTGCCACGTAGCAGAGTGAGCGCCTGTTACTCGTCCCAGCTTCTGCCAACCTAGCAGTTCGAAAGCACGTCAAAATGCAAGTAGAAAAATAGGGACCACTACGGTGGGAAGGTAACAGCGTTCCGTGCGCCTTTGGCGTCTAGTCATGCCGGCCACATGACCACGGAGACGTCCTCGGACAAGCGCTGGCTCTTCGGCTTTGAAACGGAGATGAGCACCAGCCCCTAGAGTCGGAAACGACTAGCACACACGTGCGGGGGAACCTTTACCTTTACCTATTACAATTATTATAACAGAATCTTGCATATCTGATTGTGCTTCACCTCCTCCCTTTCTTATGCACATGTGAATGGTGGGGGCTTTCTTTGAGACATTTATGCATATTTTTTTCTTGATTTGGACTCAAGCAGCGTTTGGCTCCTTGTTGTTTTGTCAATGGATCTCTCCCCTCTCTGTCAAGATCATCCTCTTCACTCCTTGTAGTAAGTGACCAATTGTACCTTCCAATGGGATTGTGTATTGACAGTTCAGAATTACGGTAGGTACTGCTACCCCCTAGGGCAGGGGTCAGCAACCTGAAACAGTGAAAGAGCCACTCGGAACCGGTTCCCTCACAAAAGGAAAAACTGGGAGCCGCAAAAAATGTGTGCACATGTGCGTACATGCGCGCATGCGCAGAACAGGGTTTGAAGAGCCAAGGCGAGATATGCACCTACCCTGCATATTTGAATTGATTGGTTGAACTTTTTTAGTCCCACTTTTTTTTTTGGACTGCACATGGCAGAGGACTGGGAGCCGCAGGAGACGGCTGAAAGAGCCGCATGCAGCTCTGGAGCCGCGGGTTGCAGACCTGTGCCCTAGGGGAGTGTCAGACAGTCTATCACAGAGGTCTTCAACCTTGGCCCTTTTATGACTTGTACTTCAACTCCCAGAATTCCTCAGCCAGGCACGCTGGCTGATGAATTCTGGGAGTTGAAGTCCACAAGTCATAAAAGGGCCAAGATTGAGGACCCCTGGTCTATCATGTGGAGCTACATTCACAACAACTAGATTTCTGTGATATTTTTCACCTAATGAAGTCTGTCACCTAATGAAATTCATCCCTTTAATTT
The DNA here is from genome assembly GCF_964194415.1 of Vipera berus. Taxonomy (NCBI): domain Eukaryota; kingdom Metazoa; phylum Chordata; class Lepidosauria; order Squamata; family Viperidae; genus Vipera; species Vipera berus. The sequence goes on along the minus strand of NC_138203.1, from coordinate 178,826,308 downwards.
CATTGCTCTGCAATCTGCAACAATTGTACCACCTTGGATTTTGCACAGTTTGGGGATCACACTCTTCATTGCCTGGTGAGGACCTAGACAGACTCCATCTTTGCAGCTGGCTCAGGAGTCTCTAAGCCTCTCTGATCATGTGCTTGGAGTTCTTCCACTTGACCTGCATGCCAGAGATTCCCTTTGGGCCTATTATGAGATTTCTCATGGCTTTCAACTCAAGAGCAGCAATAATCTGTTTCTTGGGGTCTTCTCCTCTGCTCTTCTCGGTGTGAGTTTTAAGCCAGCTACTCAAATGCAGGTCTGTTTCAAATCCCAACAGTCAGCCTCCTATTCCATTCATTCAAGAATCACAGTTACTAGAGGGTACATGTAAATATTGATACATTCTGCTGACTTTCCTCCAGGAACCACATTAAGGGTAATTTCAGATGCTTTCCTAAAGGGTAAAAAGAAAGTGAGTATGAGGGAGGGGGGGTGTAGAAGGTGGAAATGGGAAGTAATTTTATCTGTCTCTCCTGCTGAGTAGTTTAAGTTCAGTTAGATAAATATTTTTCTTCAGAGTAATTCCTGAAGGCTAAATGTAGCCACCCAAATACTGTGCTACAAGATACAATTATTTGATGACACGGAGCAAGGAAATGGTATCTCGCCCTCAGACTCTTTTTTTAAAAAATCACAAATCTAAAGGAAGAATAGGGTGAGTGCATGAACTCCTTCCACGTGTTACTTACTTTAAACTATATTTCATGCTTTATTTTGCGTGAATTAGATATCCAACTTTGTTAACGCTGTAATTGCCCACATTGGCTAATAGCTCCCTTGTACTGTAAGTGGCTGCGTGTGCTAGAGGATGCAAGAACAGTTCAGCAGGATGAGACCAAAATATATATCTAGCCCAACATTTTGCTCCCCATAGAATCTCAAATGAGTTTGGGAAGACCCTCAAGGCAAAATAGATAAGCTGCAAATAATTCAATGTTCATTTGTTCTTTCAGAGAGTAATTCATCTCTAGAAGTTTTCAATGGGAGAATATTCACCTAACTATTGACTCACTCTTTTCTATTATTTTGCTCCTTCCATGAACATGAATATTATTGCTTTACAATAATAAAATAAAAAACAAAGAACCCTGCATTTTATCTACTAAAACCCAAAGGAGAAATAGTTTAAAGTACATAATCACAATCCATAATATAATCAAAATGTTCCAAAAGGAAAGGGGCTGACTTCCAATCATAACAGTAGGAATAAAACAGATTCCTTTAAAGTACAGTGTGTTTCTTTCTTTCTTTTTTTTTAAACAAGTTTTATTAGTTTTTCAATTTACAACCTATATATATTTAAAAAGCATCATGATACCTGGGTAGTCATCAATTGAGTAACAGAGTTTTCAATACATAGTTCAGGTTACCTTATCATAACATCCTTCTCTATTTCCCTGAACATTCAATACAACGTATTTAAACTAACAAATTTCTAGGAACAGCATGGTCAATTAGAGAAGATTTTGTCAATCCAATTTCGATAGGGTATATCTATATCCTGTTATTAAATTTTATCTAATTTTGATGTTAATTATAGTATCCCAGTTTAACCTTTAACATCCCAAGTAGTATTCACAACCCAAAGTTCCCTTATCTTATTACACCAAAGATTGTATCATCTAATATACACCAATAGTTAAATAGCTAGCTTCTACCTAATAAACATTGTTTATTTCATATCCTAATACATCACAAATTACCAATCAGAGAGTCTATATTTATCAATCTACTTCTACTTATACATAACCAAATTTTAACATCAAACATAGGATCCATAAGCCAGATTTCCATATAAATTTATAGTATTTGGAATAAGCTTTAAAAATACTTAAACACATTTTAATTCTATCTCATGAATATTTTCTATTACAGGTCTTAATAAGTCACTAATTACTAACAAAAAGACCTACGATAATTCTCTAGGAATTTATTTTTTAAATCTAAGTCTAGGTTTCTTTTTTTGCCAGTCGGGTTTCCAGACCCAGGGCTTTAAATTGCCAAGTAGGACTTCATTTACTCGCATGTATATTATTTGCACCAGAGGAGGCCATTCAACCATCAGCAATATACAAAGGTTGAGCCATTTATAGTCATTATATTGTTGGCATGTTAATTCCACTCTCTTTATTTGCTCTGACATCTCTGTCTGCAGTTCAATCTGGATTCTTCTTCCATCTGGGTTGATCTGTTTTGAGTAGAAAATCTTATCCAGTTTTATAGTTAGTAATTGACTGTCCAAGCTTTCCACAGGTTGTCTTTGTTGGTCTTTGGTGTCTTCTGTGTTGGCATCACTATCTTGCATGTAGTGTACTTCTGAAATTGTAGGCTCCTTAGAGAGGGTCAGAAGTTGAGTATTAAGTTTTTCCCTAATTTGTTGTTGGTCTTTAAGATTGTCTGTCATAGTAGTAGTTCCTTGTACTTTAAAAATTGTAGGTTCTTTGAGTAAAGTCAGGTTTTGGATGTTAGTTTTTTCAGTACTTTGTTGTTGTTGCTTATATTCCTCTGTCTCAATAGTAGTATCTTCCAATTTTATTATATTCTGAAGTGTAAGTTCTTTAGTTGCGGTCTGGGTTTCAGTTTGTAATTTAAGGTTGGCATGTAAATTATTAAATCTGGAGATAGACATCTCAGTGACTCCATGGATTGTTTCAACTATACGGTTATAGTCAAGTGAGGTTTGTGGCTGATCCTTCTCCATTTTGTAGTATTTATAAATAGTCCTTAGTGGAGGCTATTTTTCAAACAAAAATCAGTCAGTGTCCACCTCCACAAGTCTAAGCCAGATTCATCTCCAGCTGTTTCAGGTTTTTATCTCAAAGCCAAGGTTAGTCCAAAATGTAAACACTTGCTGTCACAGGCTTAGCCACTAGATTTCCCCAGAGTACTTCAAATTCTTTTCAGACAGAGTCTTTTTGTTTATTTCTTTTTTAATTTATTTTCTTTTTTAGACTAATAGGTAGAATAGTCCATTTCTATGAATATAGGAACTTTGGGCCAAAAGTAAAAAGGTATTAAGTCCAATTAATCAGTATCATTTAGTACAGGGCTTTCTCTTTTCTCTCTCAATGTAGACAAAGGCCGCTATTAAGAAGGGAGGGGGGGAAAAACAGAAATCCCTTCTCTCTCTCCTCACAAGGGGAAGCAAATTTGGAAAGCTTTTAACAGGCAAAGTAGAATTAGGAAAAGAAGAAGGCAATTCTCAGTTGCCTTAAAAGCAGTTTCCAAGTGCTTTTAAGTGCTTTGTTGTGCTTTTGGCTTCGGCAGGAAATGGCTAAATGATGGGCCATGGGAGTGGCCAATCCTTTCTTCTTTGGTTTGGAGAGTAGTTCCAAGCAGATAGGAGGGCCGCCACCTTTCTACCGCCAACTGGAGAGACCTCTCTCCCACTCATTGCCCCTCCAGGGTGACTTTAGACCCCTTTACAGCCCCCCCACATGAAGAAATCCAGGTGATGCGAGGAACGATTCCTTTGAGCATCTGGCCACGCCAGGATCTGGAACCGGAAGCCTAGAGTCTTAAAATCTTCTTTTTATTTCATGGCGACTAATACTGGATGTAATATGCTATGATGTGCTGCCATGATTAGGAAACAATGTCCAAAATCCAGAACCGGAAGCCCGTTTGTTTCTTTTTATGTTCTCTACTGTTACACCTCTATATTGCTGATTCTCTTATGTTTTTAATTGATATTTATTATTAGATTTATATTTCAACCTTTCCAGATAGTCCTCAACTTAGGACCCCAATTGAGCCCATTTATGTTGCTAAGTGAGCAATTTGTTAAGTGAGTTTTGCCCCATTTTATGACTCTTCTTGCCACATTTGTTAAGTGAATCAGTGCAGTTGCTAAATTAGTAACATGGTTGTTAAGTGAATCTGGCTTCCCCATTAACTTTGCTTACCAGCAGGCTGCAAAAGGTGATCACATGATTCAGGGACACCACAACCCTCATAGGTGTGAGTCAGTTGTCATCCAAATGTAAATCACTTGACCCTGGGGATGCTGCAAAACTCATAAGTGTGAAAAATGGTCATAAGTCACTTTTTCCAGTGCTGTTGTAACTTTGAATGGTCTCTAAATGCACTGTTGTAAGTTGAGGACTATCTGTTATTCCCCCACAAATATTTTAAAAGAAACATATTTTAACCAGTCAACAAATGTAATAACAATGTTACAGCCAAAAAGATCCTGCTGTATTAGAAGATCTTAACCAGCCACATGACTGAGCAGATCTCTGCTCTTAACTTAAAATAAAGAGAAAGTGTAAGGGAGAAAACAATCTATGAGATACTTAATTGCAACAGTATGAGGTTTTAAAGGTAAGAACAAGCATCTCACATTGCCTTTGGCAAGAAATTAGTAGTCAAGAAAGATTAGAAGCAGGAACACTGGAACTGCATGTTTCAGCTAGCTGACGCCAGATCATTTCCAGAGGCATCCTGGATCAATTGTTGATTGCAGTCTGTGCTTGGCATCTTCTGCCAAGGAAACAAAAACTGTAATTACGCATAAAAGTAAAAGTACTGGAGCGCAATGGCAATTCGTTCACACAATTTCATCCTGCCTTTTACTGGTGACGTTGTTTGCTGCTGTTGTGAGTAGCATGTAGCTCATCAGAGCTGGAACAGAGCCCAATGTGGATTCACATCCTGAAAGTATCACAAGAGAGAAGACAAGTATAACTGTTATAACCAGCTGCATAATTCACTCTTGTCATGCCTGGATTCTTCTTCAGCACATTGTACAAATAGATCTTTCTGTCTGATGGATTGTATTATTAATGTTGTATGGCTACGGGACATAAGCAGCTACTGTAGAACTATTGATATGTATTGAATATGTGCCTTGACAATGAGTGTTTGCTATGGTATTATAAAGTAATCCAATTGATTTTGTATTACAGAGATTGTTTTATTTAACAGTTGCCCTTGCTATACTAATACACTTGAACTGTTGCTATCTTGGTTATTTCCTGGGGGTGGGGGGGGTGTTGATAATCCTAAAATGCTAATACTAAGGCTACTTACAATTCAAATGCAAAAATTTCAGCTGAGTGCCTAAAAAACCAACAAGCAATACTTAGCATTTTCAGGGAAGGGAAGGGAAGGGAAGGGAAGGGAAGGGAAGGGGAAGGGCAAAGGGCAAAGGGCAAAGGGCAAAGGAGAAAGGGGAAAGGGGAAAAGGGAAAAGGGAAAAGGGAAAGAGGAAGAGCAAAGGGCGAAGGGAAGAGCAAAGGGCGAAGGGTGAAGGGCGACGGAGAAAGGAAGGGAAGAGAAGGGAGAAGGGAGAAGGGAAGGGAAGGTGTGTTTATGGATATATTTTTTTAAGTTGCCTTTCTTGGACTATTGTCAATGTTGGCATCTTCAGGCAAAGCTTGTGCCTCTAATGGCAGGGAACTGGGTCTGCAGCTGCTGTTTTTATTTCCCATAATGCATCAGAGCGATTATACACAGAGATGAGTTTAAAATGGCAGCTTATCATTTCCTACTGTTAATGCTCAGAAAGCCCAGAACTGGAATAATGAATAAACTGTATGTGGGAAAGAACCCATAAAAGGGAGCTTTGTGTATAATTTTGAGTTTTAAGATCTTCTCAGTTTGTGAAGAAATATATATTTTATATATATATTATATGTATAATTATAATTATACATATATCATTTAAACTTCCATACTGTGGTAATCAAATCACCACTGGAGACCTAGGTACCATTGGATTGTGGTAAGAAACCTCTGTGCCATCCTGGTGTGATGTTCCATCCAGAAAAGAGGGACTGAAATGCTTCTTAGCAACCAGAATGCAGCAGAGAATCACAGGCAAATTATTTGTTTTACTAATTCTATTCCCTTATTGTTAATTATAATATGAAAAGATAATTTGTGAAGCATGAAAGTTTGAGCTGTGGGTGACAGGGGAATGGGGGAGAAGTACACAAATCACTAATATGAGTAATTAAACTTCTACTAGTTTGCTTAAAACTTGCACAGATAGAATAACATGTTCCTTTACAGCATGATAGCAAATGAGGTTGCTGTCAGCAGCAAGGCAAAAATGTCACTTGTAAATGGATTGGCATATGTTCATAGAGAACAGCTCTATTTTATTGCTATATTTGAATCATTTCTACCTGGCTCTTTAGGTAAAAGACTCCCAGACCAATTACAAACAAGACAGACTTTGCACTTGGTATGCAATCTAAAAAACAAGTGATATTGCTTGCACTGGAGTATTTGAAACCTAGCAGCCCAGTGAACCCATAAATACAATCACCTCTGTCTCTTCATTTTATTATATTAGCTGCAGTGGTGGGATTTAGCTGGTTCTCACCGGTTCAGCAGAACCGGCAGCTAGATTTTGCTGAGTTTGGAGAACCGGCTGAATGCACACTGCTTCCGGAAGTCCAGTTTAGGCCTCCCAGGCCTAGAACGGCCCACCAGAAGTTTGTGGATGCCACTTCTAGAAGTCCGTTCTAGGTCTCAGAGGACCATGCCTGCATCCAATAAGAGAACCAGTTGTTCAGGTATTTCAATCCCATCACTGATTAGCTGCAACACTGAAGCAGTCCCCAAATTCCTGGGGTACATTATACCCCCTGCTATGTATTGGTGTAAATATGTGGAAACCGTTAGTGTTAGTTAACTACTTTGTCTGTGTTATATCTCTGGTTCTTTAGGCATTAAGCGAGACGAAGTGTTGAAACAGCAAACAAGTTTATTAACTGAGCCCTAATGGCTGCTGTGCAGCTATTTATACTGTTAGCCTCTAGGCGGCAACCAATAGGTTTGAAGTAACAGTTTCCCACCCAAAACCTAATTACCTGCCTAGAGACAGTAAATCTGGCTTCAGTAACAGCAACCATTACAACACAGAAATCTAGGTCAGACATTTAAGCAAGTGATCCAAGGCATTTAAGAAAACAGTTAAAGCCAATACATTACAGTCTGTTTAAACTCCAGACTGCTTGTCTCCAGAGTTGTTACTTGCATTTTTTAAGCGGGAAGATTGCCTTAATTCTTAATTCTAGTGGTGATCCATATAAATAGAAGCTTAATGGCAGTTTACCACTGCTTCTGTGTTAACCTAATAAACGTGTTGCTGTTTGTACCAAATGCCTTGTCAATGCCTCACCAATCCTGAAACATAACAGTGGCGATGAAGGTGGTATGTGCTGCTAAGGAAGAAAGAGCCAGAAGTCACTAAGGGGTAAGACCAGGCATCAGTGCCCTGGTAGGAACCACATTCTCCCCTCTGCCTGCCAGCAAGCCATGCTGGAGGTAGTCACATGCTAAGGATCTGTCTCTAGGATCAACACAGAAGCCCTTAGCAGCACAAGGCATTGAGAGGTTGGTTACAGCTTACCATGGCCAAGGTCGGCAAGTTGTCAGAGTTCAACGTGTCGCATTCTGAGAGGTGGGCTTGTACATTTCGCACATCAAGAACTATCTGAGGGCTAACCAAGTTAGCGAAGATGGCTTAAAGGCCGCAATGCTTCTGTGCTTGTGTGGTCAGGTGACATTCAATATAGCTGAAAACCTAGTCGCTCCAGCTACACTAGAGTCAGTCGCCTACTTCAATCTCAAGAAAAAGCTCAAGAAACATTTTGAGCTGAAGCTCTCCATCATTGCATGGAGACACACATTCGAGCAAAGGGAGCAGCAACCAGGAGAGTCAGCTGCTGGATTTGTTGCCACGTTACGGCAAGCGTCCTGTCTCTGCAACTTCACAGACCTTGAAGAGAGACTGAGAGACCGTTTGGTATGCGGGTTGAGGAACAGAGACCTTCAGCAGAAGCTTTTTGCGAAGGAAACCTTGTCGTTCCAAGATGCCCTGAAGGAGATAATGGCTGAAGAAACTGCTGGGGGAACTGCCAGAGTATTGCGACCCTCCAAGAACACTCCCAGCCCAAAAGCTGTCCACCATGAGGATGCGGAAAGAGCCAACGACCCTGACAGGGACATTGAGATTGATCGGCTGCAGAAACCACCAGAAAGAGGCCAACAGCCATTTGAGAAGGCAGTTCCCTTCACTCGATGTGCGGGCTGTGAAGGCCGACACAGACGCTTGGAGTGCATGTTCCATACACCAATGTGCCGGGTGTGTGGCAAACAAGGCCACATTGCTGCCATCTGTAAAGGTTGCCAGAGGGACATTCAACAAGAAGAATTTCTCAGGAAAGGTACAGGGTCCCCGGGGCAGAAGAGAGTTGGCTATTGCTCTAGTAGAAGGAGCGTTTTTAGAGCAGGTGCCCATCTCCCCCTTAAAGAAAAGCTTAGGCTTAAGGTTAAGCTGCAAGTAATTCCATGCCACATGGAACTGGACACAGGGTCAGCCCTGTCCATAATTTCTCAAAGAACTTTTAACAACATTTGCAACTGCAGCAGCAAAAGAGTTAAACTCAAACTGTCAAATCTGCTGTTAACGGATTTCCAAAATTCCCATGTAACGGTTATGGGAGAAGCTACGCTCAAGGTTCAATTCAAAGAGTTTGAGGGCCCCCTTGACGTCGTGGTAGTTGAAGGCAACCACACAAGCCTCATCGGCTTAGACTGGTTCGATGCCCTGGGCATCCATGTGACTGGCATTAACAGAACGGAAGCAGCGGACCTGTCAGCAGTTTGCCAGGAATTTGCTGATGTTTTCAGCCCTAGCTTGGGCAAGTACAAAGGACCTCCAATTGCCCTCCACCTTGATCCAACTGTAACCCCAATCAGGATCAAGGCTCACAGATTGCCTTTTGCCCTCAAACCCAAAATAGATGCAGAGCTGGACAAGCTGGTGCAACAAGGCATGTTGTAGCCAGTAGATAGCAGTATGTGGGAGACACCCATAGTTAGACAAATTAAAGCCAACGGTGAGGTGCGCATATGTGTGGATTACAAGTGCACTATAAACAGAGGTCTTCAATAACATACATATCCGATGCCTGTAGTAAGCCATATTCTGGTGTCTTTACAGGGAGGTCGCGTATTTGCCAAATTGGATTTGGCCCAAGCCTACCAGAAACTGCCCGTGGATGATGCCACGGCAGAAGCTCAGACCATAGTCACCCATAGGGGAGCTTTCAGGGTAAGACGCCTACAATTTGGGGTCAGTATAGCCCCAGGGCTGTTCCAGAGCGTGATGGAGTGCATGCTCAAGAACATTCCAGGTGTGTATCCCTATTTCGATGGGGAGTCAGTAGAAGTTTTGGCAGAACGGCTCAAAGCCATCCTTCAGCAATTCCGTGAAGTGGGGCTGAAACTGAAAAGGGAAAAATGCAAGATAGGGGTAGATTCAACCAAGTTGCTCAGTTTCTTCATAGATGCCGCAGGCATTCACCCAGTGGAATCAAAGCTTAAAGCAATTCAGCAGGCTCCCAATCCTATGTCAAAGGGGGAGCTTCAGGCTTTCTTAGGGCTACTAAACTTTTACCATGTCCTCCTTCCACACAAGGCCACAGTGGCAGAGCCATTACACAGGCCTTTGGACAAAAGGGACAGTGGCAGTGGATGAGTGTCCATGAGAAAAGTTTTTCGGCAGTCAAATCACTGCTGTCTTCAAACTCAGTACTAACACATTTTAAGGAACAGCTGCCTATCAGCTTTGATGTGATGCATCCCCATATGGGATAGGGGCTGTGTTGAGCCATTTAATGGCTGATGGGAGGCAAGCTCCCATAGCTTATTATTCTAGGACCCTGTGTTTGGCAGAACGCAACTATGCCCAAATAGATAAGGAGGCACTGGCCATAGTGGCTGGTATCAAAAAAATTCATGACTATTTGTATGGCCGCCCATTCACAGTCTTCACGGACCACAAGCCACTTCTGGGTTTGTTCACCACAAACAAACAAACACCTCAGATTCTATGTCCAAGGATGCTGAGGTGGTCTATCTTTCTTTCAGCTTATAATTACAGTCTGATTCATAAACCAGGCAGGGAAATGGGCCACACAGATGGCCTTAGAAGACTGCCCCTGCCACACTCTAAGCCAGACCCTGCTCCGGCTGCATGCATCCTGGCTATCCAGGATTTGCTGGAGTCTCCCCTTCATGCTGGGAATGTGGCTGCTGAGACAGCCTCCGACAAGATGCTGAGTTGCATCTTGAACTGGGTGTACACAGGATGGCCAGACATCAGTCCAGGGCCAAACTTCCTGAGTTTTTATAGGAGGAGAGATGAGCCGTCAGCTCACAAGGGCTGCATTCTTTGGGGTAGTAGGGTCATAGTTCCCAACTCTTTGAGGACTAGGGTCTTGGAATCTCTGCATGAGAGACATCTGCGAATAGTCTGGATGAAGGCACTCGTAAGAAGCTACCTGTGGTGACAGGGGTTGGATAAAGATATTGAGGCCCAAGTACACAGTTGCTACACTTGCCAGCAGTCGAGGCCAGAAATGCCTCAAGCCCCAGTCCACTGATGGGAAATCACGCAAGCCCCGTGGTCAAGAATCCACATTGATTTTGCAGGACCATTTCAGGGACAGCTGTTTCTCATTGTGATGGACAGTCACGCCAAGTGGTTAGAGGTCACACCCATCCCAACTATCACTACTGCCAGGACCATCCAGGAACTGCGCAGGATCTTTGCTACGCACGGGTTATCTTATGTGCTAGTCTCAGACAATGGGGCTCAGTTTACCTCTGTGGAATTCCAGTCCTTCCTTAGGGCTAACTTGATTAGGCACACCACTTTGGCTCACTTTCACCCGACCTCCAACAGCCAAACAGAGTGCATGGTCTGGATGACCAAAGAATCCTTAAAGAGAATTGTAACTGGAGACTGGCAGCACAGGCTGGCAGACTTTTTACTCTGCCAACGCACGACACCTTGCACTTCCATGGGCAGAAGCCCAGCAGAACTTATGTGGGGATGGCGTTTAATCACTAGACTGGTTGCACCCAGACCGAGTTGCGTCAGACTCAGCACAGCCAAGACCACCGCGAAGTTTGCAAGTTGGTGACCTGGTTTGGGCCCAGAATTATGGTCAAGGGGCATGTGGGTGGTAGCTGTGGTTGCTAAGGTGTCAGGGCCACTCTCTTATGAGGTGGTCCTGGAAGACGGTCAAGTGCTCTGCTGGCACATTAACCAACTGCGCTGGAGGCTAGCAAACCAGTCGCTGGCTCAAGACTCTCATGAAAACCAGACCCAGCGGTGGCAAGACAGTGGCTTGATGGAGGAGTTTACATGCACCAATGAGACTCCCAGCCGAAGAGATGGGGGGTCAGTGGTTGGTGAATTTTCCCCACTCACAGAGACTGTACTCACTAAGTGGAATCGGCAGATGACTCCGTTTTCCAGCCCAGCTAAAACTGTACCACCATTGGACTTTAGTTTGGATCTACCAGAACAGACCAGCCAAAGAGATTCTGAGTGACCTGATCTCAGAATACTGGTCTACCCAGCCTAGCAAGCGAGCTGGTAGACCGGGACCCCCCAGCGGTTCCACGACATTTGGAGCATTCGCAAAGACCACCAAAATATTTGCAGGACTATGTTCAATAAGTGAAAATATGAACCATCTAGGAAATACTTGGAAACTGTTAGTGTTAGTTAACTACTTTGTCTGTTTAAACTCCAGACCGCTTGTCTCCAGAGTTGTTACTTGGGTTTTTTAAGCGGGAAGATTGCTTTAATTCTATTGGCCGCCACCTAGCAGTGATCCATATAAATAGAAGCTTAACGGCAGTTTACTGCTGCTTCTGTGTTAACCTAATAAACGTGTTGCTGTTTGTACCAAAATGCCTCATCAATGCCTCACCGATCCCCTGAAGCCAAGCCTAAGGGATTTATGATTTTCTCACTTTTCCTACATCTGCCCTACCCTACTTTCTATAAGGGCACCAAAGGCTAACTACAGGTAGTCCTTGACTTATGACCGTAATTGCGCCCAAAATTTATGTTGCTAAGTGAGCAATTTGTTAAGTCAGTTTTGCCCCAGTCTACGATTCTCCTTGCCACATTTGTTAAATGAATCACTGTGGTTGTTACATTAGCCACATGGTCATTAAGTGAATCAGGCATCCCCATTGACTTTGCTTGTCAGAAAGTTGCAAAAGGTGATCACAGGACCCTAGGGCACTGCAATCATCATAAATATGAATCAGTTGCCAAGCATCTGAATTTTGATCACATGACCCAGGGATGCTGCAACGGTTGTAAGTGTGAAGTTTTAAGTGTAACTGTCATAAGTCACTTTTCTCAGTGCTCTTGTAACTTCAAACAATTACTGAATAAACTGTTGTAAATCCATATATTTCAAAAATCCTGGAGCACCAGGGAAGTACCTGAGGATTGGAAAAGGGCTGTTGTGGTTTCCATCTTCAAGAAAGGGGGAAAAAATACAGACCCAGGAAACTACAGACCAATCAATCTAACATCAATATCTGGGAAGACCTTGGAAAAGATAATCAAAAAGCAGATCTGTGAACAGCTAAAAGCAAACAAAATTATAATCAGTAGCCAGCACGGGTTTGTCAAAAACAGATCATGCCAAACCAATCTTATTTCATTCTTTGATAAAGTGACTAAATTAGTAGACCAGCAAAATGCTGTGGACATTATATACTTAGACTTCAGTAAGGCATTTGACAAAGTAGACCACAACCTGCTGCTTAGTAAAGTATAAAAAAGTGGGATGGATCTGTAGCTGGCTGAAAAACCGTACTCAGCAAGTAGTCCTCAATGGTACTACAACCACATGGAGAGAAGTAAGCAGGGGTTATCACAAGGCTTCGTATTAGGCCCAGTACTTTTCAATATCTTCATTAATGACTTAGATGAGGGAACAGAAGGGGAACTCATCAAATTTGCAGATGACACCAAAATGGCAGGAGTAGCCAACACCCCAGAACACAAGCCCAGAACAATGAGCCCTATCCAACAAAATGAGTTTTAATGTGGAGAAAAGCAAAGTATTACATTTAGGCAGGAAACTTCAAAGTTTTTGTACAGATTAGGTGAGACCTGGCTCAAAAACAGCAACTGTGAGAGGGACCTTGGAGTCCTAGTGGGCGATCACTTGGCTATGAGCCAGCAGTGTGCAGCAGCAGCCAAAAAAGCTACAATTCTGGGTTGTATAAACAGAGGCATAGAATCAAGATCACATGAAGTATTAGTGACGCTTTATAAAACCCTAGTAAGACCACACCTGGAATACTGCAACCAATTTTGATCACCATATCACAAAAAAGGTGTTGTGACCTTGGAAAAAGTAAGAGCAACTAAAATGATCAAAGGCCTGGAGACTAAAACATATGAAGAACGGCTGCAGGACTTGGGTTTTCACTAGTCTAAAGAAAAGAAGAAATAGAGGTGACATGATAGCAATATTCCAGTATTTGAGGAGCTGCCACAAAGAAGAGGGGGTCACGTTATTCACCAAAGCACCAGAGGGCAGGACAAGAAACAATGGTTGGAAACTGATCAAAGAGAGAAGCAACCTGGAATTAAGGAGAAACTTCCTAACAGTGAGGATGATTAACCAGTGGAACAGCTTGCCTTCAGAAATTGTGGGCGCTCCATCGCTGGAGGTTTTTAAGAAGAGACAGGACAGTCACTTGTCTGAGGTGGTATGGGTTCTCCTGCTTGAGCAGGGGGCTGGACTAGAAGACCTCCCAGGTCCCTTCCATCTCTATTCTATTCCAAGAGGAGAACTTTAAGCATTTGGAATATTACAACATGTATTTTGGGAAAGGAAAACACAGGTTATGGAAAATGAAACAGAAGACATTCCATGCTGTATCCTTTATGGGATGCTCAACTATCCACGACTGGCACCGTCAGTGCAGCACTTTGTTTAAACTTTTGGAAGACTTCTTCAGTTTAAGAAGAAAATGCTTTTTCGCTATGTTTTTCTCTCCAGTTGTCAATGGATGATTAAAAACAAATCTGGCTACAGAATGTTCTAAAAGTAGCAGCCTCAAAAAGAACTATTTCCTGTCAACCCCCATATGTTTCCAGCAAAGCAGACTGCACATCCCAGGGGAAAATGTAAGATCTGAGAGAGTATCTGAAAATTCATCAGTCTGAGATCCTAAGTAAAACCACTCGGGTGGACTCTGTCAAAGCCAGCCTCCCAAGGCAGCTCACGCGCTCCCCCTAGTGAAGAATAGCAGAACTGGTGGCTGGCTCCAAGGTAAAGAAACGGATGGAGGGAGCAGTGCTTTGGATTTGCCTGGGCTGCCTAAGATATGTCCAATATCCAACTGAATCAATTCTTCAGTCCTCCTCATTTGTCCCCTATATACGCTCACCCTGGATTTAAAAAGGCTAGGGACTTACCTTTTTTGAGTCCTTGAAAGAAAGAAGCATATGAAACAGAAAGCTTGCTTAACGCTGGTCTTCTTTCAGCGGCACAAACATGTAAATGCTAAAGGAGAAAGTTGAAAAGGCAGCTTCAAAAGCAGGGCGCCTAATTGTGCTTGGATATTGTGCCCTGTAAGCCTTACGACCATAATAGGTGCCCATTAGCAGCAGTCCAGCTGTTCTTAAAAACAGAGATTGAAATCTTCCTGGGCTGATAACAGATTTTGCTAATTGCCGATAGGATTACACCTGCTGCAGCACATCTTATTCTTGTAGAAGCAGAGACAGGGAATAACTTCTGTATTAGAAAGGAGTTGAACAATCATTCAATTGTTTGTCTGTACATGGCTTGATGATGCAGCCAGGTGAGGGGGAGGCTCTTGTTCCCTACTGACAATATATATTCCCCCACAAAACCATTACAGCCCTTTTATACTCTTGACAATCTCCAACTCTATGTTTATTTGCTCACAATTCATGCCATGCCTGCAATGTGCTGCAAGAAGCACTCTAGGGGGGTTACTTTATCAAGAACATTGCTTCATTGATGGAGTTTTGCCCAAAAATCCACAGAAAGAGCTTTGAGCCCCAAAGGGAAATCCACATAATTAAACACAGCATTCATTGTGTGATTAGACAAATAAAAGGTCAGGAAATAAAAGTGCAGAATATGTAGAGAAGCACTTAATGAGGAGAAGGGTGATGAAAAGTATCTTGTGAGTGCACAACAACTGTGTGAAAGAGAAACCTTTCCTGTTCCAATGAGAAGGTCTTGGCCTCCACAAGCCCAGGTCCCAAAACTACAAAGATTGGATGGGTTGCTTCTTGGTAGACTAGGGGTGATCACAATGAGATTGCTCTGGTACACAACATTTTGGTGCTTTCTCAGATGACACTGCATTCTTTCTCATGTCAGCAGAGCATGAATCATTTTAAAATAAGCGCAGGATAGATCAGTGATACCCAATCCATTCTCTGTCTCCTTGTGTCTTTCTAAAAGTCTAGAATGTCAAGAATAAACTGCAAGGCAGCCAAGCGTTCAAAGGTGAGAAGCCCAGCCAAAGACCCAACAAGGGTTTCCAAATAGAAGCAAGACATTAAGAAGAATCAGGTTCCAAGATGAAGTGCTAGAAAAATCTAGATGTCAAGATGTAGAAGTTCAGTCCTGCCCAGAAAATCAAGAGACCAACCCAGAAACCTTGTTTCCATACTTGCTTTTAGGAAATGAGAGCTTCTAAAACCCAGCCCCCACTCTGTCATTAAGGCATGTGGAATTTATTCCTACTTGTGAGTATGGTCTTGTAAGCTTTTACTTATGAGGGAGGTTTGTGGGAGGGGGTTGAAAATTAGCTTGGACCAAGCTCAACTGCAGTCTCCAAACCCAATGAGAAGGATTCAAGCATATAAAGATCTGAATCTAGAACTTCCCTTAAAAGAAAACTGTATTAGTCTTGAGTAAAGGACTTCTGCAAAATAATTCTAGGTCTGAAGACTCTTCTTGGTCCAACAATAAGGACTCTCTATAGAGAAGCAGAATAAACCTGCAGTTCCCAACATGAAGAGGAATAAGGAGAGAAGGTCATCAAGTGAGCCTTGGTGGCGCACTGGGCTAATGCCTCCTTAAGTAACACCAGCTGCCTGCAATTAGTGCAGGTTCGCATCCCACCAGGCTCAAGGTTGACTCAGCCTTCCATCCTTCCGAGGTAGGTAAAATGAGGACCCAGATTGTTGGGGGCAATAAGCTGACTTTGTAATAATGCCGCTTGGGGGGGCCCAAAAGCCCTAATAAGCAGGCATATACATAGAATGAAGGCTATTGCTAAGCACATTGGTTTGTGCTTAAATTGTAAGCCGCCCTGAGTCTTCGGAGAAGGGCGGGATATAAATGGGATTAAAATAAAAAAATAAAATAAATAAGTGGTAAGCCTTGTAAGGGGTCTTATATTTTCTTTTTCTCATTCCAGAATTCAGGCAAGGCATTCCAGAATTCAGGTGAGCATTCTGGCCATATTTCATTTCAGTTTTCTGCATCATGGTCCCAACTCACACCAATGCCATTTTCTATGTACTGCATATGTCTTTTCTCCTTTCAGAATAGCCAGCTCACACTCTTTCCTCTTAAAAAATGCTGAATTTGTATAATTGTTTCCTGTAAACTAAACCAATACCGAAGTGCATGCTATAATTCACTTGAGCCAATTTGCAAGAAAGAAAAGAAAATGTTGAAATATTTCTGTAAAAATAGCTGGGAGGAAAAAATATACTCAGAGTTAACCATTTAAGAACCCACCAGTTTTGCTGGGAGGATGAGGCACATGGTTAAGTGCCATAATGAAGATCCATTGGGAACTCTGGTGTCCAAGATTCCTTTTCTTCTCTACCATGAGAAATAAAAACAGCACTTGGAAATTAACTAAGTGGTCTGGGGAGATGGAAACAGCTGAAGAGCAATGAAAAATCAAAATGTTTTTCCCAAAGGAAAAATCATAACAGAACTATGGATCAATAGGCAGAAAGATAGTAGAAAACACCTGCCTGTATAAATAACAGATCGCCTTGTGTGTTTTGTATTTTAGGTTTACACACAAATCATGGGATATCTGCAGGAAATTGTGCAAACAAAACCAATAGATCAGACTATATTTTAAAGACAAAAAATGCAGTAAGATATTGAAAAAATATTTCCCTTTATTTTTGTTAAAAGTGACATTTACTAGACCAAAAGCTATTTCTAGTCCAGGCTACTTAATTTTACCATGTTGTTGTGTTATATGCAGCTACAGGAAAATTTTCACTTATTGGTTTTATTTATTTTAATGTATATACTGTATATACCACCCAGCTTATATTACTTTTCTGAAGTTTGCAATAATAAGATGAAAAACATAGAAATAAATCATTTCAAGCCCAAACTCGGCAATTAATATTAACATGGCAACCCATTATGAGTAAAGAAAAAGCGTGAAAATGATCCACCAAACACTGTCTGGTTTGCCACAGCAACCAAACAAGACAGGGACAGACTTCAACAGATAGTTAGGGCTGCAGAAAAAACAGCTGCAACCAGCCTCCCTCCCACTGAGGACCTGTATACTGCATGAGTCAGAAAGAGAGCTAGGAAAATATCTACTGACTCTTCGCATCCTGGGCATAAATTGTTTCAACTGCTTCCCTCAAGACTACACTATAGGGCATTGCACACCAAAAAGAACCAGACACAAAGACAGTTTCCACCCCCACCCCCACATGCTATCACCCTGCTAAACAATTCCCACAACACTGTCTTATGCCCTAGGATGTCAAATCACCTAGTAGGGCTATATTACTATTGTCCTTCTCATCTTTCCTATTACTTATTTCCTTAGCTTCTTATGACTATAACTTTATTTGTATCTCATGATTTTGGTTTATTGCCTTTATTTAGTATCCGATTATGATTTATGTTGTTTGCTTATTTAGTATCCTATGACCATCGCTGAGTTTGTGTTTTATAATTTATGATAATTTTATTTTATGATTATGGTCGTGATTTATCACTTCTTGCTTGTAAGTACACTGAGAGCTTATGAATCCGAGACAAATTCCTTGTGCGTCCAATCACACTTGGCCAATAAAGGATTCTGTTCTGTTCTGTTCTATAACATACTAAGAGGAAAAAGAGTGTAGTTCCCAAGGAGATGTTGTTCTGAATTGCAGAACCACTATGGAGAAAGACTATCTTTAGGCCCGCATTCCTCTGTAACTAGAGCCTTCTGTCTGCACATGCCTGCACGGCCAAGGCAGATTCCACTTGGAGAAGATGCTCCTAAGTTATACTGGAACCAAACCATATAGATATATTGTTGTTGTTGTTAGTTGCAAAGTCGTGTCTGACCCATTGCGACCCCATGGGCAATGTTCCTCCAGGCCTTCCTGTCCTCTACCATCTTCTGGAGTCCATTTAAACTCACGCCTACTGCTTCAGTGACTCCATCCAGCCACCTCATTCTCTGTCGTCCCCTTCTTCTCTTGCCCTCAACCTTTCCCAGCATTAGACTATACAGATATCTAGTGGTAGCCAATTCAGTAACTTAGAACAAGTGTTATTCTGCTTTCTAGTTGCTATATGTTGTAAAAGCTATAGCTTCCAGGTCACCTCTGAAGAAGATCCCATATAGATTGCATAACTATAATCTAACTAAGTGATGATTAAGGAATAAGTGCTGGAGGGCACTGGAACTGGTACACTAGCTGAAGCTGGATGAATGCTCCCCAGCCATGACCACCATTTGCTTTTTAAGTAGCACCCACAACTTCAGGATATCCTCTACCCCCAGTGGTGGGATTCAGCCAGTTTGCACCACTTCGGCAGAACCGGTAGGCGGTAGCTAATATTTTGTTGCTCAGGCCCAGAATGGACTTCTGGAAGTGGCATCCACACAGAGAACTGGTTGTTCACATATTTGAATCCCACCACTGTCCACCCCCAAATTATGGACCAGCTCGATTGGAATGAGCACAACACTCTTCAGAGTAACTATTGGGACTGGGGTTATTAGATTATTATATTGTTTAATAAGGACCAGCAGCCCTAAGCTTTAATCTGAGTTTGTTTCCCCCTATCTTAATCCTCAGACCTTCCAAGCATTGATTTAAAGCTTCTGTGGTGATGTAAAGCTGGATATCATCAGCATACCTCAATTTGAACCACTGGGTGACTTCCCCCAATGATTGCATTAGATGTTAAATATGTGATATTCAATGACATGTTAAATAAGTGGACCATTCAGTCCACTTATATAACCCCATATTGGAGAAACCTAGGGCTTCAATGCTTCTCCCTCAGGACTGTCAGCTGTAAAAACCCACTTAGGTAGGAGCAGAACATCTGCTGAATAGTGCTCTCAACCTTCATCAGTAGCCAGAAGAATGTTGTTGAATGCTATCAAGAAATCCTTTACCTCTGCCTAGGTTCCAATGAAGGTCATCAACCAGAGTAAGTATCATCATTTCTGTCCCAGAACAGAACAGAATTACAGAGTTGGAAGGGATCTTGGAGATCTTCTAGTCCAATCCCCTGCTCGAGCATTTCAGACAAAAGACTATCCAATCTCTTCTTAAAAGCCTCCAGTGATGGAGCATACACAACTTCTGAAGGCAAGCCGTTTCACTGGTTAATTGTTCTGTCAGGAAATTTCTCTTTAATTCTAGGCTGCTTCTTGATTAGTTTCCATCCATTACTTCTTGTCTTGCATTATGGCACTTTGGAAAATAGGTTGACTCCCTCTTCTTTGTGGCAGGCTCTCAAATACTACTATCATGCACTCCCCCGAGTCCTTCTTTTCACTAGACTTGACATACCCAATTCCTGCAACTGTTCTTCATATGCTTTAGCCTCCAGCCCCTTAATCATCTTTGTTGCTCTTCTCTGCACTCTTTCCAGAGTTTCAACAACTTTTTATATTGTGGTAACCAAAACATGATGCAGTACTCCAAGTATGATCTTGCCCTGAATCGCAAATGAAAAGGATCTTCATCTTCTCTTCATCTGCAGTTGATTCCTCATGACTTTCTCAATAACTTTACTTAAAAAGAAGACAGGAGACTAGACAAAAGTGGACTAAAACAGTTAGATCTAGGGAAGGCTTCTTCAGAAGACGGCAGACCTGCTGCAAGGTAGGCAAAATAATATTCTCCCTTGTTGCAGCATTGACAAACTCTCAGAACCAACTGTTTAAGCCTTGTCAAGTCAAATCAAATCAATCTTTATTACGGTCATAGATCAGCATATTATGTCTTGTCTGGCTGCCTGAAGGAGCCAAAGATGGACATAAATCAAGTCACTTTTGGTGGAGTTCAAGCCACGGTGCACTCTTTCTATTCCCTTGAATTTTATAAGCTCAAAATAACGTCAGATTAGTACATGGGACATTACCTCAGTCACTGTAGTAGTGGTTTCTGACTAGTTGGCATCCAACTCTGAGTGGGTACAAGTCACTTTACAAGCAAAAATATCCATGAACTCATCTGACATGCTTGCAGGCATTTTATCCAAGCCATCTTTCTGTGAAAGGATCTGGATTATCCTGAACAGAGATACTGAGTATGAAACTGTGGAGTCAAGAAGCATAGAGAAAGAGAAGAAATGATGCTTTCCCATTCTTATCATCACTGTGTGGGCTCAAGCATGAGCTTTGATCAATACCCAGGTAAGTCCACATTTGCTCTTTTCTAGCATTACTACTGAAGGTATTTTTCATATGCTTTATTTCTTTAAGCTTCCCAGTAAACCTGCTTGAGAAGAGACCCTGCCAGAGCAGCAAACTCATCAAACACCATGGCTGTTTCTGTATTCCACTCTTCAACCACAGTTACCCACAAAAAAGTCAGAAAAAGGAATCCTCTGGAAACCTTGTAGATCGATTAAGCATCCAAGGAAGCACATTTCTATTGGTCTTCTTCTTTTTTTTAATTGAAAAGTTTTACAATAGATTTTGAATACAAAACCCCTCCCTTCCCCCTCCCCTCTCCCCAAACCTCCCCAACTTTCCCCTCCCCTCCCCCCTCCCCGACTTCCCAGAGCTAAATACAGGGTATAAAACTACAAACAAACATAATCTATAATATGCAAACAACAATAAAATATTAAATTCTATCGCACTTTAACTCTTCATAAAATAACTACAAGCTAATTACACATCATATAAATCCGCTACTTATTCAAATGCTAAGTGAAACTTTTTAGTCCCATATTTATTCTTAATATAATCTATCCATCTCTTCCACTCCACAGTGTATCTCTGTTGCGATTGGTCTTTCAAATACGCTGAGATCTTTGCCATCTCGGCCAAGTTAGAAACTTTTAAAGTCCATTCTTCTATAGTCGGCAGTTCTTCCTTCTTCCAATATTGCGCTACCAAAAGTCTCGCTGCCGTAATTAAATTCAACATCAATTTAATATCTACAATGGTGGTATCTGTGATAATACCCAATAAAAACAGTTGCGGAGAAAATTTTATCCTTTTCTTGAATATTTTTTGCATATTCCACCACAGAACTTACAGAAGTTCAGAGTGTCCGTGATCTGCAATTTGACAATGAAGCTATCTGACCATGACAAAGGACATTAAAATCCTTCAACTCCAAGTTAGGTCAGATCTCATCTGCTCTGAAGCGCAAAACGTATCTTGTGTGTCGCTCCTATGTGAATTGGGACTAAAAGCTCTTGGGATAAGGCCATGGAGGACATTTATTCATAACCTATATTAAATCCCTCCCCAGGTCATGTAGTGCACCTAAGAAGTCATCATAATAGCCTTGGGAATTCCAGCTGTATAAAAGTTATGGGGAATCAATGGCTATTAGCCTTGTTGGCAGTCCAATTGACATCTGCTAGAAGACTAGTAGGCCTCCTTGTACTGCTGTTTGGCTGTAAATATTGGACCATGACAGTAACTATAGGAGGAAGTGAGACAGATAGAAGAACCTTGATCTGCTGTATCAATAATGAAGAGAATTACCAGGAGGATTTCACATACATTGGGTAAAGATGGACTGTAGGAAAAGATCCATTTCAGCTTAGTAGAAGAAGCCTTTCCAAATTTCAGTATCAGGCAAGATTTTTGCCAAGGCAGAGAGAGATGGACATCTGTTAGCATTCTATTCCCATTTCCCACAAAGTCTTTCATTGCTTCTCACCCCCTGATTAAAATGGATAAAGTTATTAATATTGCCTAAGAGCATAGAAATGGTTACCAAAGAAGATCCATAATAACGTGACCCTTCCTAATTGAGTTAACAAGAGATGGAGGTGCTGGAATACTGTATGTGGCTGTACATTTGCTTGTATGGTATACACAGACAGAATTCTAACAATGTCCTGGTGTTAAGAATAAAAGAAACACCAAGACCATGAAACAATATGTAATTCCAGTCTCCACGTTAGTCCTGCTGCTGCTGAAAGTAATTGTTTAGAATGGTGGTCAACAATGTCCTTTCTGTTATCTATCATAATACTAAAGAATCTGTAATCTCTTTCACTCTCCCATTTAGTCCAGGAAAAAGAAGTGAAAAAATAATTTCCCCTTCTTACTGTCTGATTGATGATCTGATTGACAATTTTTTAAAATTTTTTAAAACAGATATATTATCAAAATGATAATATCTATACATGGACAGATAGTTACAGTTGGAGAACTGATGCTCAAACATAACACTAATAAAAAATACCAAGCAAAGTAGGCAGGGGTTGTTTTAATAATATTAAGAAAAAAAGAAATAGGATTATTATTTTTTTTGAGCTTAGTAACAAAGTCTCTACTGTTTTACTGTTTATAAATATTAAAAAGGAAAGGAAAAAGGGGAAAACAAGAGAAAAGCAACCCTGAAAACACAAGGCATATAAATATTTGAATTCTGACTTTATCCTTCCTTGCTCTCCAACTTATTCTGATATAAACTTTTGACCTTTTGATATATTCAGAAACCAGACTGCAAATGTTTAATTTTTTTTCTTGCTGTGTGATGTGTAATATGTATATGGAAGCTGTTCTTGCTTGAATTTAGTTAAACTTCTATTTAAATGCGTACATGTTAAACATCTCACTTTCTTCGCTATTGCAAGAGCTTCAATGTTGCACCTGTAAATCTCCTGCTTTCTTTGTAAAAAAGATCTCTTAATTTGCAGTTTGCTTTTTCTACTTTTCTTGTCCAAAGCAGAACTGCTAAAGTAATCCCTCTTGAAAGCCTAGCTTCTTCCTCTTTTCTTTGAACACACTCTTTGACTTTCTCTCTCATAGACTTATCAACTACAGAGGATTTCTCTGTAGCTGCTTAGTCATTATTTGACAGTCCTATATGCCCTTGGCCTCAAGTCTTAAGAATCTTCATTGATTGGTGATTCATTATAATTTCATGGTTAGACTATATCACATAAACCTCTTGAATATCTATAGGCTTAGTTCCTTAGCAAAGGTGATGAGCCATAGAATGTTCTGAGTTATCTAGAGAACCGACTTATTGCCAAATTTACTGGATAATAGGACTGTTTATTCCATTGATTTTGGCTTTGGTTAGCTGTTTTCTCTTTTTAAAAAAAACAACAACTGGTATAAGAGAATTCAGTGCAGCCGCAACAATCAATCAATATAAATAGCAATTTAGCTGCAAACACACAAGCTTAATACAGGTTTATAATGTTGGCTTAAAGCATGTCTGCAGACTGGTTAATAAGGGTAAGCAGGCCTCCAATTCTGCTCAGGATGATTTTGGAATAAACAACTCTCTCCTCTTCCTTACATTTTCATTCTGATCCTAGCTAATAAACAAACAAACAAACAGTATGATACTTGGATGAGTTGGAACAATTTGTGCCTTCCTCTCACAACTGCCCCAAGAATTGTCAACTTTTGCCAGTTAAATTATGGAAAACTGATAAAAGATTATTACAAGTAATCCTCAATTTATGACCAGAATTTCTGTTGCTAAGTAGTTGTCAAGTGAATCCACTTAAATGATTTTATGAGTTTTTCTACCACAGTTGTTAAACAAATCGTTGCAGTTAAGTGAATCGTGAAATTGTTAAGCAAGTCCGGCTCCCCTATTGACTTTGCTTGTCAGAAGTTGGTTAGAAAGCTCCCAAATGATAATTACATGACCCAGGGGCCGCTGCAACTGTCATAAATATATGCCGGTTGTTAAGCACCCAAATTTTGATCACATGACTGTGGGGATGCTGTGACGGTCATAAGTGCAAGAACCAGTCATAAATCACTTTTTTCAGTGTGTTGTTGTAACTTTGAACAGTCATTAAATGAGTAGTTGTAAACCAAGGATTACCTGCACCTCCCAAAGTGCTTTTCCAGGAGGCAACTGCACGTTCTTGCTTTCCTTTGAAGAAGTTTCACTTCTCATCCAAGAAGCTTCTTCAGCTCTGACTGTATGGTGGGGAATAGAAGGATTTATACTCCTTGCAGATGGCTGGTCATTTGCATTCTTTTAGAGACCACTTGGACGTTTATCTGTGTCCTCAGGGTCATCTGTGTAGTGCAAATGTGTATGGAGCCTTCTAGGCTGCAGGATGTTTTTTGCTCTGTGTCCCTTCACTGTTGAAGACAGGCACAGGATGATGGGGA
Source organism: Vipera berus (assembly GCF_964194415.1). Classification (NCBI taxonomy): domain Eukaryota; kingdom Metazoa; phylum Chordata; class Lepidosauria; order Squamata; family Viperidae; genus Vipera; species Vipera berus. The sequence continues at coordinate 178,801,861 of NC_138203.1, read as the reverse complement.
TGAGCCTGTGTTGTCTGCAACTCAAACTGAAGCACAAATGCTTCCTGTAGTCTGCAATGTTTTCTGGAAATCTGTTCCTACTCCCGCAACATTCGAAAGGTGTTCATCCCAAAGTGCATAGTTAAATGTCTATGGAGATTCTCAGTTATACAAATCATGGTTGTCCCCAAGGTGCTTTTTCAGAAGGCAAGTGGGCTTTCTTCGTCTTTCCTTGAAGATGTTTCACTTCTCATCCAAGAAGCTTCTTCAGCTCTGACTGGATGGTGGGGAATGGAAGGATTTATATTCCTTGCAGACAGCTGGTCATTTGCATTCTTTTAGAGGCCACTTGGAACTGCTGAAAGGACTGTGTTGTAGACTGGAGATAGATGACGTATCCCTTCCCCTCTGTTGAAAGAGGGCTGTTCTCCATAGACACCCGTACCATTCCTAGGAGGAAAATACAATAAAACTGTAAGTCTTCAACTAACACTTTTTTAAAAAAAAACCTCACTCACTAAATAAGTCCTATTGCTATCGCTTTCTTCATTGGTCATAAAACTCAGATAATTCTATATCATCTCTCTTTCCAATGAAGCCCTTCCCCCACTTCCAAACCATTCAAGATTACTTGTGGCCATCATTTTGGCTGGATTTGGACTGTGAAAATAGGCCATTTATCACCTTGATCTCAAGCAACCAGCTCTATCCAACAATTTTCACAGCATGGCCAAAAAAACTGCCTGATAGAACTTAATTTCAGAAGGTAGTTTCTTTCTGAATTTCGCTCTGAAGCCCATGAAGCTGCCATCAACCTATCTCGAGAAGAGCTTAATGGGCTCAGCTAGTTAGCCAACAGCATGATTTATATATGCTGCACTTTCATATTACGAACATTTCTCTGCTCGGGAAAATCAATTTCATTAGAGTCTGACTTGAACTCATCACCCAGGAGGATAATGTATGTTCCCTATTAATAATACAAGAATATAAAATTAGTTTTGAGCTGATGAGGATCTCATTAATTGTCTGAAAAGCATAAAAAGCAAACTGGGACAACCCCCCCCCCTGCCGCCCCTTCATTTATATGTGTGTAAAACTACACAAATACAGTGCTGGGATGGGAAATTTCTGGGTTTGATTTTGACGTTCCAGAAGGAATTCATCCTGAGAGTGAGCTGCTTGAAATATCATTGCAAGGAAGAATGGGGGGCAGGAGGGGGGGTTTATAAGTTCTGACTTCAGCTAAATGGTATTCCACCCAGGCCAGAAGGTGTTTTGCTCAGCAAGGAAATAATGGCTACAGAAAGCACCTTGCTGCTGTTCTGAATAATGAGGAGAAATGGCTGCTGGCAATAGAGAAGAAAAAAATATATCTGTCATTCCTTGGATACATAATCTTCCAGGTGCAGTCAAGTCAGTCAAATGCTTGGTTGGCATTTTACTTCTTCCTGACATGGCTTTTCTGTTCTTTTCTTTCTTACAGGTCCTAGAAAGGTATGCACTGCCCACCTTTCAGACTAGGGAGAAGTTCCAGGGTCATTGCTAAAATACTCCAGAAAGGGATATTGTTAGAGATTTTAGTCCTCGGGATGGGCTAATGGGGTAGAGGGACCTCGAACAGTCTGTGAAAGAGCCATATATGAGGATCATTGCTACTTTATTTGGCCTATAGAGTCAGGGCGGCACAGCGGTTAGAATGCAATATTGCAGACTGCCTATGGCCATCAGTTCGATTCTCACCGGCTCAAGGTTGACTCAGCCTACCATCCTTCAGAGGTCAGTAAAATGAGGACCCAGATTTGTTTCGGGCAATATGCTGACTCTGTAGAGACAGCTGTAAAGCATTATGAAGCGATCTATAAGTCTAAGTGCTATTGCTAAGTGATGTGAGATAGCATCAGGGAGATTGATTCAATTCATATGTTTATTCAGTTTAGAAGTCACCCCACTCCAGACTGACTCTGGATGCCTCACTCAGCTGTAAATGGTAAGTTTGTCTTGTGCTCCATTTGGAATGAGGGCACCAAGGACAGGACTTAGGCAAGACAAAATTCCTGAATGAAGTAGGTCCAGTATGTTGATATAGGCAAGAGTAGTCCATGGAGGGCCAAATCAGTGGTGCACAGAGAGACCTTTTTCTCATATTTTACACAAACATAATTAGGCTTATTGGAAATTGTCTTATATCAAGCCATACTATTCAGCCATCTAGTATAAAACTGCCAGCAATGGCTATGTTCACAGGCAAACTCAGGCACACTAGGGATGATGAATGTGTGAGGACCATCATTGTAATTTGTAAACCATGAGTTTACGGCATAACAGAATGTGCAAACCCAGACAGATGTGATTTATTCAAGAAATCTTAGTTAGGCAGGTGAAGGCTTAATAAATGGATCAAAAAAAGGCACTGACTATTAATTTTGGGAGTACTTCCTAGAGTTAAAGGTAAAGGTAAAGGTTCCCCCGCACATGCGTGCTAGTCGTTTCCGACTCTAGGGGCCGGTGCTCATCTCCGTTTCAAAGCCGAAGAGCCAGCGCTTGTCCGAGGACATCTACGTGGTCATGTGGCCGGCATGACTAGACGCCAAAGGCGCACGGAACGCTGTTACCTTCCCACCGTAGTGGTCCCTATTTTTCTACTTGCATTTTTACGTGCTTTCGAACTGCTAGGTTGGCAGAAGCTGGGACGAGTAACAGGCGCTCACTCTGTTACGCGGCACTCGGGATTCGACCCGCCAAACTGCCGACCTTCCGATCGACAAGCTCAGCGTCCTAACCCACTGAGCCACCGCGTCCCTTCCTAGAGTTACTGCAAATTAAATTGGAACATCATAGTCATGCGGTACCCCTGAGCTTCACTCCTTCCATAGGGATCCATCTTGTAGAATGTCATCCCAAAACAGAACTTGCTATTATTTGGCTCTTAGTAGACAAAGAGGCCATACTGAGTCCCTGCTGCTCCATTGCCTCCAAAGGAACTGGGTGATGTATCACAAAAATCTTGCTTTTCGTGATTCAACACCAGACGTTTTGGGCTCAGCATACTTGGTTGCAAAGATTTAAGGAGCAGGAGGAGAAAGATTCAGCTAGCATTCATCAGCCAAGAACATTCCTCTTACCCAACAGCAGGTGTCTGCTAATTAAATCTACCAATTAGCCAGGGATCCCTAGGGAATGCTTGTTAATAGTAAACCTAAGAAAAATGCATCCACAATCCTTAGGCAGCAAAGGCTGCACGCAGACTAAATCTAACAGTAAAGTAATACCAGCAAGGTGAGACTTATGAACCCTTTTCACATTGGGGTCAATGTTACATTGTATTGATTTATTTATTTTTCAATAATGTTATTCAGAATTATATTAAACAGACAAACTAATAATATAATATGGAGATATACTGCCTGAGGATGACGGATGAGATTTCGTCGAAACGTTGCTCTTACACCTTCAATTCTACGTGGGGAAAAACCCGAATGACCAAAGATCCATATATATATATATATATATATATATATATATATATATATATATATATATATATATATGTATGTATGTATGTATGTATGTATGTATGTATGTATGTATGTATATATGTATATATGTATATATATGTATATGTATATATATATATATATTCCATATTATAAAATATAACATATATATTATATATACTGTATATAAACCGATAGCCAAAGTTCTAATTCCTATTTTCTTCAAATATTATCCAAGTCCTTTTCTAGTTCCCATGAAATAACTCCAATAAGTCTCTTAGATTTTAATTTTAAAGTATAGTCCATAACTCTCTTTGGGTACAGTATTTGTATTGCTTTTTTATTTTTAAATTATCATTTTATTCCACTTGTCAATCCAGTATTGCCATCTCTTTCTTATGAGTTGTAATTCTTAAGTTCCCCTTAAAGTCCACTTTAAAGGAGTTTCTTCATCTTTCATAGCAACTTTTGATTTCAGGAAAGAGTCAACAAACTCGAGCATTTTACCAGCCTTTGTTTTAAAGAGGCCATCCTGTGCTTTAGTAATCAACCTTCAAAGTGTTGCTCTGCATTTAAAATGTAAACAAAACAGATTTTTCCCACACTAAAGGATCCTTCTAATTAATTTCAAAGCCTTTTTTAAATCAGCTTCACAAAGCTTTAACATTTAAATTCTTTAGAAATTCAGAGTCACTCAGTATATTGTAAAAAAAATACAAAAAAAACCTTACAGACATAGCATCCTTTCTTTTTAAACAAATTGAAGGAAAACTTACCCAACTACTAGTAGGCTTTTTGAAGGTTTGAAGGTGGTTTTTCTTTCAATCCAAAAGGTTTTTTATATATATCCTAAAGAGACAATAAAAACAGTAAAATGCCAACGTGATTTAAAAGATGAGGTTTGGTAGAACCTAGAGTCCATGAAAGGCTGTACTTAGGGCTCAGAGCATGACTCTTAATTGATCACAAGCAGCTGCAAAAACATTTCTACTGTCTACTCAAAAAATGAGTTGTTATAGTGTACATATGGGCAATCTCCAGTTTTCTCTTTAATCCAGAAAGAATCTTGGCAGTATGGCTCTGACATCAAGCTGCCTTTTCAGCTGCTCCATGGAGTAGAGGAAAAATGTGGGCACTGCATTGCCTCACCTCAGCTGAGAGTCCACCTGTTAGAAATAAGCAGGGGTAGATTTGAAAAAGATATGTGTTGCAGGCAAGGCTCCCATGTTTTGATATATCACAGATTTCTAAATCATGTGTCATGGTTCTGACAAACAGAAATGAATAAAGCAGAACTCTGAGGCTTGCAAATTCCTCAAAGAACATGATTAGCTACAAAGTATTGGCATGATCAAAAGTGAAACCAAGTCTGAGTTCCCAGTAACAATCCCCCAGTTATAAAGTTCCCTCCACCAAAACTATACCATTGATTACGTTCCCCAATGAATGCATTTGGCAGGCTTTCTTAAAGCACCCAGTCTCTGATCAGGGAAGCAACATATGACCTTGGTTCCCATGGGACAGTTGCTTGTTTTAACTAGTGAAGCATCTGGGCAACCCACTCCCTCCATTCCAAGGTGTAAACCACAAATGAGAGGAAAAATGGCTGCAGTCAGGTTCATTTGCAGAGTTGACATCATGATTTATGGATAAGCAACAATTGCCTGGGTTTATAATCCACACTAAGCTTTAGTTTTCAAAATCAGTGGCTAGGTACATCCATCTCATTGTTAATCCAAAAACAAACAAACAAAAACCACATTACGACTTAGTATTATATATGAACCCAGTTACAGTTTCTTTCCTGACTTCAATTTGCAACAAATGGCAAGTCCATCAGATATTTCTTTCCTCAACTTGCACAAGATAAATACAGCAAACAGCAGGGCAAGATAAATAACATTAACCCAGATCAGAAACATGGTTGAGGAGAGTCCAAAGCTCTGGCTGAGTTGTGAAGACTTTTTGGGTGTCCAGATTAAAGATTTTCCAGTCCTGAAGACAAGGTAGATTTGTGGATAAGTTTCACATCATCCTCACCTTTTCTCCCGCAGAACTGCATAAAGTCTGCTCTTTATTCCAAAAGTATCCTATAAATCTTCCACACTTACAGCAGAACTATTGGTGATATCGTTGAAAACTACAGAAGAATCCTGTCTTTCATTTTCATAATGTGGAGGTCATGCTTTTCACCATTTCTCTTTTAGCCTCCAGAAATCCAGGAGCTTCTTCCTGTCATATTCCATGCTGAAAGATTTGATCAGACATACTATACTCTGGATTCCTATAAACAAAATGTGCCCCATTTCTACAACTGTCAATTTTTCAATCTCCTTTTTGCAGGAACATGATGCCAAACATTATTAGTTAATCATGCAGGTGTAAAAATAATTCCCACTTGGTTTCCATAGATGAGTCCAACTCTAGTGGGCCAGGCTATTTTTTTTTCTGAATTCCCAGAATCCTCATATCTTTTCTTCCATAACTAGGGGATAAAGATATAAATTCCACTTTCCCATAGTGACTTTTCATAAACTGTCTCCACCCCATTGACTACAACATTTATATAACTAATGACTCTGGAGGCTAAATAATTCAATTCTAAGGTAAGATAAATGAATCTGTGGGAGAATTCTGAATGCGATTAGTGTTTGAATTTGTTTGAGTAGGCAGTACCTGACATTAGTTATATTTCTATAAGATTTCCAAGTATTTTTTAATGTCTTCTTCTGTGCCCTGATAGTAGCAATACTTCTTTAGTATGTAATTAAGAGTTACTATCACAAAACACAGGCAACCATAAGTTTGCATATTCTTTAGCAGACTTCAAAATAAAATCTCTGAATCACCCACCAATATGTAGTAATGAGCACATAGGCCTATTTACTATGTACAACATGTTTGTTACTATTTGCCCTTGTTAAGCTTCAAATGCTCAGCAGAGATCTATCCTTGTTAGCAGCAAATATTTGATAGGGTTCTGTTCCTGCTTGTTATAGTTGGTGAGGATGAATCTGCTTTCATTAAACTCCTGTGAAAAGACTGTTTCTGCTCTTAGCAGGGAACACCTGGAAAGGTTGCTTCTGCCTCTATTGTGTGAATTGACAAAAGTTCACCCTTTTGTCCTTGAGACAGGAAGTTGAAAACTTCTCACAGGGCTGAAAGTGAGCGTAATGCTGTAACTTTTAATGGTGCTTCAGGCAGTATTTTTAATTATGTTTACTATCGATTGTGTTGTATGTCTTCAGTATTTTCTGTAGTGGCTTACAGACTTGCTCAGATTTTAGATGCAACCAAAGAATTCTAAATAAAAGCCTTGAATAAAGTTGATGCAGTTCACAATCTGTTCTGAGTCTGGATTGATTAAGGTGTCAAAAGCAAGATATTGTCACTCACTTGTGTTTGTGTTACTTTCACAGACTTTTTGAGAAAAGCATCTGTCTTCCTCTAAACAGGGGGGAAGGAAAAGAGTGAGGGGATGAAGTCTCCTGAAATTTCAGTCTCCTGAGGACTGTTAGGATTTTTTCTTCTATTATTTTGCTTTTTTTTCTTCAAAAGCTAGCACATATTCACAATCACCTATATCTGGAAAAAACAGATAAAGAACAGCATATGAATAACAGCCTTTTCCCCACTGCTGAGTTAAAGTGCTTATGAATATGATTGTAGTCCACATTGCCAACTCTTAACCTGCCACTCTATTGTGTCTCTTTAGATTCACTGCGAAGAATATTGTCCTGATTATGCATAGGCCATGCATGTTAAAGCAATTTGTTGATTCCTCTGGATTTGCTGTTTTCCCTTTACAACATGTAACTAGACAGCAGGAAAACCATTGAACAATCATGGCTGCAATTGGAAAAAGTGATCTGGCTATAGGTTATTACCCTCATCTATTAGCTTGTTCTGGTGTATCTCACCTTATATTCAACAAGTTGCTTGGTAGAAAAATAATGTCACAAAGAGATCTGAATCACAAGTACCTATGTCTATTAGAATTTCTCTCCTCTTTCCTTTCCCTTCCTTTCTTTTTATAACGTATACCAACTTCCAGATTCTTTTATTGTATGTTCCCAAAGCAGTGGTCACATCATTCCACTGTTTTGTTATTCCACCCTTGTGCTACCCAGTACATAGAACTAACAGCTTAGCAAATAAGCACTTTTGCACAATTTAGATAAGAACATGAGTCCAGTACAACTCTTTAGAGAGACAACAGAATGAAGGTAACCAAGAGTGACCAGGTACAGAAGAGGAGCTCACATCAGCCTGAAATGACCTATGAGTCCATCTCTGCTTCTACCCGCTACTGATCACCTAACGTTACCTCTAATTAATGAGTTGTGCAGTGGAACAGATTTTATACATCTTTGAGTTGCTATCAGCTTAAAAGTGAGAGAGAGAAAAATGCAATGACCAATCTAGCTGAGATCAATTAGTTCACTCAAAGGCTGAAAATGAGATGAAGGCAATATTGTGAAGACCTGGTGGAACAAAGATGTTGACAAGTCACCTTTGATACTATTTATTTATTTAATAATAATAATAATAAAGTTGGACAGGACCTTGGGGGTCATCTAGTCCAACCCCCTGCTCAGGCAGGAAACCATATACCATTTCAGACAAATGGCTGTCCAATCTCTTCTTAAAGACTTCCAGTGTTGGAGCATTCAGCACTTCTGGAGGCAGGTTGTACCACTGATTAATTGTTCTAACTGTCAGGAAGTTTCTCCTTAGTTCTAGGTTGCTTCTCTGTTTAGTTAGTTTCCATCCATTGCTTACTCTTGTCCTTTTCTTCATTAAACTAGACATTCCCAATTCCAGCAACCATTCCTTGTAAGTTTTAGCCTCCAGTCCCCTAATCATCTTTGTTGCTCTTCTCTGTACTCTTTCTAGACTCTAGAATCTAGAGCAGGCATGTCAAACTCGCGACGTCACATGACGTTGCGCGATGTATCGGAACTTTTTCCCATTGCCGAAAATGGGATGGGCACGGTTTCTCCGTGACGCTCTGGCCCGCGGGCCAGCAGTTTGACACCCCTGATCTAGAGTCTCAACATCTTTTCTATATCATGGTGACCAAAACTGGATGCAGTATTTCAAGTGTGGACTTACCAAGGCATTGTAAAGTGGTATTAACACTTCAGTTTTTGTTTGTTTGTTTAGCTGCCCATCTCATACCAGTGACTCTGGGTGGTGAACTGCCATAAAAGCCAATTAAAACACAATATAGAAAAAGAAATTAAAAGGAAAAATTAATCAGCCAAGAGATTCTATAACCCATAAGTGTCGACATAATCAGGAAACAGACTCCCTCACATACTCACAAGCCCAGGCCCAAGCACATAACCAGGTCTTCAAGATCTTCTGAAAGGCCAACAGGGTCAGGGCCATTGCAATCTCAGGAGGGAGGATGTTACAGAGGATAGGGCCCTACAGCAGAAAAGGCACATCTTCTTGTCCCAACCAGCCATCATGCCTTGGCTAAAAGAACCCAGATCATGCCCATCTGTCCCAAAGTCTAGAAGGCTAGAGTTCACTCTCTTGGTTTCTAGGCCAGGACCTTAACCACTACCTGATACCACAATACACTACATTATCTTACAATATAGTACAATAATCTGACAGAAAGCACACTTTGTCAGACTCACTTGTGCAATGAAGTTTACTCAGTACAAAATAGCAGGAAGCCAAATGAAATCAGAAGAGATTTTCCTTTTTACTGTGATTTAGGATGAATAAAAGAAATATTGAAAGTGTTAACAAATGGGGCAGAGAGACTAATGGATTATATAAAGATCAGACAAATAGATCAAGTGTTAAGAAAAAAATATGGATTGTGGAAGATAAACAAAATCACACAAGAGCAATCCAGATGGAAATGAGAATACCAGTCTTTTGTCTCTCTTCTTGAAGAAATTTGAAGAGACAAATATTTGAAGATATTGTGAGATGCAAACACCAGAACAGCACTCATCCTAAAAACTCTTCTTCAGAAGGGATTTCAGAGGTGTGACCTTCATTTGGGTAGCTGTTCATGTTAGTATCAGATGGTCCATCAAACCATGCAACATTCTGTTGATTTTTTTCTATATTCATATATAGAAAAGGAAAGATGCAGCTCAAAAGTCCATTGAATCTCCATATTGCGTTTTGATCTTCAGAAGAAAATTCTGAGTGGTCTCAAGGAGCTGAAGGTTCAGTCTGAAGGGTGCTTCTTTTAAGATTCATGCAATTCCATACAGTTCAATCTTTTATAGCTCTTTCCAGCATCAGGGCAAACATGTCTACGGCTACCACTATATGGATAGACAACTAATTGTTGTTGTTGTTGTTGTTAGTTGCGAAGTCGTGTCCGACCCATCGTGACCCTATAGACAATGTTCCTCCAGGCCTTCCTGTCCTCTACCATCTTCTGGAGTCCATTTAAGCTCACGCCTACTGCTTCAGTGACTCCATCCAGCCACCTCATTCTCTGTCGTCCCCTTCTTCTATTGCCCTCAATCTTTCCCAGCATTAGGCTCTTCTCCAGTGAGTCCTTCCTTCTCATTAGGTGGCCAAAGTATTTGAGTTTTAGCTTCAGGATCTGGCCTTCTAAACAGCACTCAGGGTTGATCTCCTCTAGAACTGATCGGTTTGATCGTCTTGCAGTCCAAGGGACTTGCAGGAGTCTTCTCCAGCACCATAGTGCAAAGGCCTCAATTCTTTGGCGCTCAGCCTTTCTTATGGTCCAACTTTCACTGCCATACATTGCAACTGGGAAGACCATAGCCTTGAATATACACACTTTTGTTGACAGGGTGATGTCTCTGCTTTTTAGTGTGCTGTCTAGATTTGCCATGGCTTTCCTCCCCAGGAGCAAGCATCTTTTAATTTCTTGGCTACAGTCCCCATCTGCAGTGATCTTGGAGCCCAGGAAAATAAAATCTGTCACTACCTTCATTTCTTCCCCATCTATTTGCCAGGAATTGAGAGGGCCGGATGCCATGATCTTGGTTTTCTTAATGTTTAGTTTCAACCCAAGTTTTGCACTCTCCTTCTTCACTCGCAACAAGAGGCACTTTAGTTCATCTTCACTTTCTGCCATTAGAGTGGTATCATCTGCATATCTTAGGTTGTTGATGTTTCTTCCAGCAATCTTAATTCCAACTTTTGATTCATCTAGCCCTGCCTTTCTCATGATGTGCTCTGCATATAAGTTAAATAGGCAAGGCGACAGTATACAGCCTTGCCGGACTCCTTTCCCAATTTTGAACCAATCAGTGGTTCCGTGTCCAGTTCTCACTGTTGCTTCTTGGCCCGCATATAGGTTTCTCAAGAGACAAATAAGATGGTCTGGTACGCCCATCTCTTTAAGGACTTGCCACAGTTTGTTATGATCCACACAATCAAAGGCTTTAGCATAGTCAATGAAGCAGAAGTAGATGTTTTTCTGGAACTCTCTAGATTTCTCCATGATCCAGCGTATGTTAGCAATTTGATCTCTAGTTCCTCTGCCTCTTCGAAATCCTGCCTGTACTTCTGGTAGTTCTCGATCCACATACTGCTGGAGTCTAGCTTGTAGGATTTTAAGCATAACTTTACTAGCATGAGAAATGAGTGCAATGGTGCGATAGTTTGAACATTCTTTGGCACTGCCTTTCTTTGGAATTGAAATGTAAACTGATCTTTTCCAATCCTGTGGCCACTGTTGAGTTTTCCAAATTTGCTGGCAAATTGAGTGTAGCACTTTTACTGCATCGTCTTTTAAGATTTTGAATAGCTCAGCTGGAATACTATCACCTCCACTAGCTTTGTTGTTGCTCATCTTTTCTAAGGCCCACTTCAGTTCACATTCTAGGATGTCTGGCTTGAGGTCAGTGACCACCTCATTGTGATTATCAGGGACGTTAAGCTCATTCTTGTATAGTTCTTCTCTGTAATTTTGCCACCTCTTCTTAATCTCTTCTGCCTCTGTTAGGTCCCTGCCATTTTGGTCCTTTATCATGCCCACTTTTGTATGAAATGTTCCTTTCATCTCTCCAATTTTCTTGAAAAGATCTCTGGTCCTCCCTATTCTATTGTTTTCTTCTATTTCTTTGCGTTGTTCATTTAAGAAGGCATTCTTATCTCTTCTAGCTATTCTTTGGAATTCTGCATTTAATTGGGCATATCTTTATTTTTCTCCCTTGCCTTTCACTTCCCTCCTTTGGCCCAGTCGCTTCATTCTTTCTGGTGCTACTAGTACTAGCCCTCTGCTCTTCCCCAGTAGCATGTTGGATGCCTTCAGACCTGAGGGGCTCATCTTTCAGCGTCATATCGTTTTGCCTTTTGGTACTGTCCATAGGATTTTCATGGCAAAGATACTGGAGTGGGTTGCCATTTCCTTCTCCAGTGGATCACATTTTGTCAGAAGTCTCTGCTATGACCTTTCCGTCTTGGGTGGCCCTGCACGGGATAGCTCATAGCTTCACTGAATTATGCAAGCCCCTTCGCCACGACAAGGCAGTAATCCATGAAGGGGAGACAACTAATTAGGCTGCAACAAAGAATTTTTGGGATCTGTTTGCTCAATCAAGTGATGGTCTGGGGTTCACAACCTAGATCTGATATCATGATAGATCTAGAAGGAACACTTCTCAAACATATGTTAAGCAACTTTTTGAGTTTTGAATTGCAGTCCGGCCTGGCATGATAGCTTTAATTGGGGTCCCAGTTTGTTTTTACTATTGTTTTTTTATTGTTCAATCTGTATACCTTCCTTCCTCTGTACACCGCCCCGAGTCCCTCGGGAGAAGGGCGGTTTATAAAAACAAATAAATAAATAAATAAATAAAATAAATAAATTTGGGATGAATAACTTTCCTTGATACGTGGTGGGGTTACCACTCCTATACCAATATTCCTCTCCCACCATTGTCTAACTTGCCAACACTACACCAGCCCTCCAACTTGCCTTTACCTTTTGCCAGTTTTCTATTCCATACATGAGACTGGTGGAGAAATCAGCTTTCTTTTCCTACTGAGACATTGCCCGCACTCCCCTCTTCCTTTGGCATAACTAATTTCCCCAAGGAGATGGATTAATTTTTGCATACACACGATGGTTGTAACTCTCAGCATTCATCAGCCACACTGCCAGTCAAATACATTCAGTGTCTAGGTGTACTCTTTAGTGGGATATTCTTCATTATTCATAAAGCAACACTGGGGCTTTAAAAGTCACATTCAGAAGATTAATAAATAAAACAGCAATATAAATACTGTGCAGGCAGGTCTCTCCTGCACCTAGCTGGTCCAACTCCTAGTAGAATGGCTAACAGAGTGCTTAGAACAGAGATGGTCCTGTTCTGCTTATCCATCATATTTTCCCAACTTTACAGAGATTATGAAGGGGAGTGTTAACCTAATGTTCTTTAGAATAGGGTTCCCCAGTACTTCTGGCTCCACCTACTGGCAACAGGGAGGAGGAAGGGGATGTTTCACACCCATACCTGCCACTTGAATAAACAGAGCTTCATATGCTCACCTGCCATTTGCACAGCTCAAGTCCCAATGGGGCACGGTCTGATACCAGGTGTGTGTGTGAGAGAGAGACAGAGAGACAGACAGAGAGAGAAAGCACTCTTCGGATGAGATCGACCACAGCTCCCATAGATTTCATTCCAAATGGCCTTAATTTCAGGTTTATGGCAATTTTAGACCAAGCCACCTGAAGAACACCAACTCAGGAATTTATGATGCTATACATTCCACCTAAATATTTTAAATTCTTGTCAGTGCTACATGTGACATATTTTTTGCACCATTTATTTTATTTATTTTTTATTTTAATTCCATTTATATCCCGCCCTTCTCCGAAGACTCAGGGCGGCTTACAAGCTTAGCAGTAGCCTTCATTCTATGTATATGCCTGCTTATTAGGGCTTTCACACACACCCCAAGCAGCATTATTACAAAGTCAGCTTATTGCCCCCAACAATCTGGGTCCTCATTTTACCTACCTCGGAAGGATGGAAGGCTGAGTCAACCTTGAGCCTGGTGGGATGCGAACCTGCACTAATTGCAGGCAGCTGGTGTTACTTAAGGAGGCATTAGCCCACTGCTCCACCAAGGTCAAAATATGTCATAGGGTAGGGTTAGGCAACCAGATGCCCTCTGGATGCCTTGCTACAACTTTCCCAATCTCATACTCTTGGTTATGCCTGCCGAGAATGAAGAGAGCTGAAATTTAAGACATCAGAACACTATCAAACTGCATTGCCCATCAGTAAGGAAATTGAATAACCATAGCTTTTGAGAAGGCTCCTTTCTGTACATGCATAACATATGAACAGCTTTCTCCAATGCTACAGCTATCTTCAAAAAGAGGGGCCCTTGGTGGTCTCTGAGCTTGCTTGTTTTCTTGCAGGCATTTCATTACTCAAACTAGGTACTAGCACTGATGATGTTACCTAGTTTGGATAATGAAATATCTGCAAGAAAACAAGCAAGCACAGAGAGCAACAACGACCCCTCACTTCAACACTTAGCTACAAATATTCTCCTTTATTGGTATCTTCAAAAAGCTCACATTGGTGAGATTTCTACATGTGCCCCATTACATAGGGAAGATCAGAAACAGCAAATCCAAAGCCTCCTTATTTAATTCAAGATCTCCCATAGATGCTGCCTTAAATTGCCATAAAAGTTTGGGGGGGAGGGGGGCTTACAAACCAGCCCTTACAAATTAGTCCATATACAAAGCCTTACTTTGTTCTGAAGAAGGAACTGCACCAACCTGTGAAAAATGCTGTGTTCAAAAGCCACTATCTTTGTGAAAACAATGAAGCCTGCCATGTGGATTTGGTGCAGGAAAAGCAATGAGACTGTATAACATCTTCACAAATTTTTAACAGCCTGAATACACAAGAGACAGAATCCTCTTCACGTGTCTGATGAAGTGATCTCTGGTTTCAGAGGGTTAACGGTATTCTTAGGTGGTATTTCTGTCACAGTTAACTGAAATGTTGAGTTCCCATCATAACCCTGATGACCATTGTCTCCTCTCCCTGCTCACACCATTCTCCTAATGGGAAATGGGCCACATCACTCAAAAATTGGCCTGCTTTTTTGGAAAAGAAAAGCCATGTCATACCCTCTAGGGTTAAAATGAAGTGTAATTTTCTCCTCCTGAATTCAGATCTTCCTGCACTGGCCTTGAAAGCAGCTGGATATTCATTCCTATTCAAAAGCCTGGGTGAAGAGCCTAAGCAGGTGATATCACTTCCACAGAAAATGACTTCCCTCGTGGGACCACCCTGCTGGAAACCTTCTTCCCAGAGGTTTGGTTTTTTTTTAAATGAAAAGCTTGCCAAAGTGACCTCATTAATTAATTAAACGAGCTAAGGCTCTGTTCCTTTACTTCTGTTAATTGCTCTCCTGTCATCTGGGGAAAATTCTTTATGCCTCATTGATTATTCTGGGCTTTGCCTGATCAATAGTGCAATAAGGCACCAAGGCTCGAAAAAACAATTGAAAATATAAATACATGGGACACTTGAGGGAGAAGAGTCCAACTCTGGATGAAACCAAGGGCCAGCATTGCCCTCGCCACCAGTCAGCTTCTCCACCTTGCAGAAAGACGCTGTTAAAGATTTATTGCAGGCTTGCTCTAAATCACAATGCCGTGCTTTCTGACAGACCAGACATGTTAAGTACTGATGTAATGTCTGTGTGTAATGTGCAGAAAGCAAAAAAATATGCCTGCCAGCTGATAGGAATTTATAATAAATTATATAATCATTTATTTAATATTATATATAATAATTAAATTTTCCTAATGAGCTGAGTAGCTCATTACGTCAGTGATTGGCAAAAGAATTTGAACAAGTAATTCCTGCTTATCTCTTGGAACAGGAGCAGAAATCCACCATTATAACTACCTTTTCCAGTTCTGGTTCTGGGAATCAAAATCTCCAGGACGGACTTGCAGTGGATGAATATAATAATGATAAAAAAAGATAAAGTCTGGATAGTGGATATGGCAGTACCTGGAAACAGCAGTATAGAAGGGAAAGAACTGGAGAAGACAACACAATGCAAAAGCCTGCAAATAGAAATAAAACAACTGTGGTAAAAGAAAGCAAAGTTTGTACCAATAGTAATAGGCTGCTTTGGGTGTAATCTCAAAACAACTGGGGCATTGCTTGAATACTCTTGCCATTGACAAATTTACCATCAGTCAGTTTCAAAAGGCAGCTTTACTCAGAACAGCTTATATCCTAAGACAATACTTCTAACACCATTAAACATCAACATCTGCCAATCCCAAGTCCTTGAAAAGGACTCAATAGGTGAGTAAAAATGCTAAATACCATCTGAACATCTGGCTGATTGTGTGACGAACTATAATATATCCTGTTAATAAGAAAGGATAGGGACTTTTTTCCATCCTATGGGTCAGCAGCGGATAGAACCAGAGATTCCAGTGGGCACAGCCAAGACTACAACTATCCTGCCCCCAGCAACAATAATTGGTTCAAAGCAAGGGTCTGCATTACTCTCTGTGTTGAATATGATCAACACATCTGATAGAAAATCCCTGGTTCACATCCCAAGTTTTGAACTTACTATGTAGTAGGTCTGTTGGGGTCTCCTTGAATTTCTATTGACAGCTACTAGCTGATTTCCAGTCTTTCTCTGCTTTGGTATCACAAGGAAACATGATTCCCTAATCATGCTGTGCAAGGGGAGGTATCAGAAATTAAATTTCATGCCAACTAATATGCCAAAGCTAAAGTATCTACAGTGCAAATAGCACCAAAGGACTCACTGAATTACACTCACTCTGTTCGTGCTCATTTTTACTTGCAAGTACCAGGTACTAATGCAGCATATCTTACATGCATAGCATATGCTTTACCGTTCAGTCATTTTCACTCTAGTGATAAGAGGAAACTGAATAATGCAACAGAAGAGCTTCAGGGATATAATTTATGAATAACAGAATAAACTGGAAATTAAAGGCTGGGTCAAATAGAAAAGATTTGCTTATTTCAACCAGTTATGCTAATTTCATAAAAGGAACAGCCACAGTTGTTCTCACACACTGCTTGCGGATGGACCTGCACCAATCATTCAGTGAAAAGGGCTTTGAAAGTTTGCTTCAGAGTAATTGGAAAATTTGCATCTTCTGTGTCAGTTATCAGCTGCCTTCTGTGTCTAGGACCGTAGAAATTCCCCTTGTTCAGATTTTTATAAATAATCCTTTTAACATAGAAAAGTGGAATAAATTGTGTTTAATGTTTACATTTATAACACTAGTAAGTATGTTAGCAGTGGTGACGAGTGCTTTGTTGAGAGGCTTGAAAGATGAAAAAATCATCAGGAAGAAAGTCTATTTGTGTGGTTGCTAGGAGTCAAAACAATGTGGTGGCATATCATCAATGTAAAAAGTACATAAAGTTCAATAATCTAAAATACCTTTAGTTATTTAGTTCCAATCTCCCCATTTCTGCAGCTGTGCTTGTAACTGGGATATACAGAAATATATATTCCATTTACTGTTTGCAAATGGGCTTTGAGGGTCTAGCTCAGAAAACTAAACAGAAAATTATTTTCCATTGTTACAAATGAATGAATGAAATAATCTGCATGATTTGAGCTAGCAGAGCAATACTAAGAGGTATTCGTTTCATCCTTGAAATTTAATTCTTTAGACCATTGCTTCTTGTGGGAAGTCATCCCCCCAGAGAAGGAAGTATTAAAAGGGCAGAAAAATATATTCCCTAAAAGGGTCTTAAAGAGGCAGAAAAGCATGCCCGGTTTTTCTTAATAGCCCCAAGTCTTCCTCCCCCAAGCAGAAACCAGCTCTGTAGAAATGCAGATAATCTTGTCAGAAAGACTGGAGTCAGGAAACTGGGATTAGGAAGAAAGATCCCTAGAATCAACACCACAAATCTAAGAGTCATCAGCCACAGCCCCAAGGAAGCAGGATATGACCCTTGGGACATAATAGGATTAACCTACTACCATAAGAATACCAGAAGGACACACCCAGACTCAGGTCAGAATACATGGCACAGGAAATACAAAGCCTCAAACAGGAACAGGAAACAACTCCAAACAAAAGCCCCAGAGGGTATAAAGACCCACTCCCTACATGTGCTTGCTCTCTTTTCTTCCAGAGCCATCTTCTTGTCTGGCTCTCCTCTTCAATAAACTGCAACCTTCTTTCTAAAGTGGTCGCCATGTTGTTTATTCCTGGCTTGGACTGAACCATGATGAAGACTTTTCCTTCAACAGTCTGAAAAAACTAAGCTCATTCTTAGAAATAGCCTGATCTTTGTTTATTAGCCTGGAAGCTTGGCAGAGAACCTCAGTTCTCTTAGATGACAGTAAACTGTTTCTCCATCTGTTCCAGAACTCTGTATGCTGGATTTTCAGCTGCTGTCCAGGGAATTTGGCAGAAACCATTTCTTCTGCCAGCCACTCTAATTCTCTTAACTGAGATTATTGAAATTGAACATGGCAGCTCCTGCATGGAAAGCATGTGCTCTGCCACTTGGATGAGTAAGACAGAGACACAGATTAGTCCAAGTAACAAATTGTGCAGGCTGATGTTCTGGAGCAAGTACCCTTTGTCCCAGTTCTATCATACATTTCTCCATGGAGCAATATCTCCATCTGGTGGCAAGTCAAAATATTAGTTCATCATAATATCTGAAGATTTTGCTCCTTTTTCTTCAGCAAGCAAAAACAACCCTCTTAACTACTGTATATAACAGAAAGATAGTTACCACTTCAGTAGGCACTTCAGTACATGTATTATTATATGTTATTGCAC
This sequence comes from Vipera berus, assembly GCF_964194415.1. Classification (NCBI taxonomy): domain Eukaryota; kingdom Metazoa; phylum Chordata; class Lepidosauria; order Squamata; family Viperidae; genus Vipera; species Vipera berus. The sequence goes on along the minus strand of NC_138203.1, from coordinate 178,783,579 downwards.
ATAATCAGTATTTTCCTACTTTTTGTTTTATGTCTGCAGCCTTAAGCAATCCTGAATGTAACCTGATTGTAAATGAAACCATTTAAGAATCTCCTTTCAAAATTACTTTCCTTGGTCTCTGTTGTTCTGTCTGGATTACACTTTTCCTGGTCTTCGTTACCCCTCCCGGACCTTTAAAAAAGGAAAAGATAGCAACTCACTATTATTTCTGTGAGTTGATCTAGAACAGTGTTTCTCAATCTTGGCAATTTTAAGATGTTTAAGATGACTTCACCTCTCAGAATTCCCCAGCCAGCATGTTGTTATAGTTGAGAAACCCTGCTCCAGAACCAAAGAAGTCTTGTCAATTTCAACAAATCAAACTTTTCATTCTTTCATCTCACACACCCACACCCACACACATGTACACAGAGAGACAGACGTATCCAACAAACATAAATGTTCCATTCTATCATTTGTAACTCATTTGAAATTGTTGGGGAAAGTGCCTATTAGCAAAACTAGGTGCCATGTCACCACCATGGCTTTCAGTGCTAGTTTACATTCATAAAGAACAGTGTCTGGTAGGCCAGTCACATTTGCCCTTCTAACAACATTCAGATTTTGTGCACTATGATCATAAACAGTGCATAAAGGTAAAGGTAAAGGTTCCCCCGCACATGCGTGCTAGTCGTTTCCAACTCTAGGGGCCGGTGCTCATCTCCGTTTCAAAGCCGAAGAGCCAGCGCTTGTTCGAGGACGTCTCCGTGGTCATGTGGCCGGCATGACTAGATGCCAAAGGCGCACGGAACGCTGTTAGCTTCCCACCGTAGTGGTCCCTATTTTTCTACTTGCATTCGAACTGCTAGGTTGGCAGAAGCTGGGACGAGTAACAGGCGCTCACTCTGCTACATGGCACTCGGGATTCGACCCACCAAACTGCCAACCTTCTGATCGACAAGCTCAGCATCCTAACCCACTGAGCCACCGTGTGTGCTAAAAACATGGGGATGGGGAATTATTTTTGGACTTTTTGTGTAGGGGGAGGAATGGAGAGATTCTTGTTACTCCAGAAGCTGTGTTTGCTCAGGGGGTGAATGACTTGACTGTATGACAATTTATGAACTTTTCTATAGGTCAATTGGAGGATCTGCGTTCCCCGCCTATTCACATCATTTTACAATTGTGAGGATAATTCTATAACTAGGTTCATGTGAAAAGTTTCAGATGCTTTGGAGAAGGGACTGAGGGACAGAGGAGTGCCACGTAGAACTTTTACCCAAAAGAAATGTAAGATGACAAAAACCCTCTCAATCTGTATGATACCTTCCAGATGACTTGAAGGGTACCATTCCCATATCTTATTAATAATATCACTCAATATGGAAATGCCTGAAAATAAATTCTGGCAAATCTAGGAATAATATCTAGGAACCCAAATTATCTGCTGCTTCCTATTCTTTAGTCTTGTGGGAAGTCAGTCCCCACCCCCCAGAGAAGGAATATTAAAAGGGCAGAATATTATATTTCCTCAAAGGATCTTAAAGAGTCAGAAAAGCATGCCCAGTTTTTTTCTTAATAGCTCCAAGTCTCCCTCCCCCAAGCAGAAACCAGCTCTGTAGAAATGCAGATGTAAATAAATCATTCAGGAAGGTTGGAGGCCCCCAGCTAGAAGCTGAGGAAGACAAAGACACCTAAAATCTACATACCCCACTCAAACTCCAAGACAGGACATAATAGGATTAAACCACAGATGCCAAAGGGGCACACTCAAACTCAGGTCAAAATGACACAGGAAATACAAAGCCTCAAACAGGAACAAGAAACAACCTCAAGAGCCCCAGAGGGTATAAAAACCCACTCCCTACATGTGCTCTCTCTCTTTTCTTCCAGAGCCATCTTTCTGTCTGGCTCTCCTCTTCAATAAACTGTAACCTTCTTTCTAAAGCAGTCGCCATGTTGTTTATTGCCGGCTTGGACTGAACCATGATGAAGACTTTTCCTTCAACAGTCTGATGTACCAACAGTTTTAATATTATCAAGCTGCGTGATAAAAAGGCCTTTGTTAAGAAACATCTTATGAGAAATAAAATAAACTAAAATATCCTTGGGAATTTCAAAGATGAAAGAGGGGGAAAAGTTTCCCAGCTTTCAAATAAAGTAAAAAGTATGTGAACAAAAACCAACAATTTTAGTGTTGCACACAAGAAAAGTTCATTCCACTTTTGACCTGCTTTGAGATCAGAAAGCCTTTGGGAAGATCAAAACTTAAGTTCCAAAAGACTCAGAACAAACTGCGCAGTCCCAGAGCCAGATGTTTCTGAGCAGATTGTTTCAATCTTGAAACATAACAGCAAAACCTCTTAGGCACACAAACACTCACACACACCTCCCCTGTAAAGAAATGTAGGGAACAGGGGTGGGGTGGGGTGGAAGATTCTCACTAATGGACAATTCTTAGCACAAAGGTAGCCAATAGGGATGAAAAAAGCCTACACTGATCTTCTCCATTTTGCTATCTATTTTTTCAAAACTGAGCTTCGGTCTGAATTTCATTAAGTTGAAATTGAGGCCCTGGAGACAGAGGAGAGACTGAATTCTTCCTCTCCCTTGTTTTGCTTGTGCACATTGTGCAGGTGAAACTGCTTATTATCCTATGAATATAAATATAAGCATAGTGCTCTGCAGGACCCTGATATTAGGATGATTAAGTAGCCTTGTGCTTTAATGTGCCTATCCAAGCTTCGAGAAATGTAATTTTTTTCTTTTTTTTTGCCATCTCTCATCAGTTTAACACAGACCTATTTAATATTCTCATTGAATGACTTTTGTATTTGTTTCTTTACAAAAAAAGGAGTTGGGTAGCCAATGCATTTAAATCAATAAATAATGATAATTAATTAATTAAAAACTGCAGAATGTGTTGGCAGAGTTTTGGGCAGAACCCTCTAAAGAAACATTGCAAAAATCTAGATGATTACTAGATGGCAGAAAAGAGATGCAAACTACTTGATTTTATCATTTAGTAGTCCTTTATGTGGTACTACCTCCTTGGGAGATTTTTTTAGGCTCTTTCTGTAAAAGTTCAAGTGAAACAAAACTACACTAAATATTTGTGTGTGTGTGTGTGTGTGTTTTCACGCGCGCATGCAAATGACTTTTAGAAAGAAAATAAAAAATAATGAGAAAAAAGAAAAAACAAATAAAAAAGAGCTAAATGAGCAATAGGGGTGATAAAATAAAAATAGAAAAAAAGATATATCGTAGTAGTTTCCAATCTTTACAACAGTTATAACTACAATTGTAAATTTATCCCTTGCTTTATGGTTACAACAAAAACTTTTCTAAAATCTATTCTGGCTAATCATTAGAAACATAAATTATAAGGGTGTTTTTTTTCTGTTCCATGCAAAAAGTCTATCAGAGGTTGCCAGACTACAATAAGAATAGAAATTGTCTATTCTCTGAGCAAAGAAATCAATTCAGCCATCTCAGCATGCTACATCATCTTCACCAACCATTCCTCCATTGCTGGTAACACTGAATCTTTCCATCATTGTGCATACAATAATCTAACAACTTTAGTGGGCCTTATTCAAGATGACAATGAGGGTGCTTACCACAAGGAGGTTGAGGGTTTGGTGAACTGGTGTAAAGAAAACAGCCTAGTTTTAAATACTGGAAAAACCAAAGAGATCATTGTCAATTTCAGAAAAGGCAGGCACAGCCACACTCCTGTGTACATTAATGATTCACCTGTGGAGATGGTTACCAGCATCAAATTCCTGGGTGAGCAGCTAAAAAGTAGGCTGTCTTGGTCGCTTAACAGCGAGACACTGGTGAAGCAGGCACAGCAGCGCCTGCATTTTCTGCATCGCATGAGAAAAGCACATCTTCCTTCCTCTATCCTTACCACTTTCTACAGAGGGACGATCAAGAGCATCCTGTCATACAGCATCACAGTCTGGTTTAGAAGCATCACTGCTTCAGACAGGAAGGCGGTGCAGAGAGTGGTGAGGATGGCCAAAAAAAAATCATTGGCAGTTCCCTCCCTCCCATCCAGGACATAGCACCTAAGTGCTGCTTGAGCAGGGTCTGCAAGATTGTCTGGGACACTACACATCTTCTTCACATCCTGTTTTCCTTGTTAACTTCTGTGAGGAGGCTCTGTGGTATCCGAAGCAGAACATCCAGATTCAGTCACATGCAGTTCCATATAGTTCCATACAGTATTAATCTTGTGAACTCTAAAACTTCCTCCTTTCGTGATGTATTCAAGATGGACAGTGATTAATATTTATATGTTACTTATATGTAAGGGTGTAGGTCTATACATATGTTGTATATAGTATGTTTTTAAATGTGTGTTATGTATGTGTACACTTTGAGAGCAAGCAACTAAATTTCATTTTTAATGTGTGCCTTTGTGCCCACAGGAAAAAATAACAATAAAGGTTATCATCGTCAGCTATAGTTATCATGTATAAAACCAAAGTTCCATAACTTTTTTCCAACTGTTTTGTCTACCAATGCCAAAAGAAAAACCTGTGGTTTCAATTTACTTACATACCGTATATACTTGAGTATAAGCCGACTCGAGTATAAGCCGAGACCCCTAATTTCACCCCCCAAAAATGGAAAAAGTTATCGACTCGAGTATAAGCCGAGGCTGGGAAATGCAGCAGCTCACCTTATGCTCCTCTCCAGAGATCTTCCCTCAGCAGCGGCCGGCAAAGTAGCTCGCACGCGAAACCAGCCTGGCAGAGGAGCCAGAGCGGCGAGCAAAGACGCCCGCCCGGATCCTGCAAGGCCCCAGTCGAGACGCGCCCCCAGCAGCGGAGCTGCTCCGGCTCCTCTGCCGGGCTTGTTTTGCATGTGAGCTACTTTGCCTGACGCTGCTGGGGTCGCGTCTCGGCCGAGGCCTTGCAGGATCCGGCCCGGGCGCCTCTGCTCACCCTCAGCAGCACCTGGCCCAGAATCACATGCGAAACAAGCCCGGCAGAGGAGCCGGAGCAGCGAGCAGAGGCGCCCGGCCCAGATCCTGCAAGGCCCGGCCGAGACGCGCCCCCAGCAGCGGAGCTGCTCCGGCTCCTCTGCCGGGCTTGTTTTGCATGTGAGCTACTTTGCCTGACGCTGCTGGGGTCGCGTCTCGGCCGAGGCCTTGCAGGATCCGGCCCGGGCGCCTCTGCTCACCCTCAGCAGCACCTGGCCCAGAATCACATGCGAAACAAGCCCGGCAGAGGAGCCGGAGCGGCGAGCAAAGACGCCTGCCCGGATCCTGCAAGGCCCCGGCCGAGACGCGCCCCCAGCAACGGAGCCGCTCCGGCTCTTCTGCCAGGCTTGTTTTGCATGTGAGCTACTTTGCCTGACGCTGAGAAGACCCGCTTGGGCACTCGGGTTGGTGTCAGTCTCCGCAGGCCCTTCTCGTTTCCAGGAACGTCAAGTGCGCTTGGCTCCCCACCCCCACGGCAGGGCAGGGCAGGGCAGGGCAGGGCAGAGACTTGCTCGCCCTTCTGACGGCCCTGAAGAGAAACGAAGGGCTTGCAAACTCCCCACGAGAAGCTGGGCGAAGTGCGCGGCTGGGCGAGTGTGTGCCTGCACGCGTATTTACGAAAGAAACACTCCGAGAGTTCTTCTTTCTTCGCCCCCTTGGGGGGAACTCTAGCTCGGGCTCGCTCGCGCGCAATTCTCTCTCTCTCTCTCCGCCGTGGCGATGGTGGGGCGCCAAGGTAACCTGAGAACACGGCAGGGAAGAGCCATATTTAACTACCCTGTTCCCTGCTTTCCATGTGGCAGACCCGTATGTGCCAGCTCTCAGGTCTCTGGGGACTGGCGGCTGATTAGGCTGGGCCTTCGGCCATCCGCAGCTGAGGTGGCGGTGGCGGTGGCAGAATCTGATGCCGAGGCAGCGGGAAAGAGTTTCTCAAAAGCCCCGAGGGCTCCCGAGGAAGGCATTGGGGAGGAGGAGCTTTGCACCTTGGAGACACGATGGAGCCGCTGTGACGGTTACTCCAGAGAGAGTTGCACGAAGCCAAGGCATCTCTCTTCCTCCTCCTCACCGTTTCCTTTGCTTTTCTTCATGCTTTTTATTCCTCTGCGGAACTCTGCTGCTGGATTTTTCAGCGACTGCTGTAGCCGCGCTTCTCTTCTCGGCTCTGAAAATAGGGATTTCTACTCTCTTCTTGGCAGAGGAGCCGGAGCGGAGAGCTCCTCTGCCGGGCTTCTTTGCATGTGAGCTACTTTGCCTGATGCATCTCTAATGACTTCAACTTCGGGTGCTAGTTAGAATTTATATCCAGATTGCCTCTCAATTTACACACCCAGAGCCAGAAATGGCATTTTATCCCAGCAAAGTGACCAAGATCAATTATGAACACCCGGGGTCCCTCTGCGACTTACGGGCGGAATATCTAACTTCAGAGCCGTCCTCTCCGGCTGCGGTGGCCTGGGGGAGGGCAGCGTGGGGCTCTAGGAGGTACTCAAGATAGTTGGGGGGGATCCAACCTGCCGCGGGGGGTGGGAGTGGGACTTTAGTCACGGACGGCGAGAGGAACCTTCGGAAGGGGAAGCGGGAACGAAGAGAAGATGAGGGTGGAGCGATTGGGGAGCCAGTAACTCAAGTTCCCCGAGTGGCTTTCAGCACTGGAGAAAATGCAAAATCGCTCGAGACCAAACTCGAAGGAATCAGCTGCCGGTGGGAGCAAGGCGATCCGTGCGGACCCATGACAGCCAGTCGGGCAAGCAACGCGAAGAGCGGCAGAGCTTTATTTTTGCACCATGGAGCTCCCCCTCCCCCTCCTCCCAAACTCCCCCTCTCTCCCCCTTCCCCCCCCTTCCCAGAGCTGAATACAGGGTATTAACCGGCGGCGGAGGCTTGCAGAACGGCGGATCGAGCCTCTGTCGGCGGCGGAGGCTGGATCCACGCTCCGCAAGCCTCTGCCGCCGGCGGAGGCTGGATCCGCGCTCCACAAGCCTCTGCCCCCGGCGGAGGCTGGATCTGCGCTCCGCAAGCCTCTGCCCCAGGCGGAGGCTGGATCCGCGCTCCGCAAGCCTCTGCCCCCGGCTGGATCCGCGCTCCACAAGCCTCTGCCCCCGGCGGAGGCTGGATCCGCGCTCTGCAAGCCTCTGCCCCCGGCGGAGGCTGGATCCGCGCTCCGCAAGCCTCTGCCCCCGGCAGAGGCTGGATCCGCGCTCCGCAAGCCTCTGCCCCCGGCGGAGGCTGGATCCGCGCTCCGCAAGCCTCTGCCCCCGGCTGGATCCGCGCTCTGCAAGCCTCTGCCGCCGGCAGAGGCTGGATCCGCGCTCCACAAGCCTCTGCCCCCGGCGGAGGCTGGATCCACACTCCGCAAGCCTCTGCCCCCGGCGGAGGCTGGATCCGCGCTCCGCAAGCCTCTGCCCCCGGCGGAGGCTGGATCCGCGCTCCGCAAGCCTCTGCCCCCGGCGGAGGCTGGATCCGCGCTCCGCAAGCCTCTGCCCCCGGCGGAGGCTGGATCCGCGCTCCGCAAGCCTCTGCCGCTGGCGGAGGCTGGATCCGTGCTCCGCAAGCCTCTGCCGCCGGCGGAGGCTGGATCCGCGCTCTGCAAGCCTCTGCCGCCGGCGGAGGCTGGATCCGCGCTCCGCAAGCCTCTGCCGCCGGCGGAGGCTGGATCCGCGCTCCGCAAGCCTCTGCCTCCTCTTCTCCAAAAAGCGGAGCCGGAGCAGCTCCGCTGCTGGGGGCGCGTCTCGGCCGGGCCTTGCAGGATCCGGGCGGGCGTCTTTGCTCGCCGCTCCGGCTCCTCTGCCGGGCTTGTTTCGCATGTGATTCCGGGCCAGGTGCTGCAGAGGCGCCCGGGCTGGATCCTGCAAGGCCCTGGCCGAGACGCGACCCCAGCAGCGTCAGGCAAAGTAGCTCGGCCGCGCGCAAGTCCTCGGTAAGTTCTTTTTTTTTGTTCACTGGAGTATAAGCCGAAGTGGATTTTTCAGCCCAAAAAGTGGGCTGAAAAATTCGGCTTATACTCAAGTATATACGGTACTTACTTACTTACTTACTTACTTACTTACTTATAAAATTTACTGGCCACCCATCTTACCTCAAGGTAATTCTGATTAATTGTATATTAATCTTTAAATCTTCTGAATCAATATATGTATTTGAATCCAAATCGTTCTAGCTTCTTTACACATCCACCAAATATGATGAAACAGCCTTTCTCTTGCTGTTCATATTTCCAACGTAAATTTGAAATGTGTTTATATATTTTAGATGAAACTAGTTTTCCATCCAGCTGCATATCACATATAAGCATAATAGGCTCACAGCCAACTAAAAGCTCAATTAAATTTGGAGTTGCAGAGAAAATGTAGAACATCTACAGGGCAAAAGAGGAAAAGAATCACTTAGTTCACTTCCAGCTGTTTGTTTTCACTTTTTCCCACTAGATGTCAGGAGTATTCCAATGCAGCCAAGGACACAACATTACAGTATCTCTTAAGCACAAAGCTGAGTTCCAAAGGCTGTGCTTTAAAATCTACACAATTGAGCAGAAGGTCATTATCTTCATAGAGACAGCTGGCTGTGCTGTAGAAGCCCCTGGAAATGCATCCCCATGGGGCAACTACAAAGGGCATCCAAGATCATGTGTCTCTCTGAAACCAGATACTAAGGCAGAGACCCTTTATATCACGATGGCAAATATTGCTGCTCTGCTTAGACAACTACCAGGTACAGCTATTTTCTGGCATTTATTATTTGGTTTGAGGTTGTGGCTTCCTGCATTACAGCATTAGAGGTCAAGATAAATCCACAATCCCAATGGTTACGTGCAGTTGTTCCAGAATTAGAGCAGAGCCAAAAGGAGGTGAGTACAGCTTTGGCCAATATGCTTCTCAAAACCTCTGGTTGCCATAGTGGTGGATGAGTTGTTCCTCTTGATGGGCCAGCAAGACTTTTCTCATAATGACCACAATATCTGGGCTCTGCTCAGAGACTCATGTCTGGGTCATAGAATTTGTAGGGAGTAAAGTTTCATCAATGGTTTTACTAGTTTCACTCTCTAGGAATAGGGCACAATCACGAAGTTCCACTTTTTAGGTTATTGGGGAATCAGTGCAGTTTAAAATCTCCCTGTGATCACCCTAAAACAATAAACCCGATGTCTTTATACTGGTAGTCTTATCTTCCTTTTTTTCTTGGCATAATCATATTTTAGGGACTTTATTATACTCTCTCTTGTTTGCTCAGATTATCAGTGGTTTATATAACTAGAAGTTTTTAGAGGCTGAACTCTGCACTTATTTACAGATAAATTAGTTTTCTAAAAGGCTCGTCAATGTTTCTCTTTAATGCCTACTAATTACCTCTTCTTTGCTCACATTTCTACTCTGCCTTTGTGTTATCGTTTTTCCTTCTCTCCTCTTCACTTCCTGGTTGGATGTCCTTATAAGGAATTGTGTAGTTAACCCTTTGCTGGCATTTTAATAAAGCAACACTTTACTATTTTATCACAAAGACGATTTCCAGTAGGCCCTAACGAAAAGGGGGAGAGACAAATAATATTTTGCCCTGTTCTAATTCCTAAGAATGTTGCAAGATTATTTTTCATGCCTTTTCAACTCTACAGATAACTTCCAAGTACTTTCTCATCTGTTTCTTTAATTAATTATCATGAATGAATGGGCTAACAGAACAATCTCCCAAATTAAATAGCACTGAAGAGGGTGAATTAGGGACTTATAATGGGGAGAGGGATGAAGGAGAGGAAGTGTCCGGATCCAAATTTTCCTTACCAACTTTAATAGCTATTTTAGTGAAAGCAAAAGACATTGGAGATATGTTCATGTGTCTGACATTATGCCTAATCTGGCTAGTTCATGAAACACAATGAGTTTTCTATTTCAAATGAATAGAAAGGTATACAATTAATTGGATAAAAGTATACACTACTTAAAGGGGATATCATATTACCTCACCCTTAGTTTTAATCATTTTGATTAACATAACAATGAGGTTATGAAATTGATGGCCACCAACTTAAATGGCAAAATTATAAGGCTTCCATTCATAGCACTGTGGGAAATACAGAAATATCAATGTTGCAGTAAAACAACTTTATGGTAGAAGGCAGTAAAGTATGACAGCGTCTCTTCTCAACTTATAATATTTTTATACCTCTCTATTATTTAAAGTTTCAGGAAATATGAGAAACCCGGATAAATCACATTTACATCCTTTTCTCACTTCAACCTAACCATGGCATAACCGTGATTTGGCAACACCTTTTTCCTGACACTGCTTTCATGTCAATCCCCGCCCATGAGTGAGACATCCTTCCCTATCAAAGTAGGGTTTTCTCCCTAGGCCAGCATCATTCAAAGATAGCTGCCAGATGTATAAAATCTGTTTGGCCTTGTCAGTCTTGAAAGCAACTCAAGTAATTGCAGTGACTTGAAACAAAGGCAAGAGCGGGATCAGCAGTGAGAAGGCAAGTTCATGGTAGTTTAATGATTTATTCTAGCAGTGGGGAGAGTCATGGCTAGGAAGTTCCTTAAGGCTTGGAACTGGGAATTATTCTATGAAGTGAGCTGTTAGAAAGGTTTCTGGAAATATTCAAAACATATATTTTTTAAAATGTTTTGAGCACAATGGTTCACTGGAATGGAAGGAGCACTGTTTTCCCATCATGTACATTTGTGTTTCTCTCCTTGTTCTACATCTAGTAATCAAGAAAAACAAAAATTAGTCTAAGTATAACATCTATATATCACATTTGTCTACTAGTCTTGGAAGCTGCAAAGCAACTTTTTATCGGGGAGGGAGGGAATAGGCATAGTTTTGGGGCTGTATTTCAAAATTCAGCTTGACCAATTGGGGGGACAGGTTCTACTTATTAAGGGTCCAAAATATTGCAAAACCCAAGTGTGGAAATAGGAAAAAGTTCTATGTTTATTTTACTGCAGAGATGCTGTGCATGTAGGGATGCAGCAAAAAGTCAAAAAGTTTTGATCACAGAGCTCTGAAGGAAAGGAAGAATGTGTTAGTAGACATTCAAATGATTCTTTCGGAATCAGCCTTTGTGGTTCTGTTGTGTTTATGTTGATGCTCCTTCCTTTAACTAACCTGACATCACAATCTGCCTCTGCTTTCCCGTTGCATGCAGAATGGTTTGCTTGCTAAAGGACAACAATGTGTATTGCAGTTTATACCTTCGCTGGAGGTTCAGCGAGGGAAGGGTTAAGGCAAGCTGATGGCCACTAAGCGAGTGAGCTCATCTGAGCTGGAAAAGGCTCCAAGAATTCTGAGCCACTCAGTGCAGATAATATCAGAAGTGGGGGATATCTGAAGCTGGAAGCAAAGCCACTTAGCGAATTGCAACATCCACCTAGGATACATTCCATGCATATTCGGGACTGCAAGCCAACTGATGGAAGCCACCAGTTCTGTAAGTAGAAATACTTGATATTCTAACTGGGTGGCTGGTAGCTCTGTGATAGATAGAAAGGGATCACCGTGAAACATAGTCTTATTAGTTAAATCAGTATCTCAGAGGAACTGAACAATCCAAACACCTAAAGAATGGGCCTTAACCGATTTGTTTTTCTTTTGCTCGAAGCTATTTAATCAAATTGAAATTAACGTAACATTTGCTTCCTTGCCTGAGCTGAAATATGCTGGGAATCAGTGCAGAGTAAACAGGCTTTCTGTTTCAGTTCCACCCATATTCAGCAGTTAAACGGCAAATACAATTCAGAAGCTTCCGTGACAGGCCAAACTTTTGTGTGGTGCTTCTGCTCATGTCAACTGGCCGATCAAGATTCCAAAATAATAACTTGGGAGTTTCCCAACGAAAGGCAGGCATTCTGTCTTCTTGAAAGGAACCAGGGAAAACAAGCTGTTAATTATGCAGTCCAGGGATGGGCAGACTTAGCCTTTGTTAGATCTAGGTTTTTTGTTTTTTGTTTTAATCTTACTAGAATCCAGAGATCCACCAAATAAAATCTGGTGCAAAAGTCTGGACTTGAAATGAAAATATTGTGAAGCCAAGATGTGTTTCAAATGTTGAAATTTAACACACAGTCTTTTTTTTTCACGAGATTCACCATGAGTTTCCTTCATTTGAGCAATGCCACTTTTGCAAGGAGAAGTCATTTTGGTTAAACATATGACATCGGGCATTCTCACTAATGTATTACAAATTATACAGAGATCTATTAGTTGCAATCTATTCACCTCATGTGTAATCTGTCCTAGGGGCACAGAAGCTTAAGTATAGGATTATGTGAAGACAACATGGGTCAATGACAACCTTCACAACAATCTGCAGATGCAAATTTCAAAGGCTGTGACTGTTGAAATGTGTTTACACTCCCCAGATTGGGAGCCTTCCAAGTAAACCATGGGAGAGACTGTTTCTATTATCTTCAAAGAAGGGCTGTGTGGTGTGGATAATTCCACCTGATTCTTAGTTCAAACATCACAATTCAGATAGGGACTAATTGAGATTCTACAATCCAAGCAACCCAATCACTATCTTGGCAGGAGAACTGTAGCTTCAACACTCCCTCTGTATGTTATCTTCTGAATCATTCAGGCCTTGCTCAAATATATGGATAATACTTCATCCCTTTCTTACTAGTGTTGGCCAGTGGCCCAGTATTGTATTGTCCTTTCTATGTATTGTTGCTTTCCTCACAGACTAAGATCTTGAGACTACGTGGAACAAGAAAAGTGTGTGCATGTTTGGCCTCAAATTTATTAGAATTTGCCAGCGCTCTCTGTGTTCTGTTTTCTACTAAAGCAACATAAAAGGAAAATCTATGGAGGGTACTAGAAGGGTTTGTACTTGGCTTCTGGACTCCAAAAAGATTATGAACAAATTAGCTCTCGTACATTTACATAAGCAACCAAAAGCTTTTCCCCTCCAACAGGTACAGGCTAGCATTAAAAATTGAAAGTTCAATGACAAAAATCAAGGGATCAAATCTCCTAAGTTATTGATTGAACCAAACAAACCACCAGAAGAATTTTGAGGTGGTATGACATTCACAAGGGACGCGGTGGCTCAGTGGGTTAGGATGCTGAGCTTGTCGATCAGAAGGTCAGCAGTTTGGCGGGTCGAATCCCGAGTTCCGCATAGCAGAGTGAGCGCCTGTTACTCGTCCCAGCTTCTGCCAACCTAGCAGTTCGAAAGCATGTAAAAATGCAAGTAGAAAAATAGGGACCACTACGGTGGGAAGGTAACAGCGTTCCGTGCGCCTTTGGCGTCTAGTCATGCCGGCCACATGACCACGAAGATGTCCTTGGACAAGCACTGGCTCTTCGGCTTTGAAACGGAGATGAGCACCGGCCCCTAGAGTTGGAAATGACTAGCACGTATGTGCAGGGGAACCTTTACCTTTACCTTTTATGACATTCACATCCTGCAAAAGATTTTTGGAAAGGTAAGAACACAAAGGAAACTGCTTTCAATTTCCTTTAGTTTTCAATCAAGGTTATAAACCACTTCCCCCACATAATACGGTAGCTACTAAATTGAGAGAGATTCCAGTTCCTGTGCCCAGCCTTACCTGGCTATTCTGAGGAAGCAGAACATCTTGTACCTCTGGTTTCAGAGCTTTCAAGCAAGATATTCAGAGTCATTGTACTGCAGAAAACCTTGCAAATATTTGAAGAATATCTATAAATGCACAGACAGCCCTGAATGATGAAACATTTGTAGATTTCTAATATTTAAATCTTTCACGAGTAATGTCCTTAAATTCACAAATTCACATATATTCCCCAAATTCCTCAATTTATTTTATTTATTAATCACACTTCTATAACACCCATCTCATCTAAATAACTCTCAGTTGGACAATTGAAACAAACTGCTAGAAAACAGATAGCTCAATAAGATGTCTCTAGGCAGTCTTTCTTCCATAAAATTGTCCTGAGCATAAAATCAACTTAAAGGTAAAGGTTCCCCCACACATGCGTGCTAGTCGTTTCCGACTCTAGGGGCCGGTGCTCATCTCCATTTCAAAGCCGAAGAGCAAGCGCTTGTCCAAGGACGTCTCCGTGGTCATATGGCCGGCATGACTAGACACCAAAGGCGCATGGAACGCTGTTACCTTCCCACCGTAGTGGTCCCTATTTTTCTACTTGCACTTTTATGTGCTTTCGAACTACTAGGTTGGCAGAAGCTGGGACGAGTAACAGGCGCTCACTCTATTATGCGGCACTCGGGATTTGACCCACCAAACTGCCGACCTTCTGATCGACAAGCTCAGCGTCCTAACCCACTGAGCCACCGTGTCCCTAAAATCAACTTAAGGGGCAGTAAATAATATTTTCTAGAATGTAACTTGAAGAAAAGGTAAAACAGAGATTTGAAATACCATTGAAAGTAGTATCTTTCCTTAATTGACATACTCCTGTGTTCTTCAAATCTAACTTCCTTTAATGCAAGGATAAAGAACCTATATTTTATCTTTTCTGTTCCAGTCCACAGAAATATTCCATTCAAACTGAGGAATTTTAAAATATGCTGACAATGCTACATTTCATTAGCTCTTAACTTATGGGATAGTTGTTCCACCAATACATACAAAATTATTTATATAATTTTAGTATTGAACAACTAAAAATATGAGTTGTAGCACAGTATAGTATCTAATGGCACACTATAGTATCCCATGGCCAGTGAAAGACAGCAAGATTATCGATAGGTTTTCTGCCCCACCTGACTTTAATTAATTCAGTTTCTTTAATTTTTAAAAAATAGGAAATCAGCATGCTCAAATGCAAGCAGCCAATTTCTAATATCATCTTGATTTAGAAAAAGCATTGCCAGGTCCCATTAGGCCTATATACATTTTTAGGAAATAGCAACTGGTTGTACTGTAATTCATTGCTTTGTTTGGAAGTATGACTATCTGCTTTGAAAAATAACAAGTAAACTCAGATAATCGAGAGCATATTAGGAGGCTAGAGGGGATAGAAAGGAACAACCTCATGTGCTTGCCATTTCATAATGGAATATTTGGTGATTGTCCATGCAAGGTTCATTGTAAGCAATTATTTCCAGTGAGACCACCTACTATGTGATCTCACAATTCCATTTCTACTGCAGATAACCAGAGGTCATCTGACTTTGCTTTGACAGCTGCAAAATGTTGTATCAGACTACACATTTGATCATGCCAAAGTACCATGGTTGGTCTGTTATTTTGGGTATTTCTCTATGTGGTGTGAGGTAATGTACTGCAAGTACAGTGTATTAGCTTGGCTAAAGAACACAGAACTTTGTTTTGAGATTCAGTGCAAAGTTTTTTTCAAAAAATCCCAATCACAGATTGTCCACCTTAGTCAGAATCTGAAGTGAAAGGGAATCAAAATGGAGCTTGGTTCATGACGTGACCTCAGAAATATATAAATACGGGTAATCCTCGACTTACAATTGCAACTGAGCCCAAAATTTATGTTGCTGAACAAGACATTTTGCTCCATTTTTACAATCTTCCTTGCCACATTTGTTAAGTGAATCACTGCAGTTGCTAAGTTAGTAACACAGTGAATTTGGCTTCCCATTGACTTTGCTTGTCAAAAGGTTGCAAAAGATGATCACATGACTTCAGCACACTGCAATAGGAGCCGGTTGCCAAGGGGCTGAATTTTGATCACGTGACCATGGGGATGCTGCAATGGCCATTAACTCTGAAAAATGGTCATAGGTCACTTTTTTCAATTGCTGTTGTAACTTTGAACAGTCACTAAACAGATGGCTGTAAGTCAAGGACTACCTGTAGCTGCTGTTTTCTATAAACGGAGACTAAATTGGCAAGGGTCCCTTTATGATGGGATCGAGACTTCCAAACTTTAACAAAATCTGTGCAGGAGGTTGTTGTTTTTTTTCCAGCTAAGGTCCATTTGAGAGTGGGGAAAGGTGAATGAGGAAGTCTGTAACTTTATTGTTTATGGATGGAATTTGTTGTCATTTGCAGCCCTAATAGTCTGTGCAGGGATAAATATCCATTTCAATTACAGTACAAATCAATATATTGAAGACTACTGTGCAAAGCAATGGGTTAGCTACAAAGAAATGAATGTAGTCGAGCTGTTTTTTGGATGATTTAGCACATATATAAATGCATATACATGAAAACACTATGTATAAATGATTTATTTGGAGGAAATGGTAAATAAATTCCATTATTTACAAGACAAATATAGTAGGCACAATATAGGCTAAAATTATAAGTGAATTACCATAAATTAGACACAGCAAGCAATACACAATATAAGCAACTCCACAGTCCCACATCTCTCACTTCATGTTGAATCAGAACCGTCAGAAGCTTTGACAAATCTTTGACAACTATTCCTTGATAAATATTATTGACCTACCAAAGCCGTCCCAAGCTTCTGTTAAAACATTTCATTATTTACATGTCAAGAATTGTCACTGCTGTAGCTTGTAAAATCATGTTAATTATATGATGCTTGAGTATGTTTTCCTGCAGGAAGAGGAGGAGCTAATAAACCTCTGGGCATGGGGGTGTGGAGGTTAATGGAGACTGTGAAATAGATATGTCATCTGTCTTTGGTCTATCTATTCTGCAACTGCCATTATGTATTTTATATTATGGTCCATTTGTATACAAAAGTGCCATTTGTTTGTTTGTTTATCAATCAGATTTATATAGCTACCCAGCTCACCAGAAGTGACTCTAGGTGGTGTACAACAATATACATAGATTAAATAAATAGTGATCTGTTGAGGTCTTCTGAGAAGATTAAATGAGTAAATGAATGAATTCCATTAAATTGTTTGCTGCCTGAATTAAATGCCCTGCCATGCCCATGTCATGATGATTAAACTCCCTGCTATAGATGAACCTGAACAGGGATATAATCAAAATAGCACAACATAATAAAAGCATTTGCTAAACATGATATCACCAAAGCACTATGAAGACGTATGTATGGATCAGAGATAAAACGCCAAGCACCTTCATCTCTGGGTCAGATGTCTATGGAGATTCTCAATCATCCAGGTCATGGTTGTCTCAAAGGTGCTTTTTCAAAAGACAACTGGACTTCCTTTGTTTTTCCTTGAAGACATTTCACTTCTCATCCAAGAAGCTTCTTCAGTTCAGACTGAATGGTGGAGAATGGAAGGATTTATATTCTACAAGGAATATAAATTCTTTCATTCTCCACCATTCAATCATAACTGAAGAAGCTTCTTGGATGAGAAGCAAAATGTCTTCAAGGAAAAACAAAGAAAGTCCAGTTGTCTTTTGAAAAAGATTTTTTGGGACTCAGTAAGACCTAATTTGTCCATCAGAAGATTTAGACATAGGCGTCCATTCCTAACCACAAAGTCAAAATATAACATGTGTATTATCACAAGCTCCGCCCTCACAACAACAAACACAAATACGTGAGGCTGGGTTTGTGTACTGATGTTGTGATGCCCATTTTATTATTTACCTCTTCTTGTCCCTTCCTATGGATGCCCATGTTTTGGGGAACAGACTTCAACCTTTTACCAATTTTAGAACCATTTCACAATATAAAGCCCACAAGGATTAATGTTAATTTTTATGTTACATTGGTATGCTGGTTTGAACATATCCGCCTGGAAGAAAGACAGAGACGTTAAAGTAGCCTTTACCAATCTACTATCCTTCAGTTCTGCTGCGTCTTCAGCTCCATATATTTCCCAGCCAGCAGGACCCAGACTGGGAGGCACCAGATTGGGAAAAGCTGGCTTTAATAAAATAAGTAAGCAAGCAGCTAAGCTTTGGGTTAATAGGCCTCAAACTCAATGAAGGGCTTTGATGGCTGGAGACTATCAGAGACAGGAATAAGCTTGCTGAATCTCCCCAGAGAAGTTCAGCTTGGCTTCAGAACCCGAAATTTCAACCAAACGTGGTGACATTAGAGCAACTAAGAGCGCTCCTACTGGGAAATGGGATAATCCACCATCTTCCAGTTTGTGAATGTTTTTGAGTAAGTTAAAAATTTCTGGCTTTTTTTCTGTTGTCCCTTTATATCCTATCACCCTGTTATTTCCATGAGAATTACTAACCAAAAAAATGAGTAAAAAAAAGACCACCCTTCACTTTTTAAGCTAGCACATTAAGGAATCTAGATGGAAGAACCTTAAAGCCAGGATGCAGGGTCCTTTTTTCAGAAGTCTGCAATATAGTTCCTTGTGCTGTCCAAAGGGCAATTCTTCCTGGGCCTAACTGTCAGACAATCACTGAAATCTGATGAGCGTGCTTCCACTGCAAGCAGACTTCTAAAATTATACACCCATTGTTCCAAGTTCTCTCAGGCGACCTTGATCAGAGGCCGGAATTTCAGGCAAAGGCATGCAAAAGCTCACAAAATGCCCTTTCCGAAGCTGTAACACTTTCCTGGATCTATGTCCTAGCCTTGGTGTGTGGTTGAAACAATGAGTCAGCCATGCCCATAAATAACATTAATAAATGATGGTCCATGGCTTTGGCAGAAGTGGAGAATCATATCTAAGGCTGCTCAAATAATCTCAATTCCTCTCTTTCTCTCTCTGTTTTTCTCTCTCTTCCCCACTCATCTCCAGAGGTGCTAATGCTGTGAGTCTATAAAACTGGTAGCCATGGAAACCCAAACCAAAGAAATGGAGGCAGGAGAGATGTCCCCTGAGTCCAAGGACTTGCTGCCCAGCCAAACAGCCAGTACCTTGTGCATCAGTTCTCGGAGTGAGTCCGGCTGGAATACTCCTCCCCGGAGCAAATGGGACATTTACCACAAACCAGTCATCGTGCTCTCAGTGGGCGGGGCAGTGTTCCTCTTTGGGATTGCCATTACTAGTCTGACTTGCCTCACCCTGGACAGAAACAACAACACAACCAGCATAAGCAACAACTTGGGCAACAAAACCAGCAACATAACCAAGGAGGTGTTTAAGCTGTGTGGTCCGGCCTTCCTTTCCCTTGGCCTCATGATGCTTGTATGTGGGCTTGTCTGGATCCCCATCATCCGCAAGAAGCTGCGGCAGAAGCAGAAATATCCCATTCTTCAGAGCATTAAGTCCTTCTTCCTCAACCGCTGAAGGTAGCCTCTCTTGGGTTTGGCTGCAAGGCCACTTGGGCAGGCTAGGTCCTTTTTGTGCCAATGTCCTGCAAGTAAAATCAACTTTGTTCTGAAGGTGAAATCACCATGCCCATCTCTTCCTTTTGTCTGTTTAGGATTAGCCTATTTCTGGGCAGAAGTCACCATGGCTGTGCCTGGGCCGTCCACTAGTGAATGAGTTTTCCTTTTCAACAAGAGGAGCATATCTTTCCATTGTCAAATCAAACCCCAAAACAGTTACTTTGGCTAAACTTGATCGTGCATTTAGCATATTGAATATTGCTTTGAATATTGGTTATACTGACTGACAAAGAGCTTCAAAGTGGACTCTGTCTTATATATTTTCGTAGAAGAAATGGCTTCTTTGGGGGCAAAAGTGCTGCAGAAAATAATTCTCAAATGTTGTCTTGTATGAATGGGTATAATTAATGATTCATGGAAAAACCCATTCTATTGTGGGAGAAAATTTAGAGTTTAGAGACCAAAGACAAATGTTCTTAGAGTGGAAAGAGATATAGAAAAGGCACTTGGAAAGTGGTAAGCATACAAATATATTGAACAAGGAGAATACTGAATCTTCTACAAGGAAACTGGATCCTACTTACAAAACCTGCCAAGTTATCTTTGCTAGGTAGGTAGTAATATCCTTTATTGGTAGGGGTGTGTTTTTTCTTATTGGTGTTCTTTTTGCTTTGAAAGGGCAGACTAAGGAACTATACGGATCAGATACAGTATGTTTCCATACACCATAAAATTAGCTGCAGACAAACTCCAATGAACAGGAATAGATCCAAGGACAACTTGAAAAAAGTCATTAAATGAAAAGAACAAACTCTTTTAAAATGGCGAACATGAAATCTATTTTTAAAATATACCTTGAATGGTTAAGATGTTTTCGATGTTTAGAACAGCTCTTTGTCCATATATTTTGCCCTTCGTCATCTGTTTGTGTTTGTGGGAGGGGAGGGGAGGGGAGGGGAGGGGGGAAAAATGTCACTGACAATGACATTTTCTCCAAGAGAAAATTGAAATGAAATATTTCATTCAAACTAAAACCACGTAGTTCTTGAATGCTGAACTATATGCCGATTCCTAAGATCAGGAGTGGATTGGACTTGGCAAGCAGGAAGTGGGGAATGGGCTCAGGCTCCAGTTCAAAAACAGGAGAGATAAATGATCTGCACAAAGCGTCACACCAAAGTGATCTCAGAGCCTACTTCAAAGAACATTGGATTGTGGGTTTGTAACTGTTATGCTGAAGAATGGTGAGGCTATTAAGATGAAATAAATCAGAGATGAAACCCAGAGGCCTTGCATGTACTTCCTTAGAGAGATTAATTTTTACAGCAATTTCCAGAGGTGGCCTTCTAATCTAGATCATGGTATTTCTCCCAGGTGATACGGAAGTGCCTCCTTCCTTTCAGGGATTTGTGGGCTTCTTCCCCTCTCAACCATTTATGTTTGCTTTAGGAGAATCAGACTAAGGACTGACCAGCATTTCCTACTTTCCCCAGTGCAAGAATGGAACCAAAGGGCAAGAAGAGATGAAACCAACCTCAGTCCACCCATACAAGTAGTCCTTGACTTACAACCGATCGTAGGTTGTGATGGTCATTGAGTGGGTCTTCACATGACCACGCCCACTTTTACAACCTGTTTTGCAGTAGTCATTGAGCAGTGGTTGTAAAGTGAATGCTGTGGTCATTAAGTGAACACCACAGTCATTAAGCAAACCCATTGTTCACTATAGGTGCAGTTTTGCTGGCAATCTTAAGTGAACACCGGTTTCCAGAAAAAAAATGTAAATTGTGGTCATATGACCACAGAATGCCACACATGGCCATAATGAGCACCCAAAATGTGATCATGTGACTGAAGGGGGGAGGGCTAAATTAAGCAACCAGTCCTAAGTTGAGAACTACCTGTAGCTGCCTGGGAAGAAGTTTCCTTACTCAGCATTAGAAGTAGTGTTTCCCCACCTCTGCTGGCTGAAGCGGGACATCCACTACTTATGATGCATGTTGTTCTGTCTTACACAAGGGCCTGTGCACCAGTTGTGTGCTCAGGTGGCTATAGTCCTTCAGTTCTGTCTCCTTGCTTTCTCAGCAAGTTTATATGCTGGGCTACCTCCAAGGAAAGATCAGGCCTTTCCTTGTCATTTCTAGTTCAGTTGTAGAAATGCTGGCCATTCAACAGTTTTAATGGCAGAACCACCCTTTCTTTGTTTCTTTTCATTTCAAGGTTTTGTGTGTGTGTGTGTGTGTGTGTGTGTGTGTGTGTGTGTCAAGAGAGCTGCAGTTTCTCTCAAGTGATAGGAAGAACCATGAAACTGTTCACATTCCCACCACCAGCACACACAGACAAACATACCTACAAAGACCAGCCTTCAAAATACATGCTCCAAAGAAAAGCAATTGGTGCTTGCTTTTCTGGTATGGGTGGGTGGAGGAAAAAGCAGGGGAAGCCAACAATCAGGATATGCAGTATGGTAACCAGGATCTAAACAGAACACCAGGCCATCACTGTGGCCAAAGAGGAAGGAGCTGAAATCTGGTTTACAGCTAGGAGACAAACCACTAAAGGCTGCAGCACCAAAAAGTCTAACAAATTTTAGTGTGTGTGTGTGTGTGTGTGTGTGTGAATTCTCTGCTAACTTGTTTGAATAATCATCCTGCATTTCTGGTCCATTTTATAAGAAGGAAATCCTGTTCTCTGAAATGCCACTTCTATTTTCCCCTCCCACCAACGTCTGGTTTTCACTACGGTATCAACCATTCAGTTCTGACTTTCTCAAAATGGAGAGATGATATCAGTGGTGGGACTCAAATATGTGAGCAACCAGTTCTCTGTGTGGATGCTGCTACCGGAAGTCTATTCTGGGCCTGGGCAACAAAAAATTAGCTACCAGTTCTGCTGAAGTGGTGCAAACTGGCTGAATCCCTCCACTGGATGATATACTTTGCTATAGCTGATGCCTTACTTCAATCCTTGGGACAGAACTGGGAAGCTTCTTATGTAAGTTGTGCTGTTCACACTTCCCATCACTGTTGCCTGTGCCCCTTCTACCTGTTTTTCAGCTGTGGTGTGTAAGCAAATGGCTTTGAAATCCCAAGTTAAGGTTTTGCGCTGTTTCTGGATGCAAATGGAAAATCAAGCCAAAGATGGGATATATGATGTATTCAATAATCTAGTATTTTGGACACTGGGATTTGTAAAAGATGCATTCCTTGTTGCAGGAACCAGACAGTTATTCTTCACAACTGTAAAAAAAATGGTTGCAATACAGCTCTGGGACCAAAAGGACAATTTTAAAAAGAAGTCAGAGGAGTTGTGTGTTTTGTGCTGGAATTTAAGGGTGTGGCAATCACTAGGAAAAGAAAAGGTAAATTTTAAAAAAATCACAAAGTGATACAGGAAGGAGAATTATGTTTTGGGTCAGAATGATCAAACTTAAAATTAATTGACATTTGGGACGTACAAAAAAAATCATGTTTTATGATGCACATGCCACCTGGAGGGGGATAATCAAATGTTCCCAGAGTTGGAAAGTTATAATATCTCTGTAACATGGGCATAGCCTAAAAAAAAATGTTGTAAGAACAGAGGTACCGTACATATTGTCATTATTACCTGAGGACAAGCAAAAAAAAATTGCAATTTCCAGTGCCAAATAGAAAAACTGAATTACGTGAGCAATTGATTCACTGGAATAAAGGGATATTGTTGTAGCATCAGTGATTGTATAGTTTGTATGTCAGCTTATTTCAGAGACAAAACTGCTATCAAAAACAATATTTAATTCTTCAGTCAATGCCATCCAACGATGACGTCTTAGTAAGACCTTTCAGTTGATTAGCTATACTTATGGCTCTGAGAATAAATTTAATTTCAGGTGCTTTTTAAATGGGGGGAGGGGAGTTGCTCTCTTTGCTATGATAGGAAAGCTGGAACTGAATCCTTCTTAACCTCAGAGATATTCATAATTTGCTAATAATTTCAAAGTAAGTTGTTTCTTCTCATTGGTATCTTCCTTTCTTCTCCTCTTCCCTTTTTTCAGCCTCCCTTTTTTGTTTTAATTGGCAATCTCTTCCTGGCAGAACTTGTATTTATTTTGTAAAGTAACACATATCCCTATAAAATAGCAAACAAGTATTGTGTTGCATGATTGACACCTGGTACAGATTTGGAGTTTACCCAGTTACAATGAAATTCAAGGAAGTCCAATGAGCGATAAATGTTGATTCAATTTATTCTGTCCAAAAGTAGAAACTTTACTTGAACATTGCCTTCAAGGTCCAAGAGGAGAAAATGGCAGGAGAGGATCCTTCAAATCACAAGATCTCCTAACACAATAACGAGAAATTATTGTCCAGTATTTCTCTTATACTGTACAGCTGGTTCTTGCTAGCACAGTTGCCTCTGATGTCAGTATATTTCCTATAAAGTAAGAAAAGTGGAGACGTTACGATAAACACTTCTGCACTGTGTTGGAAAACATGGAGGGATCTGGCAATCAGACAGCAAGTTTCCATTCAGGCAGGAGTCAGTAGCTGAAATCTGAGCATTTAAATGTTTTCTGACATTTCAGGTATAGGAACAGCTATCCTTCTCCTGGGAATCATTGCTTTTAAGTTGCTGTGCCATTCCAGCCTGCACAGTGTATTGCTCAATTAGGCTACAAAACCTCTCCAGCTGTTGGAGTTTTCAGAAGACACCAAGATACTTTTTTCCCTTCACAAACCTGACAGTTTCGTAAGAAATGCAGAGAGATTATATTAAAGAAAGTTGGGGCTTCCCAGGAATCTAATCCTGCAATATATGTGTTTGCTGATAACAAGAAGCAAACCTGAATAAAGCCGTACGCAGATATTGGTGGAAATATCTGACCGTGACCCCTTCAGGAATGGAATGTTGCCCCACCTCCCTGACATACTGTATATTCTCCATAGCACAAACTTGGTTTAATAGAATTGGCTTTAGCAGAATATAGTTATAATTGCTCTATAGCGGATCCTTGATTTCTCTCCTAAGCAGCAAGCGCTTCCCGCTTCTATGTTGCATAGAAGGCATAATGGGTAGAGATGAGGTGTTTGGTAGTCCAACGTATCTAGAGGGCGCCATTTGGGGACAGATGCTTGAAATAGTATGGCACTTGTTACAATTTCAAGCCAGGTTAAACTGGTTCCATTTGGACAGCTGCAGGAAACATTTAGCACAAGACCTTGATCTCTGGACTGCTTTCTTCATGTTTTCCTTTCTTTCCAAATGGAAACATAAAAGCCTAAAAGCGGGCTGTCTTGTCACCCCTTGAACCTATTTTATTTGGATGTCTATGGAGGTTCTCAGTCATCCAGATCATGGTTGTCACCAAAGGTGTTTTTTTTTTCAAAACGGCAACTGAAGTTTCTTGATTTTTCTTAAAGACATTTCATTTCTCATCCAAGAAGCTTCTTCCGTTCTAACAGATGGGGCTTGGAAAGGGTTTATACTCAGCAAAATGTTAACGACTGGCTGACTGCGAAGAGTATAAATCCTTTCCATGCCCCACCACTTAGTTACAACTGAAGAAGCTTCTTGGATGAGAAGTGAAATGTCTTCAAGAAAAAACAAGAATGTCCAGTTCCCATTTGGAAAAGAAAAGAAAGCACCTTTGGTGGCATATTTTATTTGGGTTTCTAGCTGTCAATGCTTATCTTGCAGCGGTGACAGTTGATCATTGAATTTAATGAATCTTGTCCTCTCAGTGACAATATGAGAATGGCTTTTAGGTTTTCCTCCATTCCACTCCACAGAGACAACTCAGGCATCCTGGAGTCTGATTCCTTTAATAGATCCAAGCCTTAAAAGGCAAGTACATCAGGCACTCAGTCTTCCATCATGCCTTAGCAGCTACCTCTGGGCCTCTGACCTGGTGACCTCCATGCTGCCACTATCAAGCAGGATACTCTTCTCAGGGAATATTACCACTTCTGGAGGGTAGTATTAAGCCTTGATGAATGGCCTTTCACCCATATACATCTGTCTCTCTTAAGAATTGATCAGAAGGCAGTGTATATTCCAGCCCTGAGGAAAGACACAGCTTGGATCAAAGTCAAGCATATAGAGGTCAATGGATTATTATTATTTATCTATTTAGATTTAGTGTGCATCTGAAGTTTTATACACATTTAATTAGGAGTATACCAGTTCTATGCTGAATGCAGTCCTACTTGTTAAACCAAGAAAATACATACAACCACAAATGTCCTAGACATCAGGCAAACTAATTAAATCTTGCATTAGATAGGTGATTAAACTGGGAAATCTGGCTATTGACTAGACTGAGAATTTTAAAAAAAATCTCAGCAGAAGATAGTGGCAAACCACATCCTTAAGACTATAAAAAAACCCTGCATGAATGTAGGAATCAAACTAGATTTAAGGAATTCTTAATCTTCATGCAACGATAAAACATAAAAATTGAACTCAGTATATTGCAAAAATAGCAACACAATGACTAGTACCTCAGTTGTATGACCTAAAACCATCATGTATATCAAAGCTATTAATATAACAAGAGCTTGAAAAAAACCTGGGACAACAAATAAGTCTCAGAATGAGGTCTTAGTTTTGTGCCAAAAGGGCAGCAATATGGAAGCCATTTCATTTTTTCCATTTACTCTACCAACAGGGAAGAGAGAAACATATTTTTAAATAATAATAAAACAGTGAATTATTTTTCTGTGATAGGGTTATACTAAAAGCTGTTGACTTATTTTGAAAAAGAAACCCTAGTATAATACTAAATACAATTTATTATTAATAATAATAATGTTACATTTCTATAACATGTAAAAATGATCTTTACTTGATACAGATAACTGATAACAGAAATTATTTAAAAAGGAAAGTTGATACAATTGCCAAATAAAAATCATGTAAAAAATTCAAATATTTACTCTTTAAAAGTTATGCTTAATTAATTGCCCTGATAGACTTGATCTTCATTTTGTGTTAGATATTTTAGAAGGAGAAGTATTTCTTTCATTTTGCATTAATGTTGATGAGATTTTAAGAGTACCGTATTTTCCGGCGTATAAGACTACTTTTTAACCCATGAAAATCTTCTCAAAAGTCAGGGGTCGTCTTATACGCCGGGTGCTGAAAATTTAGGGACAGGGCTGGCTGGAAAACCTGGAGCAGATCTCCCATTTAGTCTGAACAGGGAAAGCAGGACCAATTGGAGAAGAAGCTGCAGTCTGTGATTTTTTACAGGCTGGGGTCTGGGCGTCTTTCCTTCTAAAGTTGAAGAGCAGCTGTAGTATATCCCAACCTGAAAGGCAGGTGGGGAAGGCAGCAGCCAGAGCAGCGGCTTAGCTCTAAGGACACATTTGACTCAGGAACTGGGTGGGCTGGCTGGAAAACCTGGAGCAGATCTCCCATTTGCTCTTTTTTTAAAAAAATCCCATTTATATCCTGCCCTTCTCCGAAGACTCAGGGTGGCTTACAATTTAAAGCACAAATCAATGTGCTTAGCAATAGCCTTTATTCTGTGTATATGCCTGTTTATTAGGGCTTTACCCCCCCCCCCAAGCAGCATTATTACAAAGTCAGCTAATTGCCCCCAACAATCTGGGTCCTCATTTTACCTACCTTGGAAGGATGGAAAGCTGAGTCAACCTTGAGCCTGGTGGGATGCGAACCTGCACTAATTGCAGGCAGCTGGTGTTACTTAAGGCTCTGCGCAGGGAAAGCTTTAGAGTGAATTAGGAAAAGTGAAAAAGTGAATTAGGAAAATAGGGAACGGTTGCTGGAATTGGGTGTGTGTAGTTTAACGAAGAGAAGGGTGAGGGGTGACATGATAGCAGTGATCCAATATCTCAGGGGCTGCCACAAAGAAGAGGGAGCCAAGCTATTCTCCAAAGCATCTGAAAGCAGGACAAGAAGCAATGGATGGAAACTAGTCAAGGAAAGAAGCAACCTAGAACTAAGGAGAAACTTCCTGACAGTTAGAACAATTAACCAGTGGAACAACCTGCCTCCAGAAGTGGTGAATGCTCCAACACTGGAAGTTTTTAAGAAGAGACTGGACAGCCATTTGCCTGAAATGGTATAGGGTTTCCTGCCTTAGCAGGGGATTGGACTAGATGACCTCCAAGGTCCCCTCCAACTTCTTCTTCTTCTTCTTCTTCTTCTTCTTCTTCTTCTTCTTCTTCTTCTTATTATTATTATTATTATTATTATTTATTATTATTATTATTATTATTATTATTATTATTATTATTATTATTATTATTATAGTTTAATCCACTTGCACTGTTTTATGTTTACATGTTTGATGACAAACAGCCTTATGTTTATAAGTGACAGTTTTCCTACTAAGCACCTGCATGTCATAAGCATTTGAATTAAAATTACCATATTAAAATCAAATCTGATGTTTTTTAATTTTTATTTGGTGTGCGTTGGAAGAGGGGTAGTCTTATACGGCGAGTATAGCCCAAACCCTATAATTTAACAGGAAATGTAGGGGGTCGTCTTATACGCCCAGTTGTCTTATACGACGGAAAATACGGTACATCCAACAGCATCTTTAAGCTTGGCACATTTCTTTTTTTAATAATGAAAATATTTCATCTGTGTGTTCTGATTTTGGTTTTGCCAGTAAAATCTATATTGCATTTGCTATTTCAGATTTTAGATCAGTTTGCGATCTTATGTCAGCATATTCCATAAGATTCGTATCTTCCCTTCACATTTCTTTCTTAAAGCAGTTTCCTTTAAAAAAGCTTTCCATTAATGATTTTGCTAATCGAGCTATTTCATTCTTGTTTGCTAAAGCAAAAAATGTCCTTTTCCATCTCATATAAACAACTAACTTTGCTTAAATATTTAATGAGGGATACTTGCATGTAAGCAATTCATTTTTAATTTATTTTGAAAGCATATTACTCAAAGCGGGATTCTGTTTTTTTCCAAATTATTGAAAAGAAACTTTAAAATGTATTTATTTGTTAGAATATTTGCATCATGCTTACTTAATACTTCAAATACTAACTGAACAGGCCTTAAGCTATGTAACACAATTATGAAATTATATGAGTAGTCATATTATGTATAATATTCTTTTGTCTATAAGTAACCAAGCATCAACTTTTATAAATCCATTTTTCTCAAATTTAGGATCTTTAAAAATCTTTAAATCATTTTTTAATGTGTTCCAGCATGTTTTACAATTCAGAATGACTTTTGGTTCCAATTTTTCAATACTCATTATTTCCTGCTACAAAAGGTATCTTTTGCTAGATACTATCTAAACTATTCTATCATTTTTCTGATACTACATATTGCTAGAGAGACATTATCTTACAAATCATACTGTTTGGCTCCAGTTATGTTATCTGTATCGGAATAACTACTTTTATCTTTCTCATATTCAGAATATTCACTGTATTCACCTCCACTGCTATTTGGCTTTGATGCTTCATTTTTCTTTTTCTTTTTTTGACATAATACACTTCTGTTACAGCAAGGTAAGTGCACAATTGCATCGAAACCGTTGAATAGTAAGTGATACGTTTCCATTTTTCCCCCATAACTGCTATACTAGCACTACTTGATCATAACCCTTGACTCCACAGTCATTGTTTTCTGTTCACGGTATCAGTGAATTCCTTCAAACCAGTAGCATCTCTTTTATTATTGTTAAGTTTTAATTCTTGCAAGAGAATTATATTACTTTTTTCTGTTTATCTGATTTTCTGATTGAGTTTTCTCAGGATTTGCAGGGGGGAAAAAACATTTACCTGTTGGAAAGGAATGCCTACATGGAAACCCTACTGCATGTAACTCTTCTTGTGACCCACGATCATTGCTTTTTCATGCTGAGATCTAATTTAGCACATTAAAACCAAGGTTTTCCTACAATGCAACATGGCTGTAAATTCTGTGTTTTTTCCAAAAAAGAGAAAGTGAATAGTTATAAATACGCATACAACTGGTCTTTAGCAGGAATCCTCAAACTTGTCAACTCGTCAACCCCTTCATGAAGTTTCAGACTGTTCATTGATCTCCCAACATTTATTATATGAAAATAATTTTAAAAATACTACCTTAATAGCACTATGAATAACAACAACAATAGCAACAACGACCTGGCAGAATAATCAAGAGATGACAGGAAAACAGAAAAATGCAGAATCCACATTCTGACTCCCCTTTCATTCCATGGAAGACTGACGTACCTTAATAGAAATGTTTCAGTTAAGCCTACTGAAGTGCTTGGCAGGAAATAGCCAACCTTTGACTGAACTTTATGCCAAGCTAATGGACTTCAGAGAGTGAATCAGTTGCCAGGTCCTGATGCCAGCGCAAGGACATTGAGGTCTGGACACTTGGATAAAATCACCCAATGTATCCTACAGCTTTTGTCTTTCCTCAACTCATTCTCATATCCGGGTGTGCCCTATTTGTATATAAACTTCAAAAAGAGTAATATACACAACTGCATGCTTCAACAAATCATCTGAGGGTGAACTCTGGTGCAGATCTGTAGGTTGAATCTTGCCCATATTTAGCTGTCACTTGACTTGTTGAAACAGCATCTATGGTACGGATGGCTTGACTGCGGCCTATTATAAAAATTTACAATTAGAAATGATAAAACCGTTAAAGGAACTGTTCCAGACAATCCAGAGGGGGGGAAAGGTGCCACCGTCTTGGAGAACAGCTTTTATCTCTTTGATTCCGAAGGAAGACCAAGATGTTACTCAAGTTAAAAATTATAGACCGATATCGCTTTTAAACACAGATTACAAGATATTTGCTAAGGTTTTGGCTAATAGACTGATGAGGGTTCTGCAACAGGTGATTCATGGGGATCAAACAGGGTTTATTAGTGGTAGGCAAATGAAAAATAATGTGAGGCATATAGTTGATGTGTTAGAGTTTTTGGAAAGGAACAACCAGATTGCTGCGGTGCTAATTTTTTTAGATGCTGAAAAAGCTTTTGATCAATTGAATTGGAAATTTTTGTTGAAAGTTTTAGATAAAATGGATTTTGGGGAAAATTTTTTACAACCGATTAGGGCATTATATCAAAAACAAACTGCCCGAATTATAGTTAATAATAGCTTGACAGAAGCATGTAATATTGAGAAGGGCACAAGGCAAGGGTGTCCGTTATCGCCCTTGTTATTTGTGTTAACATTAGAGATATTATTGGTTAAAATTCGGAATTCGGAAAAAATTAAGGGGATTCAAATTGGAGATCAGGACTACAGATTGAGAGCATTCGCAGACGATCTGGTTGTTACAGTGACCCAGCCAGAGAACTCTGTTGTGGACCTGATGGAGATAATAACACAATATGGGAAGGTTTCTGGATTTAAGGTTAATGTACAAAAAACAAAAATTTTGGCCAAAAATATGACAACATCGCAAAAGGCCCTTTTAGAAGGATTAACTGGATTTGAGATTGTTAAAAGGGTTAAATATTTGGGGGTGATTTTGTCGCCCTCTAATACAAAGCTATATAAAAATAATTATGAAAAATTATGGGGGAAAATTCAAAAAGAATTGGAGAGTTGGAAAAAATTGCAATTGTCTTTGTTGGGACGGATTGCAGCAGTAAAAATGAATGTCCTGCCTAAATTTTTATTTTTATTTCAAATGATACCGATTCTTAAGAAAGATTCTAATTTGGAGGAATGGCAGCGAGGTATCAATAAATTTGTGTGGGCAGGGAAAAAACCACGAGTTAAACTTAAGATTATGCAGGATACTCGTGAGAGAGGTGGCCTTAAATTGCCTAATTTTAAATTATATTATGAAGCTGCTGCATTAGTAGGAATAAGTGACTGGATTAATTTGACGCAAGGGAGGTTATTAAATCTTGAGGGCCACGATTTGTTGTTTGGCTGGCATGCATATTTGTTGTATGATAAGAAGGTAGACAACGTGTTTAGGGTGCATATTTTAAGACAGGCATTGCTGAGAGTTTGGAAGAAGTACAGACATAAGTTAAGTTGCAAGATACGATTGTGGGCAATTCCAAAACACGCAATAGAAAATATACATGCTGGCTTCAAACATGATTTGACTACGTACAAGGAGATTCTCAGTTTGGAAAGAAATGTTTGGTGTTTGAAATCATATAGCCTCTTGCGAGAAGAGAAGGTTGTTCAAAATTGGTTTCAATATACTCAGTTACGGGCCAGGTGGAAAGAAGACCAGAAAAATGGATTTACAATGACTGATGAAAATTTGATAAAGCAAATTAGGAATCAGGGACCAGCACATATCAAACGGATATATCTTGCATTGATAGAGATTGACTCAGAAACAGAGCTTGTTAAGGATTGTATGATAAAATGGGCCCAAAATATCCAGGAAGTCATCACAATGGACACGTGGGAAAAGATTTGGGTGAGGAACGTAAAATTTACACAAGCTCAAAATTTAAGAGAGAATTTTTACAAAATGTTTTATAGATGGCATTTAGATCCCAAAAAGCTTGCAAGTATGTATCCGAATTATCAGCCTAAATGTTGGAGGTGCGGTGATGAAGATGCAACATATTTTCACATATGGTGGACTTGTAAAAAGGTTAAGGCTTTTTGGATAAAAGTCTGGTGGAATATGCAGAAGATTTTTAAACAGAGGTTAAAGTTTTGTCCGCAATTTTTTTTGTTGGGAATAATTACAGATGCCACAGTTGTGGACACCAAGTTGATGTTGAATTTAATTACGGCGGCAAGACTTTTGATAGGCCAATACTGGAAGAACGAGGAACTGCCGACCATAGAGGAGTGGACTTTAAAGGTTTCCGATCTGGCAGAGATGGCGAAGATTTCGGCCTATTTGAAAGATCATTCGCAAGAACGCTATATTATGGAATGGAGAAAATGGATTGATTTTATCCAGAACAAGTATAGGGTTAAGAAGTTTTATGTAGCATTTGAATAAGTCTTCTTTCATTTTTTTTTTCTTTATTATCTTAGTTTTTTTTAATACATATTCAATATTATTATTAGTTGTTTTATCTTATATAAGCTAGAGAGTGATGGATTTTAGAGTTTATAATTGTTAGTATATGATTGTTTATGATTGCTTTTTATATATATACCTTGTATTTAGCTCTGGGAAGTCGGGGGGGGAGGGGGGGAGGGGGGGAGGTAGGAAGGGGGGAGGAGGGAGGGGGAAGGGGGGATTCTTAAAGGAAAACTGAATTTTAAAACTCTTCAATAAAAAAAAAAGAAACAGCATCTATGGATAGTTCTGCAATATTTTGGTTTTATGTGTTTCTTTTGGGTTATTTTTTTTTTTGTTAGGGGCTTCCTCACTTCTTTGAATTAAACCTCCTTCTATACAATCTTTACTTTCTCTTGATTCAGAGGAAATTTAAAACTACTTTACTTTTTATTTTTTGTTAAAATTTTACCATAATATAAAGTACAAATGAAAACAAAAATAATGGAAACGGGGGGGAAAAAACAAGGGGGAAAATGGATCTAAGCGATGTAGTTAAAAAAAAGGGAATGGCAACCAAAGACAAATAAAGAGATCATTAGGGTGCAGCTGACCACCACGAATGAATTTTGGGCTCTTGCACACAGATATGTTTCTCCCACCCAGGAGTCATGAGCAAATGTAAACATAAATTGGGTTGCCCCCTCCTCCAACATGTCCCTAATACAAATCAGATGATGCCAAGGTGCTATCCCTACAGCCTTTAAGCATGACACTATGAGAGCAGCAATTTACCCTGGCTGAAATTTGAAGGCCATCAGCCACAAATAACTATACAGTAGATATGCTGGGCTGGTGCTTGTAAGTCCAGACACTCCATCTATCTAACCATCTCTCCGTTTTTTTCTCCATTTTCCCTCCAAATGGAAAATGACCACAAGATGGCAGCAAATAATTCATCTCTCTTCACTGCAGTGGTGGTTGCCTGGATTTGTTCACCTTCAAACAATTCTTAGAGTTGAAGTTCAAGAAAGTAGGTGCATAGGAGAGAAGGTGCAGCTGTGGAGAACTGTTGGGCACACAGACATATTTTTTTCCCCAAATGCAGTAGAGCAGCTGATTATTCACTGCTTGGTCATAGTTAAAAATGTTTTTGAAAAGATGTAGTTTGAGAAAATGCTTTAGAAATTCTTGTGTCAAATCATAGCACAGATAGGGCTGTAAAATCCAAAAGAGCAGGAAAAGAAAAAAATGTGACTTTAGGCTGAAGCCATATCTGTACTAGCTTACTTTCTTCTTCGTGTTGTTGTTAGTTGCGAAGTCGTGTCCGACCCATCGCGACCCTAGGGACAATGTTCCTCCAGGCCTTCCTGTCCTCTACCATCTTCTGGAGTCTATTTAAGCTCACGCCTACTGCTTCAGTGACTCCATCCAGCCACCTCATTCTCTGTCATCCCCCTCTTCTCTTGCCCTCAATCTTTCCCAGCATTAGGCTCTTCTCCAGTGAGTCCTTCCTTCTCATTAGGTGGCCAAAGTATTTGAGTTTCAACTTCAGGATCTGGCCTTCTAAAGAGCACTCAGGGTTGATCTCCTCTAGGACTGATCGGTTTGATCGTCTTGCAGTCCAAGGGACTCGCAGGAGTCTTCTCCAGCACCAGAGTTCAAAGGCCTCAATTCTTTGGCGCTCAGCCTTTCTTATGGTCCAACTTTCACTGCCATACATTGCAACTGGGAAGACCATAGCCTTGACTATGCGCACTTTTGTTCACCGGGTGATGTCTCTGCTTTTTAGTGTGCTGTCTAGATTTGCCATGGCTTTCCTCCCCAGGAGCAAGCGTCTTTTAATTTCTTGGCTGCAGTCCCCGTCTGCAGTGATCTTGGAGCCCAGGAAAATAAAATCTGTCACTACCTCCATTTCTTCCCCATCTATTTGCCAGGAACTGAGAGGGCCAGATGCCATGATCTTGGTTTTCTTAATGTTAAGTTTTAAGCCAACTTTTGCACTCTCCTTCACCTGCAACAAGAGGCTCTTTAGTTCCTCTTTATTTTCTGCTATTAGAGTGGTATCATCTGCATATCTTAGGTTGTTGATATTTCTTCCAGCAATCTTAATTCCTACTTTTGATTCATCTAGCCCTGCCTTTCTCATGATGTGCTCTGCATATAAGTTAAATAGGCAGGGCAACAGTATACAGCCTTGCCGGACTCCTTTCCCAATTTTTTATTTTTTTAAAAATTCCATTTATATCCCGCCCTTCTCCGAAGACTCAGGGTGGCTACTCCATTTCTTCTGAGGGATTCATGCCCGCAGTAGTATACCTGATGGTCATCTGAATTAAATTCACCCATTCCTATCCATTTTAGTTTGCTGATTCCTAAGATGTCAATATTCAGTCTTGTCATCTCTTGTTTGACCACATCCAGCTTTCCTTGATTCATGGATCTTACATTCCAGGTTCCTATGGAGAAAAAATCTTTACAGCATCGGACTTTCCTTTCACCACCAGATACATCCACAGCTGAGCGTCTTTTCGGCTTTGGCCCAGTCGCTTCATTCTTTCTGGCGCTACTAGTACTAGCCCTCTGCTCTTCCCCAGTAGCATATTGGACACCTTCCGACCTGAGGGGCTCATCTTCCAGCGTCATATTGTTTTGCCTTTTGGTACTGTCCATAGGGTTTTCATGGCAAAGATACTGGAGTGGGTTGCCATTTCCTTCTCCAGTGGATCACGTTTTTTTGAGAACTCTCTGCTATGACCTGTCCATCTTGGGTGGCCCTGCACGGCATAGCTCATAGCTTCATTGAATTACGCAAGCCCCTTCGCCACGACAAGGCAGTAATCCATGAAGGGGAGCTTACTTTCTACAATGGAGCAAATACATACAGTTTAAGAACATTTTGTATGGACACAAAGTGAGGCACCAGAGGTATTCTGGGATCAATGGTCACTGAGAAGGGAATTTCATGTCAGGAACATTATCTATGTACTGGAGCAAAGTCCTTTCAGCTATTATTTCAATTATTTCTGTTTGTAGCTAGGGATGGGCTAGATAATCATATGATTTTGTACTCTCTAGGAACACTAGTTCAACAATTCATTTTAAAAAGAGTGGCTGCAGGCATGAGGGTCTGAGACTCCCTCACAGCTAAAATAGCAATGCAGAACAGATACTAAACCCAGGGACAAGATGATACAAAGCCACCAGCCCAATTGTAGGCAAGCTGCTCACCGTCCCAAAACATGTTATCTAGGGCAGTCTTCTCCTTTGGGGACCATGGTTTTAAGATAAGATAACCTTTATTGTCATTTTTATTTACTGTGGGCACAACGGTACACATCAAAAATGAAATTTAGTTGCCCGCTTTCAAAGTGAAACACATACATGGCACACACCTTACCATACTATATACAACATATGTATAGATCCACACCCCTACATTACATAACAAATATTAAATACTGTCCATCTTGAATATATGACGGAAGGAGGAAGCTTGAGAGTTCACAAGGTTAATGTTGCATGGAATGAAACTATGGCTGAATATGGATGTTCTGCTACAGATACCACAAAGCCTCCTCCCAGAAGGTAACAAGGAAAACAGGTCGTGAAGAGGATGTGTAGTGTCCCAGATAATCTTACGGACCCTGCTCAAGCAACGCTTCTGTGCTATGTCCTAGATGGAGGGGAGGGAACTGCCAATGATCTTTTCAGCCATCCTCACCACTCTCTGCACCACCTTCCTGTCTGAAGCAGTGATGCTTCCAAACCAGACTGTGATGCTGTATGACAGGATGCTTTCCATCGTTCCCCTGTAGAAAGTGGTCAGGACAGGGGAAGGAAGATGTGCTTTTCTCATGAGACGCAGAAAATGCAGGCTCTGCTGTGCCCACTTCACCAGTTTCTCACTGTTGAGTGACCAAGCCAGCCTACTCGTTAGCTACACACCTAGGAATCTGATGCTGGTAACCATCTCCACAGGTGAATCATTAATGCACAGAGAAGTGTGGCTGTGCCTGCCTTTTCAGAAATCGACAATGATCTCTTTGGTTTTTCCAGTATTTAAAGCTAGGCTGTTTTCCTTACACCAGTTCATCAACCCCTCAACCTCTTTGCGGTAAGCTTCCACCTTGTCATCATGAATAAGGCCCACTACTGTTATATCATCTGCGAACTTGACAATATGGTTGGTGGTGTGTCTGGATGGAAGGTCTTCTATTTTTCTCAAGGAAAACATTAATTTCATGCCAGAACACTTTGGAAAAGCTTTAGCCTAAGGCCTTGTTATGAGCAAAATGACCTCAGCTAATAGTAAGTTGGACATCTTCATGCTATGGTAAGCAAGCTATCTGCACATGTTTAAGTTACCAAAAGCATACCAATTATATTTTAATAGCGTTAAAGGAACTTGCAAATATCATCTTGGAGGCCCTTTGGGTTCTATGATAAATCATGGAGGATGTCTCTATAACCAGAGGAAAAGAATGGGGCAATTGTTCTTATTATCTTCAACATGAAGAAAAAATGACAAACCAGGTCATTGCAAACCAGTCAACTTGACATCAATACCAGATAGACATTTGGAGCACATTATTAAGAGGTAAATGTTTGAGCATGTAGAAAAGAAGCCACAGCTTGGCAGGAACCAGCATATATCACATGTATAAACTATAAATCACACCCAATCAAACTGATTTCCTTTTTTTGATAGGATGACCAATTTAGTTGATTATGGGAATGCTGTAAACATAATTCAGTGAAATATTTAAGAGAGTCTTCCATGTGATTCTGCAAAGAAGATGGCAAAGGTAGTCTTTGCTACCATTCAATGGATACAAAGCTAATTGAAGAATCATGATAATAAATGAACACGCCAATATTTTACTCCTTCAGAGCTACTGACAAACACCTGAACCAAGACGTTCAAACTACCAAGTTCTCTGAACTCAAGTAAGCCTCCTTAATAGCTTACATAAGCATCTGTAGATGTGGACTCATGAATTACCTTAAATCAGTGCTTGCATTTTTAAAAGGGGAATTAAGAAGGACTTACCACAAAGGCTGTCTTGTGCCTATCTCCATTTTATTAACTGGGTACTGTCACTATATGCAGAAAACGTAACCCTTAATATCAAAAATATTATTGGCATTTGACATATTTACTGGTCAATATGTATTATACAACTGTATAAAGGTTGTTTGTACCTTCGTTAAATTGGCAGAAGTATGTGGTCAGTCCTCAGCACTGTTCAAATAAACTTACTCAAGCAGATTGTCTGGTCTCCACTCATAAATTGAGTCATGGGGAATTTTTCCCTTCAGTTCCAATTCAACCTGGAGGTTTCCATTCAAGCTCCAATGCTTTATCAATGACTTGGATGAGGGATTAGAACAGGGGTGTCAAACTGCCGACCTGCGGGCCAGATGCGTCATGCCGAAACTGTGCCCACCCCATTGCTGGCAATGGGAAAAAAGTCAGAATACATCACAACATGTCACATGACGTGGCGAGTTTAACACCCCTGGATTAGAAGATATTATCAGATGATGAGGGGGATAGCAAACACCTTACAAAGGGTAGAATAAAAATTCAGGAGGATCTTGATAAGCTGGAATACTGAGTAAAACTAACAAGATGAATTTTCACAAGGACAAATGCTAAGCACCATATCTGGACAGAGAACTCCCCCCAAATGTGTGTGGTGGGGAGGTGAGGAGTATTATTGAGTAATACTTGCAAAAAGAAGTTATCTTAATGGAACACAGGCTGAATAGGAATCATCAGGGTTTGCCACTGCAAAACAAGCAAAGGCAATTCTAGGCTCCATCACCAATAGTCTGGTGTAATGATCAAGAGAAGTCATCCTTCCTCTCTATTCTACTTTGGTCAGACCTCTTTTAGAATAAATGTAGTTCTCAACTTACAACCACAAATTTGTTGTTACATGGTGCAGTCATTAAGCAAGACATCAGTGACCTTTGCCATGGTCATTGAGCAAATCACTACAGTCATTAAGTGAGACACCACGTGACCGCAATTTTCTACCTTGCCTGCTGACTTCTCCATTGATTTTGCTTGTTGGAAGCTACCTGGAAAGGTCGCAAATCACAATTGCAAAGGTTGTAAGTGCAAGAATCAGTCATAAGTTATTTGTTCCAATGCCATCTAAGTTCAAACAGTCACTAAATGAATAATCCTAAATTGAGGATTACCAGGACTGCCTTCAATTCTGGGCACCAGATTTTCGGAAGGGCACCCACAAACTAAAGAGAGTAAGATTGTAAAAAGCCTCAGAAGAAAATCTGGCAAAGAACAGTTTTGACGTACTGGGTATGTTTAACCAGAAAAACAGAAGGCCGAGAGGCAGACATGATACTTCTTTTTGAATAACTGAACATCTGTTCAGTAGAAGATGGTTGACAGCTGTTCAGAGCTATACCAGAAGACAAGAAAAAAAGACAAAACAGAATAGCCTCCGGAGATGATGGACTCTCCTCCATAGATATTCTTAAACAGAGGTTAGGTAGAGGAGCTTTGAACTTTGAGGCGGGCAGAAGGTAGGACCAGATGACCTACAAGGTCATTTCTAAGGTATACAGTTTCAGATTTCTTTACTTTTTTTTACATTTCTGAAAGACAAAGATTAGGGATAGCTAGTTTAAATGAAAGACCCTGCTGAGTTATGGTCCCAAATTCAACAGCTGCTGAGGTGACTAACAGCTTTGATCACTCAAAATAAGTTTAAGAGCCCCAGAAAAGCTGGTTCTTCACGTTTTCCTGCTAACTACTTGAGGCCTTGTGGATGAAACTAGGACAAGGTGATGAAAATGCCTGATGGGAGGTCAATGGGGAGGTTTAGCTGGGTCTCACAAACTAGTCTCAAAACACACTTCTGGAAAGGTTTGGTCAGACAAAAATGTCACAGCAGGGTAAAAGATCAGTTTCCAGCTAACAGCTAATGCAGAAGCAGCTTCTTTGCCTCTGCTTAGCTCGCCAAAACTGCTTCTGCAAAACCTTTAGCAAGGCAGCAGTTGGAAGCTCTTCTGTCCTGACAGAACCTAGCCAGCCAGCTTTGTAATATTCAGAGGTGCAACTTGTCAAGTAACACTTCTCTTGACTTGTCTGTTTACACTCAAGACTCTTCTGTCTGGAATTCAACAAAGAATGTCCCCTATGCAGGATTTCTCTCAGGCTTCCCTGCGCTACCTGGTTAGAGTCGGTCTTCACCAAGCAGAAATAAACATTACTGAAGATATTTCTATCTGCTAAGAAAGCTGACGGAGTACAAAGGTGAGGGATAATTTCCAATCAATATATTGTAGTAATGAGTAACCTACTCTGCATTTTGTTAAATACAAAGGTATATATATATATAATATCAGGTAAATGAATCTGCTTGTTGATGTAGAACAATTTGCAACTGTATTTAATGAACAGATGTCCCAGGACCTCAAATTAGCCAGCCTCAATTCAGCCTAATGTGAACTTTGTCCACATGGCTGATGTCTGATTCAGTGTATCACACCAAACCTACAGAACAAGGTAGTTGTAAGCCACAGCTAAACACAGGTAAATGTGTCCTATTTACACAACGGTCCACGTTTTGCCTTCCTGTTCCAAGAAAATGAAGAAAAATATTTCTTATTTTCCTAATAATTCTGTCAAAAAAAAGTTGAACAAAGGAAAATGTTGGGGTTTTAGGGCTAAAGTTATATTAGGGTGTTATTTGTATATAGGTAGTCCTCGACTTACGACCACAATTGAGCTCCAAATTTATAATTGCTAAGTGAGATGTTCGTTAAGTGAGTTTTGCCCATTTTATGACCTTTCTTGCCACAGCTGATACATGAATCATTGCAGGTGTTAAGTCAGTAACACAGTTGTTAAGTAAAATCAGGCTTCCCCATTGACTTTGTTGGTCGAAAGGCCACAAAAACTCATCACATGACCCTGGGATACTGCAACCGTCATAAATATGAGCCAAGCATCCAAATTTGGATCATGTGACCAGGGGAATGCTGCAATAGTCATTAAGAAAGAAAAACGGTCATGTCACTTTTTTCAGTGCCGTTGTAACTTAGAACAGTGACTAAATTAGCTGTTGTAAGTTGAGGACTACCTTTAGTTGCAATTAAAGCTTCTAGTTTCAAAAGTTCAAAAATGCTTCTGAAGTGAGGAAAGAATCCAGAACCCAGCCCATTCTCACCGTGGTAGAAATTCAACTTTTCATTGGCAGCAAAAAAATCAAGAGGAGCCTGGTAGCATCTTTTCCAACTAACATTTGCTATTATAGCGATAGCCAGGGCTTTTTTTTCTCATAGAACGCTCAGAACGGAGTTCCGGCACCTTTTTTGGATGGAACCCTGTAGGATAGGCAAGGTGGGTTGTATGACATGTGTGAGTTTTACAAAAAAAGCACTGGCGATAGCAATAGCACTTAGACTTATATACCACTTCACAGTGCTCTACAGCCCTCTCTAAGCTGTTTACAGAGTCAGCCTATTGCCCCCCCCCCAACAATCTGGGTCCTCATTTTACCAATCTTGGAAGGATGGAAGGCTGAGTCAACCTTGAGCTGGTGAGAATCGAACTGTCAAACTGTTGGCAGTCAGCAGTTGGCAGAATTACTTTGCAATACTGCGTTCTAACCACTGCGCCACCAAGGCTATTATAAGATGGGAGTTTTCACGAGGCACAGTTCACTTCATCAGACAGAGAGATTAGA
This sequence comes from Vipera berus, assembly GCF_964194415.1. Taxonomy (NCBI): domain Eukaryota; kingdom Metazoa; phylum Chordata; class Lepidosauria; order Squamata; family Viperidae; genus Vipera; species Vipera berus. The sequence goes on along the minus strand of NC_138203.1, from coordinate 178,742,845 downwards.
CTTAGGTAAGATTTAAAAGAGGGAGAGGAAGTTATGTAGATGCAGATTACATGTGAGACAGATTACCAATACCTTATCAGTTAGCAATTGTTATACATTAAAAACTCATTGTAAAATCTTTTGATGTATGTGAATTCAACAACCTTTTGCTCAATGATGGAGTTAAAGTCCCATTTTCCCCAAACAGTCACTTGAGATCTGCTGTGGAGTATCCTGAGAGGATGAAGTGCTTTGATTATTGCTTTGTCCTTGATCTGAGTTCTGATATCAAACTTGTGTCCATTAATTCTAGTGCACAACGCTTGTCTCATTTGTCCTGCATAAAATCCAGTCAGGCATTGTTAGCATATATCATGTTACCTATTATCATTTGGTGCACTTGTTGGGGCCTATGATGGTGCTGTTGGTGTAGACTTAAGTAAACATAAAGTTAAGTAAACAGTAAACATCTGAGTTTGTTGCAGGGTCTGATTCCCACATTAATGACATTGTCTTGTTTCTCATTGTTTGTGAGAATCTGCTTCAGATTGGGTGGCTGTGTGTATGCAAATTTAGGCGTGCCACCCAATGCCTTAGAAAGCATGGCGTCATTGTCTAAGATTGGCTGTGGCATATTAATAAAGGATTTGAGTGGTTTAAGTTGTGGGATTTTTGTTACCGTGGGCTAACACAGCTCTCCTCCTCCACTGGCTGCAATGGAAGCTTCTCTCTTAAAGTAAATAGCAGACTCAGAAAAGAGCCATTTTTATTGGGATCACCCAAGATGAAGAGGAAGAGCTATGTTCTTCTTTGTGGAATACTAAATGAGTGGTTTTACTGTTAGCCATCATCTAGCTGGCTAGGCAAGGACAGGACACAGACTGATTCAAACAATCTCAGGATTGAATTAAAGTAAAATAATTACCCATCAACACCTTTTGATTTGACTCCTAAGAAGGATGGTTAAAATGACAAAGGGATGACTTTCATGACCGTTTGGCTGACCATTTATGAGTAGCCTTAGTGGGGGGGGGGGCTAATCTCCAATCACCAATGTTAGCACTGAACCAGGATGGCAGTTATTAACTTAATTAGCGTGGAGTGCAATAAAGGTGTGATCTTGTATGTGAACCAACTGATGGCTTCTGAGGGGTGGTATGCAAAATAAAGTGGGAAAGACTCATTAAGCAGCCTATATGCAGTCATACCTGAGAGCTATTGAAAAATGCCAAAAAATGTGGATTGCTTCCTTATTCTTCTCTGCCTGACCACTTTCTCTTCACTTTCAATAGATTATAAAACAAAAGAAATTATAGATGCAGTTCGCAGTTACTTGCACTGTGTCTTGGAATGACCATCAACATCATCATCATCATATTTCCTTCTAAGATACCAGCTTTCCAAAGGGTTAATTAATTCAAAAATAAGAGAATAAGCGCTGTTTAAAATCACCATTGTAATTCCTGGGATTGGGAATTTTACACTGGAAAGTTGATACTTATAGGCCAGTTAGACCGTTGATCTGAGGAGGCTTCTGAAATGATTTTGGTTTGTCTGCATTTCAGGATCTTTCTTACAGATTTGTTGGTGGGAGGGGCCCTTCGCAGAGGGAGGGGGATCCTGGTGAACAGCCTTAAAGGATGCCCAATACCTGTCCTCCTTTCATTCTCTTCAGGAATCAGTTCCTCAATGTACTTGGCGGCAGTCAGGAACGCACTTTAAACTCCTTGAAAGACATCTCAATTAGCATCTTCTGGGCACACTGTGTCATGATTAAAAAAAAAACACAAGGATGAAGAATGGCCCTAAATTCTAGAAGAAACTTTTCCTAACTGCTTTCCTGATGGACTTTACTTGCACTCTAGACTTTCGACTGGGGATTATGGGAATTGAAGTCCAATCCACATGAAGGGCTTTAACTTTAACTTTAACTGCTCGAGTCTTCAGACACGGAAATGAAGGGTGGGGGAGGGGCGGAGTTCTTTTTCTTTCTTTCAGATTTCTCACGAACACACACACACACACACACACACACACAACCCCACTCTGCTATGTCCGCTTTAAGATTCCACTCCGATTTTCTAAGTTTTACTGAAAGTTAGAGACGGGCGAGCTTCGCTCAGCTTGGCGAGTTTTCGTTTCGCTTTTCCAGGCAGTATGGTTCCGGTTTTCCATCCGTCCGTCCATCCATCTCTCTCTCTTCTCGTAACACGATTAGCAGGCTGCAGTATCCTAACTATGGCGATACGGCCCCAGCGCGGATAACAGTATTGTTACTTAATAAGTAAAGGGGGAGAGATACTAATCTAGCAGACTGGGGCTTTTGAAGCTATCAGGGCCGGGGCCAGCAGCTCCTTTCCGAGCCCCCTCGGGGGCGGGGGGGGAAGTGGGGGTCTTTTTCCATCAACCGAAACGTTCCGAGGGGCCCTTGAGCTTCGCCTCTCCAGCCGGCAGATGAAGGGGCGTGGCCTTCCGTTTGCACCTGAAGGGGCGTGGCGGAAGACTTTGGTATCGCCTGCCAAGCCAGCCAGCCGGACCGCGGATGATCCGCCAAGGCGGGCATGGCCCGTAATTGCTACGGCCGCTGCGCGATCTTCCTGGCGATCGCGCTGATCCTGGACGTGGCCGGACTGGCTTTGCTGTTGGCGGGCGGCGTGGGGAGACCTTCTGTGGACGGGCGCTCCTTTCAAGACTTCTTAATGCTGACCGGAGGGCTCCTGCTATTCCTGTCGCTGCTCTGCTGGCTGTTCTGGTATTCGGGAAACCTGCGCGGGGTGCCGGTGGAAGAACTGCCACTCGGGACGGTGGCGAGGTCTCCCGAGCCCCGCCGCCACCCCAGCTTCCTGCGCTTGGCAGCCAAGCTTTCGGAGCGCCTCTCCCAGCGTCGCCGGCCAACGCCTGCGCCCTCCTTGTTCTCTGCCTGTGGCGCCCCGAAACCTGCAGCTTCGCTTCGTCCCGACGGGCCCCTGGAACTCGGCCGCCTCCGCACTGGGATGCCTGTAAACGCTGGGACGACGGAGGAGCGGCTGGTGTAAAGCATCGCCTTTGGAGCTGGAAACAGAAACCAGGTAACCCCCGCGTGTCTTCTTTCACCCTGGCTGCCTGGAGAGGCGCGGTTAATTTAGCCGGGCCCATACTTCAAAGCTCAAGTAGACTTCAGTCTTGCTTTTCTCGACAGTGCCACGTCTCCCGCCAACTTTAAAATCATCTTGGGATGACATGATGCACCTTCAGTCCCTTTGTTGGTCGCCTTCCCCCCCCCCCCCACTCCCAGATCAGCTCAGTTGAGCAGTTTGGCGCTTCTAGTTTCAACTTCACAGGACTTAACCTGAACTCGGAACAACACGGTAGGCATCAAGAGCAAGGACAGGTTTTTTCCCCCTCTCCTTGGATGAATACTGCTTTCTCCTGTTCTCTTTTAAAATTATTACAAGGATACAGGAGGTGAAAGGCCACTGGAGGGGAGAGAGAAGAGGATGAGTTAAACAGGCTACAAGATAACAAAAGAAAACTGTCATATGTGTATATTATGGCTTGTTTGCTTTTGATCCGGGGTATTTTGCAACTTGCCATAACATGGACATGTCCCTACAATCTCTCTCTCTCTCTCTTTTTTTTTTAATGATGGTATATCTCATCCCAAATTCCCACCAAAAGCAGCCTCAAGACAGCTGCATCTGATCAGATTGGCTTCACCCACTATTATGTCCCCGGGAAGTCTGATGATTATTAATGAGTGAAATCAACCTAGCATCTGCTAGCCAG